>NW_027510702.1:1252000-1878000 GCF_048772815.1 Callospermophilus lateralis
ACCATGATTTTAAAAGATAAATTCCCCAAAGTGAGATAGCTACATCAAAAGATATTTGTTGCTGTCTTTGAATAGTGTTGCTAAAGCCTTTTCTGGCAGCCCAGCCAGGGATAACCCACCTTATGTTTAATGGGGCCATGTCCTCTAGGCAGATGTGGATTCCAATGGGTCCCTGGTAGAGCAAATCTAAGCCAACTGTTATTTATTGTGGTCAAAAAGAGGTTAGAACTTCAAAGTGAATCTTGTTTCTTGGTGACCTAGGGACAGCGACAAGGCATTTTTTTTTGCATGCCCACTACTCACAATGTATATAAATTCTCAGAGACAAATATATTGCTACTCCTACTCCATTTAAAAATGAACATGTTCACACACACACACGCACAAACACACACACAATATAATGGTTCACACAGAGCACCTCAGTGCATACAAAAGATACAGTTGTTGCTTCAAGCAGTTTGAAGGACTCTTTTAGTTTAAAGTTTAATTTAGTTTAGATGTTAGTTAAAAAATCCTTTAGCTTTCTGCAAAATTCTGAAGTGTGCAAGAATCACCCTTTTTTCCAGTGACAAATTTAAAAGTAAATTAATACATAGAAATGTGGAGAGGTGTTTGTGTGAAGTGGCACTAGACAATTGTTATCATTGCAGTATCTGTAAGTATCCTCTCAGATGAGTAAAATATTCCCTGTTGTGTCAAGTGCCTTGTAGTTGCATTACATCCTCCCTCCCATTAAAGTACCACTTAGTACAATGGGGTGCAATTAAGCCAATCGAGCCTTGGTGGTCTGAAAGGTAGTTCTCTTCAAAGTGCTTCATTTACTCCTCTGTGTTAATAATGGATGGTTTCCCCATATTATGCTATCATTGGTTGCTGAGTAGTAAGAAAATATTCCAGGTCTAGACTAAATGGGACAGAAGTGATTCTATTTCATTAGCATATTCTTAATTCAAGTTTTTTTGTTTTGTTTTTAATAAACATAGCTTTTGTTTTTCTTCCTTTTTCATAAGGACTGATGTAACAGTATTATACTTACATAGTATATTCTAGTGATTTTTGGGAAAATGATTTCTGGATCTTCCCCTGAGTTTATTTTATTCTACTCTCCTGTGTTTTGTCCTTTAGATTGAATTCCAAATTCATACAGATGCAGTTATTTCTATCTTAAGTATAGCCCAAATATATTATTGATGCTCAGATGTATTAATAATGATTATGACAATAACATCTATTCCCAAGAAAGTATTTGCTGTACTTTAGATTACATGACATCTTTCTGGTAAGGTGTGGTCACTGATTGATTTATGTATTCTCAAGTTCTAAAATATTTTTCTACATAGCTTTTTTTGGGGGGAGGGAGCTAGATTTTTCTAGTACTTACAGATTTAATTTTTTCTACCTATAGACTGATACGAAATACCTTTCAATATCTTAGCCATTTTCAAGTTATAATAATTTCCATACCTCTCTTAATTTATCAGATCTATTTTTACCAACTACCTTTCCCTCAGGTTAGAGTACTTATAGCATTCTATTGTCCTGCATTATCCTGATGGTTAGTTCTTTATCCCATTTTATCTTGTCCCTTTTAAATTTGAATTAATGCTGAATATTCTTATTTGTCCACCATTTTTATTTATTTCTAGTCACAGTTTTTGCTTAGCTTTCCTTGTATTACCCTCAACTTATTTTTTTTGAGTAATAGAATTTTTGTGTAGTCCTTTTGAATATGTTGTACCTATGAAATAATGTAGGGTAACTTAGTCATTTCCCCAATTTTGTTATAGTATGCCCTGTGTGGATTGTTGAACTCCTTTATGCTTCTCCTTTATATTTACATAGCAGAACATTCTTAAGCAATGAAAGAAGTAATTTGATTCTCTCCATTCCCCTCTCACCAGCCTCAGAAACCAACACAAACTTTTGTAAAGTAGATAGAATTGGTTCCCAGAAATTCTGGGTCAGAATGTGCAGGTGTGCACTTACACATAGAAATGATGTTTTCCTCTAAGAACCAGCTCCTCCAGGTGTGGGCCATGACATAAAAACTGGTTGCAAAGGCAGAATATCTACTTCCACATCAGACCTGCTGAATCAGGATCTGCATGGAACAAGATCTTTAGGTGAGTCCTGTGCACATTCAAGTTTGAAAACCCCTGTCTAAGGTCTTACCCTGGATTACTTTTAGGATTACACACTGGGTTTTAGAGGGATCTTTTTCTCATCTGGGAGTTGAATATGGGCCAAATGTTGAATGTCTGGATATTGAAATTAGCCTTTGGTTGAATTCAGGGTTGGGGGCCAAATATTATCATTGTAGAATGTCTTAAATAGGAAAATAAATCTGAAATTTTACCAAAATATCAAAACACATTATATTAATTATTTACATATAAAGATTCAAAGTTTTATAATTTTGGGGGGGGCTAGGGATTGAGCTTAGGCCATTGTGCATGCTAGGCAAGTGCTTTTCTACTGAACAACATTCCCAGCCCTTAAAGTTTTGTAACTTGACGTTGTCATTTAGGAATAGTCACTTTTTCTTAAGGACTGTGAGCTTGTAGATTATTCCTGTATGCAGTTTACTACACAATTGTATTGTAAATAGTGATGCCATTGGAGGAACAATGAATCTTAAAAGTCTTATGACTTAAGCAAAATTAAATATCTCAAAATAATAATAATAAGTTCATTTAAAGACAGTTGCTTTAGTTTTTTGAGTGTTAGCACCTAAGTACTTCTCCAAAAAACTGGAATTATATTCTTACCTACTATTTTTAATTCTGCTTTATATCATTATTTAAATTTCCCTTACTTACTATAATCATATTGTTATTGTTCGTGCACAACTCCTGTGTTACTAGAAATGACACTGGCTTTGCATTTGGCATCACATAAAACCATGAATCTGATTTAGGCTAAATGGCTAAATTCAAGTTTCTTTGTTTTCCTTCTTCATTTTAGAAGATATAGATTGATATTGTGCCTAGTAGAGTATTTTTTAGAATCAATAATTATTGTAATTTTTATCACAAATATTTTTGTCACATATATTAACATATTAGTTGTTTAATGTGGAAATTTTAACAATTTTGGTTTTGAACAAAAAGGGAATTAAAAACATTTTCCTCAACAAAACTATATATAGCTGAAATTTTTAAAAAGCATTTTCTTCATCTGCTTTCATTAATTGAGAAATATAAACTACTTTTAAGCATACACATGTTTCTAGAATTAGTCCTTATTTAAAATTTAAGTTTTCATCTGGTATTACTAATAGAAATTTTTTACTTCCTAGTGTACTGACCTTTCTTTTAAAAGATATGAAGTTCAATAATTTTTGAAATTAGATCCAATCTTTATCCTTTTCTTTCTTTCTTTTTTCTTTTTTTTGAGGGAGGGTACCAGGGATTGAATTCAGGGGCACTGGACCATTGAGCCACAGTCCTATTTTGTATTTTATTTAGAGACATGGTCTCATTGAGTTGCTTAGTGCCTTGCTTTTTCTGAGACTGGCTTTGAACTTGAAATCCTCCTGCCTCAGCCTCCCAAGCTACTGGGATTACAGGTGTGTGCCACCACTCCCAGCTCCAATCTTAATGTAAATGTAAAAATTATTAAAAGGTATTATTTGATTTTTCTAAGATCAACTTTATTCCATATTCTCAATTTTTATTTATAGATTATGTGTTAATTAACATTTCATTTCTGTTATCAATATAACTGACAAAAACAATTCAGAGAAGGAAAAGTGTATTTTGGCTCACCGTTACAGAAATCCCCATCCATGGTCTCCTGACTCCATTTATCTGAGTTGGTGAAAAGGCATGCTGAAGAAGTCAGGAAGGGGAGAGAGAGAGAGAGAGAGAGAGAGAGAGAGAGAGAGAGAGAGAGAGAGAGAGAGAAGGATCCAGGGATAGATACAGTCCAAGGCTATTCTCCTAGTGAACCCCTTTCTCCAACCTCACCCCAACTGTCTACCCTTATCTCAGTAGTTCATTCAGTTATCAATGATTAGTACAGCAAATGGAATCCATTGATAAGAATTTTTGATTTTAATAATTTTCTAAAAACACAAATTTCTTCTATTTCTTGACAACTCTATTAGACTTCTGAGAAGAATCTAATTTTGTTATTTCTATTGCTATCATAACTTTGATGATCAATTGGTCCACCTGTAGAAAACAAGGAGCAACAAAGAGTTCAAGTCCAATGTTTAATGATAATTCTTACACTAATTAACTAAATATCTGAGAGAAGGTGTTATAGATTTCTGTGACAAAGAAAAGTGAAAGTTTGTGACTAAGCATTGATTTGACAGGGATTCAAGAGAAATTAATTTATCTATACAAATTGACAAGTAGCTAAAGCAATCCAATCAAAATAATGCTGGTAAAGAAGAATGTGTAAAAATCAAATGACTATCAATTCCAATGCCAATAATATTGATTATAAAATGACTAAAAAATGAAAAATATTTCTTTCATTTTTTTTGCAAGTGAGTCATTTGCTTTGGAGTTTGAACATGAATAGATAAAGGAAGTCATTTTTGTTAGTAGAAATTTTGAAAGTGAAGTGCACTGCAGAAAGTAGTGGATGTTAAATAATAGGGACAGTATGTCCTCAAGGATTTACCAGGGACAAAGGCATAGTTTCTTATGTAACCAAAGATAAATAGACAGAAGAATAGATTGTATTGCATATTTATGGTGTGTTAACTGAGTGGTGAGAATGGAATAATGAGTAAATTTATTTTACATCATAAAATGTGGAAGATTTTATTATTAATCTATGATTTAGTATTTACTCATAGAAGTAAAATTATAGAAGTCAACATAGCTTCCAAAATAAGTATGCAGAGTAGGATAAGACAGAATTAAAAGATACTATATTGCCTAAGTCATTATCATTACCTTTCCCACTTTACCTAGTATAATTTTTTTTTTTAGTGTCAGAAGGTGACCACATTGATGTTAATCCTTTCAACACATTGGCATACATTGTATTCTATTTTATACTTAGTTGATTGACTGCATTTTTAGTTGTTTAGGAAAATATACCTTATATATTTAATAAGATATTATTATATTTTTTCTAATACATTATTATCATTTTGATATCCTATTCAGAGGAAATTAGTATTTCCTTATCTATCAGAACAAATATATATTTTTAATTGGGTTAGAGTCATAAATACTGCTCCTGATGGTTTTATTATCTTTATTAGTTAATATTTAATTCCTTTGATGGTTCTTTCACATATAAGGAAAAGCATGACATTAAAAAGAGGACCATAGATAGTGTTGGTGTCCTCACTAACCTCTGTAGAAATGGCCTGAGATCCCTACCCTCTTAAGCAGTGGAACTGTATCACTCCATGGTAAGGTGACTATAAAATTTATTGTCCAAACTGAGACACTTTTGAAAGTGAAAGGGAGTACTATTAATAATTACACCTGGACAACAGACATAAACCACACTGTCCTGGACAAACCAGGATGAACGGTCATCCTATTACAGGCTGACAGGACAGTGATGCATGGACTGGATCTTTCAAGCCTAGAATGTAACTGGTTTGAGATTTTTTTTTCTGAGTTAAAGTATCTTGCGTTGTTCATGATTAAAGTCTGCTTCTTTTATAGCTAGACTGTGACAGGACTTCATAAGAATCTGAACTTTTTTCTGCCCTCCATTATGAAAGAAATAAGCTTTTATCTATTTCAAAAGCTGTTCGTATATAGGGGATAATTACCAAATGAGATATTGTATAATATTCGTAGTTATATTGATATTGATGATGAGACAAGCAGTTTTGAAGAGGTATCATGTAAAAGTGGGTCCTCCTCTCCACTCAGAATTCATTTTAACAAACTCTTATTATGATCTTAATTAATACTTTATTAATGACTAATTTTAATGAATTATTATAAGATAAACTTCCAAAAATCTGTTAAGTATTGAAATGTGGTTAAATTAAACACATAAAGAAAATGTATATTTTCTCATTAAGGGAAATATCTATAGCAGTAGTTCTATAACCTTACCTATATTTTGTCTATTAGAGCTATCAAATTCATTAATGTGCTAAAGTTTTATACTATAATTTAATAGTTTATTGCACTGTTAATAATTTTTGCCTTATTCCATTAAACTGTCATCTTATTGATTTATTATTTTCTATTTCTGTGTGTGAGTTTAACATATTTTTTCTATAAATTGTGATTTTTCTCATCATTTAACATTACTGATTGTCCTTTTTGTGCTTGTAAACTTACCATTCATTCTCATCATATATCCATTCTTACTTTGTATTTGCATTTACTTGGCATTTGCCTTTTTCATCTTTTTATTTCCAATTTTTTGTTTAAATTTGCTTTGTTTTAATTGAATGTGTCAATCTAGATAGGAAAAGCTGTACTGCACTAACAAATTAATCCTGACTTCAAAATCTTAAAAAACTTAAATTTATTTTTGGTTCTAAATCCAATTTATTTTAATTTTCTTTCAAACTCAGTTACCCTCCATTTATTCCTCAATAATCCAAGTTGTTTCAGTCTTGTGATTCTGCCATCCTGACTTGAGATGTTAGGGTCCACTATAGCAAGGGAAAAGCAAAAGTCCCTCTTAATTTATTTGGTTAGAAACCCATTGGCTAAAACTAATCATGTAACCCAGGTGGCTGTTGAAGGGCTGGAATATAGTCTGCGTGCTCCAGGAAAAGAGGAGAACCTAATGATCAGGAATCATTTTACATCTATGTCTACATGTAAATCTATATCTATGTCTAAATCTCTATCTATATAAATTTGCTTCTTGTAATAAAATATGGTTACTTTTTTAAAAAACTGAGTCTGAGAGAATCTCTGTTGTAAATGAGTTCATCTGTTCAACATAGTAAAGTGAATAATATGCTTGATTTTACAAAACATTTTTGTTTTTTAAAATGTTTTCTGGTGTTTCTTGTTGACCAAGTTGCTGTGTTACCTTCCTCTTAATGCAGATGTTCTATTTTTCCTTTCCATTCTATTCATCTTCATATTTTCCTTTCCCTGTTTTTATATGTAACCAGATACATGCATTTTTACTAATATCTGAAAATAAAGACATTGACTTATTCTTCCAAAAAGTCACACTTGACATATTAATTTGCTAGGGACACTGTAACAAAACAATGGAAACCTATTAGCTCATATTTCGGAGGCTACAAGTCTGAAATCAAGGTGTCCACAGTGTTGGTTCTTTCTGAAGTTCTGAGGGAGATTTTGTTCCATTATCTCACCTAGTTTCTTATAGTTTGCTACAAATCTTATTGTCTCTTGTCTTGTAGATGATACATCATACTAATCTTGGACTTCCTTTCCAAGTTGCATTCTTCCTCTGTGCATGTCTGTGTCCAGATTTCCTATTTCTAAAAGGACACCAATTATATTGGATTAAGAGCCTGCATTTCTCCAGTGCACCTCATCAGCAACAACCCCATTTCCAAAAAGGTTACATTGTGGGAATCAGGACTTCAGCACATGATTTGTGGGGGGAGTATAATCAGATACCTGAAACTTGGTTTCCAAATACTTTATCTTGCTGTTTTTCCCCAAATGAAACAAGTCCTTAAGGAAACCTACATTCCCCTTCTCATTAACCCCCCAATCTGCTATCTTTGCATGAGATTGGTTAGTGATTTTAGTAGAATATCAGCAATCTTTAGGAGAGTGCTTAATGTTTGTATCTATCCATATTGATTTAAATGTAATAGCTGATATAAAACACACATAACATAATTGTGTATATAGTGAATATCTGATCATAAATGCAATGTTCTTTGATTACTGTTATATCCTTTTTACTTCATTGATCCTCATTAATTCCTTTTACTGGGTTAATTTGTAAATTGATTAGATGTTTTTTTTTTTTTGCCTGCATTTTTTTTTCAGATGGAGTTAGTAGGTGTATACTCTAATTCTTATATGGCCTTAAATATTTTACTTTCATTTCTGAAGATGAATGATATCTTGATCAGTGTTAGTTGCAGTCTTTTCTATTTTGTCAGAAGTTTCTGGAGTTGCTGTTCTACTGATAGATATCCTACCAAATGCCTGATAAATAACCTGAAGACAGATATGTTTTTGCTGTAATAAGTAATATATCTGTATCTATTATATATATATATATATATATATATATATATATATATATATATATATATTTGTATTTATAGCTATATCTATGTAAAACTGTGTGCATTTGATTTTCCTTCCTGACAATTTGTAAGATTTCTCTTTAGCTTTAGAGTTTGGGAATGTTGCTATTATATGATTAGGACTTCTGTCTTCTCCTTAATATAGCCAGAAGTTAGGAACTGAGTGCTTCAGTTAATTTGAAGATTGAGGACAATCTTCATTTTAGGGACATTCTCCTCAATGGCTACTTTAGAATATTTTCTTTATTTATTGCTTTTGTCTTTCGGAATTCCTGTTATTCTGATGTCTGAGCTCTCATATCTATCTTTGAAATCACTTTTCTGTTGATGCATACTCACTATTTCCAAATGATCACTAGTTAAATTGATCCTGATATAGATGTCTTTGTTTTTATTTTTAACTTTTGTTTTTCAAATTTTGTTTGTAAGTAAGAGAAATTAATTTGAACTGTGTTTTTGTCAGCTTTTCATGGCTGTGAACAAAAGATGTGACAAGAAAAATTTAGAGGGGGGAATGTTTATTTGGGCAGTTTCAGAGATTCAGTCCATAGTCAGCTGACTCCATGTCTCTGAACCCAAGGTAGAGCAGAATATCTTTTCCTTTATCCAGGAAAGAAGTGCAGGACATGATAGCCAGGAAGAAGAGAGAGCTCTATTCACCAGCAACAAATATAAACCCCCAAAGCATGCCTCCAAGTGAACTTCCTCCTCTAGCCACACATTATCTGCCTACAGTTACCATCCGGGAAGTCCATATCAGTGGATCAAACCACTGACTAGGTTACAACTCTCATAATCTAATTATTTCTACTCTGAATATTCTTCCATTGTCTCACATATAGCTGTTGGGGGACATCATACATCTAAACCATAACATAGCCTTCAGCAAAAATGGAAGGAAGAGTAATAGAAGAATTAATTAGAAGTTTATAGGGTCTCAAACCATCACAAAATTAAAGTTAACATCATGGCTATCATTTTAACCTGTAATGTTGAAGTTGCTACTTTTAAAAAATCATAATATCCAATATTGCTAAGAATGTGGTGCAAGAGACAACCTAAGTCTATCAGAACTTTTTTTTTTCTGAAAAAGAAACTGGCAGCACTTTTAAACGACTTTAAAAATAATATTCTTTGACCAAGTAACAGGAATCTATTTCATGGAAATAAGTAAATGAACTCATATTTTTATAAAGTAAATTATAGTGACTTTTCTTGAGCAGAGGCCATTTGCCTAGCCTCGGCTATTCTGCCTCCTTTCATCTAGAATTGTACACCATGATTATAGGTGAGGGTGTCTCTGGTATGCTAAAAATGTCTGCATCACCCTATCTCTCCTTTTTAGCTTGATTGTTGGAAGTGGATATTAGATGGAAACTGGATGAGATAAGTCCCAAACAATAGTGAAATGAGAGACATGGTGAATGGTGTTGTTGGCAGCAGAATCAAATAAAAACAATCATTTCTAATGGGGAGGACCATGGGATGCTTCCATAAAATCTTAAGTGCTGCCTGGGTTCCCACTATTCCCAAAACTTTTTCTGAGGTTTGATTTTATTCATTAGTTGTTTCTATTCTTTTACACAATTTTAATTTATGTCTTCTCATTTACAAACAATAATTCTGCTTTGAAAATACTTAAATTTTAAGAACAGGGAAAAGTAAATAATTTGAAAGCTAGGTTTCTATCTTCAAGTCATCCATACTCATGTACTTTCCAATATTTCCTAATGTAGTAATATGATTTATAAACTTGTTATTCTGCCTCTTAGTCTGCTCAGTAGATGTCTACAGTCCTAATAAATTAAAAGATTGCCAGAAGAAAGAAAAATGTATTCTCTTTGTTATTTTCTTATATCTCATTAGGAATCTTTGAGTACATTTTAGAATGAAAGCAGCAAGAGCAAACACCTACATATTGCATAAATATATTAATTCATATAACAAACTTATGAAATGTGAATTATAATTGTCACATTTTACAAATTAATAAACTGAGGCACAGAGAGTTAAAGTGATGTTACTAAACCTTATGCAATTTGTGAATAGTATAGCAAGGATTTGTACTTATTTTGGTGGTTCTAGAGTCTATGCTACAGTCTCTCATAATACAATAAATTTGTTTATTGTTTATATAAAAATTCTTACACTTTTCACAGACCTAACATCCTATTAAACATAATTTAACAAATTTTCCATTAAAAAGAAAATAAGACAATATATTTTCTCTCTGAGATTTTAAAATTAAGAATATTTTACATAATATCAAATGTGCTAATTTGCTAATGAGTTTCATTTTCTGGGATAAAGATAAGTACCAGGCAAATCTGTAAAGCAGAAGCCAAGGTTCTCATCATGTAAAATTTGATAAGTCACTTAAATCACTGAATTTGGACTTTTTAGTATATATTTTATTTGTTCTTTTTATATATACATGACAGTAGAATGTGTTTTGCTATATTATACATACATAGAATATAACTTCCCATTCTTGTGGTTTATATGATGTGCAAATATACTAGTTGTATATTCATAGGAAAATTATGTTCAATTCATTATACTGTCTTTCTTTTACCCATGCCCCCTCTTTTACCTTCATCCCCCATTTTATGAAATTCTATTCCCCAACCACCTTGTTGTGTGTTAGCTTCTGGATATCAGAGAGAATATTCTGTGTTTGGTTTTTGTGGACTGGCTTATTTCACTTAGAATGACAGTGTCCAGTTCCATCCATTTACCAGAAAATGCCATCATTTTATTCTTCTTTAAGCCTGAGTAATATTTCATTGTGTATATACAACACATTTTCTTTATCCAGTCATAGGTTGAAGGGCACCTAAGTTGGTTGCTTAGCTTAGCTATTGTGAATTGAGATGCTATAAATATTGACATGGCTGTGTCACTGTGGTATGTTGATTTTAAGTTCTTTGGGTATAAACGAATGAGTGGAGTAACTGGGTCAAATGGTGGTTGCATGCCAAGTTTTCCAAGAAACCTCCATAATACTTTCCAGAGTGGTTGCAACAATTTGCAACCCCATCAGCAATACATGAGTATACCTTTTCCCCCAAATTCTTGTCAACATTTATTGTTACTTGTTTTCTTGATAATTGCCATTCTGACTGGAGTGAGATAAAATCTTAGAGTAGTTTTGATTTGTATTTCTCTAATTACTAGAGATGTTGAACATTTTTTTCACAAATTTGTTGACTGATCATATTTCTCCTTCTGTGAAATGTCTGTTCATTTCCTTTTCACATTTGTTAATTGGGTTGTTTTGTTGGTGTGAACTTTTTTGAGTTCTTTACATATCCTGGAGATTAATGCTCTAAGGTGCAGGTGGCAAAGGTTTTCTCCCAATTGCAGACTCTCTCTTCAAGTTCTTGATTGTTTCTTTTGCTAAAGAAGCTTTTTAGTTTGATACCATCCCATTTATTGCTTCTTAATTTTATGAAGTTGGGCTTTTTAACCATAAGTACATCTGTCTTATTTACTTTTTGATTGTTTATGGAATGTTTTACAATTTATAAAATATAAGTTGAAATCAGTATTAATGTTTTTGTGCCATATTAGGAAATTACATAGCTTTATGGATTTGGGGGAAAGTTTAAAATGTTTATTTTAGGATAATATTTGCCACTAATTATTGTGAAATGACACACACAAAAAGCATAAACAAATGTGTCAGTATTGAAAAGTGAAGTGTTCAAGGGGTTAACACAGAAGTGGAAATTAAAAATATGCTTCTTATTTACACTTATTATCAGACACTGTGATGAAAAGTCAGTGAATAGAGAGGAAAAAAAAGATGTTGGAATAATTTCTGTTTGTACAACAGATGTTCTGTGTCCTGTCTGTATTTACAGGGCCACTGTGGGTTCCATATGCATAAATAGTGACAGAAGATTTCACTTAGAGCAAAATGCTTCATGACTCACAAAACCTTTCTTTGCTTCATAATAAATCAAGATATAATATTTCTTTTGGCAGTTTTGAATATTTTAGTAGGCTATAAAAGTGTGCTAATTACCTATTCTCTTATCTATGGTAAAGCATATTTTATTTTCAAGCAATCTGTTTTTCTTTTTACCCTCAACTTTCCATTCATTTGTTTAATTTTAAGTTAATTAAGTGCTCTCGAGTCTTCATCCTCTTTCCAGTCCTGTAGCACTGGATGCTCTCATTCACGATCTGTTTAAATTTTCCTTATTCCTTGGAGTCTGCTTCCCTGAGGTTCCTTTTGTTTTTATTTGTTTTTATTCTTGCTCGACTTCCACATATGCCTCAAAAATTGAGGTACTCTTAGGTTATGTGGTCATCCTTCTGTATGTTTGTCCTGGGTGATTTCACACACTGTCATGGATTCCATTCACCTGGAAGTGCAGAGTGCTAGATCAGCTCTCTCTCGTTTACTCATTTTCATATTCTTCTGTCTTCTTTGTATATCCCTTCATATACTCTGGGGAAATTTTAAAGTCAACATGCTTCAAATCAAAGTCATTTCCTGTTTTGCCCCCTTCATCAGCTTCTGTTTCCACTTGTTGATAATGGTACCTCACAATTGTCTGAATTCCTAAGCTTAGTGTTATCTTCTATTCTTCTCAGTTTTTCAGACCACATCTCACCAGACCTTTCATCTACTCTTCATTTAAATTGTGTCTCAAAGCCCATTTCAGCTTTAGGCCAATGGTGTTGGTTTGAGTTCTGGTCTTATCTCATCTCATAGAAAAGAAAACTTCCTAAGGGATCTTTGTAGTTGGGGATTTTGTCTCTTATATATCTTCACTCACAGTGTAATCAGAGTGATTTTTGTGAAACACACTGTGATCTTGTCATTTGCTTACTCTGAATACTCCCATTGGTTCCTAGCTGGTTAAAGGATGTGATCTTGTAAGCCTCATCATGCAAGTGTCCCCTTCCTCTTTGCCAATGCCATTCTCCCCAACTCTACCATCATACAACATAAATGGAATTTAACTGTTCTATATCTCCTTCCCCAAACTTGCTTTGTGACTTTATCCAAATCCTGATACTGCCAGTGTTCTCTTTATCAATATTCTGACATAGTCATCATGAACTATTTTAAATGCTATTTTCCTGAGCAGGTGGATAATTTTTTGTTTCTTCAAAAAATAATATTAGTAGAGCTGTTATCCTGATGATTCTATAGCATTGGTTTTCATATCTTTCTCCTGCTTTTCTAGTGCATCATCTCCTTTTCCATGTTGGCTCTGTCTCTTTTACAGTTTCTCATGAGTTTGTGTTTAATAAATGTTGGTTTAATATGAATAAATGAAGGGTGGAGGAAAGGAACGCATCATAGATGCAAAAGCACCACGCAGGTGTGGGTAATACATTTTAATATAATATATATTCCTCCCTGCAAAGAAAATAACAATGCATTTTGCAGAACTTATTTCTTCTTGTTTGCTTATTTAATAGAATTGTATTTATTTATTTTCTTATGTGAGAAAATTTTTATCAAAATTTTTTTTTAAAAAATATAAAATAGACACAAATACATGGAGATTGCTATATATTTTGAGATCAGGTTGCAATCATCAGTCTTAGTTAATTTAGCATACACTTAAAATATTTAGTGTAGAATACTTCATTGTTTCAATGATGGAAACCAGTCAAATGGAAAACTAGGTGAAGTATTGTTTTAAAATGATTCAGGATATGTTCTACTTATTTGCTAAAGATTATTTCTTTGCTTCAAAATTTATATCGAATAAGTGATCCATGATTTTTGTTGAAAGGAATAAAAATTCTCTTGTCTGTCCTCTGTCTAGTCTACAGTGATCTCTTGAGCATAATCTGAAAGTACTGATGACATGTTAATTGCATTCTAAAAATAGTTCCCATAATTGAGAACTTTGGTTCTAAAGATCAAACAACATCCTTAAGGGTGTTTGCTATTTTTTAATGTGCTGTTTTATTTTTTTAAATTTTTCTCAATTAGTGCCACTTTCTTCTTTCTGGCTTTTTGTCAGCAGGTTTTTTTCTGGTTGTTTTAATTTGCACTATTCAGCAGATACGACTCTCATGACCCATACTCTCCCACTGTAGCATAAAAGTTTAGCAGATCCAAAATCTAAAGTTTTACAGGCAGCTGATGGATAATTACTTGCAGTTATAGAATTTTCTTAATTATAAACCTATTTCTAGTCTGTCACAGTGTTGAGTAATGAGAATTTGACATCAAATGAACTTTTTCAAGAATCAACTCTGCCACATACTAGCTTTTATATAATCTTTCCAAACCTCAGTTTCTTCATCTGTTAAATAGACATTTCATAGGGTTGGTCCAAGACATACACAATTATTTCTCTACTAAACTGGGTCTTCACTGATCTTTGTCATCTCATTACATAGCATAGTGCCTAGAGTTCAACAGGTATTTAATATTATGTCATCTGCTGTCATAATATTTAACATTATGTTCCTGCATTAATAAGAAAGGAAGCCACAATCTTCTCAGCACATTTGAGGAAACAGAACAGAGAATTCAGTTAGATTTTTATCAATGGTGTCAAAGCTTCCATAATATATTTTCATATGGTTAAAACATTATTTAACCAGCTATAGCAACTAGTCAATGATACATGAAATTTTGTTCTCCTCCTTTCTCTGAGTTCATTATTCTTTATTTTTTTAGTCATTCATGACAATAGTCAATTTTGACATATTTATACCAATATGAAGTGTATCTTATTCTAATTAAGATCCTAGTCTTGTGGATGACTTTAAATTTCTTCACTAAGAGATAAATACAGTCATCCTTCATAGCCATGGGGGACTGGTTCCAGGACCTGTGCAGATACTAAATTTGAAAAAATAAATGTTTTTGATCCATGGTTGGTGGAATTCTCAGTATGAATACTGGAGTCCAACTGCATAAGTAAATAAAAATTTAAGAATTTAAAAAAAATTATAATTTCCACTGCAGAAATAACTTGCTGATTACCCATAAAGCCTGATGAAAATTTGTTTTCATGACTTTAGTTTTAGACAAGAACTGTGGAGGGTCTAAGATCTTTCTTATCTACAAGCTAACATGTTTGTCTGCCACAGATCTGAGGATGCTTGCAAACAACACAAGATTCCTGTGTCAGAGATAAAGGGCTTTATTATTCATGGCTAGCAAATAGCATATTCCTACTTATGTCAGTCTCCTTTCTCATAAATCCTATGTGAGGCCCAGATAGAAATTTATGTAATCAGTGGGTTGTGGGACAGAAAAGAAACCTGAGTTTAGTGAACCTAGGTTTTTATAATGGGCTGTATGCACACCTATTCTTTGTTCTGGAGGCAATATTGTCCTCTTGTATATAAGCTTTAAGTTTGCATAAGGACACCATACCTGTCTTTTAAGGCTGTTCACAACATAAATATATCTGAGAAGATAATCGGGAGCAAATAGCTGAACATGCCTCCCTCAGATATTTAGAAATGCTAAAGACTCCTAGAGAATTGTCTCTTTGTAACTTTCCATTGAATTAAGACAATGGACATGAGTATAATGCCACTGATATTTATTGAAAATGTAGTTTATAATGCTTAATATTAGTCAATATATGATACACAGTAATGAGAAAGCCATGGTCCATGTTCTCAATAACTAAGGCAGGTGGATACACACATATACAATAAAACACTGTGTGATAAATGCTCCTTCTGAGACAGTGTCCCATAGCATCTGAAAGTGTGAGCTGATGTCAGAGATGCTGGGATTGCTATAGCATAGTAGTTGAAAGTTGGTGCTGAATTAATTGCTTGAGTTCTAAGCCTAGCCCCACCAATGACCATTTTGCATTTGGTGTTCAACCTCTCCTCTTTCTTTATTTTTCTCATTATTAAAATTTATATTAGTACCTACTTCATGATGGTTGGGGGATTAAATGATTTATTATGGGAAAGAACCTAGAACAGTTTCTGACATGTACAAACTGTTCAGTAAAGGTTAACTTTACAAAATCTAACTTTCATCACATTTTTATTGTGACCTTAAGAAAAGTGATCTAACTTCCTCTTTGGGGCACATTTTCCTCACTTATAAAATGGAAGTCATAATATCTCATTGGTTGTCTTATGAGTCACAAATTTAAAAATATATCAAATATGCTTAAAATTGGTAGCTGCTATTATTAGTATAGGTACCTATACTACAGGCAAGTCGAGGGAGAGATTTGGATTTCTTCTTACTACCTTTTGAATATCTTCCCATGATTCATAGCCAGAGGATAATATAAACTGGAAGGGCTCAGCACTATTCTGAAAGTTGAAACCTGGTTCTATTCTTGCTTTTGTTTTTAATTCATTTATTTAAAAAATGAATTGGAAGAAATATAAATGTAACAGAGTACTTAGCTGTTAAAAATCTCACAGTAGTATTTCAAGCCACTTACATACTTCTACATATCTCAGAAGAAGCCAAAGTGGTCAAGAGGTGATTTTTTACCTATATCATGAAAGGTGAGTTAAGGTAATACAAGCAAATGTATAGAGAGACACTAAAGAAAGTATTCGAAAAAATGTATTTTGAGAGAACTTTAGGATAAGCTGCCTAGAGCCTGAAGGGAGAGTTTCATTGGAAGCCAAGGTCAGGAAGGATGTAAAAGCTAATTTGATGAGATGGCCATTATTACCCTAGGTACATGTATGACTGCACATACGGTACGATGCTACATCATGTACAACCAGAGAAAGATGTGGATGTAAAGTTGTGCTGCAGTTGCATACAATGAATCAAAATGCATTCTGTTATCATATATAACTAATTAAAATAAATTTTTTAAAAAGCCAATTTGAGATTTTTACCTTAATTCTATATGGTCTGTGAATCTGAAAATGCTACTGCTGTTGTTGTGGATGCTAAAGAATGCTGTGGCCAGAGCAGGATACTTAGGGAAAATTATGTTCTTAGCCTATTGATCCTGGGCATACAATGGATCCAATCTTTTGGGATAATATTCACAAGTATTAAGAAATGCTCTGAATGTAACCAGCAATAGAAGCAAACAACCTAGCATTTTAAGTTGCTTAATCAAACTTAATTGTTGTGAGGGATGAAACTACCTAAGGCCCTAAAATATAAATATTAATCATTGACTTGGGGAAAAGATAAGCCTTTGGGTTTAAACATACATTCTATCCTGCCGTGGCTCTGTGGTGAGCATGCGTTGTGGCCACCAGTTAAAGGGAAATGCCTGCCTGTTTACAGGGATCTTTTACTCCCCCCCCCCCACACCCCGGCCACGAGCGTATGCACTGATTCTATTTTAGCCATTTAATGTTAAAAATACAGCTCTGTGGGAGCTTATGTCTTAACACATGAGACATTTGTTCAAATGTTTACATGGCTTTACAATATTTAGCAGAACTACGTATTGAATTGCCAAGTATGTGCATTTTATTGTAATGTTGTTACATTAGTCCCCAAACTCTTGCAAAAATATTCTCATTAACTTCTATTACCTTCATCAAACATATAACCTCTCAGCAGGGCTCTAGCTCCCTAGGCAAGCCCATCATCAGCCCCTGTACTTCAAGCAAGTGCATAAGCACCAGCTGTCAGCGGTTCTTTCAATCCAGCTGTCAAGCCAGGTGTGGTAGGCGTGCTGCACTGCGCTCCGATGCTAATGATGCATGAATTAAGGCAGTATGTGTGTGCATTCCATGGAATCTGGAGAGCAGTTTGTGTACTGCTTTTGGCTCGGCTCTACTGTAGTCCTCAGTGTATTCCCTGGAGGCCTCCTCTCAACTTGCCAACAGGTCTGTATACTCTGGTTCAAAAGAAAACAATCAGCTTATCTGAATTGAAAACAAAGAACCCCATGACTAACTCACCAAAGCTTGTGATCTTGACAGAGAAAGCACAGGGCTTATTTGACAGATCATGAAAGGAGGTGGAGGTGTGCCTCTTCTCTTACTTCCTGCAAAGTAGATGAATCTGCAGGTACATTGCTTATGCTTGCTTATGACATAAAACAGTGGTAGAGCTCATGAAATAAGAGGATTTCCCTATATTTAAATGTTTTAAAAATATTTTTAAAAACTTTTGCAAATATAAGGGGGGAGAAATGAATTACAGTAGAGGGGGTAGAGAGAGAAGAGGGGAGGGGATGGGGGAGGGGGGATAGTAGAGGATAGGAAAGGCAGCAGAATACAACAGACACCAGAATGGCAATATGTAAATCAATGGTTGTGCAACTGATGTGATTCTGCAATCTGTGTATGGGGTAAAAATGGGAGTTCATATCCCACTTGAATCACAGTGTGAAATATAATATATCAAGAACTATGTAATGTTTTGAACAACCTACAACAAAAATTAATTAAAAAAAAATTTGCAGGATAACCTTTAAAACATTGTTGCCTTTTGGAGTTGTTCCTCCCCCACAGTAGTTGCCTCTTTATCATCTGTTAAGCTCTAGTTCTAGGCAGTCTGCATATCATTTGTTTACACAGTTTTGAACTACTACCTCTGTTTTTCTCACTGGTAGTGTCCCACTGGGCAACACACATTTTAGGACTTGGGGGACTTTTTACCTTCAGGACTAAGTGCTTTGATCCCAGTGTATATATTTCATTGCATCCTGGTTGAAAAATGGAGGCTTCATTTTTTTGAATGATGGAATTATAACAAATTTAAAAATAGTAGTTCTGGGGATAGTGGTGCATGCCTGTGATCTTAGTAACTTAGGAGAGTGAGGCAGGAGGATCTCAAGGTCAAGGCCAGCCTGGGCAACTTCATGAGGCCCTAAGCAATTTAGTAAAACCCTGTCTTAAAATAAAAATTAAAAAGGAGGGGAGATATAGCTCAATGGTTAAGTGCCCTTGGATTGCATCGCTAGTTCCAGAAATATCTAAGCAAAACAAAATATAAAAACAGCAGTAGTAATCACAATGCTTTCTGCACCAATTATATACTGTACACTGTATACAATATGTACATAACCTCATAATCTCACAAAGATTAAATAATTTACCCAGAAAAGCGTAGCTCCTCATGAAGAATGGAATGCATTTGAAAAAAGATATTGGGGAATCATTAGGAATTTAACAGGGAAGATGAGGGAGAAGCCACCAGGATGCAAACCTAGGATATGTAGAACACAGAAGCTTATCAGCCAATGCTTGTTAGGACACAATGAGAACCTGTTGTTTCTATAGCACACACATCTTGGGTAGAGTCAGAATGCGATAGGACTGAGAAATGTCATGATAAGGAATCTGAGCTTAACATTCTCCTTGCAAAGAAAAACTAATGAGAAGACAATTTTACAATTTAGCTTTTGGAAGATAATGGCAATAAGGAGGATGTATTTATTTGAAAGTGTTTGGTAAGGTAATACTCTTAGGGAACAGAGAGGAGTGGTAGGAATATGACATTAGGAGATAATTCTATAAAATGTGCTGACCCGCCCCTTCCCATGCTTTCTTTTCCAAGAAGGAATCTACCTGCAGCCCTGTCTGGCTTAAGTGGGCAGGATAGGTTACAGTCCTCAGCAAACTATCTGTTATCTGCAGGAGAAATGCAGGCCCGAAATAATGTCCATAAGAACCCAAGTTACCCTGAAGCAAGAGACTTTTGTGACCCTTTTAACAGACTAGATTTTAGAACGCAGGGAGATAAGGATAAAATTCTTCCTAACCATAATTCTATAAGAATTTATGGTTAAGAATCCAATTAGAACCAGTCAGCATGGGCCAAAGTGACCTAGAGTTGTCATGACAGGGGAGACTTGAAAATCTGATGTCATCCTGCTGTCAGTCAAAAGTCCAAAAGTGAATCTGGATGGAGCTTTCTGGAAACTTCTCTGGGATTCCCCAATAAAATCTGAGTTCTAGAGAGGCACGCTCTTCCTTTCCTCTCTGAGAACACACTCTCTCCCTCGATAGTGTCCCCTTTTCCCTTTTCTTATCCCTTTAATAACCTCATTGCCTGGTTACTCTGAGTGACATGTCTAAAATCTTTGATTTATTTTCAAGAATCAGGGATGGGGGGTGGGATCTTCACACTGCCTCAGTTTCCTAGAAGGTCCCACTCAGTTTCCTAGGAGGCCCCTATAATACTATCAGATCCCCTTTGGCATCAAAGGAATTCTATCTCCTCTCACTTAAGTAAATCCTACTCCTTTCACTCTGCCATTTCATTATTGTCTGGGGATTTTATTCTTCAAAATTGTAAGACAAGAACCTGGAAGGAAATTGGTGAGGCCTGCAGCCTGCCAGCTGAATTGGGGAATCTATTTTCCTCCCCAAACTCCAGTTTCAATACCATTAAAAAATTGTACCATTGTGGCAGACTCTGTGCCAGGTGCAGTAGGTAAAGTAAGAGACTGAGAGGTGCATACTTGGTGCATTGTAGTTTTCTCTGGGAAGCTGCTGGACTAGGAAAATGTCAGACAATTGAACATTGCCTCTTTGTACCCACTTCTGAGTGAACATTTCAAATTAGTCATAGGTATGAACTCATTTAATCCTCAGTGTTCTATGAGGCACATATGATGAAGTAGAGGAACCAGGTGAGGAATTCAGAATGTGATTTCTGAATTTGCTCCTGACAACAGAATGAGATAGTCTTTTAGGAAGATATTTTTTTTCTTTTTTTATTTTTTTTTAGCTATGGGAATTTACTACTCAGTAACACTTATAATGCAACTTTAGATTTTATATACATCATTGTCAATAGCAAGGGGTCATATTTTGTTTGGGAACTTTCTAGAGAGGTTTAGAAGAATTCCTGAGACTGCATTTGTTTGGGGAAGTTGAACAATTAGAGGGTGACAATTAAATCATGTTATCTCTGGATATCAAGGAAATATTTTATACACTACCTCACAAGTTCTTACCCGAAAAATAAATTCTGAAAGGCTTGAATGTGCACTACTGTCAAATGGATTTAAAACAGAGTGAAGGGACCCTAAGCAATGAGTAATGATAGCACTGATAATGATAAATGGCAATGCATTGAGTTAGGACCAGTGTGCACAGTTGGCTGCTCTTATTTAAGATGTCTTGGTAATGTTAAAGCTGAAAGAAGCATTAATAAATCAGTACATACGGTTGTAATCTGAAATCTTTTTGCAATTATCTTGGTCCTTGCTGAATGTAATTATATGTTGCTATTATTATTTAATGAAAGATAAAAAAATCACATCCAGTATCTCAAGTATCAGACACATTTCATTGACCCTCATTGTTTGTTTGTTTATTCTTATGCAAACCAGACCACTAAACTGCCAAAGGAAACAAACTGTTAGTTTTCAAGGTAAAGATAGAAGTCTAAATAGATTTAAGTTTCAGTCAATTATATTAATTTATTTTTGTAACATAAGAATTTTCCAGATAGAGTCACAAGTATTTAAACAGACAACTTAAGTTAAAATGCTTGTGCATACCTTAAAATAGTATTGATGGATATATGACAATGAACTTAAAAACAAGATCATATTCTTTTTTTAAAGAGAAGATTGTAAAATATAATTAGTGTGTATATGCAAATTGTCTTTGCTGTGACTTTATAATTTGTAATGGTATTCAGCTTGACAATGTTTACACTTGTTAATGACTTCCTTTATGAGTGATAATTGATCTACTTCATTATCATATTAAATCCTTGATCATATGCCATTAGGTTTGATGTAATAAATGATCTGTGTGATTTTTAGTGTAATGAACTATTTAGACTAATTAAAATCAATATGTGTGCCAATATTATACTTTGAATCCAAATGCTCCTTCTTACTGTGCTGGCTTAAAATCAGCAACTCAGTAAAAGGATCTAATGCTGATTTATGAGCACTTAAGGAACATGAGGCAGAATAAATTGCTTGTGGTGGTAGAGACAGCATTAGTGAAGTATAAGATACTAAGTGCTTTGTAAGGTCAGCAATAAGAGTGTAGTTACACATGTAGTTATATGGCACCTTAAAACTCCTCTTAATATATCAGAACATCCTAGCAAAATTATTTGGCTTAAATGCCAGCTAAAATACTCTGCACTTGTTCATAAACAACACCACTGAAACACATGCATCCCAATTAGGAAATCCATCTACAAAAGTCATAAAAATACACATATTAAGTTTGATACACATATTTCAACAATTGACATGTTTTCTGTACGAGTGGAGGTTATACGTTCTAAAGCAGATCTGTAATTCTTCAAATTTAAATTATCCATTATTCTTTTAGAAATATATAGAAGTTTTGAAAAATTTAGAAAATGAATAGTCTTCAATATTAAGTTCTTATGTCATGTTTTTGAAGAAGTGTCATCCAGTTCCTTAGATTATAAAAGATTCCTCACTTAAATGCTCACCAAAAAGGTTTTTCTATTCTGTTATTTAGCAAAATTTAAATATGTGATGGATTGATTTATGGTGATTGAATTTCTGGAGTGTCAACTCTACAAGGGCTGAGACTACATATCAGATTCTTACCTATGTAGATCTAAAACAGTTCCTTGTGCACACAAACCAAAATAGAGTTCTAGATACTTTTCTTTTAAATGTATGTACCTTCATTTGTTATTTCTAAAGTTTAAGCACATTTTATATTATTTCAAAAGAAATTGAATATCATACCTCACAAGTCACTAAAGAGCTGTAACAATTTTAGATCAGATCACTGTATTTTTTCTACAGAGCCTGGTATGTCTTTCATTTTTCATTCCCTTGAGAACTAGAGAAAGTTGCAGGCACAAAGGAAAGCTGAACTGGAATGTGGAACTTTGGATTTATTCATCCTATGCCAGATTAGAGGTTTTTCACTTTTCTTTTTATGTAGGGATTTATGGTTGTACTGGCAAACGAAAACAATATGTAATATCTTTAGATAGTTTTGAAAAAGGCTTTCCTTACAGGATTGTGTTATCTGTGTCTTCTTATTACCAAAATACAGTAGGCACATATTATGCAAGTTTGCTTATCTTTAGGAGAAACATTAGGGATCTCAGTATGTGGAAATATGAAAAGGACTCTCAAGGCATTTTCTCCAGCCCAGTGAGAATCTTGTATTTCCTATTTCTTTTGTCTTTACATTTCCCACGGCTTCAACTCATCATTCATTCAAAACCACACACATATTAATTGAGAATTTATAAAAAATATGATGCTTGGTTCTGTGATAGAACTGAGGGTTCCTAGACCAAAGCCATTTCTCATCTAGGAAGGAGGATAAGACATGTATATAAATAGTTCTAATCTAACATGATGTGTGATAAATCTTGGAAAGAGTTTTACACTGCAATAGAAGTTTAAAGATCAGGAGGTGCCTTAGGCAGTGTGTCTGGGGAAAGCTTTGTAAAGGCGGTGGCGTGAGAACTGAGCCTTGCTAGCTGGAAAGAAGTGTTTCAGGACAGGATGGAAAGTGACTATTCTGGAGATAAGGGAGAGCATAATCAATCTGCCTTTTCTTAAAAAGATGAACTATGATAATGCAGACTATCTAGAGGGATAGGACCATAGTGTCTTGATTTACACAAACATGAATTGTAGGCTATTTCTTTCTATTGCTTTCAATTACTGGGAATAATCATGAATTTTATGAACAAAGTAATATCTAATAGACATTTGAATTAATTTTTTAAAATGAAGTATAAATAATACAATGGCTCTTAATAACTTCTAACATATAATATAAACCTTATGGGACATTGATTTCAAGCCATAGATTCTAATCATATTTTATACAAAAAGTGCAGTGGAGAGCAGGGATGAATGAAATTAATAGATACTGTAGAAGGACTATTGTGAAAAAAATGTTCTCAAATCTTGGGCAATACCCTAGTATGTGGAATGGTTAAGCATAGACCTCTTCTCATTAAAACTACAATCAAGTCATTCTTTTGTTCTTCTTCTCATTTCCTAAAACAGTGACTAAAGGCTCCTCATTCTTCTGTTTAATACAGGTTGAAGGAACTTGTACACAAAGTACCATCTAAGTTATGGTATGTGGAATTGTCTGAGAGCACTGGCTGCTCAAGAATGGACCCTCAAAATACCATCCATTATGATTGCTGCCATTATTCTCTCCACAGGACACTCAGGATTCTGGAGTCCTCAGTGGTAATATGGTTATGATTTTTAATTTAAAGCAAATTACTCTGACTCTCAAGTTCTCAAAATCCATGTTTTTAAAACAGGAAGTTTTGAGCTAAGAAATAAAGTTTTTTCCCCCCCAGTGATGTCATAATTTTTCTAACAGTAATAATAGTGCTTTAACCCTCCGAGAGATATTTAATGATTAAAACACCCTTCCTAAGAATAATACTCCAATGCAACCAAGACAAATGAACTAAAAGAACAGGGGTCCTCACATAGGCAAACCAGCTCTATCTGGAATCTTTCTTCTTAGAATCAGAGGGGATATTTTTCCTACATTCTTATATTTTTATATTTAATCTTATTAATTATTTACACAAGTTCCCTACATTTCCCCTTTTATATGCCTGTTTGTATCTGTTGTCTCTCTCTCTCTCTCTCTCTCTCTCTCTCTCTCTCTCTCTCTCTCTCTCTCTTTCATCCCTATCCTTATACCAAGGAAGCCCTATGTGAGAGATTTAAAAGGTCTAAGCAAGATGTCACACTTTATCAGACAAGTCTTGTCACATTTTTCTAAATAGGCATGTCTTTCAATTTAAATGCATTTGTTCTTCTGGTAAATTTATCACACATTTGAACTATTAATTATGCAGAGAACAGAAGCTACATTATTTCTGCTTAAATGGTTAATGCCTATACTGTGAAACTTTCACAACTGTTTACTAAAAGTCTCTGGCTCATTTCTCCAGATTTTCTAGAGGTCTTTGACTTTTATTGTGGTGGTGGCTGAGAAAGATAGGTGAATAGATGTTTTACTTCTTTGAGAAGCTCAGTTGTAGAGTGAGTGCTTATCTTGCTCCAAACTCCAGTTTTGGGCATGTGTACACACACACACACACACACACACACACACACACACACACAGAGCCAATCTCTATCATTTGATTCAAATAAAGGAAAATAGGCATGATCAACAAAATGGCAGTAATACTATACTGTTACTCTATGCTGATGGACTTTGAAATTGATTTCACAGATGGTGTTAATTTAGAAGGAACATGGACATGCTTTGGGATCTGGGGATGGACTTTAGTTCAGATATTTATTTGTAATCCAGAGAAATTCACACAATAGTGAGGATGACATCTTCCATGTTGTATAGACTGTGTGAAGTTCAATGTGTGCATAAAATTCATAAATTCATAAAGATTCATCAATTCATAAAAACCTTTACTATCAATTGTTGCAACTAATACAACAGATAAATTTCACTTTCATATTAAAATATATAAACATATAACTTTCATCTATGTACAGCATGGAAAACAAAAACTAAAAATCAAAATCTGTGTACTAATAATTGTAGAGAATAAGAATCAGCCCTTGTTTGTAAAAGAGTTGTGAATGACAGAAAAGCCACCAAAATAGGAGATTTGGAAAAAAAATATATATTCTATCTAATTTCTGGTGAGACTGAATGATATGACTTGAGTTGTTACATTTGTGAGTTAGCCAATGTTCAACATTCTAATATCTAATGGCATTAATGCCTAAAAAAGTGTAAGTTAAGAGAATAAGACAGAGAATTACCAGATTGCAATTATACACTTTTCTAGAAAATTAATTTTATGTACATGGGTAGAATATGATTAATGTTATTCAGGATTCTAACAGAAATGGCAAAATCATACAATGCTATGCATAAATTATACGTATACTCTAATTTTTTAGCAAGTATTATTTTCCTTTTTGTCCAAAGAAAAAACACACTCAAATAGATTTTGACCATGCTCATATTTTCAATTTAATATCATCTTATTTTTCAGTATAACAAATTACTGTGGCAGTCAGGGGACACTTTGATATTATATCTTGGGCATTTTTAATATGTCATTCTAAAGTTAAAATTTAGTTGCAAGTAACACATTTTCCAGTTGAGCACATATTTTGAACTTAAGCAATATCTTGATTTTAATATATTACCTGCAAAGAGATATTTTATAGAAAGAAGTGCTAAAATCCCAAGCATTTTGTTTTGTTTAATGTATTATTTTTTCATCTGATGAGTGGATTTATCTTCAATTATTTTTATTTATTTTAATTAATTTTTTTGTATTTTTGTATGCTATGTGATATTTTTGAATTTTTTAAGCATATTAATTTTCAAGTATACTAATAATCATATTTCTAAAAAACATTTATTGATTTCTCCCACAGAGGAGGACTTGATACTTCCCCTCATATGTCCTCATGATTCTTCAGACTATCATTTTCCTGAAAAGCATAAACTACTTTTATATTTGCTTACTTGTTTGTCTTTTCACATTAGACTTAATTTTCTTTAGGGCGAGGTTTATCTCACTTCCTTCACCACCCTTGTTCTCTTGATTTGGGTCTGACATTTTATAGTTGGTTGCTCAAATAATATTTTTGGAATAAAATAGTAAAATATAAGATAATGTTTCACAGATTCCATTTACATTGCTTGTACAAAAACATTACCAACTGAAGAAAAAAATTTAGCTTTCCTAGCTTAAATTTGTTTCTAACAAATATCAAATTCTTAGTTGTGTTAGCACAAAACATTTTCGTATATCTATTCTATTATATTTTTGACACACCACTTGTTTCTTCATTTGTGAAACGTCAGTGTACATACATCTATTTCAGGACTATAGTAAGAAAGAAGACTCTTTTGAATACTTTGTAAAGTCATATAGAAATGTAGCAACAAATAGAAAAAAAAATTAGTTGTAGTAGTAGACTTTATCGATGATATTGGTGTGTTCTAGTGAGATGTTCAATGTTCAACAAAGCCAATTATCATCTCAAGCAATATCTTAGTTATTACTCATTATCATATTAGTGATATCTACTCATCCCCTAAATAGTACTCATGTATGTGGTTTCAACCTTGGAATGCTTTGGCTCTGACTTCACAGGGTATTAATCGTCTGTCATTTTTGGTTTTGACACTTAGAATTCACTTGCTTTCCTTCTGATAATAATAAGTGAAACAGTTTTTTAGTCTTTTTGGATATATTAAGTTACACTGTACATACCAAATTTTGGCACAGTGGATGAAGTAGTACAACAGAATTTTTGAGTTTTTAGAATAAATTATTTTAGTTTATTCATCTTGGTATCCTATTTTGTCCATTGTTTCTATCTCTTAATTTCCCAGACTTCCCTGTCCTTACCAAGTCAGTCTAAAATTTTTCTTTTACTGTAAATCACTCCATACCTTCCCTCCAAATCTTCTCTTAGTATGAGTTGATTTTGGTTATGCATGACAGAAAATCACTGTTATGTGCTACATATATCTATTAGTATCATTTCTTTATGCCTAGTGAATGGTTACTATGTGTATGATGTTTAACTCATTTTGAATACATAAAAGAATTTTAGATTGTGTTTTTTGGTATGTGTGCATACTTATGTAATACTGAATGAATTATTTATCAAAAAACTATGTCTGCCTGAAGTAGAAATGGCAGAAGCATGAACTTTAAATTTCATGGCATATTTCCTGTGGCATTTAGTTTATAATATCCACCTGCATTCATGCTGTTAAAGAGAATGACTCAAAATAGCATAATTGAAATGAGATTGCTTTCACATTTCTACACTTTCCATGTTTAATAACAATCAGACACAAAATTGTTTTTTAAAATAAAGAATACGTAGTAGGGATTTATGCTATAGTCCTCTTGTGTTTAGAAATAGGTTGACTTTCCAAATAATTCATGAGATTATTAATATTTTGGTTCAGCCGTAAAATTTAGTACAACATTCCAGTCAGAATTTTGAAGCTAGTTTCTAACCAAAATGATATTCAGTTATGATTTTATTATCCAATCAGACTTCAGTTTTTGACATTTTTCATGGTTCATGCTTCCCTCTTTCTTTTGGGTCACAATATATATGTGTCTGAATATTGAGGCAAACATAAATTATCATCTCACAATATATTCATAAATGTGAACTATGAAAGATATCAGGAACAATAATAATTTCATTCCTAGGTATGATTTCTGGAAACAAAGTGCATATTTTGTCTGAAGCTTAGAGAGGCAATATTTCATGTCCATTTTAATAATTTGATTTTGGAATGCAAAGAGGTATTTTCCTCTTTGAAAATGTACATTAAAATATACCACTTGACTTGCTGAGAATTTCGTGGAAAAAAGTTCAATGATTTTGTTTGCTGCCCATACTATTTTTGTGCTTGTCCTGAGTTTTAGTCATATTGTGTTTATTTATGTTATGATTATTAGTATCATTATTTTAAATTTGTGTCTCTCTGCTTGCAGACTTCCTCTTGATTGGTACAGTATGACAACAGGTAATAGATACAATAGCACTAAAACAGTCATCATCACTACTGGGATAAGAAACCCCTCCTCTTTGCTTTTTTTAACCTTCCTCAGCTGGAAAGTTTTGACATCTGCTGGTTTGGGACATGGCTGAGCAGCTGTCAGCAGTAGGGTTGCTGCTTTCAGCAGCAGTTGGCGGGATGGAAGGGTGCCAGCTTGTACCATCTGTGTGCCTGACATTTCATTCTACTTAACAGTAGGGTTAATTGTTCTGGCAGGCTCAAATGTAGTGTCTAACATTACCCAAGGGAAACATGTACAAGAGCAGGAGTGGCAGGGAGCTGGGGACAGCATCGCTAACAAACCCATCGAGGGAGAGTGGTTAACAGCTACCAATGATTTTACTAGCCGGCCACTTGCAATAAGGCTGAGGTATTTTTTATTCTGATGAATTATGCCAAGGCTGTAATGATGTAGAAGGAATCAAGCTTAGAAAGGCTGAGACTGCTGCCTTAGGGCAATTGTGAGGGAACAATTTGCATGTTATTACTGCATATTCATACCTAATTGTGTTAGGCTTTGCTAATAGAGCAGAATGACAGTATGAAAAATCGAGCAACTGCTTTAGAGGCAACAAAGCCAATGTTTTTTTCTTCCTACACTATGAGTGCTGAATGATCATTTAGACGTTTAGTTGCTCAATATGACAAGTCTACCATTTGTTAGCCTGTCATATTATAATTTATAAAGCAGTATTCTAATTTTACTTTTAGTTTATTCTTCTCATTTTATACAATATTCATGATAGCAATTTGAATGGGGATATTCATAGCTATTGTGAGTAGTTGTGATTCAAATAAAACTATATTTTGTATGAAGCATTACCATTGTTTTATGATGTATTAATTTTAATGTTTAAATAGCTTTTTCATTTGTTAATATAACATAAACCAGGAGTTGATGAGAAATCCTTATTACAGTGGCGCTCATTCACATTGCTATAGTTAATGTCTCAACATTTCCATTATTTAAAGTCTTATTTTTAGTGTGACTTGGACAAAGAAATTGTCAGGTGGTATAGCCAAAAGTCTGCTGTTTTAGAAAAGTGACTATGTACAGATTCACTGAACTTACTATCTGATTCTATCTTCTAAGTAGATAATATCTTAAGAAATTTCATGCATAGTGGTAGTTATTTTATGTTAGCCCACAATGCCTTTTGAAACCTTTTTATGGAACCTCAGAGAAGACAAAGAATTAGAAAAAATAGGTTTAGAAGTCTACATTTTAAAACTTGTAAGAAGTGTCTTCATTCTAATTTTATTTCTTTTTGATTTGTAAGGCCAAAGTTGTATCTTCAAGTTGCCCCAATCTTGTATTTGAATATCCATTCATTTCAAGATATAAACCAGTTCACATTTTATATTGCTTCTTCTGAGTCGAAAAAAGTTGTAGATTAAATCAGTGACTTAGAAAAAGAGTTTCAGTAGCTTTTCTGGTTAAAGTATAGCACAATAAAAGGCTTCAGTTCATTCCTTGTAATTTCTATGTTTTCAGGGTCTAATGTGTTAGTTTATAATTTTTTCTATATTTTTATTATCCATTGTGTTCAAAGTTAAAACTTTGCCCATGTTAGTGTGCTTTGTGATGTTTTTCTTGAAACAGAATTATCTTCTAATATAAAATGTGCTTAGTTAAATAATACATAGTATAAAATCTGTCTAAACTTGGATTTAAATTTCAAACCATGGAATTTTATAAATACTATATGTTTTCAGCTTAATTATGTAGTAAAATATTATAGGACTATAATTTAAATACTGTATGATATGACTTGGTTAATTTATAAGACTCTAAAATATTGTCCATTGGTTGGTGATTTCAAGGCTTTGGCAGAGATATTTAGTTCCCCACATAAGATATGTTCTATATATATAGATTTCTGAGTTACAGGGCAAACAGAAACCTTTGTTGTGCATATGAGTCATCTCTCTGCCAAGAATGTACTTTTTATATTCTGTGTGTTTTTGTAAAAGTTTCATATTTTTTAAAGAAAGGGTGAGAGTTAATATATCATTGTGAAGATTTATACTAAACTTAAGCAATGATAGAACACGTTAAGTGGAAAACCAAGCATAATTTTATAGTATATAAATCTAACTGTTCTTCACAGAGATATTATGTTACATCAGATTTTTTTTCTAATCCTAACTTTTGAAGTACAATAAGGAAAATATTACAAAGCAAAACAAAAATACCTAAATAAATAAATAAAAACCTAGAGGTCTGAGTTGGACCTCTTATCAATGTATTCTGTTTTGTAGCATAGTGTTTCAGGACTACATGAGTAATAAAAACCTGATACAATATTTTTTGACATATTTCTTTTACCATACTTACTTACAGGTCTGGGCACACATTATGTTCCAAATTAGATCATTCCAACTTTTGATATCTTTGACTGGGAGGGAGTAAAAATGATGTTTCTTTAAATAAATAAGGTAATGTAAAGATACTTGAATCAGAATTATTTTACATTCCATAAGTTAATAAACTTCAAACATAACATATGAAGTTAAATTTCTTACAACAATATAAATATAGCCAATAAATTCTGGTGTATACTGTTGGAGAAGCCAACTTCTTTGCTTTAAAGTCTCTATTTTATGAGTGAATCCTGCAAGTGACAGTGCATGAAGATATTCAATTAAAGGCATAAAATTGCTACCCTAAAACCAATAAATGCACCTCTTTTTAATATTTGAATCACGATCTTAGTCTTTTCAGTCAGGTTAACTTCTTCTTTACCTCTACCATTATTACCATTTTTCAGAAACTTTATTATTTGTCCATTTTCTGGTGTATACTTACAATCAAAGACTCACTGAATATCCTCCCCATCTGTCATTTCACTAGGTAATTACAAGGAAATAAACACGTTTACTGAATAAGTACTGGTTCCAAAATTAGTTCTTAAAATTTCTAATATTACCTCATTTAACCCAATGACAATTCAATAAAGTAGATGCCTTTCTTTTCTTTTTTTTTTTTTTTTTTTAGGAGGAGGAGACTGAGGCTTCCTGGACAATAGTGACTTGCCTATGGTCATGTAGTTACTTAGGAGTCAGAATTACAATTGAGCAAATTATTTAATTACTGAAATATACATCCTATGAAAACAAGAAAAAGAGGAAAATATAAATACATGAGAAAACATTCTCAGAAATAAGTGTATATATAGTTTACCTAAAATGTTAAGAACATATTTGGAGAGTGAATGAAATCTTGAAATTGTTCAGAAACTGATATAGAAGATTAGAAATCAAAGCTTTATGCTTTATATAGCATGTTCTAGATTTGGCAATGCACAAAAGAGATTACTGGGTGTCCTTTCAGTGGAGGCCTGAGCATTGTCTAGTGGAATGTCTGTGATTATTTGTAAAGTGATGTGCACATTTGATTAACTTTCTATTGACTGTGCAGTTTTGCAACACAGTATGAATATAAGTTAATCTGTAGAAAACTAATAGCAATGCAGATGACTTTTGTCCTAAGGAAGGCCAAAGAATTTTGTCCAGTAGAGAAATAACAATTCCCTATCATAAAAATATACTGAAAATTTTATATTTTATTATCAAACATTTAAAATATCACATTAATAATATCTTATGTTAACCGGTTTCTCATTTATGAACAACTCATTTTAGGCAATACGTATGTTTGTTTTTCAAATGTTTTTGTTAAAATTTATTTATTTATTCTTTTAAATATTTTTTTTTACTTGTTAATAAACCTTTATTTTATTTATTTATACGTGGTGCTGAGAATAGAATCCAGTACCTCACACATGCCAGGCAAGTGTGCTACCGCCAAGCCACAACTCCAGCCCAAAATTTATTTTTAAGTGATACATATAACATATAACATTATAAATATGTATATTAATGGGGTGCCGTGTGATGCTTTGAGACATATGTACATTGTGTAAAGTTGACATCAGATTAAGCACATGTGTCTTTTCAAACATTTCTATATAATTAATATTTTCAAAATCCCTTCTTATATCTTTTTAATATGTACAACATATTATTGTTATCTACAGCCAACCTATGTGTTATGGTTTAAATGTGAGGTATTCTTCAAGAACTCATATGTAACACAATGCAAGAAAGTTTAGAGGTGAAATGAGAGGATTTATGAGCCTTAAACAAGAGAATTAATCCCTTAATAGGGATTAACTGAGTGATGACTGAAGGCTGTTAAGGTGTGGCTGGAGATGGTGGGTTACTGGAGGTGTGCCTTTGGAATATATATATTTTTTCCTCTCTCTCTCTCTCTCTCTCTCTCTCTCTCTCTCTCTTTCTCTCTCTCCATCTCTTCTCTCTGATGTCTGAGCTTCTTCCCTTTGTCAAATTCTTTCTCCATGATGTTCAGTGTCACTTTGAGTCCTGAGAAAGGAGCTGGCTCTCTATGGACTGAGACTTCTGAAATTGGGAGCCCTCAAATAAACCTTTCCTTATCTAAAATTTTTCTTGTTGAGTATTTTAGTCACAGCAACAAAAACCTGACTAAAGAGAAATAAGCTGATTAAGAGAAATAAGCCGGACATAAAAAGACAGGTACCCCATGGTCTTACTTACATGTGGAATCTGACTAGTCTTAACATCTTATGAGATCCACCATTCATTAATAGAATAACATCTTTGGCATACATTCATCTATGATTTGTCAGGGAGTTATGCTTTTAATTTTTTGAAATTGTACTTGGTAAGCATTATGAAGTCAAATCAAAAAAGAAAAGTGATAGGAAGAAGGGTGACAAATTTTATTTTGTCTTGCTATGCATCCAATATTGGCTAAGCCCTTTTCATAATTTGCTACTTTAATTCTCATTTAAATCTATGTGGTGCCTGTTAATCTCCCCATGTTACAAATGATGAAATTAGACTAGGAATCATTGAATAATAGCTCTAATGGTCTGTGTTCCAACTCACAGATGAAGGATCCAGGGCTTGAATCTAGGTCTGTCTGAATCCACAACCTTGTATTCTCTGGGATTAGGATATTTCTTAATAGGTCAGTTAGATCAATGCTATAGTAAATGATGATTATCTAATCCAGGGTAAAATGCTCTCATAAGAAAAAGGTAGATAACTAACAAGACGGCTGGTGTGTTCATCAACAAAGGTCACTGAAAGTGAGGATTCTGTCTTAAAAAGGAAGGCTTGGAAAGTATCTTGGATGTTTGGAAATCAGACTTCATTCTGTCATTATTAGTTTGAGGATGCCTTCATTTACATAAAAAGTATCCTCTTCTTTATATTCAAGAATATTCCTGTTAAGTCTATGTAGGATTCTCTCTTACAAATTACATTTAAATAATATGATTGTATCTTGTTTTAAGCAAATTTCAAGTCGAATTTTATTAGGAAATAAAACATAACCCTTAAGCAGCACAGTGGAGTGTGTGAGACTGCCTCTGACAGATATTCATTGCAATTCCAATTCTCACACATAAGCTTGCACCAACATGGACATGCTATTAATGCTTTGAATCTTAACGCCCTATTTGAACTTTTGGAATGAGAAGTCCTATTTTGAATTTGAGATAAACTGGGTAACAAATACCCACTAATATGACAAATATACCAAGGGCTTTCAATAAATGGTAATCACAAACGTCAATTTGGAGTGAAGTCTGCCTTCAGAAAAGGCATCATTGTTTAGTTATTTCTGTTTTCTTTTTGTGTGAAATTTCAAGAGCTTAACAAAAATGTCATTGAACAAAGAAATATTAATTATCCTTCTTGGGTATTAGCAAAATCTTTTTGTTTTCTTGGGAAACTACACTTAACCTAAATTTCTAATTTCTGCTTATGGAAATATAAGTCTATATAATTCTAAAAAGAAACATTTGTATTTAAAATTGTTTATTTAAAATTATTATATTACATGTCTCTGTTTTCATATATTTCATTAATTTTAGAAATGCATTTTTTATCAAGTTAATTAAGCAATATAATCTCATACTAATAGATGTGCTTCCTGGTTTAAATATTTTAGTGTCAAGAAAGATAAAATGCTACTTAAAATTTAGGATCACATTTTTGCAAATATTTGTTGTGATAACTTTTCTTTTATTATATCTTTTTCCTCAAATTCTTTATTTTGAACTTTTCTAAATTATTATTTTGTGTTCTTATTTAGTTCCTGCTTTTTCTTATTTTTAAAGCTCATTTAGAAATATTAAATTGCTGTTTTTATTTCTTTTGTAAACATGATTTGCTGACTGGATTTTATTTTCTATAAGGGCATTATAATTATTTATAATTATAAATGGGAATTGGGGTTCTATATAATCTTTTTATCTTGTTAGTTTTTTAATAAAACAAGATATTATGTACTTTTGGGAAGGATATTTGCATCATGATTTCTACCTTCATGGTTATAAAAATTCCTTTTAAAAAATTTTGAAATTACATAACCTTTTATTTGTGAAATAAAACAATAAAACAATAAAAAATAAATAAAATAAAATAAATAAATAAAATAAAATAAAAAAATAAAACTATGAGGTTTTATTTTACTTAATAGTATGGGTAAGTATATAGATCCTCCTCTTCTGTGTTTCCCTGCTTATATGCTGAAACTTGTAGTATTCATTATTTTTTATTTTTGGAAACATAGGTAAAATGTGATTTTATTTGTTGTTATTATTGTTTTTCTTATTTTATGTATTTTTGAAGGAAACATAAAAATCTGCATATCCCTACATAGAATTCACATAATCTCCAAAAAAGATTACCTGATCTTTTGAACTTTTAAACTAAATTACAACATCATTCATAGCAGCTACAATATGATAGACTTCCAATATCTTTACTTTTATTCCATGAATTGGTTGGGAAAATAATCTAATTTGGACATAAACTATATTTTATTGAAAACATTTAGTAACATCTATGTGCAGGAGGAATATTATACCATGAAGTTAATCTAATATTGGTTCAATATATTGACAGCTCTTACTTATCTTTTTAATTGTGTATAACAAAACTTAAATTTGAAAGTAAGTGAACTTAATGTAAAAGAAAAGTTGTTTAATTTAAATGAAAAGTCATGCTTCACGTGGAGTATGAAAATGCACCTCCATCCCTATCTTTTTTATTAACCTGTAATCCTTACATTGTTGTCCTAAAATAAATTCTCATTGTTACAAAATGCTAATCTTTCCTTAGTAAATATTTTTTTTTCTGTTTTTCACATTGTCAGTTATCCTTAGAATCCTGCACTGAATGAATGACATATATCTACAAACATTTTGTGGAAGTTATGTGTCCATCATCAACTTAGAAGAGTAACATGCAAAACTGAAGAAACAGATATCATATATAAATTTATAGATTTTATTAAGCATGCTTGTTCATATTTTTTAGCTCATTTTTGCCAACAGGGTTTATTTTGGACAATAAAATAGTTGTATCTTTATACTACACATTAAATAACAGAATTATTTAAATAAGCACATTGAAACTAATTCTATATACTCTGTAGTATAGCTGCTCTGTCTTTATTTTTTACTTGGTCTTATTTTACATGATAGTACAATGTATTTTGACATATATGACACAGTTTAAGTATAATTCCTCATTCTTCTGGTTGTACATAATGTAGAATTTTATTGGTCATGTAATCAAATATGCACATAGAAGAGTAATGTCCGATTCATTCTATCTTTCCTATTCCCATATTCCCTCCCTTTCCTTCATTCCCTTTTGTGTAATCCAATAAACTTGTATTCTTCTCACCCCACCTAGCCATTTTTATTGTGAGTTAGAATCTGCATATCAGAGAGAATATTCTGGTTTGGTTTTGGGGGATTAGTTTATTTCACTTAGCAGGATAGTCTCCAGTTCCATCCATTTACCAGCAAATGCCATCATTTCATTTTTCTTTAAGCCTGTGTAATATTTCACTCTGCATATGTACCATAATTTCTTTAGCCATTCCTCTGTTGAAGGGCACTTCAGCTGATTCCATAGTTTAGCTATTATGAATTGAGCTGTTATAAACGTTGATATGGCTGGGTCACTGTAGAAAGCTGATTTTAAGTCCTTTGGGTATAAATTTAGGAGAGGGTAACTCAATCAAATGGTGGTTCTATTCCAGTTTTCTGAGGAATCTCCACAATGCTTTCCATAGTGGTTGCACCAATTTTCAGTCCCACCAGCAATGTATAAGTGTACCTTCCCCCATCCACATCCTCACCAATTTTTATTGTTACTTGTATTTTTGATAATTGCTATTCTGAGTGGAGTGAGATGAAATCTCAATGTAGTTTTAATTTGTATTTCTCTAACTACTAGAGATGTTGAACATGTTTTGATATATTTGTTGACTGATCATATTTCTTCTTCTATGAAGTATCTGTTCAATTCGTCAGCCAAATTTTATTGGATTATTATTATTATATTTTTGTTGTTGTTAAGTTTTTTGAGTTCTTAATATATCCTGGAGATTAATGCTCTAACTGAGGTGCAGGTGACAAAGATCCCAAAATAGGATCTCTCTTCAAGTTTTCTTGAGTATACTTTTGCTATGAAGAAACTTTTTAGTTTCATTCCATCCCATTTGTTGATTATGAAATTTACTTCTTGAACTTTAGACCTCTTGTTAAAAATGTTTTACAAACATATTCCCTGATTTGCATAATATTGTCTAAATACATTCACTGACAGAATTAAACATCTCTTAAGTTAGGCTATGTTCCATTAACAAGTGGCCTAGCAGTTTGGTGTATCTTGTAAACCAAAGCATGAGACATGGCATAACTGGATGAGAGTTTTAACCCAATAGTAAATTAACCCACAAATGGGATCAATGGGATCAACTGAGTGGTAACTGAAGGTGGGAAGAGTGTGGCTGAAGGAGGTAGGTCACAGGGAGACTTGCCTTTGGAATATATTTTGTATCTGGTGAGTGAAGTCTCTCTCTCTGTTGACTGATCATCATGTGGGATGCTTCCCTCCACCACACTCTTCTGCCATGATGTTCAGCCTCACCTCAAGTCCCAAGGAATGGAGCCAGCTGTCTTATGATCACAACCTCTGAAACCATGAGCTCTCTAATAAACTTTCCCCACTCTAAAGTTGTTCTTATTGGGTCTTTTATTCATATCAATGAAAATCCAACTAAATCAAGCACCTTACCTCAAATACTTCTATTAGGTCTATAGGCTGGAAGGAGACTTAGTAGCTCCTTCCTAAAGATAACTACCAATAAGTCTCATCATGTTGTCACAAAATGTATGTCGTTAGTTACATAGAAGTTGGTAATGCTGAGATAAGATTAGTCTAACTCAAGTCATGGCAAATGTTCCCCACATACCACTAGGTGAGATGGACTCTGAAAGTACAACAGATCACATCTTAGTTTAACGAATCTATGCAAAATAATGTGTTAAAAAAGCATATGACAAACAAGATCCTTCCAAAACCAGATAAAACAGCAGGACAAAACATAAAATCTGAGACATTCATTTCTAAATTATGTATCCAGTTTCTATACATGTAGAACTGTTTCTGGTTTTCCTTTTATGAAACCTGAGTCAGTAGCCTGAATGGAAGCTGCCCTTGTCTGTTCCATCCATGTTGCCCAGGTGTCCTGAACTTCTGTTCTCACTCATGTTGGGTCTCTGGTTTACAAAATTTCTCTCATAGTTTGATCTCAGGTGAATTTTGACTTTTCAGATTTTACGTATTACCAATCACCACTACCTATTTGGGCATAGCATGTATGTCAATGTACATTTGTTTGCTGTCTTGACTAGAATTCGCAAGGATTTTTTTTTTCTTCCCAGAGAAAACCCCAGTTTTTTTTCCCCAACAACAAAAATGCCAAGGAATAAAATATTTCACTTTGTGTTAATATAATTTCATCAAACAAAATTATTTACCAAACCATCATTTTTAATTTACAGACTTCTTTAGAGATTCTAACATCATTAAAAACAAAACAAAATTTAATGAAATTATTGATTTACTAAGATGAAAGCAAATTTGAGTTTATATCCATTTATATATTTTGTTTTTATTGTAAAAGCATTTGTTTTAGAATAGCAATAAATCTCATGGTAGCAAAGGTGAATTGTAAAATTTTATAGGAGTATATAACCTGAGATTTAGTTTCTCTTCTTGCTTCACACCAAGTGTGTATTCCTTCTGTGAAATATTAAACATATTAAATATGAAAATATTATGTGAGTTAATGGACATAGAGTTGTGTGAACAAAGTAATAATTGGAAACCTAATTGCTAACCAATTGTGTCTTACTCTTTGCTGTATTTAAACAATTCTGTTAGGACAAAGGGGAGAAAAAGTTGGGGAGGGGGAATGGGAGCAGGAAAGATGGTGGAATTAGATGGACATCATTACCCTAGGTGCATGTATGACTGCATATATGGTGCAATGCTACATTGTGTACAACCATAGAAATGAAAAATTGTGCTACAATTGTGTTCAATAAATCAAAATATATTCTGCTGTCATATATACCTAATTAAAATGAATAAATAAACTTAAAAAAAAGAATTCAGTTTGGAATGTTTTAAGAGTAGTGTGTTTGTGAATATTTGTAATTTATCTTATACAAAGAGAAATCTATTAGGTTTATACAATATTAAAATTTACATTTACACACTAATGGAGATAATAGATATGGAAAAAATTACTCAATTTATGAAATTTTGTGATATTATATGTCTTTTAATATATCTTTGACTTATTATGGCTATGAGTTTTGAAGGATTTGAAAGTCTATAATTTAATTGCAATAAATCAATTCAGTGGCTCATTTAATATAATTAACAAAAAAGTAATTATTAAAATTAAATAATAAAAATTTGACTATTGTGATAAAAGTATTCTTATGAAGGAATGAGTATTAGTAGCATTGTGGGTTGGAAATGCTCAGGTTAACAGGGGTTATTTTAGTTTGAACATAGTGCTTTGGATATGATGAGCATTAGGACCAAAGGAAATGAAGATAGGAGAACAATTATGAAAGACCTTGAATTCTAGACAAAGGGCTTTATCCCTCTGGCCCAAGAGGAGAAAGAGAAGATTTTTATTTAAGGAAATACCATGATCAGATGTGAGCTTCCATGAAATAAATATGCTGGAAACACAATTTGAGAGACTATTTAAAAAACTGGTATTCTAAGAGAGGTAAGTCATGTCTTTGGAAATAAGTAATGAGGAATAGATAGTAAAACACTGTGTAGTTAAAATTGTAGAGTGAATGAGAAAACTTATAAAGAGGATGTTATAAAAAGAAGAAAAGATTGATTTTGAGCCTGAATGATGAAGAAGTTATTGTATCAACAAGACAAATCAGTAGCATACAAATAAGTATAGTTAGAGAAAGAAGATGATAGGTTTAGCATTGAATAATTTTAATTTGAGGTACTGGCAAGATGTAAAAGTGATTGTTAAAAGACTACTGAAAATGTGATGGTGTTTTTATTTTCATATATATATATATATATATATATATATATATATATATATATATATATATATATATTTTTTTTTTAGAGCTTAGGGGCTCTCTACTACCGAACTTCATCTCCAGGCAGGGTCTCATCAAGTTACCCAGGCTGGCCTCACTCTTGTGATTCTCATGCCTCAGCTTCCTGAGTTGCTGAGATTACAGGAATTAGCCACCATGCTGTCACCTCTTCATATGAGCACTTACAGTAGCAATCAAAGTTTCCCTTGAAAATCAAATGGAAATTATATTAGTATCAATGTTGGGGAAAACTAATAAAAAATAACTTATGAAATATGTATTTTTGCAAGGCCCTTTATGTTCTTCCTTAAATTCTAATACAAAGGACTCTGCATATTCCAGTACCTGGGTAATCTTGATAATCTAGTTAGGATTCAGTACACATACACTGTAACCCAGTTTCACTGCCAAGCTTAGAACTGTGTAAATCCAGCCTCTATCACAATGTCTGGAATCTAGTCATTAGATTTTTCCTTGCTTAAATTTTCTCTTGCTTTAATTTTTATTTCTTTGGGCTATGAAAGGTCAAGCAATTATTTGGTGGGAATATCTTTTTTCTGTGATAATATGGAATTTGTTTTGTTTTAAAGGATAAAAATGGAAGGATGAATAGATGAATGAATGAGTGAACCCATTTTTATCTTTTGAGACTTTGGAAGTCATCAGTATTCCCTCTTTAGTACAGTGTTGGAAGAGAATTTAAAGGGAATATATATTGAAAGCTTGAAAATGTTACATTGCTTAAATAGACCTAGAACACCCTTGGTTGAAGAATGTAAAGGACAAGAGGTTTTTGTGGTTAATCTGAAGATTTATAAATTTGTTTTTGTTTCTTCATTTATTTGGCTGTATGTAGCATAGGTAAGAGGTATATATTTGTTCTATATTGCTTAATAAATATGAAGCCAAAATTATTATTAGAGTTAGAAATTTCCTCAAAATAATTGTTTGTCATCCATTATCAATGAATACATGGTGATTGTTTAATTACCAATGACAATTGGAAAAACTGTCAGTATGCTTCTTAAAATTGTATGATCTAAGTACATTTATGTTTTATTTCAGGTAATGTTAGAAGGGACCATAGACAACCTTTTTATTCTTTGGATCACTCATCTGTCCTACTTTTACTCATCGGAGCTCATTTTTAATGCTTGCAGTACAGCATCATAAAAAATATTGACAGCTATTTTAAATTTTATGAATTCCTACAAAACCTTGCAAGCAAAGAGAAGGAAAGAAGAGAAATGTGTAAGATCTGATGCTCTACCATGTACTTTCTAGTATTATTGAGAGAGTTGTGGGTTGAATTGCTCACCCCAATCCCAAAGGATATGTTGAAGTTCTAACTCCCAAGGCTTCAGAATGTGATTTTCTTTCTTTTTTGGGGGTTGTGGTGGGTACTGGGGATCGAACTCAGAGACACTCGTTCGAACTCTATGAATTGCTTAGCACCTCACTTTTGCTGAGGTTGTCTTTGAACTTGTGATCCTCCTAGCTCAAGAATGTGATTTTATTTGGAAAAACATGTCTTTGCAGATGTGATTAGAGATTAGATCATACTGTAACATACTATGACTTCATATTAAAGTGGAGACATTCAAAGAGAAGAGCATGTGACAATGAAGTTAGAGATTTAATTTATGTCACCACAGAGTAAGGACTGCCAATGATTACCAGCAAAGGACAAGAAGCCAGTAGGAGGCAAGAAAAGAGTACAGGTTTTAGAGAAAGCATGACAATCTCAGACATCTAGACTCCAGAACTAGGAAACAGCAAATTTCTGTTGCTTTAAGCAACTAGCTTTGTGGTACTTTTTTACTGTGATTGTAGCAAGTTAGAGAGCAAAACATATTGTGGGATATTGTAACACTCTCCTTTTAGTCCCTTAATACCTCCTTTATATTTTCATGGAAGTGACAGCTGGATGATGGTGGCCCTATTTGCACTTTCAGAATTTCCTGTATTTTGGAAAACTATGACTCAAATAACAGGTTAATATTCTAACAATGTCCCTTGACATTTTTTTCCAGATATTCTTGTCAACTACATCTACTACTTGTTTTTAAAAATGTAACTACTGTTAAGAAACTATATACCACTTTATGATTTCTAGGAAGCATGTAATGCCATTGAGACTATACCCAAGGAAATGGTGTATCAAATTCACTTCAGGTTTAAGAATCTCAGTGATAGGTTTTGAAAGGAGTAACTAGGTATAGCTTTCTGGGATAATTAGAACCCATCATATATTATCAAAACTGACATATTTATTACTTTTCCAACTCATTAGTTATTATATGAAACCTTTTGACATAAAAAATCTGGTCATTAAAGCATTCATTGCTTGAATTTTGAAGATGTATTAATTAATTTTCATTTCTTTGCGCTATGCAAGTTCAAGCTATTATTTTGGGAGAAATTTTTGTGAGATAATTTTAAGACATCACAATATCCATTCAAAATTTCTTTTGTATATGATTTTCTAAAAATTTATAAATAGAAACGTTAATTTCATGTTAATTTTCTGTGGGAGAGATGGTAAATTAAAAACTTATTGAAAATCAAGTCATTAAAAAATAATAAATCTATTGTAATTTGTCCTCTTAATATCTTTCAACATCTATTCCAAACTGTTTATGTAAATGATTTTTATTTCCTTGTGATTTTTTTCCTATCCACCATTAGTTTTAGAAGAAAAGTACTTGTGTCTATTTCATGATTCTCTCTAATCTGAAAATCTTTTGTACCTCAGTACCAATGAAAACATGCTTTTGCTTACAATTATTCCTAACTAGATATTTATGCTATTACAAAGATGAAATGTACTGAGTTGGTTCCCTCAATTCCACTGTCTTGGTAGATGAAGAACTTTAAAGAATGTCACATAAAGTTGTAGAAACTATGACATCATGTACTGTTAAGATCATCAATTATTCCTCTGTACCTAAATAAAAAAATGCATCAAATAATTGTTCTTTTCCATATTCTGTGCGTGTTTGTATGTGCTAATAACTGATGTGTGCAGCTGACTCACACAAAAGTACTGAATGAGATATCCTTTATTTTAGAAAGGAAAGTACCAATGATTTTGATACATTTTGAAGGTCAGTAATGTTCAGCATAGAGCAATATGAGGTGAACAATAGCTCCTCAGAGAGTGGAAAACATGGTACTCTCATTATCCATAATCTCAGCTGGTCACCATAGTAACAGCATTTTATTTACCAAGATGTAAGCCTTTATAGTTCTGTAGAATTCACTTCCTAGGCCTCCAGACATGTCAGCGGCATCTAGTGGCTTGAGACCTCAGCTGAAATTTTTGCGTTTTACCGCTGTCTGCATGATACTGAAAAACTGATGTCATGCCATGTAGCTAACTATGCCTATATTTCTCGCTCATCATGAAGGTGATTACAATTTGTAGAAAATATTTGTGGATTGCAGCCCCCCAAAAGTATAAGAATATAACTAGAAGAAAATTATTTTACTAGGACTACTTTGGAAAGAATTTTTCAGGGGAGTTGAGGAATTTTAGGGGCATCACATATTCTTTAGATTTAGAAGGAAATTGGAAAGGTGTTTTTCAGACATGATGAAATGGCACACAAAAAATATATAGAAGACTTCTCTGGACTCCTTAAGGAGACCAGAAAAGATTCAAAGACATTGCCAGTGAATCCTAAGAGTAACTGAGTCATGTTAACTTCCTTTCAGTTTTGAATTCAAACATCTCCTTGAGTATGTAGCTTTTGAGAAACTTATATAGACAGGCTTGGTATATATTTCAGATAATTACCAGGGATTACCCTAATCTTGATTGTGATTGGAGGAATTCAGAAATTCTATTTTGTCCTTAGGGTGACAGTGTGTGGTTTTGAAAAATACATGACAATAAACGGAGACCCAGATGTAACCCTGTTTGTGCCATCTTGTGGGGGTGTATTCTTAAATGTCACCTTATAGCAGTGGCTCTCAACTCCAGGTACATCAGTAAGAAACAAGTCAGTACACAAAACCTTGCCCTGGACTAATTGAGTCAGAATCTTTGGGGGTAGATCTGAGTAAACTGAAAAAAGAATCTGAATAACCACAACAGACTCTCCCGAGGAGCTTCATAAATATACAGAGTCACAGTTCTAATTCTAAACCTTATTTTTTCTAGTGTGAACACCTATTCATTGGCATCCTTGGGAGCTTCTTAGAAATTAATTCATATTTAGATTTGAGAAGCAATAATATCTCACGATTGCTAGTTCAGAAAGTCTGGAGCAATCCTGAGAATCTATGATTTTGAAAACTTAGGTCTTTCTGTGTATATTTATCTTCCTGTGGTAATGGACACTATACTGGAAGTTATGGGAGGATTAAATAAATATACCAACATAAATGTTGTGATTCATTCATTCATCAACTCAACCGACATTCACTATATTCCTACTATGTAACAAGGGCTGTGACAGAGATTGGCAAAAGAGCTGTGATGGATGATGGCCAGGACTAAAACTTGGAAATAATACTTCATAGTGTATAAATGCTTTTCTAAATTTTTTGATTTACTTCTCTTATACATCAGATAAATTTTAATATAAATGAATTTCCAATAAATGGTACTGTTAATACATGAAGTGAAGGTTAAATGCTTATCATGTACTTAATCTGTGTATACTTATGTTTGTGTATATATATATTTTTTAATTTTATTTACTTAATTATTTATTTTTTCAGGGATTGAATCCAGGGCACTTTACCATTGAGCTACATCCCCAGCTCTTTTCATATTTTTCTTTTTTTGTTTAAATTTTGAGACAAAGTCTCACTCAATGCCCAAGCTAGCTTTGAATTTATGATCCTCTTGCCTCAGACTTTCAGGTACCTAGGATTACATAATGCACCACCATTTAAATGCCTGGTTTCAAATCTGTGCTTTTCTTAGTGGATTAAAAAAAGTGCAATATATTATCCACATTTAAGAAGATACTTATTAGTTGAGTTTTTAAAGAATATTAATGTAGTGATCCAAGTATTTATAATTCTAGAACAAAATTATATATTGAAATAATAGTACTGTTTTTTTAGTAATGATGTAAATTTTTGAGGATGGTGGTATAGGCGCTGATTTTTTGAAAACAGAATCTGATATGAAGAATTTTGTGCAGGAAATTTACTTGGGACAGCACCTGTGAGAATGTGAAGAATAAGATTGAAAAGAGAGAGAGAGAAAGGAGATGTATCTGTTCCAGATAACCCATCTAAATACTCATATAGGATGCTATAGAAAACTCTGAAACTGAAATGGTTGGTTTTTCAGAGAGGTCTCCAACTGAGGCCAGGATGTCAATCCTTTGTACCATGCCATCAATCACCCAGTGAATGTGGGCTGCCTCTGGGAAGAGGGTATCAAGTTGACTGAAGCAGATCCCTTTGGCTGAGGGCTATTCTCAGGGACTTAATCAATGCACCAGAAAACATGCTTATGGCAGCTAAGGGTGAGTCCTTCAGATCTGAAGGCAGAGATTCTGAACTGGAATCATGCATAGTATACACACACTCTTCTGGTTCTATTTCCCCAGTGGCTTCTTCTCACCTACTTTTCAGGCCCTCCTACCTGGACCCTATCTATATGTTAAGATTGAATTTTTGCCACTCTGAATAAAGTGCTTGTTCTAGCTGAGCTGGCAAGCTAAACTCCCCCTGAAACATGTCATACCCTCTTCTGCTATGCTTTTGTTCTCTCCTGACTACTTGTCTGAAGTTTCCTGGACTATTTTCTCCCTTTCTTGATCTGCTCATTAATTTAGTAACTGATTTTAAAACCATCTTTCCCATTCAAATGCCTAAGACAGGAAAACCTCTGAAACTTGAACGTGCATGTAAATCGCAAGATCTGGGTATCTGCTAGAATGCAGATTCTGATTCACTGGGTCTTGGGTGGGCCCTGAGATTCTGCATTTCTAACAAGTCGTGACTATTCTGGTGATCATTTATGAAAGCTACCCTGTCTGTATTTTCATAGTAGCATTTTTATCTCTAACACCCTTTATTACATGTAACATCCTTTTGTAGAGGATAATAATTATTTTGAAGTAATACAAATTTATCATCTAAGTAACTTGCAGGATACTTTATGGTTATTGCATTTGATAGTTTTCTGTATTTTTTACAGCATTTAGCATGGTGCTAGTGTGATTAAGGAACTCTAAAGATCATTGCTGACTGATTTTATAAGAAAGACAATTGCAGTTTGTGATTTTTCAAATTGAATGTGTAAATTTTTCTGGTTTTGCAATCTTCTGACTGCTGAATGAGAAAGATTAGTGATGAACTTTTCGAATGCCGTAGTGTTCCCCACCTGCCCCAAGCAGCAAAAGATTCTACATCCCCTTTGCAGCATTTTCAAATATCTTTTTTGCTATCTTGGTGAGCTAACCACACAGCACATTAGTTCAAAGAATAGGAGCATATCTCTACTAATGCTCAAGGGCATAGGAAATAAAAATAATTATAACTGAAGACCCAGAAAAAGTAGAATATGTGTTATTAATTTCTTACCTTATGAACCTACATTCCACATTTCCTCTAGCCTCAAAGGAACACTGAAATGGGACATTCAGTGATACTTGTCAATGCCCTTTCCTGCTCTTGGGGGGTTGAGAAAGAAGCTTGTTATTTCTAAAGAGCATCAATTGAAGAACAGTTTCAAGCCTATTTCCAGGTAATATTTGAAACTAAAATTTGATTGATAGCTATAACCAATTGACTCTTCCAATTTTCATATTCTGATTAATTCTATTCTCCCATTTAAGTCTCTATTTCCCATCAATATATTCTTAATATTCTGTTGCTTTACTCTGGGTAAAAATGCAAACCAGGAAATATAGCTTTTTCCCTGAATTATTTTAAATAAATTAATCAAAATGGGTCCTTGCATAATCTAGAAGCCTTATGTGTTGGGGATCATATTCTCCTTAGATGACTGCAGTCAGGAGTTTGTTGAGAACTTGAGATCTGTTAGTGAGGCAGTGTGTCACAACTTACTGACTTGGGCTATTGTCCAGGTGGATGTTTTTGCTTTTGTGATCATTGTAACTTTATAAGTATTGGTATAAAGTTATTGGTATTCAGACTATGAAAGGATTCTAAAGATGCTTTTCTCTTTGCTTCAAATTATTTGGGAAGCCAGGAGAGTTAATCCTAAATATTTGATAAGGTACAATAATTTACAAGAACTCTAATAAGCTCTTTTAGTCAAAGACTACAGAATCGTGATGAGTATTTCTTGTTACTGGTTGACAGTATATGTATACTCATAAATTGGTTATTTTGTTGGAAACTTGAGCAGCAAGCATAGCTTTGCATAATTGATGCTATTATACAAATCAAATATGTTTAAAGATATTGGGTTAGCAGAGTCTCGATATTAAAAAGCTATGTTTGACTCTTTTTCTTGGTCTTAATTTCTGTATCTCTTTATAATTGATTAATGTTCATTGGTATAGTAAGAATGAATAATTTATGATTCACATAGCTGTGGCTTATTAATTGTTTAATTTCAGAGAAAGTAACCATATATTATGGAAATTCAAGTTGTCACTCTGAGCAGCCAAGTGAATTTAAACATTTTATTACTTCTGAGTCCAGAAGCGAGTGTATCCTATGCCCTGTGTTTTCTTAAAGACAGAAATATTAATGACTTGTTGAAGCCATTTCTGTAAAGGTAAAGGAGCAACTGAGTGGTCTCAGCTGAGGACTGTGTGCTCTGCATTTCCTGTCCACCTCTACCCATCTTTAGACATTTACTTCTGCCTCAGTGATTCCATGTAATGTGCTTACCATGCAATGAAGTTAATGTTTATTCTTTAGAAGAGACCATAATTAAATACAGAAAAGAAAGTTGTAATTACCATTAGCTATATTATAATCTCTTTAGAATTTGGGCAAATGATTTTAGTTCTGGGAAATTTAAATTAAAAAACCGCAGAATATGTGATAAATTTTCTTTCTTTAATCAATAAATGGGATGGATTAAAACTAAAAAAGCTTCTTCTTAATAGAGAAACAACCAGTGAGGTGAATAGAGAGCCTACTAACTGGGAACAATTTTTTACCACACACATGTCAGAGCACTAATCTCTAGAACAACTAAAGAACTCAAAAATATTAACAACAAGATAACCCAATCAATAAATGGGCCAAGGAATTGAACAGGCACTTCTCAGAAGAAGATATACAATCAATCAACAAATATGTTGAGAAATGTTCAACATCTCTAGAAAGTAGAGAAATGCAAATAAATACTAAGTCTAAGATTTAATCTCATTGTAGTCAGAATGGTAGCTATTAACAATACAAACAACAATAAGTGTTGGCAAGGATGTGGGGAAAAAGACACACTCATATAGTGCTGGTGGGACTGCAAATTGCTGCAGTCAATATGGAAAGCAGTACGGAGAATGCTGGAAAACTGGGAATGGAACCACCATTTGACCCAGCTATCTCACTTCTTGGTCTATACCCAAAGGACTTAAAAACAGCATACTACAAGGACATAGCCACATCAATATTTATAACAGCACAATTCCACAATAGATGAACTGTGGAACCAACCTAGATGCTCCTCAGTAGATGAATAGAATATTATTCAGCATTAAAAGAGAATAAAATAATGGAATTTGCAGCTAAATGGATGAAGCTTTGAGAATATAATGCTAAGTGAAATTAGCCATTTCCAAAAAACCAAATGCTGAGTTATTTCTCTGATTTAAGGATGCTGATTCATATTATGCTGTGGGGGTGGGATGGGAGGATTAAATGAACTCTAGATAGGGCAAAGGGGAAAAGGGGAGGGAGGAAAAGGGAGGGGTCACAGGGGTAGGAAAGATGGTGGAATGTGATGGTCATCAGTACCCTAAGTACATGTACGAAGACATGAAGGATGAAGGATGTGACTCAACTTTGTGTACAACCATAGATATGATAAATTGTGCTCTATATGTGTAATATGAAATATAATGCATTCTGTTGTTATATATAACAAATTAAAATAAAAAAGTAAAAATAAAATAAAAATAATAATATCAGATTAAAAAATCTGTTTTTAGAATCATATATGGAAAAACATACTGTCTTAGAAAAATAAATATTGTTTTAATTGAATTTAATAATTCATTGTTCTCTATATTTATTGCTGAAAATCAAAAGCTTTTATAAACTCTATTCAAAGTAAATGTTGACTATCCACCATTGTTTGTAAGGATATTTTCAAATACATTTAAAAAATAAAACTTTTAATCAGATTTGCATCAAGATAATCAGCAACGTAGTTGAAGAATATAAAATGCAAAATTTTACCTTCTTGAATTGTAACTTTTTTAATTTTTAATATTTGGTACTTGGGATTGACTTAGAGGCACTCAACCACTGAGCCACATACCCAGCCCAATTTTGTATTTTATTTAGAGACAGGGTCTCACTGAGTTGTTTATTCTCACTTTTGCTGAGGCTGGCTTTGAACTCTTGACCCTTCTGACACAGCCTGGCCAGCTACTGGGATCACAGGCATGCACCACAGTGCCCCACTTGAATTCTAAATTAATATTACATATTCAAAGGAACATATTTTAAGAGAGATTGCTAATATGGATTTTGTGACTATCTTTGAAGTATTTTGGCCATGTGACAGAAGTCAGTTTCACATTACTGACTGGAGTAATGCTAAAGATGGAGTGTATTTGAATATGGAAGAAGTAGAATGACTTTAATGGCTTTCTGTCCTCCTCACCTTGTTCAAGCATTTGGTCCAACTACAGACCTAAATGGACTGCTAGGGAACCAACAATGCTAAGCTGTAGAAGGAAGCCTGAGCTTAATGTTTGCACTTTGGCAAATGTTGCTGCTTTCTTATGTTCTTTCTTCAAAGAATTGGGGAAGTAGTCAGATTTTCATTGTTGTAGTCAAAATATTTGACATTAACAACTTAAAGAAAAAGTTTAATTTGGCTCAAAGTTTCTGAGGTCTCTGTCCATGGTTGGCTGTCTCCCTTGATTTGGGTCTGAGGTGAGTTGAGGCGGACCATCATGGCTGAAAAGTATGATGGAGGAAAATTTTTCGGCTTCTGAGAGAGAGAGAGAGAGAGAGAGAGAGAGAGAGAGAGAGAGAAAGGAGCTTGAGATACTATATAGTTGCCTAAGGCACAGGCTTTAGGAGCCACTCCATTACAGTAGGTTCACCTCCTATACTTTTCCACCATCTTCTAATAGTCCATTCACAAATTGCTCAATAGATTAACCCACTGATGAGGTCAGCATCCTTATGAACCAATCACTTCCCAAGAGCCCCACCTCCGAGCACTGCTGAATTTGGAGATGTACCCTTTAGCACTTGAAATTTTTTTAGATTTTAATATTCCAGATTTAAATCATAACACATAGAAAAAAAAAGAGATCATAAAACATGTAGTTAAGAAAAGGAGAAAAGAACAAAGTAATATGCATATGCTGAGAAAAATGGATAAAAGGCATTCAGTTATCTTGAATATTTCTCAGTATTCCTGATAGACTGTGAGCTCCTTAAAGACATGCTGGCTAACATTTAATTTAGTTTTATATAATCTATGTTTTTACATGAATAAAATAGGTGGTGGATGACATTTGCTTCCATCTTCACAATGCCCTATCTAAATAATTTCTCCTTCACCTTCTGCTGGACTGACTCCCTGCCTCTTACTGTGCTCTTTAATATTACTGAATATTCTTACACTTATGCATGCCCAGTTTCCTTTTATACATATTAATTTAAAAATTAAGTCATTCTTGTTACTTATTTGCTCAAGGTCAAATTTCATATTGGTGCAATTGAACGCTTTCTCTACAGCACCACTCTGTCATTTCTCTTATTTTAGAGTCATTTCCCTCTCTTTTGGCTATTTCTCAGCTTAATAGAGAGTTCAGGATTCAGTCACAATAAGAAAATCAACTAAAAAATAAATAAGTTATGTTTACTTTGAGTATGCCTCTGGTTTCAGCTATTACTATCTTCTCTTCATCCAGGATCACCTAAGCTTTTTAAGAAATTCATTACTCTGTCTCCATTTTCTTTCTCATTCTTTTATTAATGTACTGAAATCTGATTTGACCTTCACTGATGCTTTGGAAAAGATCACAATTGACCTCATGTCCCTTAATCCATTAAGTACTTTTTCAAATGTATCTTCCTTGATCTGTCTACAAATCTTGGTATTTTGATTTTCTTTTTTATTGAACTTTTACAGTCAATGCTAAAGTTACTGCTATTAGCTTTCTCTTCTTCCTCTTTTTTAGCCTGGTATATATTTTGTTTGATTGTTTTGTCTTAATCTTTTGTGAATTATCTGCACATATGTTTTACTAACTTTCTTATTGATATGCAGTGTATTTCTTACTTCAGATTCTAACGGTGTCTGAATTGCAAATACCTTCTTTCGGGTAGTATGAAAATATGGGGTTTTCCCTAAAAAATTGGCCATAGATTTTGTTGAACTTTGCTATTTATTTTCCTCCTCATATTATTAATGTCTATTTCAGTCTTTATGATTTCATTTCTTTGAAATTCCTTTCTTGTGATGCAAGGGCAGTTGCAATGATACTGTTGTAGAAGCTGCTATGAGAATTAAATTTGATATAATCTATATATGAAGACATAGAAAATATTAGTATCATTACCTTAGTCTCAACATATGGAGTATAAATGTTGTTTTCTCATTCACTCAACCATGTTTTTAAATTTGCATTTACTTCCTTGATAAGCTCTAAAGGCACATACACATATTCATATATGTATATGTATATGTAAATAAATATTTATTTATATTTGTAGTTCTGGCGATCAAACCCAAGGCCACACACATTCTAGGAAAGTGCTCTACCACTAAGCTCTAACCCCAGCCCCATTATTTGTACTTTCATAGTTGGTTGTTGGAGTCACTTTTTCCTAAACTTCTGAATGAGTTAATACATCATTCTGGTAATGCTGAAGTATGACATCAGATCACAATTTGCCTAAATGTATAATGTATAATTTGAGTCTTTTTTTTTGTACAAACAATACTAAATTTCTACATAAATAGGTAAATTTAGATTAACTTATTCTGGACTAACTTTTAAATAAATCAGTAAAATATTTAACTTTCTGATTAATGTCACATGATTATGTTAAATACATACTATAACACTGGGGAAAACAGAAATATGTCAAATAAATATTCTCAGAAAATAAACTTTTCTTGGAGGAGCTTTAAAATATTGAGCAAAAAGAATTGCTTTTCCATTCTTGGAAGTTTGATGGTTTTAAATTAATCTTTCAGGAATGTTACAAAAAAATGAAAATATTAGACAGGAAGAAAATTTTCTCTTCTCATTTTACAATTACAATGGTTGGCAAGTTGTAATCAATAAGAAAATTGGAAGTTTTTAAGACTTTAGTGTGGTGACCTTTTTCTACTCATAAAAGTACTGTGTGGAAACTAATAGCATTAACTGAGATGCACTCTGGGTTATGAGTTACACAGCAGACAAACCAATCTTGCACGAGTATAGGGCTTATGTGAAGGCATCTTGGAAAATGCGCTTAAGAAGTGGTTTCTGGCATGGTGACAAAACTTTGAGTGATGGTTAGAAAACATGGATTTGGAGTCTGCTAGTCTGGGATGAGAATCCTTCTCTGTTATTTATTGGTTATATGACCTTGAGGAAACTATATTCTTCAATAAAATTAGGATCACCCAGTATCCTTTAGTATCCACCAGGGATTGATTCCAGTATCCACTGTGGATGCCATAGTCTTGGGAATGCTCAAGTCTCTTATCTAACAAGGCATATAATTTGCATGTAATTTACATACATCCCACAGATATGCAGGACCGAATGTCTTATATAACCTACTAGAGTTATTGCAAAAATTAAGAAAACAAATGCATTGAGTAATAAGCACTGTGCCCAGCATTTGGTTCACATGCAACAAGAAACTCATAAATGACTTTAAGAAAGGGAGGAACAGAACCAGAAGTGCACCTTAGAATAATACTTTTGGCAGCTCTGTTTTAATTGGCAGGAGATGGTGAAAGATTGGAGGAAGAATATATGACCTGACAGTCTTTCTCAAGAAGTCCTCCTTAAAAAAAAAAAAAAAAAGGTAGCGAGGGCATACTGTTCTGGACAAAATTGAGAGTGTTCTTTTTCCTTCTCAAACACAAGGTTGATTAACATATGAGAACAGTGAAACCTGTTTAAATATACACAGGAAAACAGGAAAAACAAATCTGAGTATGACATTAATGATCTTGTTCAATGTAAGGCAAGGGTATCTTTATTTTTCCTACATATAAGCAAATAGCTAGACATTTTGCAGATTTTTTTCCCCTTTTGGTTATTTGGTACTGACTTCTCAATTTACTTTAACTTCCCATTCTACATTTATGTCTGAGTTTTATAGTCAAGTTGAATGAATACCATTTTCAATGTACATTCCAAGCAAATTATATAAATCAGTTTGATGAACAATTTTGACAAACAAGTTTTCATAATTATATATTAATTGAGTAAAGCACCTGAAGTGTTTTCAAATATTCATTTGATACAATGGAAAACAGTTTGCTCCATAAATTCAACCTCCAACATTCTCAGTCTTTGTTAATGCAAACAGGAATGTGGTGCATATGCAAAATGAAACTCAGCTTTCATCTTTCTTTTCTGTAATGTTCAAAGTGAAGAATGGCAGTGTTTGACACCCTGGAGGTTACACTAGAATCAGGGAATTATCCAGAGAGAATCAAGATCAACAATGTACAGATTTGTGCTGTGTGTACAGGTTAGTTTCCCAGGCCGTCTCCAAGATGTCAGCTCTATGATACAGCTGTATGGTATAGTTCAAAAATTGTCTATTGCACATTATATGTGTACTTCAAGACCATGTTATATTTATATGTTTTTCCTTTTAGCTAAATTTAGAGAAAAATATGTAAATTAGTTTGGCTAACATTTAAAGACATTTATTCCCACACTTAGATATTTTTCTTAGGTGAGGTTTGCTCTTGTATTTTTCTTCTTACATATAATGCAAATTAATTTTATAATGAAATGGAAAGGTTTTATATATATATATATATATATATATATATATATATATATATATATATATATATATATATATATGTTTTTTCTTCTTCTTTTGCAAAGGTTTGCTTTTTAACATGTTTTTTTTTTAAATCCAACACTGTGCCAACTATTTTACAATGGTATAAATCTTTTACACTTTGTTTAAGAAAAAATAAGCTAGCAATACAAAAACTAGTTTACTATTGCAAATTCACAGCATTTTTATTTTCTCCCTCTTTCTTCTTGTGTCTATGAGAAAAAAAAGAATGAATACCCAATGAGACATTATTTCCCCCAAACTTAAGACAATGGAAGTAGGCCCAGCATAGCTATCGTGTAATGTTGAGGTTTAGAACCAAGATTTGGAGAATCCTGACATTTCTAGACAGTCTTCTTGGAATTTTTAAAAAGAAGGAAGGAAAGAGACCTAAATTCATTTTTAATAATACCCTGAACCCATAGTACAAATCTGCACATTGTTAACCTTCATTCTCTCTGGATAGATCTTGGATTCTTACCCAACATCCTGGATTGGCAAATACTGCCATTCTTCACTCTTAATTTTATAGAAAAGACATAAGAAAGCTTTTGATTAAAAAGTAATTTAAAAATCCAGTGATTGAGAAGACTGTAAAACTACGGAAATAAATAGATTGCAGGTCTACAAAGTAATTTATAATGCAAAAGAAATGCAAATGTCTAAAATTAGTGAAGGAAATGTTTAAAGTTTGATATCTTACTATGTTGTTTTATTTCAAGGAAATCTTTAATAATCTTAAGTTGAAATAAAAATTAAATTTAAGTGGAAATTAAATTATTTCATAAGAATTTTGATGGATTTTAAAGTAACTGAATTTGTAAACCAGACAACCTCTGTTAGCTAAAATACAATTTTCTAAGTTCCACATTAATTTTTTTTCTTGTTGAGATGTTAGTTTTAAATCATCTTCAGTATCTAAGTCCTTATTTGGATATACTGTTATCTAATTATGTGATTTTACTTCTTCATCAAACCATTAAAAAATTTCCTAAAATTGGCAGCAAACCTGTTAACTAGGAGCAATTTTAATGTAAAAGCAAACCTGTCAAAAACAAATATAATATCTATGAATTCAAATTTTATTATTTAATGTGATTCTTCTCATGGCTATAAAAGCCAATTTTATTATTTAATGAGAATCTTCTCAGGAGTTTTAAAATTGTAAAAATAATAAGATGCATTAATATTTTTAAAGATCACTATGGAAATTTTGGCATCAAAACATAATATCTATATAGGAGAAATTAATAGCTTCTCCTGCATCACTTATATTGCCATGGGCATCCTCTGTCATTCCTCTCATCAATATTCTCCTAGTGTGGGGGGCAAGGAGATATGTGACCCGGAGGGAAAGAGGCGACCTGGTGAGCTCTTCAGTCCTTGGAGCACCTGTTATCCACAGATTTCAAAGCACTTAATCCTGTTTGATGGTCCTGTGAGTTAAGAAGTGCTTTACTACTTGGCTGTGAGCTTGTCAGAGGTCTCCAGTACATTATTGGAAAATACAAGCCCTGGGCTATTTTCCTGACTCCTGGGTCAATGTTCAAGTCAAGAGACGACACTTAAGCCTTGGCTGACAGGCGGATTGGGTGCTGATGGCTGCCACTGCTAGTAATCGATCTTCTTGTTTCTTGTTTATCCATATGTACAAAACCTGCAAAAGTATCATCCCACAGGGCTAGGTCTCAGTGGATGGAGAATTATAATCTTTTATGGAAATCTGAATAATTTAAGGAGCACATGATTGTGCCATGAACAATTGAAGTCAAAGAAAAGAAGAGAATAACTTAAAAAAACCTTGTGATAAAATATAATTTGGAGGAACTATGTTAAGACATAAACCACTTATGAGATATTTATAGACTTTGACTTTGTAAAGCAACTTTGAATTTGCCTGTGTTTATTAGTGAATGAGAATTTATTTCCCTATATTGAATGAGCATTTCCTGGCAGGCAAACTGTGCACAGGCTACAATGAGCTTCAATGAAGTGCTTTCACATTCCCTTCCAACTGAGTTAAAAGCCTTCTTATACTCTCTCAAGTGTGTTTCTTTTCCCATGGAGGATGGCTTTGTTGAAAATTGCTTCCTCTTCTCTTGATTATTGAATCAGATATTATATTCAGTTCTTCAATACTTTATACAGTGTTGGTAAAAAATGAAATATAATGAGTGTGATTCTTCCTTATATTTTGAAAGCTATGTAGATTCTGCTTGAAAGAATTTAACAGGGCTAAGCCAGAAATGGAAAGGGACATTATTTAACTGACTTTGCACTTTCTCTATAACTGCCCCCACCACTGCTTCCACCATTATGGCATTCTTCCTTTCCAGCATTTTCTTTATGTCACAGTAGCTAGAGTCAGTCAGTCCTTATTCCTCCCTATGTCTTCTTTCAGCTCATCCCAGTGGGGTCACTTAGACCAAAGGTGATTCACTGTAATTCTCAAACAGACCAATCTCCTATATTCTCATCTTTGTTTTTCCCTTTTGTATACTGGGGATTGAGCCCCGTTGATGCTTTACCACTGAGCTACACTCCGAACCCTTTTTATTTATCTATTTTGGGATAGGGTCTCACTAGGTTGCCCAAGCTGGCCTTGAACTTGTAATCCTCTTGCTTCAGCCTCCTGAGTTGTTGGGACTATAGGCATATGCCACCATGCCCAACCTAAATCCTCAATTTTTATTTTCTCTTTGTTTTTCTTTATCCTTAATATTAACCGCACCTTAGGTTATTGTTCGCCTACTAAGAAAAAGAAATTAAAGTATGTATGATGAGTATAAAACCATGTGTGTGTACCCTCCCACACATCAAATTAAAATTGCCAAGGAAATTAAAAGTCTTAACTTTTAGGGTACATCATCTTTTCTACTCCAGAATTATACTGAACTTTATAAAAATATGGGCTCATTTGCATCATAGCTATTTTATAATATCTGGGGTAGTCATATTGTACTAATTTTGCTTCATCCTTTCATGAGTAACTGAGTATTGTTGTTAGATCATAAACTCTGAGGCCACTTTTCTATCAGTCTGTCTGTCAATCTCTTTGTTACTGTCCCAGGCTATTCTGCTCATATATAAAATGAAGAGATGACTATGATAAATGTGTTAAAATATGGCATATTTTACATGCCAGATAGGAGTTTGTAGTATTGTTATGTATTCATTGTCAAAGATGTATTAAGCTCCCATGTGTCATAAATGTTGGCCTTATTATTCTAGCAGTGTTGGTGGAAACAGACATTAATTATATAATCACTTAAATAAATATAATCCTATATTATAATAAAGATCAACGTGTTTATGAAAAACAGAGAAAAAAAGAAATACTGTTGATAGAAAATCAGGCTAAAAAGTTGGAAATCCAATTAATTCTGGAGCAAATGGTGTCTTCAGTGAGGAAAAAACATTTGGACAGAGATCTAAAAGGTGATAAAGTTCATCAGTTGAGGAGTAGGAAGAGTGTTCTGGAAAAAGAATTGCCAAGGTTAGAGGAGGGGTCATTAATGTGGAGTAACCTGAGGAAGTGAGAAGGAAATGGATCTATACGGAGAATAGGGTTTTTCTGAGAGTTCTCCTGCTTGAGGACAACGTAAAAGGATTGAAATCATTGTGTGATGGAGCAGAAAGTTGCCTGAACAATGAATAAGGTACAATTCCAAGAAGTATTAAGCATCCCATCAAAATAAGTGATTACTAATTAATATAAAGGTGCCAATTTTCCTCATTGTGTTTTTACCTCTAGCAATGCTGAAGGCATTGGGACTATAGAAAGAGGGCTATTGGGGCTTCTATTGCAGTTCTTCAAAGGCAGAGAGAAAAAGGAGGTAGGTATTATAAATATAAGGAATAGAAGATGTCCCATAAAAAGTTAGCCCACTCAGGATGTAAGCAGAGTTCTATATTGACTAAGAGTAGAAGGATCAATATATTGGTATTTTCAGTAGTGACAAGTTTTAATTTCGTACTTAACAATAATAAAATAATAAAAATAACAGTAGTCATCAAAAACAGCATTCTTAAAATAACAAAAAAAGATTGGAATAATTTCTGGGATGATAAGATCCAGTGTTTGGAAGAGTGAATGGCCAAAGAATAAGTCACTGAAGATGAAGAGTTGAGAGGGATTGAAAGGCCAGGATTTAGGATGAATTGTCCATGTGGCTTTTAAAATCTCCCAGGATGATGGCAAAATTGTTATGAATAGAGAACTTGTGAGCTAAGTGCCAAGATTTTTCAACAAATGTGAGGGTTGGGGGTTGGGATCTTGACAGATGTGATTGTGAAAGTCATAATAGAATGGAATGAGCTTCAAGAAAAGCAGAGTATTATTATAAAAGCATAAGGGAATGATTGTCTAGAGATATTGACATGAACAGTTTATAAAGGAAAAAGCAATTTTGTAATTTCTGCCTTTAAAAGAAAGTATGGTTTTCATGATTTTCTCATAATTTGTCATTAAAATACATTCTTTTGATTTTCACATAATTAAAGGTGGAATGTCAGTTTTGGCTTAAGGCCTAAAATGCCCTTTTAAAACTTGCCTGCCTCTGGAATTTTTAGTATTGTTTAAAGAGCTTGGTTTTGTGTATAAACGTACACAGCATACACTCTCTGTAGGTAGAAGTACTGTCATATAACTCATCAAACAATATCAGATGTTTCATAGTACTCTGAAAGCTGCAAATATTTAAAGATTAAACAATATTTTTAAAAACACAGAGAAAAAATTATAAAGAAGTAAACATGTATTAAAACAGTTGCATAAAACTTCATCCATGTTCATACATTAGAAAGGTGGTTTAATCACCCATAAGAAATCATTAACTTCTGTTCATCAAGCCTGACATTTCAATTGCACAGACAATAAAGGAATTACACGAAGAGACTGAAATGGTTCGCTTTATGAAAAGCATGAAGACCAAGGTTTCCATTGTGAACTATCTTTCTGCACACCCAAGGTCAAGGGAAAGTGACCCATCAATGGTCAACCTTTGGTTTTAATATAGTAAAGATGGGGTGGAAGATTTTTAGTTGGTTTCCTTCTTAAATAATAAAGGTGATTGCCCTGTACCTGTTACCATTATTTACCTTTGAAAATATCTATGTTAAATTTAAATTTATAATTTTAAAACTGACATCATTGTTAAGAACTTATTAGGAGAGCATTGATGTTTCTCAGAACCTCATAAATTGCAGCTGTGTACTATAATCATTTCCTGAAAATGTGGGTAGGCTAGGAAATGTCTACACATTTTTAATGTAACTTAAAAGAGATTCCAGTTTTATTGTAGTTTTTAATGTGTAACCAGAATCATCTTTATTCTAAATCCTATCTTTATTCCATTGGGAGGGAGAGGGGAAAAAACAGTATAATATATACATATTATAAATTATTGCTATATATAATTAATACCTTAAAATACGACCAAAATTCTGGGAAATTCATATATTGCTTTCTTCAGATATGTTTTGTTGATGCATAAAAACAGGACTGTACTAATAAATGTCTCTCGAATCACACATGGTGTAAGAAAATGAAAGCCTTTGGGTTATGAATCTTGGATTTAAAGAGGCAATCATCAAATATTTAAGATGAAAACGCAGTAACACATGCTGGCTGTCATGTGTAAGTTTGGTGAATGTTATGACAAGGTTTTTAAAACATTCATAGTTGGAGTATTTTTATGAAAATATTCATTAATTCAAACAGACATTCATATCTGGCAACCTGCATTTTAATTGTGATATCTGGCTGCATGAGAAAATCGGTAAAGCCATGAAAGAATGCGTGAAATATATAGCAATCATGTTTAAATTATACATTATAAGGCATACATATCTGTATGTTGTCATCTTATGCATTAAATTTAATGCATAAATCAGATTGTTATAATTCTGATGTCGCCGAAAGGCACAAAATATGACAAACAGGAATAGGCATGTGGATATAATCATATTCAATAATTCAATGAACATTTGTTTTATGTAAATTAACTTTCTGTTAATAAAAATTATACTCATTTATTATACTACTTCCATATGATAATTTAAAAATGTCTTTTTTCCTAAAAATCATTACAAAATGTGAATAATGCATTTGTTTAATATCTATATAAACAAGATCTTACCATCAGATTAGTTCTGCAAATGAAAGCATTATTGATTTCTGTAATAATTTTTATAATATTGCAATTCTGCAGTACTAAATTCACTAATCTCATTTTGTAGAAAACTCTATGCATTTAAAGCAGTGTTTAAACTTTTTGAAAGTAAACAATTTTAGTTTTTGTAGAACCTAGTAATGTACAATTTATAGAAAATATGTAAACAAAATATTGTGAAGAATTTAGCAAAAATATTGAATGCCTCCTCCCAGTCCTGTATCTTATTATCAATTAAAATAGTATTGAAAGTTAATCCAGTGAAATCGAGTTGGTTTGGTAACTTTTTAATAATCAATGGGAGTCACATTGTGGAGAATTGGTTGAATGAACACCAAATGGTAATTTATCATTAAAAAATTCTAAAATATCATTTAATGATAATAAATTAAATATTGTAATATGCACTGCTCATATTTCTTTTGCAAAAATGTGAAGCAGCCTTTTATAATGGAAGGCATTTCGTTTTGTTTTTGTTACAATATTATAAGTTAATGGTTTATTCAGGTCATATTTTATTAAATGCATGAAACTTTATCATCTGAAGAAAAAAGTGGTTTCTGATTGAGCCCTATAGGTAATCACTATGAAAAAAAATGAGCATGTCTTTTAAACGCTTAAGGTTTTTCAACATTGTTATGGATTGAGATACTTGTAAACTTTTAAATCTATTTTAAGTAAACTAGGATCTCTTCTTAGGAAAAAAAGTCCAGTGAAGAAAAAATGAAGAAAGTTCTACTTTAAAATTTCAGCAGGAATATTATGAATCAAGTTAAAGAGTACTCAATGTCGAGAATAAAAACTGCCCTATAATAACAATAGGATATCTATGAAATTGTTAGGTTGGACCATATTATCAATATTTGAACATACTTGACCCAAGAATGGCAGTTTCATGTGATTATCACAATAAAATGCATATGTACTGTTTATTTCATAAAATACTATCAACAATTATACCTTTTCATAACAACACTGTTAATCAATGGATTGTGCAAGCAGACAGTCCTTAAGGAAGAGTTCTCACCAGGTACATTGGAGGCTAACCTAGGAATTTGTGTTATAGCCCTGGGCTCTACCACTCAATCAGATGTTCTGAAGACAATATAATGGGAACAGAATAAGTGGACTATCAGAATTAATTCTTTAGGAATGCCAGAGATAAGAGTTTGTTATCAACTCTATGAAAATGTTTTTCTGAATTACACAAGATATTAGATATCTATTAAGTTCATATTTAATATTTTAAGTATGTACCAATGTAAATAAAAGTTATGAAGATGCAAGATAATACTAATGTATCAGTATTAGACAACATTATAATTTAATATAAATAAACTTCATAAAATGGGGTGACTTTATATTAAAGGTCCTGTTTCACAAGAAAGTGGCACCTTTTCAGGTGAATTTGATTTATTCCTTTCAGGAAGACAGCATTCAAAAGTCTAATTGACATAATCTACTAGGATTTTAATCTGGTATTTTTGTATTAGCATATTCAAATGAGAGAATAATTTAACAGTTTTTTTCTTTTTATAAAAAGGTGATGCAAAGCAGAATAAGTTTCATAAGTAAGATAAATAGTTTTCTTTTTAAATTACTTATACAGGTAGTATAAAGTAAGTATCATGTGTGGAATAAAATAGTTATTCCTTGAACCACATCATAGTAGATTTCAATTGTGATGGACTTTGAAGAATTTGGGAAAAAAATGAGGATAATTGGATATTATGTTGTATACATGTTACTGTAAAATTGTAGAATATTCTTAATCTTTTTTTTTTCTTTTTTTATTAGTTGTTCAAAACATTACATAGCTCTTTATATATCATTTTTCATACATTTGATTCAAATGGGTTATTTTACCCCCATATACAGATTGCAGAATCACATCGGTTACATATCCACGTTTTTACATACTATGTTTTATCTACCTTTCTGAATTTAAAATGTCCCATCTTTAATAAAATAATTTAAAAAGTATTTTAAAATTTTACTGGTATATGTTAATTATATAGATTAGTGGGTTTTATTGTGGCATATTCATAAATTCATTAAAGTTAATTTGAACAATGATATTTTGTTAATATCCATATCTGATAAAATTAAATACTCTGAATTTAATTCAGTCTCTGAATTTATTTTATTTTAATAAAATATGATTCCATGAAACTGGGTCTTGGAAAAACTAATGTAAACCCAACACAACATGGAATAAAGTTTATTTTATTTATTTAAATTTATTGGTTCTTTTTAGGTATACATGACAACAGAATCCTTTTTGACATAATTATACATGCATGGAATAAATCTTATTCTAGTTAGAGTCCCATTCTTATGAATGTACATGGTGGTGGGATTCACTGTGTTGTTTTCACATATGGACATATTAAATAAAATATTGAATTGACTCTTTGAGAAATGAATTAGGATTTCTCATTTATTCTATCCTGCCTTTCCTTTTTACATATTCAGTCCTGGGAATGGATTATTCTCACATATAACACAAGCAAAGATATGTATGCTTGCTTGTATGTATGTTTTGGGGGTAAAACTGATTGGTTGTAAGAAAGTAGTTGGCAACAAAAAGTTTGAATTAAAAAATGCTATTCTTTTTTTTAATACCTTTTTTTTAGTTGTTTATGGACTTATTTATTTATTATGATTATGTTTTTAAATTTATTTTTTTACTTATATATAATAGCATAATGCATTATAATTTTTTTTTGAGAAAGAGAGAGAGAGAGAAATATTTTTTTTAATATTTATTTTTTAGTTTTCGGCTGACACATCTTTATTTTATTTTTATGTGGTGTTGAGGATTGAACCCAGTGCCGCGAGCGTGCTATCACTTGAGCCACATCCCCAGCCCCATTATGATTCTTATTACATAGATAGAGCTCAATTTTTTATATCTCTGGTTGTTTATTTTAATTATTTTTATGTGGTGCTGTGGATTGAACCCAGTACCTCATACATACTAGGCAATTGCCCTACCACTGAGCCATAACCCCAGTCCAAAATGCTATTCTTTATGCAAACTAAATTTAAAAAGTCTCTTTGCTCAAACCCAGGGCTACCCTGGGATTCTGGCTTCCTGGCAAAGTACTCTTAGTGCTGCTGAAGCTATAATCCAAGCAGGCCTGGGTGTGGCTTATGCCAGTGGCAGACATAGATGTGGACATGGAGCAGATATTTCAGGTCCACAAAATTCAAAAGGTAGGAGTCCATCCTGAATTCCACTAAAATTTCAAAGGAAAAATCTGAGAAGCCAGATAGAAATTTACTGATGGTCAGAGACCTTGAAGAGAGCATTCAGTGGTGCAAGGTCTAGTGGACAAGTGGGAGTGAAGCTTTCTGGTGAAGACACCAGAAAGGTAGAGGAACCAGCAATGTGACACATTTACTGGGAAAGTCACCAACATCAGGGTGCAGCCCCAGGAACAACAAAACTATAGGGACACAGCAGCCCCAAAACCTTTAGGGGCTCATCCCTCATTTGCAGTGTACACAAGTTACCTGATTTAGGGCTGATTATTTGTATCTTCTTGATTATTTCTCCTGTTTGCAATGGCGCTGTATGCACTATTTTGGTAGCACCATGTATACTGGAAGTGGATATCTTATTTGGGCTTCATAGGTTCATACCCACAGCAGTTTGTATCTCAGCTGAGACTTTGTACTAGGGACTTTTGACTGAAGGGTAGACCAAATTTACACTCTGGGATGATTGGAGATACAAAAAAATATACTCTACATTTTGAGAATAAATCCTGTGTGGGCCTGGCCTGAAATACTGTAGTTTGGATGTGATTTGAGGGTCTCCCAAGCTTCATATATTGAAATTTAATTATCATTGTGGGGGTATTAAGAAAGTGGAAACTTAATTAGAGTAGGATGTTTAGATATGACACTTTGGAAAGAGATTAGAATTAGATAAAATTGTTAGGGTAGATTCTCCATAATTGAATCTTGGAGACTTTATAAAAAGATGGAGGAAGATCAGAGAGACACATACAGACCAATACATACTCGTACCATAATCTGTTGTAAACATTGGTGACCCTGGTTAAAGCCTATACCATGCTATTTGAAGTTTCAGTCCCTTAAACTATTAGCTAAATAAACTTCTTTTTTTTTCTTTAAAGGAGCTTGCCTCATGTATGTAATAATAATAATAATAATAATAATAATAATAATAATAATAATAATAGTTAGTAGAGATCTGAAATGACAATAATTGAATCTGTATTCTCAATATCTCTGGAAGTTAAATTTTCATAAATAAATGAATACATAAACAAACTGGTGTCATTTATTGAGCTGAATATATCTTGAGAAGCATAAGTACAGGCCCATTCCTCATATAAAGCTGCAATTAATTTGTCAGTTGATACAGCAAACACAGGATTATCCATGAAGTGAATGAATTCTGCCTCAGAATATTTTTGGTTTTATTCCCACAATTCCCTTTAGAAGATGTCTACTGGACAGTGTGAATAAAAACCATGTCAGTTTGAGAGAGGAACCAGAATAACAATAAGAAAAAAATCATAAATAGATAAAATTAATATCATTAATTGCTATAATTTGATGATTATTTCATAAAGAAACAGGTATTAGCCAGATTTATTATATCATATAAACAGAAAATGGGTATCGAGTACCTGTATGACTTTAGAAAAAAAATGAATCATAGTTTGTCTCCTCTATGAAAAAATTATTACTTGCACTAGGAAATCTCTGACATTCATTTTGAGTTTACAAAAGTCTATTAGTCACAGCATTTATGCTTCTTAATTGTCTTCAAAGGAGTGTCCATCCAATTTTCCTTAAAGATATTACCTTTTATTCAAAATCAACAAAAATTAATTAAGTTCAATGTTTTACATACTAATTTACAACTGCAAATGTAATTTATTGCATTGGAAGTGGAAGGAACACAATTAGTGAGTTTGATCAAATTTGTGAATTGTTTACCAAACATAGTCCAAGGGGAAGAAGCCTTCTAGCCTGTGGGAAGTACATGTGGATAAGTAATACTTTAAAATAGTATAATGAAACTGTTAAATACCGTCCAAGCAACTGTATGAAGAAAGCCCTACTTTGATTTTGTTGTAAGAAGAAGGGAAATAAATGTCTATCTTTAGATTATGAAGAAAAATGAATGGATATTTAGAAAAAGCAAAGAAGGAAGAAAGGAGAGAGGAGAGAGAGAGAGAGAGAGAGAGAGAGAGAGAGAGAGAGAGAGAGAGAGAGAGAGGGAGGAAGGGAGGAAGGGAAACTTCAACCTTCACGCCTGTTTGGTTTCTCTTCTGAGTAAAGTAAGGAATCCATTGAGGCAAATGGTTCTATTTTTCCACAAAATTGTTATGGGTCTCATTATTCATGTACCAGCAGGAGGAACTGAAATAACTCTTCAAAATCATGCATAGTACTACCTGTGATTTCTCCAAGGAATTTGACCAGAAGATAATAGGTGTAGGAAGATGTCCTTCTTCCTTATTGTGGGTTGTATCTTCATTACCTCTAAAAGTCATGGTTGGTTTTTAGAGGAGGGTGCATGTATTTGCACGTGTGTGTGCATACACATGCTTGTATATGCACCTAGTAAATGTAATTAGAAGGTAGAATAAAGCTATGATGGGAAAAAGAAAGTACAATTGTGCTAATTTCCTTATTTGTTAATAAGAACAAGTCAGTAGATGGGAAAAGAAAAACCGGTTTCAAGATAGGGTATTATGGAGTCTTAATACCCATAGTTATAAAACTTAGATTTCTGTTTAATTGGATTCCATGTTCATCACGTGGTCTGTTTTTATGCTTTTATTGTGCATTATAGTTATACATAATAGTGGGGTTCAGTTGACATAATCATACCTGCATGAAGTTTAACCTGTGTAATTACAGTCCCCAGTGTTTCCTCTTTCCCTGCTTTTCCCCTCCACCTATTCCCCTTCCTCTATTCCACTGATCTTCACTTTATTTATTCATCACTTTTAAAATTGTTTCTTCATAAATGTACTTGAAGGTGGAATTTACTACCACATGGTCTTTTTATGAGTCATCTCTTTTATCTTCTACGAGCTTTATTTTTTCTTTAAAAAAATTCTATGTGTAGTCTATTGCTTGGGCTCTCAGTTATTTCATATTGGAAAATGTCCATTGCTTTTTGAATGGCAGGGTAACATAGCAAAGCATAAAATTCTTTGTTCACACTTTCCTCCAGAATGTTGTAGATGCTCTTGGATATTGGGCACATTATTCATGGCATTCCCTGGATATTGCAGTGAAGACATCTGACACCGATTCATCTTTCCTTCCTAGGAATTCTCTTATTGTCCAATGCCTGGGTAAGTCTTTATTCTTTAATTTCTTCATTTATTTTTATACTGGGGCTTGAATCCAGGGGTGATTTACTTCACGAGATATATTCCCAGTCCTTTTTATTTCTGTTTTGGGACAGGGTCTCCCTAAATTGCCCAGCCTAGAACTTGCCTTCCTCTTGCCTCAGCCTTCCAAGTCTGAGATTTTTGGCCTACACCACTTCAACTGGAAGCCTTTATTCCTGGATGATTTTGCCTTGCTTACCATGTAAATATCCACCATTTCTTGTTAGTTAAATCTCCCAAATTTCTTCCTTTCTTTCCACCATCTCTCTTTTATTTAAGCACTTTATTTTTCCTTGCTGAAATCTTGCAGTAGCCACTTGTAGTATCCTCAGCTCTTAATTTTCTTTAAAACCACTTCTATACTATTTCCTGTGTAAACTCTTTATTACACAATTTTGGCAATTTTACTCCTATTGAATTTGTGTGAGTGAGTGTGTGTGTGTGTGTATGTGTGTGTGTGCACACGTGTGCATGTGCGTGCGTGTCTTCTTCAGGAAAACATTTCAAATTTTTTGCAAGTTTTTAAGAGTTACTTTTTATGAACTATTTTTCTTGTATCTCTTACTTTAATTCTTGCCTTTCTCTCTTGCATACTTCATACTTCACCCACTACTATTTCTAGATCCTCAACTATGATTTATGATCTATTCTATGATCTCTTATTGTTCGGTCTCTGAATATTTACATCTGAGCATCAGGACACTTTTCTCCTATTTCTTTATTAACTATAATTTTTCTTTTGTGAAAAACCAAAGGCACAATGAATTCAAAAGGCAGTATGGCAAACATCTTTGCATACTTCACCCAGAATTAGCTATTGCCAATATTTCATCATAATTTGTTTATTTTATTTTAATAAACACAATAAAATATTACAAATAAAAATGCTATTCCATTTTCCCCACTGAACTTCCGATTCTGACTCCCTCCCTATTTCTTCCTTCTTCATTGGCATTCATATTTGATCATTAATTTGGTTTGCAGCCTTCCAATTCTTAAAATATTTTTGTGTGTCTGTGAGTGGTGTGTGTGTATATGCTGTGTGTCTCCAAGGGCATAATATTGTTTTGCTTTTTATAGCATTTATGAATTATTTTTCATTATGTAAAAATTTTAAGTTGCCTTATTAAATTGTTTTGAGGTTTACACAAACATGTTATTTCTTTTAATTTTATTTTATATTTCTTTTAAATAATTTTTTTCTTTGCTTTTAAATCTGGGAGACTGTATTTGTGTCTAAAATGCTTAATAACCTGTTAGTAAAATAATTTTAGTTGGCCATTTAACATCATGACAGGATTCTAGTAAAACAATTGTTTTTTTAGAATATTTTCTTAGTATCTAAAAAAGTACTGTAGGAACAATAGCTTATTTTAGGACTATTATCTGTACCTTGATTTTTAAACTCTAAATCAAAATGAGTGTTATTTCATATAAGCAAAGTTTTATGCAAACAAAACTGAAGCCAAACTCTAGAAGTAAAGGAGAAATATTTAATTTAAGATAAGCTCAATTGCAATAATTTCTATGGCCCTTTGTTATAATTTAATTGTATTCTGCTGAAGACCTATCCTGGGGTATGTGTGCAGAAGTAAAAATTATACATACAGTTGCAATAGCCTACTTTATGTGAATGTGCACATACACACACACACACATACACACACACTCATACTCAGTTTGTATATTATTTCAGCAGTGGGAAAAAGAGAAAGCCCAACTCATATATAATTAAAAATGAAACTCCCCAAAGAACTATGCATAGTATTAAATTCTAGTTTTTCATAAGTGTAATGAAAATTAAATAACTAAATTAGTATATATACTCTGGAGTTCATCTATCCATCAAAATAATTGTTTTTCTTCCTCTTTATTACTTTACTAATCAGTCTCTAGTAAGTAAGTGACCTACCACTGGTAGAGCATATGCATTTTTCTTACAGTCAACTGATGGGATTTTATTGCTAATTCAGTGGCCCTCACCTAGTCAATCCAATTAATATTCCCAGGTTGAGAGAGATGTCTGGAACCAGTATCAGCTGTCATGTCCACAGGGTTTTTAGATAGCCTGCAAAATGAATTTCTTTACACAATATAGCAGAGCTAAGAATTCTATTACCAGAATCATACCTTCTGTTAAACTTTGCTTTCCTGAGGTGTTGACCATCTGCTTCATGAATGTTCAGGTCAGGAGTGTCACTTTTATTCCTTATATTTATAGGTTTAGTCTCTTATATACAGTATTCTCAACAAGAGTTTTTCAACCTTGGAATTATTGACATTTTGGAATGAATGATATTTTGTTGTAGGTTTGGTAGAGAGGCATATCTATGTTATTAAGAATGTTGTGATTATTTTAAAATATTTTTATAGAGAGAAACATGAATAGAGGTTAGCCTATTTAAAATGATCTCTCTGTTGACTGACTTGCATCGTTTGGGATCTCAAATGTCAAAAGTAAACAAAAGCCAATTGATTGTGCTTTACTAATTGAAGCAAGTAAATTTCTCAGTGATAGGTGCCAACACAGTTTAAAGGTCTTACAACTTCTCATCCAAATCTATTGTTTCACAAACATGAGTGTAGACCCAGATTAGAGTAAGTGTAGAGCAAATATAGTTTGCATTTACTTCAACATAGAATTGATCAGAAACAGAGTGGCTGAATTTCCATTAAGTTTTTGAGGCAGTTAGATTACCAGAAAATCTACCAGTTTGATTTACAGAAGTGTGATCAAATCACCTCTTGAGAATCCCTAATTGCAGCAGTATAGGGTAAAATAAAATCAGAGCATCTGTCTGCAATGCTAACCACAGTCAATTTGCCAATAGAATAACATTAGGAACTTTCTTTTTATTTATTTATTTATTTAATTATTTGTTGTTAGCTGATAACTAACATCAAGAACTTTCTTTACTGATAAAGAATATTGTTTCTGTGATTCCTACATCAGGAACTTTCTTTACTGATAAAGAATATTGTTTCTGTGATTCCTATTCAATGGGAAATAAAATTGTTGTGAGATACCTTATTCTTCTATTTTAAAATAGGAAGTGTAATTTCAACAATTTTATTTCTACAGTACCCTGTATAATGGGCATATGGACTGTTAATTTGTCTTCTATTTATAGGTCATTGACTCATAAGGATTCATATCTAGACCTAATGGCAAGCGTATTGTATTTCACACAGATATTGGACTGTGTTCTGTATACATCAATAGTATTAAATTTAGGAATTTCCTCTCTTGAAAAGGGGTTTTGTACAGATAGCAAATGACTCAGCAAGGAAACTAGCAAAATTTCAGTTATCTCCCTAATACGCCTTCTCCATTTCATTTTTGGTTTTATAATTTTTAAGTGCTAGCAGGGCACATGACCACTAGCACAAAGAATTACAGTCCTGACCTCCTCTCAGGTGACACAGAAGATGGGTAATAACATTGTGAGCTACAAAATGGTGGCTACTTCACCTCTGCTCTCCAGATACCACAGAGATTTGCTTTTGCCTTGCCCTAACCAGAAACACATAAGAAAAAGAATTCTTAGAAATTCAGGTCAGACTAGTCAATCTGATAGATTACTAATCCGCTAACAGTAGGTAAAGTAACACTGAAGATGAAGTCTGTTCATCCTTGTGTCCTGGTTAGTTTTTGTCATTTTCTGAATTCCTAGATCTTTTTTTTTTTTTTTTTTTTTCCCATCTGCCGCAGTCTGGCTGGGCACAAATCATGAACCACTCACAGCTTTGTAGATTCAAACAGCAATTCTTTATTCCCGATCTCACACCAGCCTTCTACAAACACGTTCTGGGGAAATCCACGTTCTCTGCCCAAATCCACACCTCCACTGGGCTTCTGTGTCCCAAAAATACTGTCTGAATCCCTAAGAACTCAAGAGGAACTCAGGCAGCAGGATACACCCTATTCCCGGCAGAAATAATCTTCCTAAACCGGGAATACCCTAAACACAGATCTGCCCTGGTCCTTGAGCAAGGTCACCTTCCACTAAGCAACATGGAGGTACGCTGGCAAGGAAATTGTCATACCTACTTGGCTAATGGCTCCCAGCATCTCCCCCCCTTCTGATTAATTAAACAACAAGTAATGTGGCTTAAGGACTGTGCCTGGTAGGTTGTCCAATTCAACATATGGTTCTTACCCGTCATCGGAAAACTGACCTTTAGGTGTCAGCCTCCTGTCTTAGGTTGATACCACTGCAATTGGATCATACCCGTCACTGACTACCTGTCCAGCATATAGCCATTGGCCCCCAAATTTTAGACCATCACTAGCAGAATGGAGGAGAATACAGAAATGCCACGACACCAAGCCAATTGACAGCTCCTTTGGAAAAATTGCATCACTGGTGACACCATCAGCAAAGATATGCCAGCATTACCACAATTCGTTACACCAAATGATAGTCACATAGTCCAGGCAAGTTCTGCAAGAGGTTTAAAGCAGAGGAATCTATCAATATGTCCATCTCCTCCCAAAGTCCGTTTCCTCCCAAAGTAAATTGACTTTTTGATTGAGCATTACTTGTTGAGTTATATTCACTGATGCATCAGTTTATACAGTTTACTGTGATAGCTATCATAGAAGCTGTAGTTTGGTTTTATCTTTGTCTTCACTGGCACTTGGATGAAGATGCTAAAGAGACATTATCCTGAAAAGAATTATTAAATATAATGAGAAGGAAAGGTGAAAGTAAACAAACAGATCTGTTAACTTCCTTTAAAAACAATCCTTAACAGCTGCTCACCTGATTTAAATTAGTAAACAAACAGATCTGTTAACCACCTTTAAAAACAATCCTTAACAGCTGTTTAACTAATTTAAATTAAGCCATTTAAATTACGTGAATAGAAAAAAATAATAATTTGGATCCATTTTTCATGAGCGCTCCTCATATATGAAATATGGACATACGCACACACAGACATACAACACAAAACACAAGAGTACAACACATAAGACAATAATAAAAGCCTTGTAGCTTTTACCTAGGTGAAATCTCCATTGCAGTGTTTAAAAACTCCAGTCAAAAAATAAAACTGATCAGAAAAACATTAACCTAGGTTTGTATGAGCTCAAAAATAAAAATAGAATCTTATGATGTGGAAAAATGCAATAATAAAATAGATATAAAAAAATCCTTGTTAATCACTGTCGCAGATGTAAGAATGGCCAAGCTGGAGTTCTGGATATCAGCTGTTATGGATTTGAGTCAAATCATCTTCTTTTTGATCTGTAGAAATTGCTTTAGTTAGTCTTTCTGGAATCCAAATCGGTTGCTGTTCTCCCTGTGGAAAAACACACAAACAGAGCCTCGACTCCAGACAATCACTGGGTCAGGACCTTTCCATTGTCCTGTTAGAATATCTTTCCAAAGTACTTTAGGCTTATGTACATTTTTTGGATACGTATGCCTTTCCGCAGCACTAAGTCCTGATGAATCCAAATTTAAAAAGTTTAGAGTAAAAAGGGTTATCTTAAGTTTATCTTTGGGGGATATATACCCCTTACCAATTCCCTCCTTTTGCTTTAATAAGTACATTTAAATCTTTTATTTTATCCAATATTTGACTTTAAACTTCTCTCTTCTACCTTTTTTTGTCTTGAATGTCTGTATCTAATAGTTGTCTTAGCTTTTTTTGTTTTCTATCTGAAATACCTTTACTTTACATTTTTAACCATTTCTATCTTAATTCTATCTTCTAGTTTTTTTTTCTAAGGTTTGTACATTCACCCCTAGTTGCTTTTTTTTCTCCTAGTTTTGTTTTGTTTCCTATTTTGTGGGTTTAAAATTTTTGTCTTCCTACATCTTCTCTATCTTCCTACATCTTCTCTATCTTTTTACATCTTCTTTACTTTTTTCTTTTTTAACTTTCTATACTTCTGTCTTTAAAGTTTTTCACTTCAAATTTTTAATCTTCTTTATCTAAATATCTTTTATCCTATTATCTTCCCATTTTCATGTTTTTTTTAAGTAATGCTTTTAAGAATAACTAGGCTTCGAATGATGCAATCTTTTCTCCGTCATGAAGGCATCTTAACCACCTTCAATTTAACCTTTTAAAGCCTCACAATTATCATCTATACTGTACTTTTAAATGTAATTTTTCACCACCTACAGCTTCACTCTTTTAAACGAGGCTTAGACTCTGTTTAAATCGCTTAATGTTAGTTTACATGGCTGCCCTTCAACCAAAGGCCTTTTTTACTCCATTAAGAAGATTTGTCTCAATCTGCCATGTACAAATACCTTTCTTTCTTTCTTTCTTTCTTTCTCAAGCTTTTAAAGTAAGTCTAGTTTCCTCAAAATCTTTTTAAATGGCATTTTACAACTTTTTACTTTACCACACAGAGATTATCTCATCTAGAAACATTTCTTTTTTCTTTTAACCTTCCATATTAAAATATATTTTCACATCTTCAATCTTTTAATAACTCTTTTCTAGCCATTAACCCTTTTATAAATTCACATTCTGAAACAACTCTTATAAAATTTTTGATTTAGATAAATTACTCCACTTTAATAAGATGAAATACTTTCATGTTTTTTTATGGTACTATAATACTATAATTGAAACCCAACTGAAACTTTTTATACTCTTTGTATATAAATTACACCTGATAGAATCTTAACACTTAGTAACCTTGTTTTATCAAAGACACAGACCAAAGAAATATCAAACTTTTTTCTATTTCCCAATTAATGAAAACAACATAATGTTTAAATATATTACCTTATGGAACTTAATAAGTAAAGAGTACTTGATTTTATATTTTGTGGTTGATATTTTAATACTTTAGCTTTGTAAATTAGTCAGATATCTGTAAAAACCAAGATCTCAGAAAAATGTAGTAAACAGAACTAGCCATCTCTTTCTTGTTGAAGAAAAATTCTTCTACAGGATACCATGATGGTCCCATTGAAATACTTAATAACTCGTCTTTAAAAAGCCATGGGCTACATTTTTGTATTATATCAACATATGTCCTAACTGTTCTTGGTCTTACTGGGGTGCCTCCTTCCTCTAACAATTTCTCTTCCTCGGAGGCGAACAACTTCAAACTTTGAGACAACCATTTTCCCCAGTTTGCCTGAGAAAGTTCTGGAACAGGCAACTTGAAATAAAAACAAAATAAATCAAAACGAGAACATGCTGTTTTTTGAAATGGTCACCCATTCTTTCGCTCTTCCTCAGGGGCGAACAATTTCACTTACCCCCAAGCTTCAGGCGTTCTGAGTACGAGCCACCAAATGCCGCAGTCTGGCTGGGCACAAATCACGAGCCACTCACAGCTTTGTAGATTCAAACAGCAATTCTTTATTCCTGAACTCACACCGGCCTTCTACAAACACGTTCTGGGGAAATCCACGTTCTCTGTCCAAATCCACACCTCCACTGGGCTTCTGTGTCCCAAAAATACTGTCTGAATCCCTAAGAACTCAAGAGGAACTCAGGCAGCAGGATACACCCTATTCCCGGCAAAAATAATCTTCCTAAACCGGGAACGCCCTAAACTCGGATTATCCTAAACTGGGAACACCCTAAACACAGATCCGCCCTGGTCCTTGAGCAAGGTCACCTTCCACTAAGCAATATGGGGGTACGCTGGCAAGGAAATTGTCATACCTACTTGGCTATTGGCTCCCAGCACCCATCTTCCTTTGCTGTTTCTACAACACAAGAGGATGACCTCTATGCATTGCATCATGCAAACTCCTCTGCATTCCAGTTTCTGGTTGGGGTTTGGCCAGTGGAATGCACTGGTATGAGGAACTAGAAAGAGATGAGTCAGGTTGAGAGATCTCCCTGCCTAGTTGGGATCCTTGCAGTGGTTGCATTTCATTATGGCCACAGCTTGACTCCAGATGGTCTGGTTTACATCTCCAGTTCTATTCAAGCTCCAGAGACAACATTCCCTCCTCTTGCCCTTTAATAGTAGGATGGGAGGAGGGGGAAACAATCCATTACTCTTAATCCCAGGGTACCCACCAATCCTTATTGTCCCCTCACATTGTTTAGTTCCTTCAGGAATTTTTGTTAATTAAACTCATAATGGTGTCAGGATTTTATTTGAGTTTATTCTATCATCTCTTTGAATTTATTCTTTTATATATTTTATTGTCTTTTTGGAGGATGTTGTAAATAAACACATGACATTGAAATAACATCTTCTGTGCAGATAAAAATTGGAAATTTACAACGTAGTATTATTTTATTTTCTGTTCCTTAAAATGTTGCTTAGTGAGACTTGTTTATATTTTTACACTGATTCCAGATTTAAGACAGCCAGTAATTGGTATAGTATTTTAGAGCTTCAAACTCCTGGTGCTTAAACATTCCCATTCTTTCCTTGCTATCTTACTAAATTTGGCATTTTAATTGATCATTCCTCCCCCAACATTCAGGACTTCTCACTGTGCTTTCTATTGACCACTAGCATACTTTTTTCTCTCTAATATTTTCTTTTTATCCTCAGAGAACTCTTACTAATTGAATCTTCTCACAGTGAAACCTTACAATAGATCTTCCTTCATTTCTGGATCTTGAACAACTGGGTATAGAATCAATGAGTCAGTGAAAAGAGGATGAAGCCCTGTAGTTCAGTTTTAGGCTTTTTAAGGACAGAATATTTGTGTCTTTTTGTCTTTGCTTCTTAGGTCTTCAGAATGCTAGGTAAAGCAGAAGTCAGGGATCACCAAAAACAAAACAAAACAAAACAAAAAAACCCCAAACACCTAAATACAAAGAAACTGTAGTAATTTTTTGAAATTTTCTGAAACTAGTTGTCCTCCATTACCTGTGGCTTATATAATAGGTAGTCTATTTTTGTATTTCTCTGTGATTTTCTTTTACTCTGCTCAAAGATGGCTTGCAAATTTCCTTCAGATTGTTACATGGTCTGAGCAATTGACCTCTACTTGATCATTTCTAAGGTGGATAGAATGATTTTGAGTAATTTGGCTCTTTCAAATTTTTTTTAGAGTGAAAGAAATGAAGACAACTATTTGTAGCCTGAGTCTTAGTTGGCAAATTTTTTTTTCTCCCATCCCACCAAATGTTCTATTTTCTCTCATTCCAGTGATTATTGAAAACATTTAAACGCTCCTGGGTTTAGTGAGAATTAGTGAATTAAACTGGGCACCTCACACTAAACTGGGAACCTCTACATTATTTATTTTTTGTCATGTTTTCTCCTGCAAGGAATATAGCTGATTCATGTTCTTACTCTATGTCAGCAGACCAGTCTGTTTCCTCCCATTATTAAAATTTAGATTTAGGGGCTGGGGTTGTGGCTCAGTGGTAGAGCACTTGCCTTGCATGTGTGAGGTGCTTGGTTCTATTCTCAGCATCACATATAAATAAATAAATAAAATAAAAGTCCAACAACAACAACAACAAACATTTAGATTATAAAAATCTTGTGAACCTCTTTTATTATCAAACACCACTGGCATAATTATTTCCCTTTATTTCCAAATGCAAAGAGAGATGAACAGTAATTTGTAATAATTATGGTATGAAGAAAATACAGAGGCAAAACTATGTAACTAAAAAAGTAATAAAACATATTAATCTAAAAATTTAAAGAGTGTGATATAACAAAGTTATCAGAAATAGATTTTCAAGAATTGGGAGGTAGGTGATATCTAAAGATATTTGCCTTACTTAGGGAAAGCAGGATGTTACATAAGCATAATTAAAACATGTCTTATTTCTGTTTTGGATAGTACCAATACATAATAGTCACTGCACACATATTTAATAAATATAAAGTTAAAGTACCCAACCTCAAAGAGTGTAGTTTATAGCTTCAGGTTTATAATAAAATGTTTCTGGTTCAGTGGAGAAGAGATATTTTAATACATGATTTACATACATGTAACTGTACACTTTTAAATGAAATTTGCTCTTATAATCACTTAATCTTGCAACTGTAATTTATAATATGTACTTTTTTGTTATACAGATGAATATTGTCTTAATTTCTTTTTAAAAATAGTTTTAAATGAGCAATGTCATAATTGCATATAAAAGTAATAAAGTTATGCTTACATCCCAATGAGAACATATTAGTTACTCATTTTCACAGTGTCTGTAGAAGACACCTCCTGGGATATATAAAGTATAAATATTTGTACTTGTCTTGAGATCAAACAGAAGATCTATGGAGGCTCTGGGAAGTGAGGATCTTTCTTTGATTTTTATACTCATTGGATAACTTTGAAATGAAATTGGAAGCACAGACAAAGAAATTCTAGGAAATTAACTTCCAGATATTCTGATTTTTTATTTATTTCATTTATTCTTTGACAACATCTTTACTAATTTATTGTCAAGAAATTATTATATTATATGAGATGAGATGAAACCATTTATAGATATCTTAATTGTTTTTCTGATGGTTTCAAAGTTAAATTTGTTTAATCTATGAAAATATTTGAGAACTTTAAAGACTTTATTTTCATTTGATATATTCCACTTAAGTCATCTTATGTCTACTATTTTTATCCCACACCCTAACTCACAATTAGATCGCATTTATAAAGCCTCACTATTTTTCTCCTTCACTCCTATTATTTTTACTTGAAGGAGAGAAATAACAGGAAATTTAAACTGACTGAACATTATTGTGTAAATAAAAAGATATATACTCTCTGAGAACATTTCCTGAATTATTGCAAAATTTCATCATGTTTCAGAATTCTCATATATTTACATAAAACAGTTCATTTACTCATTTTACAGGTTAAATACTATAATCTCTGTCCTATTTTAGGTTCACATGTTAGATGAATATTGGCAAGAATAGGTTGCACACACACAAAAAAACTACATGTATATAAGAAACTTATAGTGTCTGTTGAAATAACATTAGATTGGGAAAAAATGTTGAATCTGAATACAGTTGATCTAATTCTATTAAACGAATCTTTTGACATGGATATATCTACAGTTTTTAAGGATTTAATCTGTCTCTGATCTTTAACAAAATTCTTGCTACTACCAATATGCTTCTAACTCCTCTTGGTTTTTCTTGGAAAGTCTTGTCAGAAAGATCTTTCTTACTCTTGTTCTAGCACATGTGTCCTCATACTATTCTTCTCATTTGAATCATTCACATCAGTCTTATCTTCACTTTCCTGTCTGTATCAGGATGGTCCAGAGAAACAGAACCAATAGCATCACACTCTATTTAGGTATTGTAAAGAATTGTTTCACATTATGAAGGCTGAGAAATCCCATAGTCTGTAGACAGCCAGATAGAGACACAGAGGAGCTGATGGTACACATAATGATCTGAGTTCAAAGACCTTGTAACCAAAAGAGCTATTGGTATACCTCTCAGTTCCAACCCAACCAGAAGAGAGTAAATTTTTCTACATCTTGTTCTGTGCAAAGCCTCAGTGGATTGGCTGAGGACCATACTTGTTGAGGACTGGAGCATGTGTGGGGAATCTGCTTGACTCAGTCTAACCAATTCAAATGCTAATCTTATCCAGAAACTCTCTCACTCACATACTCAGAACCAATGGTTTTTTTTTTAAGAGAGAGTTGAGAGTGAGAGTGAGAGTGAGAGTGAGAGAGAGAAAGAATTTTTTAATATTTATTTTATTTTAGTTATCGTCGGACACAACATCCTTGTATGTGGTGCTGAGGATCGAACCCGGGCCGCACGCATGCCAGGCGAGCACACCACCACTTGAGCCACATCCCCAGCCCTCAGAACCAATGTTTACCAAATAGCTGGACATCCCATGACTCATCCAAGTATTTCCCTTAAAATTAGTCATCACAGCACTGAAATTTATTATCCACTAGACTGAAGTGTGAGTACTCTGGGATTTGTCTTGTTTCCTAATGACAATTATAAAATTGGGTCTTTGGTCCTTCCAAGTGTCACAGATTCAGTTCATTTTCCTCCAACTTTTTTGTAGTGTAAGCATTCTTCTAGGAGCAAGTTAGGTTCCACTTCTCAATGGATGTCAGCTGCACAGTTCTGCCTACTCTGAGCTCCAAGGGTAATCTTCCACACAGGGTAGGTCTTGATTTTGTTCTATCTTCAATTGTTCCTTCACTAGTGTATAACATTGGAGAAGATTGCAAACTTCTTGAAGTTGTTAAATTTAGGATGCTTTGTATTACTTTTTTATTTTAACATATCATTTGAATTACAGAAATTTAGGTCTACCTAATTAAAATATAACATTCACACAAATACTATATCATAGAACATAGGAGTTTGAGGAAAGTTTAGATACATTGGGGAATCTCTTTCTTTCCTTAAAACTAAGCTAAGTACTACAACCAGAAGATACATGCATTCTTATTTCTACCAAATTTATTCCTTGATTTCTTTCTATTTTCTACCCAGGTAAATTAAATTATTTAATTCAGAAAATAATCTTTCTTTTCCTTAGTTCCTTACATGTCTTAAGACCTTAATGTCAAACATCTTCCTACATTGAAGGACTTATAATGAATCTTTTAGCTTTCTAGAGACTTAGGAGATTCAAAATTAGACCAACCTCAAAAACTGAGAAACCTTTCTGCTTTCAGCAATGAAGGCAATGAGGAGCCATTAAAGGCTATTGAACATAAGAGTAAAAGGATGTAACTGATGTTTTGAGAAGATTATCACACTTAGAAAAATCAAAGGTCTATTTTACCAGTTATAGAGTGTTCCAAGCAAGAAGGGATTGGTGTTTCAACTAGAAAATAAAAGGAGAGGTAAATCAAAGAGATCATTAAAGGAAAAGCGAAAGAACTTTGTTACTAATTTCATTTGAAGGAAAGAGAGACAAGTAAAAAATAACTTACATGAATGCATGATAATAGGACTCTAATTTCGGATATGATTATATGATGTCATTGAAATAAATACCAGCAGACTTAATCTTGAGTCACCAAAGAATATAATTTATCTTACATTTTAAATTTACTAAAAGAGTATCTATGATACTGAATATGGTTTTTGTTTTTCTTCAAAATAACACTAATGTATGCCTACCATTTGGCCAAATGTTTTATAGGTTAATCCGTGGAAAGATAAGTTAGAATGTTCACTTTTTTCTCTGAACTCTGTTTCTCAGATACTTATTCTGATAAGGTTAAAAGATAGTCTAACCTATTTTTTCCTGGAATAACTAACACCATCTTTCACAAACATGATTAGAGGACTTTTTTTTTTCCTTCAGGCAGGAGAATAATTTACTTATGTATATTTCTCAGGGTAAAGGATATATATATCATATATATATGATTTTATGGTACTAAAGCTAATGAAAACAAAAATTTGCAATGTTAAAGGAGGATAATAAAGGAATATTTCTGGGAATATTTTAATTACTATTTAAAACTCTTAATAATAGCTTTATTCACATATTAGTAATTGATGTCAATACTATAACTTTACATTGAGCATATTTATAGAAACTTCAAGCTTGAAGTTTCTGTAAATATTTTTTAAATTTATAGTTGTAGTTTTTCATTATACCTTTCTTTTATTTATTTATGTGGTGCTGACGATCATACCCAATATTCCACACATGCAAGGCAAGTGCTCTACCTCTGAGCCACAACCCCAGCCTATGAATAATATTTAAAGACAATCTAGAATTGTATCTAGAAATAGAAACCCGACAGATATCTATCCCTTAAGTCTAGTTTCATGTCTAATCATAACTCATGATAAAACAAGATAAATATATGTGCAAGAACAAGAACCAGGTAAATAAAATTTTCTCTTCTGGAAAGTGAAGCAGAAAAATTTCTTCCATTTGTGGAAATGTGTGGAATAGGATAATAGGTTCCTTCCCTATGATTTAAGAATCATATTAAAATCTTAACTCACAGTATTCAATCAAGAGGAAAGTGATATTTTAATACTTGAGAAACAAAGTTAAAAACAAAAGGAGAGGCCAGGTGCCATGGTGAATGCCTGTAATCCCAGTGACTCCGGAGGGTGAGGCAGAAGGTTCACAAGTTCAAATCCAGCCTCAGCAAAAACAAGGCACTAAGCAACTCAGTGAGCTCCTGTCTAAATAAAATAAAAAATAGGGCTGGGTATCTGGCTCATTGGTAACTATATCTGGGTTCAATCCTCAGTACTCAAAAAATAAACAATAAAAAATAAATAAATAAAAGGAGATGAAAGGTTATATAGTTCTCTTTGCAATGTCTCACTGTACATTTCTCGAAGTCTATTATTTTGATTTGCCATAGAATCATGTTAGAAGTGAGACTGACATAATGAAATATCTAAATGTGCTCTGTGATGTATCCTCATTCATTATAGCTTAGTATACTGATAATTTAGCTTCACGTAATACAGTGAAAAATGTTGCTTCAGATATACCAGTTGGATTCAATTTAAGTAACTTTAATGACTTTATATAACAATTAGGCAATAAACTTTTTATATGGAATAAAATTATTATGTACCAGCTAAATTTCACATAATATTTGTATTGTTGTTATTATAATAGCTAAATTGTTTTCCTCATAAAAATTTCCAGTTTTTAGACATTATTGCCAATAATTGCACATTTTATGTATGTTTTTAAAGACTCTCTTATAGTTTCCAGATATTAGAGAAACTTGGATCTATCTACATTTTAAAGATTATAAAGCTACAGTCATATGTTTAAAATCAATGTTTGTAACTTATTAACTATCGATGGGTTAATCTAAGAGAAACATTCAAATACAATAATCGCACTTTCTTTTTCCTTGAAAAAGTTTCATTTTGAAGCTTCAGTTGAAGATTCTACTCTTTTGTTGATTCACCAAAAAAATTATGCTTTTAAAATGTGCTTTTAAATTCACTGTTTTTTTCCTTACTATCCCTGGGATAGATAACATTTCTTGTTTTTAACAAATAGATCTTTTCCCGAACATATGCTATGAAAATTACATATAATTTGATTCATGAACATATTGTTACTAACAACTATACCCATCCTCTCTGCAAAGCCAGACTTTATGACCAACGAAATGTGATATTTGTTATACATGGGTTGAGAAATTTAAGAACTGATTAGGTTGGTTCCACAGTCAAGCAATTATGAACAATGCTACAATAAGCATAGAAGTGCAAGTGCCTCCTTAATTTCATTTCCTTTGGGAATATATATATATATATATATATATATATATATATATATATATATACATACACACACAAACACTAGTGTTATTCCTGATCTAATATGGTAATTTAATTTTTAGTTTTTTAAGAAACCTCTAAACTTTCTTTCACAAAGTTGTATAAATTAACTTAAATACCCATCAATGGTCTAGTGGATGTAGAAAATGTGATATGTATGTCCATCACGGAGCATTACTGAGCTCTAAAACTATATATTTCAAAATCGCTATAAGACAGTATTTTGAGTGTACTTACTGTAAAGAAGAAATAGTAAAATTTTAAGGTGGTGGATATGCTAATGATTGGTTTGTTCATTGCAAAATGAATACGTGCATTGAAACATCACTCTGTACACCAACATATGTAAAATCATTATATGTTAATCCAAAACATTTACAAAGGTAAAGAACAGTTAAAAAACAAAAAACAAAAAACTATGTTACCTCTTCTGGGGTCTAAGAGCCATGGACACTTCTTGTTGAAACAATTAAAGGGGCCTGTATTCACAAGCTGGTGGATGTGGGACAACTCCTTTCTAACTCACACTGGATTTACATAAGTGAAAAATAAGTTTCTGATGTGTTAAGCTATTTGGGATTTTTTTTTTCATGATACTCTACATTTCTATTGTCTAACTCTCTTTCTAAATTCTGTTTCTTATTTACCACATATAGTAACTATTTAAAAGATGTCAATAATAGTGATTTTTTTGAGAAAACTTGTTTAAAATCACTCTTAGAATGCAGTGTTATTCATGATCATTTTATCTTATAATCTTGGATATAAAGTGCATTTATTTATTTCATCTAGCAAGTGCTTGTTAAGTGTTTTAATATGTGTCACAAACTCTCTTTGAGTCCTGGTAAAAGAGTGATGAATTAAAACAAGACAAAAAAAATCTGTGCTCGTGAATATTAAATTCAACTCTAGGAAATAGACAATGAGCAATAGTACTAGGTCAAATTTAGATGCTAAGGAGGAAAAATAAAGCAGAGAAAAGTGCCCCAGGAATCCCTCACTGAAACAGTGACTTTTGAATAAAGATCTAGAGGCAGCAAGGACCTGAACCAGGTAGACTGAGGGAAAGCTTCAGGTTAGAGGAAATTGTGAGCAAAGTGGGGAGCATGTCCAGGGTACACAAAAAGCATCAGAAAATTAATGCAACTGGGATGCTGTGCAAGAAAGACAGGGTGGGAGGTGAGACAATCAGGGAGGGAAGGAGAGCCAAGGTCATTTAGGGCCTTGGAGACATTTTAAGAAGTTTGGCTTTGATGATAGATGGGGGCCCGTTAGAATTTTTGAGCCTGGAAATGACATGATATGAATGAGATTTTTATAAGGTCAACCTGGAGCTCTGTGGAGAGTAGACTGAAGTATGATAGCATGGAAACAGGAAAGCCTAGAGAAGGGTCATTGACATACAGATGGGAGATGCTGCTGGTAGCTTGAACCAAACTGGTAACAGTGATGGAGTGAAGAAATGATAGATTTCTAATATATTTTGGTACTCAAGACCATAAAATTTGCTATCAGATGAGATATGGGATTGAGCGAAATACTGGCCAACAATGACAACAAAGTTTTAACTCAAATGACTTGGTGAATGCAGTAGCCATTTACAGAGATAGGAAAGACTATTGAAGGAACAGTTCTAGGGAATATCATAGATGCATTTTGAAAGTATTAGGGTTAAGGTGCCTATTGAACAACAAAGTAGATATGTCAAGTCTCTTGAATATACAGATTATTAATTCACAGGGGAGTCCAGGGAGAAGTTACAGTTTTAGGAGGTGTCAGTATAGGATATTTGGAGACATAACCTAGGTGGCATCATCAATATAATGACTGAATAGAGAATGCCGTTTATTCTTGACCATTTTACTTTATAATCTTGGATTAAATTAATACCAGGAAAATTTCAAACTTTAGAGGTCAGAGATGAAAAGAAACCAGCAAAAGACTATGGTGCTGTGGCAATAAAGGTAAAAGAAAACCCACATAGTGTGATGTTTTGGAAATAAAATTTTAAAAAGGCAAAAATTTTAGGAGACAACGATTAACTGTATCAAATCATTCAGACTGGTGAAGTAGGATGAGGTGTGAACAATGACTCTGTGATTTATGAAAATGTGGGCCATTGCTGAAGTTGCTAATGACTCCTTTACCATAGTAATTGTGGAATTTAATTTAGTAAATTCAAGAGAACAGGAAGGAAGAAATAGTAAATCACTGTGCATAAGGGTTTTCAAAGAGATTTTCTACAAAACCAAAGACGAGAAATGATTAACCTAAATGGAGAAGTAGGATCTAGACTTTTTTTTTAAAAGTAATAGCTTGTTTTTTTTTTTAATTGTGTTTTAAAACACAACAATGTGTTGCATGTTGATGGGATGATTCAGAAGAAAGAATAGCAAATTACTGGAATCAATTTTGGGGGTATCTATGAAGGGATTGCCTTAACTTTGAGTATTCAGAATACATTCATAAGTGGAGCAAAGGCAGTTCTTGGAAATTATTTTTTTTTATTGTTTCTCTTACTATGTAAACTAGCAAATTTGTCTGAGCTGCTAGTCTTATATTGCTTATCTATCTTTTTCTATATATTTTTTTTTCTTTTATTTTTTTATTGGTTGTTCAAAAATTACAAAGCTCTTGACATATCATATTTCATACATTAGATTCAAGTGGGTTATGAACTCCCATTTTTACCCCAAATACAGATTGCGGAATGACATCGGTTACTAATATGGCATTATGTAAAAATGTGGATGTGTTAACTTTTTCTATATTAAACAGCAGAAATTATGGAAACCAGATGATCAGAACAAGGCCAATGGAGGCTCATCACTCTCAAGAAAATGACTTTCTGATGGAGTGTAGGAGTGAAAAGGCAGAAATAATTTCCTAACACTAGACACCTGGGAAAGTGGTAGGTGGCATCATCCTTACCATCTGTCTCTCATTTTTAACTTAATTTTCTTACTTGCTCCTTGTTTCTACCCTGTGAGAATCTTATTTTCCTTGCTCTACTCTAATTTTCAATTTAGTGCTCCATTAATTTTATTTATTTTCCCCAGTAACCATTCTGACATTCTTCTAATTCTTAGGATATATCTTCATTTAAAATAATTCATCATTAAACCCTGATTACTTATTTTATATAGTTTATTTTTATTTTTTTAATTTAATTTATATCTTATATATAGTAAAATGTACTCTTTTTTGTTATACAGCTATTTGAGTTTTATGTGTTTTTTAGAAACATATAAATGCCATTGTCATTGATACACAGAAGAGTTCCATCATCCTTAAAATTCCCTTTGGCTGCCCTTTGTATGAAACCTCTTGCTGCCACCCCTAACCTCTGACAACCACTAATCTGTTCTCTGTCCCTAATGCTTTGACTTTTCCAGAATGGAAATCAAATAAGAATGTCATTGGTCTTTATTCATGACAGAAATTACATTCACCCAATTATTCAGGACAGACATTTGAGAATCACCCTAAACATTTCCTTTTTCAGACTACATCTAATTATGATTTCAGACTACATCTAATCAATTATGAATTTCTTACTAATTCAAGAATATCTTCCTTTCAATGATGTAGGAGAAGTAACAAAAAGAGTTATTGCAGTTTCACATTTAATCAGCATGGCTTAGATATTAATGGTCATTATTCTTCTGTTTTACTTGAGACTTTTCCTTAGAAGACAGATTTTATCAATATGTAAGCTTATTTTGGTATTAGGAGGAAGAATTGAGGAAGTTAAAACAGAAAATTTAAGTGGAAGCCATAGCTTTTATTTGGCAAGGAATGTACAAAAGAAATAACTTGGTAATGTGAAAATATTTTCTAGGGATAGTAGAGATCTTAAAAAAGGGCATTGTCAAAATTAGAAACTGAGATAGATTCTGGTTATCTAGTCTATTAGCTTTGCAAACCCCAATGAATTTTTTCTACTTATTTGCTGTTCATTCAATGCTGACCTATTACTGGAGTATTCTGCATTTCCATTATAAATGTGCTATTTGATATACTTCTTCCTGATTTGCCTTCTGAACACCAAAACACCAAAACCAGAGTTAACGCAAGTATATATATATATATATATATATATATATATATATATATATATATATATATATGAAGAGAGAGAGAGAGAGAATAAAGGAATCTGCATTTCTTGGAGTTTTCTATAGCCTTTGTATAAAATATATTGGATACATACCTCATTAATGGAGTGACAATGACATTTAATGTTTCTAAGTTTTGTGCTGCAGCTCACATTGCTTTATCCTCCCTGTGTTGTACAATATTAGGTAGTCTCAATCTTACAATTAAGTGTTGAGTACTTCTTATCCTGAATTTTGGTCTTTTTAAAATATAATAAATATATAGCTCTTTTGATTCTAATAAAAATAAAAATTTCTCCAGAAAAGGCATGAAATAGCAAAGACAGACAAACGAAAACAGAAAATAACAATACATGAACACAAATAGAGAATGTTTTGAAATCTGATTGATTAAATTCTCACATCATAAAATTTGAGAAAACTTGAAATAATGTGACTATAATTGACATGTAAATACGTTGCAAACTTTGGGATGAAATCTTTTTATTGATGAATCAATCTCTCTCTCTCTTTCTTTTTGATGTTCAACCCAGGGGTGCTTTAACACTGAACTACAGCCCCAGAACTTTTTATGTTTTTAATTTTGAAACAGGGTCTCACTAAGTTGCTGAGGCCCTTACTAAGTTTTTAGGCTGTCTTCGAACTTGTGATCCATTTGTCTTATCCTCCACAGTGAGGGGAATTGTAGGCCTGCACCACCACACCTGTTTGGATGTGCTGTACTCACAAATAACTAGGCCTGTTTTAGGCAGTAAAGCAGAATGACAGGAGTAAGGACAGTTGGGTAGGCATCAAAAGAATAAGGCACCTAGAGTGTCTATGAATCCTGCAGTGTTGAAGGTCTTATTCATGTTAAAGGTGTACAGATCATCTGCGACTCAGAGCTATTTTTGTTTATGAACACATGGAAAAACTATCTCTTTGGCTTAAGTATTTCCCATTGGAATGCTGCACTCTATCTCAGACTTGACCAGAGTGAACTCTGAGCACTAAGCTGTCTCTCTCCACCTGTCCTTATTACTCTTCTCAGACTCTAATCATTCACCTGTATTATGATTTGTTTGATACCTTTCATCACACAGGCTCCCATTTTCTAGTATGAAATTCCCTGGTTTATTTAAATAAATAAATACATTATAATCTTAATGTCCTTATTCCAGAATCTATGAAATTAAGTTTGAGATGAGAGTCATTTTGAATAACACAAAAATTTATAGTAAAGCGGTTGTTTATTATGTTTCCTATCAAGCTTTGCCCATCAGATATCCCAAACTCTCAAATATAACAGACCAGAGAAAAATCATTCCTGACAGGTTAAAACCATTAATAGTAAAGTTAGTGTTTTCAATTCTGGTTCTGCTACCAGCTTATTTTTAACATGTTTCTAGGGACTTTCCTACTTATGGCTGCATTCATTTTTAAATGATAGAATTGGGTTAGGACAGTTGATGTCAACATGTAAACAGCAACAGATGCCCTTCTCCAAATAGAAACATATGCCAAGGTCAAATGTTTAAAGTAAACAAGATTGTCTGTAATTAAAGTGTAGGAGAGGGGTAGAAAACTCAAAACCCTGAAAGGATCCCTGAAAAGAGTTCATTTTGAATTTTTCAAAATGACCTGAAAGCTAACTTGCACTTGTAATATTCCCTGCATCCAATTGCATGAGATGTATGTGAGGATTTAATATATGCAGATAATATGTCTTAAAAGGTGAAACATGGCCAGGTATGGTGGTGCATGCCTGTAATCTCAGTTGTGTGGGAGGCTGAGGAAGGACATTTCACAAGTTCAAAGCCAGCCTCAGTGACACTGGGAGCCCCTAAGCAACTTAGTGAGATTCTATCTGAAAATATAAAATATAAAAATATAAGGGCTAGGCATGTGGCTCAGTAGTTAAGTGCCCCTGGATTCAATACCTGGTAAGAAAATAAAAAAGTGATTCAGGAAAATAGGAAAATAGGAAAATAGGAATGAAAGATTATTAATGGAAATTTTATATCTGGGGTTTTATTTTATCCCACTTTTAGGTTTGGTTTAACATTTACACTAAAATCAATTATAAACATTATGGCACTATTTCTTTAAGCCTCTAAGTATGACCCCAACATAACTCTTAAAAAGGTGCTTGAATCTTGAAATAAACAGCTTTGGAGAGCTGGGAAAAAGACAATCAGGGAGGCCTGGGAATGGTTGAACCTCAGGATAAAGTGGTGAGTCCTGACTGCCAGCCCTCATTCAGCTCTACTACAGTCCCTGCCTGGGGATTGGTGGGCAGTAGTTTCTCCTTTAATTTAACTATTTATTTTCTTTTCAAGTATTAAGTGTATTCATTTCAATTCTGCTCATCAAACACTCAATGAAGGCTCACTCTGGCAGTCACTCTGCTCTGCTCTTTAGCAGAAATACCAAGATGCATTCCAGGTACACTTAACTCTTTTGAACAGGTAATTTCAAATGCAGTTTAGAGAAACTGCAGTTGATGGAACAGAGCAGGATTAAAAATTAGTACATGTCTTTTTGTTCCCTTGAAATACTGTTTGAGAAAAAGATGTTATGTTAAGTATGTTTGTATTCAAGTGTTGCAACCGAGTTAATATTATTTTCTAATGTTTGAGACCTTAATTTTTGTGTTTGTTTCACAGAGTACTGAGTTTCCTTTCTCACTTCTATTATATTGGGAAAGAAATGAGAGATGAATGAGTTGGATAGGAAGTAAAGAGGAGAGAGCAAGTGTGTATATTAAAGGTTAATGAAAAAGAAGATAGGAGATTAAGTTGGAACTGAAAGGAAGTGTTAGTGGAGTTCTGAGAAGAAAATTGAATAAAGCTAGCATATGCTAAGGAAAAAAAAAAAGGAGAAGAAACACAGCGAGCAAACCCCACCCCCACAAAAAAAGAGAAACTTAAGTAGATACTTATGAAATATCTGAAGGAGACACCTTTAATCAGTTTTTCTTTGTAGCTAATTTTAAATGCTACTGAAAATTTACATTTAAACTTTTCAAGTCAAATATATTATGGCCTCTTGCATACTTTTCAGGAGTGCTGAAAAACAAGATGGTGCCATTTTATTATAGAATACAGCATACCTATAACTGGTGATATAGTATTTAAATACATTATGTAAAATAAAATGTAAATAATTCTATAAAATTTTTACACTATAAATTATATTTAAAATTATTACTCAATGAAATTATTACTCAATGAAAAAAATCTGTGAAAAGAAAATTTCTTTGTCTTTGATGATACCATGTGGTAGCCATGCACATATTGATTTCTAAAAACAGAATTCAGTACTATGACTGGTTTAGGAATAAGAAAGCTTATTTCTGGGTCTAGTATTCATATACAAAGACTGACATCTCCTATTATCCTAATGGTATAATATTAAGAATGATCTAAAGTTTTAAAACAAAGTATAAAATAGATCTTCCATCCCATTTGACATGTGAGTCTACTGTCTCTCAATTTTGATCAGCAACTCACATGAAGAATATGTATCTGACTTGATTATATCGGACTGTTCAAGGTATGATGTAATGGTACTTTTGATGGATGAATATAAAAGATGAATGACAAGTTGATCTGCATCAGTGCTCTGCAGCATAACCCAGGGGAAAAGATGCCCTGGGTGAAAGGAGCCAATGCTCTAGGACTCATGGCAGCCTTGACTCTGGAGCATCCTGCTACTGGGATGTGCAATGTGATTCACTGACATGGTTCCCTGGCCTGGTTTTCAAGTTCATTGTTCAGAAATTGTGCTTCAGAGTTAAGTTTAACTCTTAAAACCGGTACATTTAATCAAGTTATTTAACCTCCCTATGCCTCAGAGTCCCTATCTACAAAATTAGTATAATAATAGCAAAATTTCATAGAGTTGTTATGATTGTCATCTAAAGTGCTTAGAACACTGTCTGGGATATAATAAATGCCAAATAAGAGTTATCTAGGATAAAAATTCCATAAAAGTGTGTGTGTATTTTTGCAATTAAGATTACTATTTTATTTCCAGCACCCACTCTAAGTTCTCAATAATATTTCTTGAATGGATGAACAAATTTAATATCTTATATAGCCCCTTAAATGTGAGATCATGAAACAGAAAGCAATATTCTAGCCTACTTAGCATTTTAAACATTATTAGAAATTAATAAAATAGGATTCTGCCATATGGTTTAGTGACTAATGAGATTAACTATATTGCAGCAGTAAAACTAGTACCTGATATGTTTTGGAATATTGATAAAATAATTTCTGAACCTTGGAAAATGAGAAGGTGGATGGATGGAGACATTTGGATAAAAGCTGGAAAATCGTGAATCTTAGATTTAACACCTGAGTAATCTTGGCAACTCTTGTTTCTCTCATGTGTACTATTGAAGTAGTAATCACACATATTATCTGAGTGAGTTCTTTTAGAGAATAAATGAGGTAATTTATATAAAGTGCTTCACAGACTGTAGAGTATATAGTAATGACTAAAATCTTTGCTTCCAAACATAATATTAATTTATTTACTAGTGCAACCAACTAACTTGATTCAAACATTTGCTAAGTCAGATATGCAAAAACACATAAGATGTGGTTTCTGTCCCCAAAAACTTTCACTACAATAATGAAGAAGAGCAATGAACAGTCAATGTGCTTTTATTGCAGAATGGCAGGGAATTTCATCAACATACAGAAATGGAATTTGAATCAATAGTAGTAGAGAAGAAGGCTTCCTAAAACAAGACCTGTCTGATATGTCTTGAGGCAAGAGAGTTTAGAAGCAGATGGAGGAGCTACAGCCGTGCAAAGAATAGAGAGGAGAGAGAGTTCTTCAGCAATGTGTGATGTATTCAGTACAGCTTGAGACATAAAAATATGGAATGCTACTAATATAATCTGTGAAAAATAATAACATACTGGCATAGTTCTGTCGGGTTTATACAGTATCTGCATATATTCATGTATTATATATCTTGAATTCTCTCGGGTTTATAAGGTATGTGCATATGTTTATGTATTATATGTCTTGAATTCTCACCCAAATCTCCAACAAGAGAGAGAAAATATTATTTTATGTAATTTATAGATGAGGACACTAAATCTGATTTTAAAGACTGGTTGGTGGTGATATGCCTTTTTATAAAAGTGAATATTGAGCCTTGATTCTTTTTATGCTTAGCTTCTGTTGACCTCTGAGCCAAAACAGAAACAAACCCAGAAGTAACTGTCAGCAGATGTTCCTTCTTAGGGTAATGATGCTTGGTGAAATATCATTTTTGCATCTGTCATTTTTGTTTTGAATGTAAGGTTTCTCATTTTCTTTCAAAATTACTTGGCTGAAGAATGACTGTTAAATTCTACTTGATATTGGCTTAAAAATATTTGTGTCTTCTGCATGATGTTTAATATGAGTTTGTTGAATGAATGAATGATTGCATGACTTTATATTTATCTGACTCCTGGATGGTAGGGTTATTCCACATACTTATTTGCATACACAATAAAATTTTTTTATTTGAAACTTATATTCAAGTGACTTCATTAGTAATATATTTTGATATTTCTGTTTTTTCACATTTTGCATTATTAAAAGACTAATATTTATTAATCAATAAATTAATTCACTTAATCAAGAAACACTGTAGACCAACTCTATTATGTATAAGGTACTAAACCAGGTAAATCATTTGTCCATTGATCAAGTCCTCATAACAACCCAATAAGAAGTGTTCATGTGCTTTCATAGATACTTAAACAATAACATTCTTCTATAGTATCATTCATTAGAATCCCTTTCAAAAACTTAAGCGCTCTGGTTTTGGCTGCTTTCATTTTATTTAGTAAACATTTACTAGCACTTTGCATTTTCTCAATTTGAGATTAAAATTATAAATAGAATTTTCTTTTATTTAATGAACTCAGTGTCCCTTATTATATACAATTTTTATATAAAATAATGAATTATTCTAGAGTTATATAGCTCTTGGGGAGCACCACTAAAATCCTGGTTTTAGTCTGAAAAAAGACCAAAAGAGTGTATGATCATTGAATCTTGGCGTTTGAGAATGTTGACCAATGCAGCCTTGACTAAATCCCAAGCAACACTTTCTGTTTCATTTCCTTACCTTACATTTCTGCTCTATTTCTAGTTTCACTTTTTATAAAAATGTCAATCAAAAATAAAATACCAATAATTAATTTTGGTATTAATAATTAATTAATTAATTTGGTATTAATAATTAATACCAATTAATTAAATTTTGTTCCTCTTACATAATTCAAGAAATTGTAAGAGGTTGCTCAGTTTCTTCCCAGAATGTGATCTTCAGATAAGTGTCTGATGGCTTTAGGTGTCCCGTTATAGTCACTGACAAGGTTCTGTGCCTGCTTTTGCTGTATTTATATCCTTGTTATGATTGGAGGATGGGTAGAACTCTGAACATTTTCTGACCAGGAAAAAAATCGAACAATTATGAGGGTTTGATTAATACCATGATGCTTTAATGGCATATTTTATATCCTAAATGCTGGGGGGAAATAAGTTCCCTTCCGTAAAAACTATGGTTCTCATGATTCACTTAGCATAGAAAGTAAAAAGCCTGGATGATCTCTTGTCTCACAAGAAGAAATGGGTAGCTGTATAATGCCAGTTGCATATATTACTGAACCGCTACAGAGGAGAGGAAATTACCCAGTCAGAAGAGATATGTCTCTGTAGCCTTGTATCCGCATTCTAATAGCCACAGAGTTTATCTTAGTCTGAATGGAGCTCTAAGTTATTAATTGTTTTAATGATTTCATTGATTTCTATTAATCTAGGTAATGTGCCTTACTAAACTCGGTAGTTTATTTTGCTTTTCAATTAACCTTTTACTTTTGTTATATCATTTTTTATTAAAAAAGGTTTTATCTGCATTTTAATGATATGCCTAACTTAGCATATTATGAATTATATTTGGCTATCTTTTCAGCAATTTTCCTGAATACTTCAGGATAATGGCAAATCATAATGGTTCAGTTTTTATTACAGATTATTAGTGATATGAAACATTTTTCAAAAGTCTTTGAATAAATGCTAGAATTCTTTATGTATGACCAAAGGTACTTTAAAAAAATATTTTAAAGACTACTACCATGTTATAACTTGTGCTTTAATTCCTCATATTAAGAAATGTGATAGAATTTTTAATTAATTATCAATTATTTTAATTTTTAGTTCATAGGTACAAAGTGTTTTAAAACCTTTGAAAATTTGTTTAAAATAGCACATTCTAAAAAGATCAGTATGTGTATTCATACAGTATTTATAAACTATTTTACTAGCTCATATAGATTATTTAATATTCAAATACATTCTGCCTAATTGTGCTCCTAATTTACTTTGAAAGGTATAAAATTATCTGTGCATTCATAAAACATTAGTAAAATGATCCCATGTGATGCCAAAGTAGATTCTTTAGTCTTCATTTCCGGAGAGTCACATTCACATATAACCTTTGGACCAATTAAAAACTGTTAATGACAAAACATTGTAATTGATTAGTCTTTGTATGTTTACAGCTCACTTTAATTGCTGAAAAACGCCATTTGTCAGCTTCATGTTCTATTGACAGTTCTATTGATTTATCTGAATTTGGCTTTGTCTTGTCTCTCGTACATAAAACTCACATATGCAGTTCAAATGGGAAATGACTGTTTTGATTTCCTTAACTTGAGCCCAAATGCTAAAGATTTTTGGATAAGCTTTCTCATTACTTAAGCCAAAATCAATAAGAAAGAGCATCTTTTAATGAAAGAGCAGTTTGAGCAACGTACTTCAGAAATAGGGTCCTGTTCATTCTTTGCTTTACAAATCGATCTCCTAGGTTCCTTAAGTGAGGTCCAATTGGTTGACATTGTGGTTTGTCTTTGTGTGTAAACTTGCAGCTTCAGAGAAGGGAAGATGAGCTACAGAGACAGTGGAAAGAAACTCTTTCCCTGAGAAAGAAGGATCATCCTCTAGCAGGTATAAAATCTCACATTGAAATGCTGCAAACTTACAAATATACCAAATTTGTGCTGATATGTCTAATGATCATACAATTTATGTTTTGTTTTTTAACTGCCTTTTCTTCTTAATAACTCTATGCGTATTATATGCATTTATATCAATCATATTTCAATATTTGTTTTATTTTTTTAAAAAAAATCTTTATGCTTATTGCTGCAGTTTATGTCATGTCATGTTATTCATTGAAACATCAGGCCATTATAAAAATAGCTTTTTGTTTGATCTTTTATTTTCCTTTTTAGTTCAAATGTCCCATCATCTTTACGAAGAAGGTAAGCATTGGAACTGACTTACAGAAGTAAAAGTACCAATTTTGAGCAACAGAATGAGTTTAACATATAAAACAAGTTATATAGACAGGCTGGATGTCAGGTACTGTACTATGATAGCGTTAACTTAAATTAAGCTGATTATGCCTTCACTTAATTAACTGGGAATGACCTATTGATGTGTAGGCCGAGCAAGCTAGAGCCCACTTGCTGCACTGTACTTAATTTATTGGTTTTCAATTAGTTCTTCTCTTGCCTGTGATTGTTGAGGAAAAAAAATATCCATTTATATCTATGACTTATGGTGTGTTTTTATGTACAGTGGGTGTATGTTTAAAACTTCATCTCAAGTAATTGTTATTATTTTGCCAAAAATGCTTAGCTTGATGTGATTATGTGTGTGTGTGTGTGTGTGTGTGTGTGTGTGTGTGCTGTGTGTGTGCGTGTGTGTTTGCATTGTTACATAAAATTTGGTTTCTGGAAAGAATAAATATGCACACTAATTCTTCTTGTTAGAATACCATGATGCATGATGCTATTAAATAATCTTTGTAATAATCTTCTAAAGTGATCTCACATTCATTTCAATACCTTCCTTTAACTAAATTTCTGGAAATTATTTTTTACTAAAATTGCTATTAATGTACATTTCTGAGAAGAAATTTCTTATATAAACATTTAGATTTTAAAGTTCTTTTCTCTAGAAACTTATTTAAGAATTCTACTTTAAGTAGACTAAAGCATAAATTACCACTATCAATTTCTTATGAGAGTACTTTCAGACAAAAATTTATTCTTCAAATTTTGACTTTATATATATATATATTTTTTTTGATTGTTATCTACTTTACCATGTTGCCTTCAATTATATAGCTTTTACAGTTCACTAATCAAAAGGGTTTTAATGCATTTTTTTATGTTCTCAGCATCTTTACATTGAAATGCTTCATCAGATGCTGGTATTCTGATTTTCTGATTTTAGGGACTATAATTATTTAAAACTATTTACTAGTGATACTTAATGTAATAGTGTCAGTCAAAATGTGAAACTAAATAAAATACAAAGATACTATGTCACCTTGCTTGGTAAATCACCTATGTCTCTGAATCTCAACGTTTTCATCAAGAATATAGTTAATAGTGGGACTTTGATTTTGGTCTCTTGAGATATCCAAGAACTCTCATATATTTACATATATGTGGCATAAATTTACTTTACTTTCTTTTTTGTGAATTGAAATAGTCAGGGATGGATTAAAGATTTAATTGCTCCTACAAGACATACATGAGTAATTTTATGGTTGATAATCCATGTTAAGTTTGTATCAGAATTTAATTAATACCCTAGAAGCTCGGGGTTATATAAGGATTTAGCATTTGTGCTATTTGCCAATAACCCCTAAAGCCCATAAAAGGTGGTAGTAATGAGTGCATCTATAAGTTTGAGTCTGATCTTCTGTTCACATATCCCAGTGTTAGAAGAGTAATTTTGCAGCCACATTCAAAGAGTCATTGTTTTCCATTTTACTTTTCCAGTAACTCCTGTTAAGAATTTGGCTGACCTACTTAAGCTGTCAGTCATATTCTCCTGAATTTTATATGATACTACAGAATTTGTGAATTAGGGGATACACAAAGGATTTGGAAGTTTCAAATGACTACTATTCTTTGAAAAAACAGATTTATATAGGAACACAGTAAAATATAAAATGATTATGTTTTGGGAACTGTTTTAGAAGCTCACTTTAAGTTTTATTATATAAGAGATTTCTACTGGACAACAAAATAGAGATATTTATATGAACCTTGTGAGTGTGTGTGTTTGTATGTGTTTACATCAGACTGAAATGCTCATGGTAAAGTTTTGAATTGGAGAGGTGAATTTGGAATTTGTCAACATGGGATATGAAAATTTACAGTTTTAGTGTATTAGTGGGTAAATGTTTATGCTAATGATGAGGATCAGCACAGGAGAAAATTTATATTGGATAGGAAATTTTATGAATTTAGAATCTTTGACTTTTTAAACATATGTTTGAAATGTTTAACAAAAGTCTTAATTTTTTAGACTTGCTTCAGACTATCATCTATGGGATGTACTTTCTATTAGTTAATCACAGTTGCTAACTATAAAAGTTAACATTTTTATTACCTTTCTCCCTGAAATAATTATTTAGAATTTGTGATTAAATTGATGCTGTAGTAGTTGTAATTCTCAAGTAGAGATACATTAAATTACTATAATCACCTTCTATAAAACTTCACCTACAATTTTCATAGTGAGGTAAACTTAGAATTTAAAATTTCTCACATGTAACATTTTTCCTGGTAAATTTCCATATTCCATTTAACTAGAAAAAATTTACTACAACCACTTGTTAAATTTCTAAGTTTTCTCTATTTTTAAAATGAGTTTTAGCCAGAGTGTTAGCATATTCTGCATTTATAAAAGACAATCCTTCTATAAGCATGAAAAAATGGGATATAATCTATCAAATTGAAATTTTTGACATTTTTTCATAAAGTAACGATACAATTTCAGCCATTTGGTATTCAATATCCTGTAGTTTCAATATAGGAAAAAACTTAAAACCATTTAATCGAATTTTTATTTTACAAACCATCAAAATGAGATCAGAGGTGAAAATGCTCTCTTGCAGCTACAGTATATCTTTAAATATGTTGATTAATATAACACTAGCATGTTAAAGTTCATGCTGTGGGGGCACATAATTTTTTAAAGAATATTGAATGTGTACAGTACAAAAATATAATATATAATTTTAAAGTTCATAGGCTTTTAGGAAAATGCTGAGTAATATGAACCTGAGCAAATAGTTTGTATAATCATTGATATTTGGACAAACTTTGACCTTCACCCCTTTTAGCCTTGGAAAATTCATTCTAAAGCTCTCAAATACAATTCTTCTGAGTTTTAAGCCCAGTGTGCTTTATTTGGAACATTTTCATTGTTTGCAACCATTTACACTAGTTCATCTTATTCAATATGAGAGAACCTCTAACCTCATTATTTACACATTTACCTAAGTAGGTAAATATTTGTACTTCCTATTCCATTTAATTTTACTGAAGTAATGGCCTTTACAAAAGGTTCTAAGGTTCTTGATATTTTTTCACCGCATTAAAGATTGTATTGATGTGTCTCTTTGGGTTCGCATCCTTTTACTATCAAATATGGGCATCCTCCCACAGGAACAAGCAACCAGCCTAGCAAACAGAATAATTGGTACCATTCTTTTCACACTCACAAAAGTAAGTTAAAACAGGATAGGGCTTTCATCATCAATTGATTCTAAGAAGCCTATTCTTGATATTTCAGCCCCAAGGCTTATATCAAAGTTGTTTCCTTCAATGTGGAAACTTCATGCTTCCAATTCACCAGTCTGCAAACCCCAAGCATCAAAGCAGACCTGCCCTGTGATCCACGGCTAAGCACTTACTTTCTTGAAGTGATGCTTAGTGCTCTGATTCAGCATCAAGTTCTAAAGGTGCTGTTATGAGAAGATAAAATTAGGGAACCAGATGATTACATTCTTTGGCCTCCACTGCGATCTTCCTGTGCAGGAGCACTTGTCTCCGATTCCTCTTTTGACCTTGCATTGTTTCCATATGGCGGCCACTGCTCAGGATTCTCACTTGGCAAACACACTGTTCCTGAGAGACTGACATGTGTAGAGTCTGATTGTTTCATAGGTCAGGTAAAGCAAATGGTCTGTACAAGTGCATATCATCTTCTTTATGGCTGCCATTTCATTTAATGTCAGAACCCATGTTTTTTTCTTTATTTAAAAGAATCCCATGGTCGTTACTCATTTCAATCTACCAGGCTGATGGTTTTGTAGTAGCTTCTCTTAGAAAAATCATGATTTTAAAACCATCGTCATCATCATCATCATCATCAATCACCATTGCCATCATAACTATCCTTATTCATATCCAATTGAGACTTAAACAATAGGAAAACAAAGTGACATATAATTTATTAACACTGTGTGCATATTAGGTTTATGTTATTTTATTCAACTTTCTTCATATACCAAGTTAGATTTTGTACTTATGATTTGAGTATATGGTATGCTAAAATATGTTTGTTTGCTTGTTTTTGGCATTGGGATCTAACCCAGGGCCTCACTCATGCTAGGCAAGTGCTCTGCCTCCAGGTTACATCCCAGACTTACCCCCAAATGTGGAATCTTGGCATTTGAGGGAACATTGCATTTGAGTAGTTGGAAGGTCATTCTCACCTTTTCTTTGTCTTCTGGCTCTAACACCTTCATTTGATAAGTATACCCTCCCTATATCTAGAGCAAAGGATTTCCCTGCTCCCGAGAATACAGTGACCCAGAGAATCATCTGAACAACAGGTCTTACCTTGTCTCTCCAGTTTATCATCATTATATCAAGCCCCCCTTTTCCCTATCATACTGCTCCATGACTATCTACTTCATCTACATTAGCATACAAAGTATACGGGTTTACCAGTTTCTGTGGGTCTCTTTTCTTTATGAAGCCCCCTATATCAGATAATAGTTAAATAAATTGATATCCTTCACTCTTGTTAGTCTTTTACTATAGGGGCCTCAGTAATGAATATGGCAATGGGTGAGGAAAACATCTTTCTTCTGCTATAGTATTCATGTATTGCTGTGTGATACATAGCAAATGCTCAAATAGCTGCTTAATTATTCTGTCACAGATTATTTAAAATAGACTTATGATAATGTGGAAATGTTAGATCTTTGTACTTTAATGATATTAATTAATATCAGGGTAGGAAGACCCTTCCTCAGTTATTTTTCCAGTTATCTTTCAGTTCTGCCAAGCACCCTGTTAAATGTCTTAAATTTTTATTTTTTATTATTTTTATTGTCATTATTATTATTTAAATGTTTTCTCCTTCACTAGTTCAGATCTTCAGTGTCACTGTCTTGCCCATAAGATATCAAATTCCTTTTCATTTTCATGTGACTAGACTGGCCTTAAATCAGGCACATTGATGCACACAGAAATTTGACTGTTCACTCGTCTAATTACAATCTTTTTATTGTAATAATATTGGCTAATGAACATCTCCCGAATACCAATTTTTTTTCAGTAACAAACCTTTCCTTTTCTTGTATAAGTCTTTGAGATGGCTTATAGTAAGTGTTCAGGTTTCATTTACATTATTTTTTTCCTGGTTTGATTGGCCTTTGGTGGCTTGCTGTCCTTAGGAAGCATGCATTTGCTCCATACACAGGTTAAATAATGCACCCGCACTTCAAAACTTGCTCATGTCCTATCTGTTCAAAGACACTCCTGTGATCTCACATAATTAAGAACTACAGTAAAACCTGAGTGAAACCATGGAAGAGATACAAGTGGCAGGAAAAACTGTGAATGAATAATCCTATCCATAACAGAATGGTTCTCCTCTTCTAAATAGAAGTTTTAAATGAATTGATCTGCTAGATACAGTGAAAAACCTTGTGAGAAAAACTAAAAGCCTGCAGAGCTTCTTCTTGATGATCTTTCAGTCTATTTCCTGCCACTCTGTGCTGAATTTCAGTAGTACTTGCAGCAAAAGAATCATAACAGCTTCATTTGTGTACCTATTTTCTTCTGTTTTGCTCTATCTCTTCTGCCTAGGATCAAGTTCTCATCCTGGATTTCCTAGCTTATTGCTATGTCTTCCTAACCCCAGATAAGAGATTTTTTCTGTCTGAAATTAACAGAACTCTAAATCTTGAAGCCAAATGATTCGTGTAGCATAGATAACTGTATTTCACCCAAGCAAAAACAAGTCCTATTAAAGTCTGTAAGAACATGCTGCTGAGACGGGTTTTACCCAGTCTAGTTCAAGAATGTTGATTAAAGTCTTTAAGTTGGATTTACTTACTATAGGTTTAATACATAATACTTCCTAGGAGAGGTAAATAAGAAGAGTGGTATAGCCTTTATAACCATAATTTACATAAAACAAGTAATAAGTGGTGCTCAGTAAAGCTCTCGTACTACTTTGTCTTTGGGAATAATTAAAAGACTAAGACCTTCTGTTGCTTACATTTAAAACTCTAACAAGTGTCTTAGATCATTCCTTGACTCTACTGCATAACACAGGTATGTTAATTTATCATATCAGAAATCTTATTATTAATTTCCAATGTATGCACCTGTTCAAAATATAGATATGAAATAACATATTTAACCACTTACTTGGGAATATTTTCTTGGATGACACAGATCTACCCACTAGACTGCATCCTTTGATCCTTGCCATTTAACCATTTGCATTGTATCCATGTAGTCAGAACTGGGGCATTTTGTTTCACTGCCCCTGTGAAGAGTATTAACTTGGAGTCAAAGATGATCATGAATTTGCATGGGATTGAAATGTGGGTGGCTATAATATTAGTTAAGTGAAAATTGCTTTGACAGCTCAGCTCCAGTTTAATTGTGTCATGCTCATTGTCTTATAGGGGAGGAAGGAAATTCAATCTGTGCTTGAAGAGAACTTCTTTTCATGGAGATGGAAGAAAAGCAACACCAGAGATGTGCTGAAGTCAGTTCTCACTGGATCACAAAAGCAGAATATGGACATTTATTTCTGCTTATAGATAGATGTTCAGTGATATTATGTTGATAACTTAAAAATAATGTTGTAGGAGTGTTTATACCTTGGAAATTGGCAAACACATCAGAGCAGAATTTCTTTTCCAGGAAACTGGATTACTAATATATCAGAAAAAAAGCCTTATACTTTGTGTATATTTTATATTGTTAACTTATAAGATCTATGCAACAATTATATTATCTAATTCCTGAGATTTTGTTTTTTGCCATATTGTCTATTTTTTCAACCTAACATAATTGTATGACCTGGTAATATATTTTTCTCAGTTCCCCCCCCCACAATTCTGGTCACATATTTCTAAAGATTCTAAGGTTATATATTCCAAAATTAAAATTAGTTCCTTGCTTATGTTTATAAATTTTATATTAAAATAATATGAATAAACATTTAAAAACTGCTTAAATCCAACTATTACAAATAATATTTTAAAAATCTATAGAATTTTCTAATATATGCAAAAAATTAAATTGGCTTAGTTTAAAAAGATTTCCTCTCTCTTTATATCTGAAAACTAAATCTAAATTTCTCTCTAGACCTAAATCTTAAAAAAAAATCAGGTGAATTATTTTTCTGTAGGAGTTATTCAGATTGACTATTTAGAAATATAAAAATGTAAACTTAAATATATATTATTTAAGAGTACTTCTGCAGCCATAGGTAAAACTGGAAAGAAAGACAAAATTTTTTTTATGATTTTGGAAGCTTCTCTGATCTTATTTAAGCTGTAGTGCTGTGCCACAAAACATGTAGCCTGGGCATGTGGATTTAAAATATTTATTCCAGTGTCCAGCAGAGCATTCAGTGGTCTGGGCCTTTACAAATCTTTAGAAATATAAATTAATATTGTTGGGAGAGAATCTGTTTCAGAAAACCAGCAAGAAAAAATTATCATTTTTATATATAAAAACTCAAGAACTAAATAAAATCATTTTGTCATTTTCAGAAATGTGTTCCATAGTGATTCCTGTGTCAGGGCTTTGTGCACTTATATTTTCTTACAATTGTCTTCTACAATTCCCTCCCTAGATACAGTAGCATGCTTTCCTACCCTTTATTCAGATTATTTCAAAACAGATGAGATGAAGATTTTGTTATGTTACTTGTAGCAATTTGAATGAGCCCCATTTTCTCCATTTGCTTGGGGAAATAATACTACTTACACTGTAATGTTGCTGTTAAATTCAATTAGAACATACTCTTTACACATCTAAGGAGTGCCTAGTGAACAAGTTATATTTATTAAGCAGTTATTCACATTATCTTTCACAAACCACGTTCTTTAAACTTTATCTCTTAATAATCACTCATATTTTTTAAATATTTGGAGCATTTAACTACACTGGAGTGCTAATATTCTCATTATTTACACAATTTAGATTGTAAGGCTCTTGAAGACAGTATTTTTTTTCTTATTCTTCATAGAATCCAAAATTTAGAAGAACCCACTATCATATTCAAAATGGATTTAAACCTGTGTTGGTGATGGTAAAGCTATCAATAGAGGCATAGTGAACAGTTACATGACTTTACACAGATGTATTATGTTCAGAAAGATTTCAGACTTCTACCTGTGCTCTCTCTTGCACATCACCCACAAATATATGAGCCTTATTTCTTGTGTTTGTCATGTTTTGTTAATTCTCAGAATTCTTGGTAATGAGATCATGACATTAAAATAAGTTAAAATTAATTTATTCAAAATGGACACTGATACACTGGAAAATATTATAGAAAGAGACAAATTTAGGAGGAATAGTTAACTGTTTATAATAGACTATTCTTTAATTTCCAAAAGTTTTTGTGTTTTTAAAAACTATTTATTACTTATCCATTATATGTAAAAATTCTTGCCTTTTTAAAAGTTTGTATATCATCAATTCTTGAAACACTTTAATTTGAACTCAATAAATATGCAATACAGAAGAAAATACATAAGTCAGTAAAAATTTTTAAAAATAAAGGTGAGTATTGTCCACTAGATGATCAAAAGAATGGAAGCCATTGATGTCAAGGGAAGTGTTTTAAACTTGCTCACCTCCAATCTTGTGTTAGTGTTTTGCTCTTGAAATGATTCCTGAGATAAGTAGAGAGCCAAGCTAATTTTCTACATTTGTTTACATAATTCCCATCATAACTTCTTTTGTCTTCCATTAATATGCAACTAAAAGCTCAGAATGATTCTACAGTTATTATTATTTTTACATCCTTTCTAAAGAATTGTTGATAAAGGGTTGATGGCTCATCCATGTAAAAGTTAACAGAGAATAGAACAAATAGGTGTCTTCATAATATGAACACTGTGAATAAATAGAGAAATAATTTGAACATTTATTATAAAGAGGAAAATTTATTTTAGGAATTCATAATGACATGTTTTAACTAGATGTGAGTATATAAATAAGATTAGAGATCATGCAAAATAAATAAAAATAAACACCTTTGACTTATTTTGGGGAGTGATTTAAGATGCTTTGAAACTAAAATAAAATCTGAATGGAAGACTCAAAACACTAATTGTCAAATCTTGACCAAATTCTGGTATATTTACTTCTTCATATCAAAAATAAATAAATAAATAAATAAATAAAAATAATAAATAAATAAAAATAATAAAGCACACCTGATCACAACTTGATGGATAGTTTAATAAAAAGATTGAATTAGGTAACATTTATAAATCCCACTTCTAGAATTTCTATGTAAATTCATTTATTTTAGTTATAATATAACAGAGATTTGACTAAATGTTATTGATGCAGACTAAACTATAATGGAAAATAAACTACCTGATACAATATGAAACACAAGAATTTCTGTCAGATTTGCAAATGTAACTATTATAAAGAAATCAAATAAACCCATATTGAATATTTTATATCTGATAAACATTCCTCTTTTATCGTATGCTGTTAAATACATGCAATTAAATTCATCCAATGGTCATCAAGGCATGTAAAAACAAGAATTCATACATTGTTCTAGTATTTGTTATATAGGCTAAATAGCAAAATGAGACTTCTAAGAAGTATTTTAAAATAAAATAATTTTATTTGTGATTTTTTCATTATTTTGTAGTATTTTAATTTGGTTAATTTTAAAATATACATTTTAGTATTTAAAAATAAAATTAGAATAATAATGTTTATTATATGTCTATTATTATCTGATTTATATTTGTTTATATAACTCTCACAAAACAGTACAAGGTTGTTATTATACCTATTAAAGATGATAAGGTTTAGATCCACAGATATTAGCTCACTCTCTGAAGATTACTCCTAGTGCATGAGAAACCCAAGACGTAAACCCTTTACATGCCATGCTGATTCCATTCTAGCATACTAGGGCTCATTTCTCAAAAGCAGTATTGCTTAGGAAATAAATATTCATACATAAATGGTATATTGTTAGGATGAAAATTACAAAATTTAAAATTAAAAAAACACATATAAAACAATCCCCCCAAACCAAAGGCAGAATATTTTCTCTAACATGTTGATGCTAATTCACAATAAGGTGAGGGAGGTTAGGGAAGAATAGTTATTTTGGATCAGCTAGAGGGAAATGGAGGGAGGGAAGAGGATATGGAGGTAGGAAGGGGATAAGAAAATAAATCAGACATTATTACCTTACGTACATATATGACTACATGACGGGTGTGATTCTACATTTTGTACAACCATAAGACTGATAAATTATACTCCATTTATGTATCATGTGTCACAGTGCATATTACTGTCATGTAAAACTGATTAGAACAAATAAAAAGAAAAAAGAAAAAAAGCATATTTAGATATATGAATCTCAAAAAAGTGTGTTTTTGAAACTTACCACTCTTTAATGAAAGCAAAAATAACACCTACTAATTACCTGTCCTATAGTTTATTTAAGAAAACCCAATCTCCTTGTGCCTTACATTGCAAAGTTGGGGTAGTTTCCTACAATTTAAAGTATGTGGTGTTTTGTTTTGTTTTTCCCACACAGCCTATTTTCATGGGCTCAAAGATCAAGGAAGATGTGTTGTGGCAGTAACTTTTTTCAATGCTATTGGTCCACTAGCAAAATGATGCTTCCTGTTCCCACAACTTTGTGCTTTGTTGGTCTATTGGTCTTAGTCTTCAAAGATAAAGCTTTTGCACCATGGAACACACAAAGGGTTACCTTAAACTAGAACTTTAGATGTCCACCTGGCTATTTTGGGTTTCTGATGTTAGTAAGTTATTGGCAAAGTAATTAATTTTTACTGGTTGGATGATTGTGAATTTCCAGAGGGAAGTATTTGCTATATGCAAAGTGAAGGAAAAGAGGATTATGTTTGTAATGTGGAAGATTCCTTGAAATGCCTCTTACTACTCCCCATCTTGTCATTCAAGTCAATACTAATCTACAACAATCCAATTCAAATAGGACTGGACAATGCAACAACTTAATTCAGAAAGTATATAAAGTTTGAGTCACCCAAGTAGGCAAGGGTCTTTAATCAGCTGATATGGTACCAGGAGATATGGAATGGATGGAGAAAGAAAACAGTTATATATTAGTAACAATCATGTTATCAGATGTAGAAATGAAAATTATATCAGCCCTGTGTATTTTTTCTAATTTTTTGAAGACATTAATATATTTTTAGTCAATTTCAATCTTTCAGAATCTTCTAGTTGTGTCAACACCAGATTAATTAGTATTAGCTAATTTATTGTTTCAATATTTAAGTTATAGAATATCAAATGGGAGACTGTGACTTATCAAGAAGAAAGAACATTAATTAAAAACGGATAGAATAATACAATATTTTTTATGGAAGAAGGGTAGCATGCTTTTGCTTACATGCAATTTGGTGTACATAGTAGATCGAAGCATGATTTTTCCCATTCTCTTTATTTGAAAGTTAATGATGGTAAAAAAGAGAGGTGTTTTGTTGATTACCTGATGAGGAGTAACCTTTAATGGTTTTGAATGTGTTAACCTAACTAAATTGAACTAGTTTAGTTAGAACTAGAATTTTCCAGCTATGATTTTTCTCTGATTGGGTCATGCTAAATAAAAACTATAGAGAACTGGACTGAGGTCCAATGCAAAACCAACAAGGCCAACCTAAATGGACTCATGATTGCTAAATGCAATGTAATTAAACTGACAAATTTTAAGGAAGCACTTATCTTCAAACAGATCAGCTTTATCCTAGAAAGAGAAGATTCCATTCTGAGCCAAATAATTAAGTTCCCTCTGATTTAACTCTTAGTAAATAGTTACCTTAAGTAACCTGATGTTAACCAACAACCTTTGGTAGTGGTGGGGTTCTCTTTCCTTTTTTTCTCACTTTAAAAAGCTCCTTTTACTACATTTGCCAGTGGAAGCTCCTATTCTATTTTGTAGCATGGAGACTTGATTCATAAATCACACATTAAAGCAGTTATGTCTATAACAAATATATGTCTAAGACTTACAATGTGAAGATAACACAGAAATTCATGTATCTCATGTTGTGTCAGGTAGTTTATTTACTTTGGGAAGGTTGGTGAGGATTGGCTGTTTTTCAGCTCATGGGAAGTTTCTGCAGCTATATTTACTACATTGCTGGCACAGGTAACAGCCTAGCATAGGGATTTATCTCTTATTGGAGGTCCTCTATCAACATCTCATCTCTGAGTCAGGGTCAAGTTCAATTTTTTGACTAGAGTGACAGCTTTTTTTCTACAAAAAAAGAGATTGGCAACTTAGAGATGTGAATAGGCTAATATCCTTTCCCATGTGTTATAGACCCTGCTTTCAGTTGTCATGTCTCATCTCTCCTTCTTGCCCATTGGTCAAACCTCAACTGATATCTTGTATCTTCACCCTCAGTGGAAAATGGAGAATAAAAAGTAGATGAATACTCTATTATCAGCCACTACAATTGCAAAAAATCAAAACCCCAGAGTAAATAATTTATTATACATCATGCCTAATTTTGTCACTTTCCCTTTCATAACATATCACTTCTCATTTCTCAATAATCAGAAATACTTAGGAAATCAATGTTCACAAAAAGATGTATGGTCAGGACAAAAAGTTAAAATTGAAAAATAGAAAATATTATACATTGTCTTTTTTAAGAAGTATATATCAATTTTCACTATTGTTTAAGGTAAATCAGAAAAACTCTCTTGAACTACTCCCTCCCTAATTTGTTAAGTATCACCATTTCATTATCAGGAACAAGAGTATTATGTGTTAAGAAGTCTGATATCAATTGGTGATTTCATCTAGTGGATTACAGTTGTGACCTAGAATATCAAGTAAGTGTTTATCCCAATTAACTCAATTATATACATTGAGGCAAACTGATGTGAGGTTGGTCTGTAAAGACTGGGAAAGGCGATTGTTTTATCTAATACTCAGAAACCAAAACAGAGATTCAAGGGAAGTGATGAAATTGTAAAATATATTCCCAATAAAAGAAAAAGATAAAACCACAAAAACCAAACCTATTAAAATAAAGATTTATGATTAACCAGATAGAATTCAAAATAATGTCATAAGATGCTAAATGAGGGGAGGAGAGCAATGCAAGAACAGACTGAAAATTTCAACAAAGAGAAAATGATTTTTAAAAGTACCAAAGAGAAATCATAGAATTGAAAAATAAAGTAACTTAATAAAAAATTCAGTCAAGGGGTATTACAACAACAGACTGGGTACAAGCAGAAAATAAGATTAGCCAACTTGGAAACAGGTCATTGAAAATAATACAGTCAGAGAAACAAAAAGAAAATAGGAAGATAACAGAAAAAAGAACAATGTAAGGAATTTATGGGACACCATCAAGTGGATTATCTGCACATGGAATTTACAGAAGAAAAAGAGGAAAATAAACAGAAAGATTACTTAACAAAATCATGACGGTGAAATTCTCACAAGCCTCAAGAAAGAAAAATACATCCCAATCAAGAAAACTCAAAGAACTCCAAATAACACTGCTCCAAAGACACCTCTATTAAAATATAGTTAAGTATAAAAATTAAAGGCATAGCGAGAATTTTGAAAGCATTGAGAAAAGGGCAACTTGTTAACAAGATGGGAACTCTCACAAGAAATCAGAGATTTTTCAGCAGGCAAACTAGGGTTTGGGAAGACATATTAAAGACATTATAGAGGTCAGGTGTGGTGGCACATGCCTATAATCCCAGCAGTTAAGGAGGCTGAGACAGGAGGATTTCGAGTTCAAAGCCAGCCTCAGCAGAAGCTAAGTGCTAAGCAACTCAGTGAGACCTTGTCTCTAAATAAAATACAAAATAGGGCTGGGGATGTGGCTTGGTGGTTAAGTGCCCCTGTGAGAAAACTGTAAACTAAAAATACTATAGCCAGTAGCCAGTAAACCTATTCTTTTAAAATGAGGCATAGATAAAGAATTTCTCAGACAAAAAAAAAAAAAAAGAAGGAAATTCATCAACACTGTGAAACCTAAGAAAGCCAAAATATAATCACAACAGTCTCAGTTAAAAGGGAAGATATAAAAAATACAAACATAAATATATATGCATTTATTCTTAGAGTCTTTTATTATAAAAAGCAAATATTAATAGGAGAAAACAACAGTTTAAAATAATAGTATAAGATTTCAATACTTTTCTTTGGTACTGGGGTTTGAACCTAAAGACATTTTTTCAATAAGCAACAGTTATTTTATTTTTATTTTTTATTTTGAGGCAAGGCTAACCTTGAACTTGCTATCTTTCTGTTTCAGCCTCCCCAGTCTTTTACAGGCACATGCCACTTTGCCCCAACAATATCTCAGTTTTAATAATAGGCAGAACATCAAGACAGAAAATCAATTAGGAATCAGTGTACTTGAACAACAATATTGAAATACAGAGAAGTTTCTACCTGATGACAGGAAAACATACCTAAAGTATACATGAAATATTCTCCATGGTGGGTCATCTGTTAGGTCAAAAACCAAGTCTTGACAAATTTAATAAAATTAGAATTATAACATCTATAATTTCAGTTCACAATGGGATAAAACTGAAATAAATAACACAAATAAAATATAAATTTATAAATATATGGAAACAACACAGTCTGGGACAGCCTTTAATTCAAAGAAAAAAAAATCAAAAGGGAGTTTAAAACAGGTTGTGAGAAGACTCCATGTATAGCTCAGTGATAGAATCTTACCTGGTACGTATGCAGTCCCATGTAAAGGCCCCAGTATCTCCCCAAAAATGTTTTGAAAGAAGCAAAAATAAAAATAAATATAGTAAAATTTACCAGGTGCAGCAAAAGCTGGATTAAAAGAAAAACTTAAAACAGCAAGTGCCTATATTAAAATAGAAGAATGATCCAAAGCAACCATCTTATGTTACATATTAACAAAGTAGAAAAAGAAGAACAAACTAAGTCCAAGTTAACAGATAGGAAGACATGAAAGCCAGTGAATAAATAAATCAAATAGAGAATATGAAAACAAAAGTAAAACTCAACAAAATGAAGAGGTAGATTATTGAATAGAAAAAAATTGACAAACTCTCAGCTACGTAAGAAAAAATGAAGACTCAAATAAATTAAATCAGAAACGAACAAGGCGACATTACAATGGATTCTTGAAAAATAAAAAGGATTCATAAGAATCTATTATAAACAATGATATGCCAGAAAAATGGAGAGCACAGAAGAAATGGATAAATTCCCAGAAACATGCAACCTAGCACAGGAAACTGAAGAAAAACAAGGCAAGCCTAATAGACCAATAACAAATAGATTGAAGCAGTAATCAAAAATCTCTAATGAAGAAAAGCTTAGTATCCGATTATTTTATTCTATCAGACATTCAATCCATTTTTTAAAAAAACTCTTTCAAGAAAGAAAAAAACACTTTTAAACCATCACCACACAACCAGTTAAAGAAAGACACTATCAGAAAAAAATTATTTGCTAATATTTAAAATAAACTTTCATTAGAAAAATTTTCAGCAAAATGCAAGTTAAGTGAAATTCATAAGAGCATTCATAATGGTAATACAGAATGACCAAATGGAGTTTGTCCCTAGAATGCAATTTTACTTCAATATGTGCACATTAACATAGGGTATATACTACAATGACAGAATGAAGGATAAACACATGATCTCAATAGATAGAGGAAAAGCATGTGACAAAGATCAAAATTCATTTACAATAAAAACTCAAAACAGAATGGATATAGGTATGAAAGCAATTTACCTACACACAATAAAGGCCATTTGTGGAAAGTTCCCCACTAATATGGTCATTAATACAGGAATAACTGAAAGCTCTTTCTCTTAAAGCACAGTTCAAGTGAAGAGGCACTCTTTTCCCACTTCTCTTCAGCATAGAGTCCTTGTTGGAGCAATTAGACAAGACAAATTAATAAGTTCACTAAAATTAGAAATAAATCAATAAAATCATCTCTTTACAGAAGACATGATCCTCATGTCGAAATCCCAAGAGACTTCACAAAACAGAAAACAAAAATAAACCATTTTTAGCACTAATAAACAAATTTAACAAAGTCACAGGATACAAAATCAGCATACCAGAATCAGTAGCATTTATTTACACCAACAATGTAATATTGAAAAAAAGAAATGAATACTCATATTTACAATGACATTAAAAAGATCAAAATACTTGGGGATGATAACTGAAAGTTATGAAGTATTTATGAAAGAAACTGAATAAAGTATGTAAAAAAAGAAAAGATATCCTATGTTTACAGACTGGAATAATTAATATTGTTAAAAATATCCATTCTACCTAAAGTTTTCTACAGATTCAATAAAAGCCCTGTGAAAATTTTTATTGGCAAATAGAAAAAAAAAAAACACACTACAGTTCTTATGTGTATTAGTCAGGGTTCTCTAGAGGAACAGAATCAACAGGTAGAATGATTATAAAAAAGAGGTTTTATTAGATTGGCTTTAAGACCAGAAGCTGGATAGTCCACAATGGCCATCTGCAGGCTGGAGAGATGGAGGGATCATTAGCTGCGCAGTAAAAGAGGCTGAAGCCTCAGAACAAAAGGGATCAATGGTGCTACCCCAGTCAGAGACAGAAGGCTTCTGGAAATTCCCTGGAGAATCACTGGAAGAGTCCACTTTGAGGTGTGAAGGAGCTAGAGTCTGATATCCTCAGGTTATTGCAGTAACAATCAAGAATACATTCAGGAAGAATCGAGTTTGCATCTGCTGCTGCTTCCTTGTTCTTCCAACATTTAATCTATCTAAGCCAACATCCTACCGAATGGTGCTCCCCACTCTTAGAGGGGGTCTTCAGTTCATTATCCACATGCCAATCATTTCTAGATACACTCTCATTGACTTACCCCGAAGCCCTTGAATCTTCAGCACCTCTTAATCCTATTAAGTTGACAATTCAAATTAACAATTACAGTATGAAACAACAAAAGTCCCCAAATAGCAAGAGAAATCATAATAAGAACAAAGTTGGAGGCATCTCACTTCTTGGTTTAAAATTATACTACAAAACTATAATGAAAGGAAGGGATGGGGGGCAGGATAGGAAAGACAGTGAAATGAATCTGCCATAACTTTTCTATATACTTATATAAATACAACACAGTGAATCTCAACATTGTGTACATTCACACGACTGGGATCCTAATTAGAATAAAACATATTCCATGCTTCCATGCTTGTATAAATATATCAAAATAGATTCTGCTGTCATGTATAATAAATAAAAGCAAATATAAAAAAGTATAATAATTAAAGCAATGTGGTTAAAAAAGTAGTATGATACTGGCATGAGAAAATATGTGTAGATCAACTCTCTTCTTGAATATATAAACAAAGGAAATTAAATCACTATTTTTAAAAAATTCCATCCACCAATGCTTTTTTTTTTGCAGCATTATTCAGTATACATCCAAGATGTGAGCCTAAGTGTCCAGCAACAGATAAAAGAATAAAGAGAAAGACAAAGAATTTACACACAAAAAAATATTATTCAATCTTAATGAAGAAAAAGAAATGATCCACCTGTGAAGATACAAATGATACTGGAGAACATAGGCTAAGTGAAATAAGTTAGACTCAAACAAAATACTGCACAATCTCACTTTTATTTGGAATCTAAAAATTTAAATTAATAAAGTAGTGAATAGATCAGTAGTTGCTTAGTAGTGGGTTGTGAGAGGGAAATTTGGAGATATCAAAGAATACAAAGATTAATTTGTCTCTCAATATAGAGCATTTTTCTATGCTTAAGAGTACTCTGTTTTGTACTTGAAATAAGTTGGGAATAGATCTTAAGTGTTCTCACCACACATGCACAAGATAAGTATCTTGTAAAGAGATAAACATGCTAATTTGCTTGATTGTAATATCTAAATTAATGAAGTATATCAAAACATCATTATGTAAACCTTACAGTTTCTTTTTTTTGTGGGAGGTGGGTAACGGGGATTGAACTCAGGTGTACTTGCCCACTGAACCACATCCCCAGCCCTATTTTGTATTATATTTAAAGACAGGGTCTCACTGAGTTACTTAATGCCTCCATGTTGCTGAGGCTGGCTTTGAACTTGTGATCCCCTGCCTCAGCCTCAAGAGCTCCTGGGATTACAAGCATGTGCTACCGAGACTGGCCAAATGTTACAGTTTCAATAAAATATAATGAGTAAAAACTAATTTAAAACGTCACCATCAAATATAAAGTTATTTAAATTTCCTCCTATATTATCTTCTACCATTGTGGTTGTATTTCAGTTAAGTCTGTGATCCTTTTAAGTTAATTTCTGTCATGTATATAAAGTTTTTGTCAAGATTTTTGTGTGTTTGTGAATGTTGAATTGTTCCAATACCATTTTTTGAAAAGACTATTTTTTATCCATTACATTGTATCTTTGTTCCTTTGTCAAACATTAGTTGACAACATTTACATGTGTCTCTTTCTGAACTCTCCATTCTGTTCTCTTTTTCTTGTCCTTTGTCAATATCACACTATCTTTATAATTGTAGTTTTATTGGAAGTCCTGAAGTTGTATTGTATTATATTTCCAATTTAATATTATGCTAGTTTTTCTGGGTTTCTCCCTGTCATGCAAATTTTACAATCAGTTCATTGATATGAGATTTTTATTCAGATTACACTAAATATATAAAGTTGAAAAAAATGTACATCTTGATAATTTTAATTCTTTCTATCCAAAGATGTGGAATATATACTCACTTATTAAGCGATTTATTTTATTTCTCTCATTAGAGTTTTGTAGTTTTCATCATATAATTTTTTTTAATTCAAAGTAAGTGTCTTTCTTTAGTGTGTTAATGCAAATTGCATTGGGTTTTTAATTTCAAAATTCACACATTCTTTGCTGGTTTATAGGAAAGTAAATTACTTTTGAATATTAACCTTGTATCATGCAATCTTATATAATTATTTAATAGATTCAGGAAATATTTTTGTTAATTATTTCAGATTTTATTCATAGATAACCATATAGTCTATAATCAAAGATTTTTGTTTCTTCTTCTCAAACTATATAAGTTTTATTTTCTTGTCTTACCACATTAATAAGATGTTGAAAAGGAGTAGTGAGAGGGGACATTGTTGCCTTGTTCCTGATCTTTGCGGAAAAGGTGGTTTCTTACCATTAAGTGTGATGTTAGCTGTTCATGAGAGATATTGGTCTGCAAACTTTTTTTACATTCACATTACTTTTGTCTGGTTGTGGAAATTAGAGCAATGCTGGCCAAATAAAATGAGTTAGGATTTATTCCTAACTTCTGAAAAAAAAAAAACTATAAAGAGAAAAATATCATTTTCTAAATATCTAGTAGAATTCACCAATGAACCCATCTGGACCCTTGTCTTTTCTTTTCTGGTTGGCTATTAATTACTAATTCAATCTATTTAATGGAGACGGGAATATTCATATTTGTTGTTTCTTATTCTATGAAATTCAACAGATCATGCTTATTAAGTAATTGGCCTGTGTCAACTATGTTATCAAACTTGTGGGAATAAAGATATTCATAGTTTCCCTTTTCCTATTCATCAAATCTCCAATGACAACCTTAGTTTCATTTCTAATATTACAAATTTGTGTTCTTTCTCTTTTTCTTTTCAGTTAGCATAGATGTAGGCTTATTGATTTTATGGGTATTTTCTTAGAACCAGCTTTGGATTTTGTTGACTTTTTCTAGTGAGTTCCTGTTTTCAATTTCATTACTTCTACACTGATTTTTATTATTTCTTTACTTTTCCTTGGGATATAATTTGATTTTTTTTTCTCATTTCTTTAAGTGGAAGGTGACATGATTAACTTTAGATCTACTTTCCTGACACATACAGTTAATGCAGATTAAACCTAAGGCCTTTGGCATGCTATGCAGGTACTTTTCCCACTCTTCCACAATCTTAGCCCCAATAACCCACTTTACACATAAATAATACAAGTTTTGATAAATTGTTTTTCTATTTTATCTTAGTTTAAAACATTTTAAAATTTTTCTTGATATTTCTTATTTGACCTGTGCATCTATATGTGTACATTTAATTATCACATATGTTTGGATTTTCAGTATTTTTAGTTTAATCCCATTAATATTGTATGGTTTCAACTCTTTTACATTAGTTAAGGTCTATTTTATGGCCATAAGTGAAGTCTTTCTTGGTAAATGTTCCATGTAAGCTTGAGAAAAAATTTTATTCTGCTGTTGTGGTTAAAGTAGTGTATAGATGTCAATTATATCTAGTTGATTGATGGTGTTGTTGACTTCAACAATGTCCTTACTGATTTTCTGTCTGCTGGATCTGTCCATTTTTGATAGAGAACTGTTGAAGTCTCCAACTCTAATAGTGGATTCATTTATTTGTCCTTGCAGTTTTATCACTTTTTGCCTCATATATTTTGATGTTTTATTGTTAGGCACATACACCTTGGGATTATGTCTTCTTGGAGAATTGATCACTTTATCATTATGTAATGCCCTTCTTTAAACCTAAAAACTTCATTGCTGTGAAGTATCCATCTCCCAGAAATTATTACAACTCTCTCTGCCTTCTTTTGGTTAGCATTTGCATATCATGTCTTTCTCTATTTCCTTTTATTCTATATGCACCTTTATAGTTAAAAAATCAGTTTCTCTGGGCTTGGATTGTGTCTTAGTCGGTAATCAACCTACATAATATGTACAAGTCCCTAGATTCGATCACCTGCAATGAAAGAAAAAAGAAAGAAAGGAAGGAAGGAAGGAAGGAAGGAAGAAACAAAGAAACAAAGAAAGAGGGTTTCTTATAGACAACATGTAGTTGTGTCTTGTTTTTTGATATACACTAATAAACTTTTTCTAATTGGCACGTTTAGGCCATTGGCATTCAAAGTGAATAGTAGTATAATTGGATAAATATTATCAAATTTATTACTGTTTTCTATTTGCCTACTTATTTTTATTCTTATTTTTATCTCCCACTCCTTTTTTTCTCTTTTGTGGTTTTAATTTAGCATTTTATATGATTCTATTATCTCTCTCTTTTTCTTGCACTGTAGGGTGCTTGAGATATATTTTTTTTCTCTGATATTTACTCTGGGGATCTGGTTAAAGTCCTGGAGGAAAAAATCACAAAAGAAGGAGAACCCATTTGTGAATAGATGCCTGAAGTTGTAACTTTTAGATTTGTCCACATACACTTTCCAGAAAATTTCATGTTAATTCAAGTTTTCCTACCCTAGCATGGGTTCCCACAAAGGTCTCTACTTCAGGACGTGTCACTGTCTTTATCCTCCAGTCTGTTTCTCCATGTTTGGGGACTGTAGCTCTTCTTGTGATCTTACTTCCCCTAAGACCTAAGCAGAGTTAAAAACTTCTCAGCGGAAGAGGAAATAGAGAAATGAACAAAAAGAAGATTTGAAAAAAATAAAAAGAAAGGAGTGGCAAATTCCAAGTCCCTTACATGTGGATCCATAAACTGTATATATATATATATATATATATATATATATATATATATATATATATATATATATATATATAGCTTTATGATGCTGACTTTCAAATTAAGTAGAGGAAATAGTTAATAACAAAAAAGTAAAATGGTACACTCTTTCATATCTTCTTATGCTGTGTCTTAAAATGATATTCTTTACTTCTTCATGTGAATTCAAGCATATTTTTAAATTTCAACCTCAATGATTCCTTTTAGTATTTCTTATAGGAAACCTTTATGAGCAATGAATTCTCTCAATTTTTTTCTGAGAATGTCTTAATTTCAGTGTTACTTTGAAGCATATTTTTGCTGAGCACATAATTAATAACTTGCCATCTTTTTCTTTCAGTACATTGAATATTTAACCTACTGCATTTTCCCTCCAAGGTTTCTGGTGAGAAATCTATTGTCAACGTAAATGAGGATCCCTCCTAAAGATGCCCTTTCTTTCTGATGCTGTCAAAGTTTTCTTTTTCTTTGTCTTAACAATTTGATTCTTGTGTATTTCTTTGAGCTTATTTTATTTCATATTCATTAAACTTCTTAGATGTGTTGATTAATGCTTTTCATCAAATTTAAGAGGTTACATGCCTTTATTTTTTCAAATCTTCTGTTATCCATTTCTCTATTTCCTCTTCTCTGTAACTTCCATATGCATATGTTGGTATGTCTGATGGTATCTCATAAGTTTTTGAGGATCAGTTTAGTTTCTTCATTCTTTTTTTCGTGTGTTCTTTGGATTGAATGATCTCCATTAAACTACCTTTAACTTCAGCTCTTCTTTCTTCTGTGTAAATATGCTACTGAGACCTCCTGATGATTTTTATATTTCTTCTATCCTTCTTCTCAATGATAGAATTTCCATTTGATAGTATCTGTTAATTTCTGACTCTTTATTAATATTCTCTCTTTGACATCATTCTCATATTGTAGTTTGTTGGAAGGGACTCCTTTCGTATCTGAAAATATTTAAAATAATTTGATTTAATGCTTTATGTGTCTGCCTCAGTCTTTACTTTCTGCTTGTGTAGAAGATTAAGATTAGTCATAGATAAGAATTGAAGGCCTTCTCAGCCTTTCTAATTGAGATTTCCAAAAATAAGGTTTTCAAAGTTCCTGTGGACATCTCCTTTTCCAGGTTTTTAATGGTCTATTTCCCACCCCAATTGTTTTCTATCACCTGCCCACCTAAATATTTATCCAAATAGTTTCAACAAATGCCCTTAAGGAAAAGTCATTTGAAGATGTGTGAGCTCTGAGTCAGGTCAAATAAAGATAGCCTTGGAACTGGCATCTTCTAGGCAACCATCTGACAGGTGTAAGAATGATAATTCTCGGGGAATAAAGCTTTTAAAAAGCTTCCAATCCATCCTTCCTTATCAATGGCTGCCAGGGTGCTGGTTTTTACTTTGGTTGTAGGCAATTAGTTTTTAAGCCTGCCATGGACTTAGAGAGGGGGTAATAAGTATATAACAACTTAAAACACTGAAATCTCACACTTATTGCCTGAAATTTTGCCATTTTTTTTTTCTTGAAAAAAGGCTCTGTGTATTATTCCCTATACTATTTTAAGACTTTGGTTAATTTTCAGAGCTTGAAAAATGTAATGGAGCTACTTTTTTCATCCTTGCATTACTATTTTGTAGGATACGATTTTCGGGGGTTGTTAATCTGTCCTCCTTTTTTTTTCCTGACATCACTTTTAGGAGCAAAAAACAAAACACTTTCACACTTGAAGACAGAAGACAAGGCTGTAGTTGGAAGTACAAGTTTGTTTTATCCTTAAATCTTGAAAAAAGCACAGTACTGCAAAAGATAATTGTTTTCTTTAGACTAGTTTTCACTTGGTCATTTGCCACACTGAGCTGTTTTTTGTTTTGATTGTTTTTGTTAATAATAATTATCTCTTAGCTTTTCTTAACTGTCTGCAGACACTTTCTTGGGCTCCCTTGACCAGCAGGATTAAGAAACTGGTGAAAACCAATATCAGTATATTTCTGAGGATTAAATTTAATATCAGGTAAATTGGAAACTACATTTTCATCAATATTCTTTGGGAATTGACCAGTTTTGGTTACTGGAAACAGACATGATGTAATAAAAGCACTCAATAAATATTTGTTAAATGAGTAAATGAATAAATATCCTTAGGCCTGCCTTGTGTCCTATTTTTTTTCAGGTACTATTTGTAGAAATAGTAATTGAATGAATAAATGATCACATAAATACAAGGTTTTGTTGTTTACTTGTGGTTACAAAGTAGACAATTGTTTCATACTATGTAATAATTAGGGTTATGTCCTTTTTCCTTTAGAGAGCATAAAATGTAAAGTGGTAGGCCTCCAAAAAAAATAGAAATTATTTTTATTTATTTTTACTCTTTTACTCCTTTTGTGTTTTGTAATTCTTCTCTTTTGATGTTATAATAAAATAAATACTAATTTCAACACTTTTAACAAAATAGTTTAGAGCCCAATGGTTACTCTTTATAGATGGTGTGTTTGATATCATCAAATAATTAACAATAATACCATTTCCCCCATTCAAATTAATAGAACCATTTCTACTCAATTTGAAGGAAGATAACCCGAGAATTTTTCAGCTGTTTTATATTTTAATATTTCAATTGAATTAAGGTCACATGATTTTTCAACTGCTATAAACTTCTGGATATAAATATTAAATACCATCAGTTGAAAATTAGATTTATATTATGATGAAAACAAGAAAAAATCTTAGTCCTCAGGATTTTTAGCATAAAATTATAATGGTATGGTCTATTATTGCTCTTGATAGTGCAATTAGGTGGCTGAGTTAATATATTTGGTTATCATCTTTTTCAAAGTTTCAATTGAGAAAGAAACAATTATTTCCTGGACAATTCTATTAGCTATTCTAAAAAATAAGGTACCATTTTGCTAAGTATTGCAGACCATTACACACAAATAAAACTGCTGTGAATACCTAAATAATATTCAGTAGTGCTTTATTCACCCAGATAATTACAAGATAATAATAGCCTCTTTTTTTGCTATTATTATCTTGTATGAAAGACTTACATGTACAGAGGAAACAGTATTTTATTTTTTCAGTCAATTATCCATTGCCAAAAATGTGAGAATATGAAACACAGGGATCTTAGATCTGGAATTCCACCGAAGTGGCTAGGCTCTGACGTTCCAGAAAATCTTATAGCTTATGTACATATACTCTGGCAAGGAAACTGCAAGAATTTCTGTCTTTGTTTTGTACATAGATTTCACCCTTTGTCTTGTTCATAGATTTCAACAGTGAATCTTTTTTTCTAATATCTCTTATCCTAATTAAAATTCTCCAGTATAAGTTTGTATAACAATAGTTAAGAGATATAAGTAATCATTTTCTGGAATATTGTCTGGTATGCATTCTAATGTGTATTTCAGATAAGATTTATCTTGGATATAGATGGAGCCATTACAGTATTTTATTTAAGAACTGTTTTAAAAGTAAATTACCATATAAATAACATAATAATATATGTGTATAAGTAATGAACATTTCAACTTCTATATGAAAGTTTCTCTCACTTTTCCTTGGAGAACTCTCTCACTTTTCCTTGGAGAACTCTTCTGTTTAGTTCTTATTCCATGTGGCAAAATTCTCTCCATTTGTACCCAAAGATGGATTTGTGACCCAGGATTAGCCTTTTAGAGCTTCCATTCTTCATACCATGGTGATTTATTCAGGGAAGGACACAGGCTCATGATTAAACCACGTCAGTCAGAGCCAGAGATGCAAATACAGAGCTTTGCTCAAACTGAGGAGAAAGAGGAATTTGTTTTATTTATTTTTTCAACTGAATTTAGAGTTTTGAGGGTTTATTAAAAGAGTTTTCCTGAAAGTGAAACCAGCCTTAAGGAAATCAGAAATTAGACATATCATAAGTTCTCAAGGTATTTGCTGAATGCCTGCCTAGCCAGACTTGAAACCTTGCAATTTTTAGATATGAGATGCATATTCCTTATTGTTCATCTGTGCTATGTTGCTGGGAGCCATCAGCCAAGTAGGTATGACAAATTCCTTGCCAGCTTACTTCCATGCTGTCTGTGGAAGGACTTCTGAAAGGTGACCTTGCTCAAGGACCAGGGCGGTTTAGCATAATAGGAGATTAGGGTGTTCCCCCTTTAGAATAGGGCGTATCCTGCTGCTGAGTTCCTCTTGAGTTCTTAGGGTCAGACAGTATATTTTGAGAGACAGAAGCCCATGTGGAGTGGATTTGGGCAGAGAATGGATTTGGGCAGAGTAGTGGATTCCCCCAGAACGTGTTTGTAGACGGCCGGTGTGAGTTCGGGAATAAAGAATTGCTGTTTGAATCTACAAGCTGTGTGGAGACTCGTGATTTGTGCCCAGCCAGAGACTGTGGCACTATGTATCTTTACATGTGTATATTAATTCATTTTTATATCAAAATAATGTTATATGTACAATGTGAATCACACTGTCCAAACACAATTCGACTAAATTTTACAATTGCACAAGGAGAAATGAGAGATGTGAGCCAGTACCAGGCAAAGGAGAAGCCAAAACCTCTTTCCAGGAGAAAACCAGAGAAAGTAGGGTCAGCTCTCCTTAACTGGTGCTATGGGGTTTAAATAAAAATTGTTTTTTTTAGAGAGAGAGAGAGAGAGAGAGAGAGAGAGAGAGAGAGAATTTTAATATTCATTTTTTAGTTTTTGGTGGACACAACATCTTTGTTTGTATGTGGTGCTGAGGATCGAACCCGGACCACACGTATGCCAGGAGAGCACGCTACCACTTGAGCCACATCCCCAGCCCCCAAATAAGAATCTTTATGTTGGGAACAAAGATACATTGAAAATAGTTTTATCTTCTTCTACAATTTGGATTGGATTTCAAAAGACACTTAATTTCACATGTATAAATTATCTGATGAATGTAAAGATATGGCTGGACTAAATGTTCTATGAAGTCATTTTTGTATAATACTATGAGTAATGTTTCAAGTTCACATAAAAGAAGCCAAAGATTATCCTGGGAAATGTGAATTGTGGAATTTGGTATAAAAATCAAAAAATAAGTCAAATACTAGATTAGAGTATAGGGTGTATGTGTAAAAATGTATAGGGTGTAGAAAATATGGTGACATCTCTCTCATATAAAAAAAAAAGGACACCTAGGATCCAATCCCAAGCTTATATCTAACTAATTGTGTGTTGGAATTTTCAGGACCAAATACCTTTGTTAGTGAATTGAGAAGAACACAATCTCTTAAATTCTCTGAGCCCCATCCTTCTGGATGTTTTATAAGCTTTTGCTTCTGAGAGCAAACCGGGCCAGATACCTACCTTATTAGTAGACCAGCTTGGAAAGAAGGTAAAAAATAGTTGATATGATTTCTTGATCATTGATAGTAAACTGACATGAGGTTTGGTTGCCCCTTCATCTGTTTTCCTGAGTTTACACAGAAACTTCTTTATTGAATTTCTCAGTAAATCAACACTTCTCCTTTTCACATAATGTCAACAAAACCTCCTCTCTGCTGGTTCTGGCCAATATCTCACTGGTCATTCCCTCCAGCCTCTTTATCTGAGCTATTTCTTTTAGTGGGATTCCTCTTAGTCCATATTTTCTCTTGTGTCTATAACTTTTTTAAAATGACTCATATCAGCTATCAGACATTCTCAAAAATCTTTAATTACTGAAAATAGAAATATACTAATTGGCTAAAATATAGAGCACAAGATATTCAGTTATTTAATTTCATGAAATTTTCTAAAATTTGTGGAAGTAGTTTCAGCTTATGCAAGTATTTTTTTCCTAAGCATAACACAAAAACGAAGTGACATTAAATATATTTTAAATGTTTTATATAAAATTAAAATTCTATGTTTGGTTGAAGGGCAAATTTTTTTCTAACTACCTAAGCTAAAATATTTTAGTCATAAATCCTAAAATTAAGCTCAACACAATTATAAATTAGTTAGATATCCAAGTGTAACTTCCATAATATGTTGTTAAAGATTAAAACTATATAAGAAAGTAATAAACTCTAAAATTGTCAATTTAGATGGTAATTAGATGTAGTACTATACTTTCTAATTAGAAAGTAAATATGTATAGAATCGTATCAATGGCCCATGTATTAATGATTTATGCTCATGTCTTAAAATGACAATATAATTAAACTAACAACATGTCCTAGAATAAATACAAGTCACTTTTGAAATAAGTTTTTAACAATAGCTCCCATTTGCAGGATTATGACAAAACATATGTTTAAGAATGTTCACTACAGTCTTTTTTTTTAAATAACAGAACTTGACATAAATAAATAAATAAATAAATACACACACACACACACATATATAAACTATGTGCAACCATTTAGCATGATATATATATATATATATATATATATATATATATGATACATATAAAATAATATTTATTATATGTATATATAAGAGCCACGTGTAGTCCCTTAGTATGATATAAGCCTACATATCTTGATTTGGAAGTTTTACAATGTGCAGTTACATAGAAACTTAGTTATAGAGTAGTAATGACAAATATAGTTGCAACAATAATACACATGCACAACATTTACCAAATGTTTATGATAAGGCAGGTCACTGTCCCACTTGTATTATAGATGTTGCCATATTTAATCATTACACTTTTGTCAATCAGGTACTATTATTATTTCCTTGTACAAAGAAGAACATTGGAGTTCCAATAAATAAAGGGATTAAATAATTTACCCAAGAACATGGGTAATAAATGGGAGAGAAACAGACAGACAGACAAACATAGGATGTTTAGGAATTAATTCCCTAAAGGAAACATATTAAATTACTTTGAGCAAGGTATATGGATTAGTAAGACTTCAGACCTCCAGAAGAAAAGGGTATCTTTGTCTACATTTTAATCCTATGGGACTTCCAGATATTTCAAAGAGAATATTTCAGGCTTCAAATTAAGCCTTTTGTCTGTTTCCTATATCTCAGTTATAACTGCATTTTATTTTCTGTATCCTTGTCATAAGGTTTAGTTTAATTAGTGTTATTGTGCTTTTAAAAAAGAAGTTAGAACTCAGCTTTAGTAAATTAGTTTATAGTGCAGAATTATGTCTTTCTTCTATTTAACTATCATATATATTAATATAAAAATGGGACAGGTAACAAATAAAGAAGAAAAGCATCTTTATGAAAATAACACTAATTTCTGTGAAAAAAACAAGATATAATTTTCAAAACTGTAATTAGATAATTTTTAAAGATTAATCAGAGAAATTTTGAGTTAAATTTCTTAACACGGAAATTGTGAAAGTAGTAATAGCGTCATAAAAGTGTCTATTGCTTTAGAGTTTTTATAACCTATTCATATTTTGACTTCTTGAAATTTGTTTTCAAATCCTCCAACTGTGAGATAAAGGGATTGCAGATTGTTTTCCATGTTCTAAATGAGGGAATCAGGGCTCCCAGGAGTTAAGATATTTGCTCAAGGTCACAGAGCTGGATCTAAGACCCAGAGCTTCTAAGTACCTAGCGTTGTTTTTTCAAGCATGCTTCACTGCTTCTCAATGAAAATTATAATACAGAAAAGATGTACCAAAGGGAATATTGTCAAGCTTAGCAGAAGCTAATTAAAGTGCAAAATATTCTTAATATAAAATTTGATAGCAATTTGTTTTTGGCAGCAAGTTACAGGTAATTTTGCAGTTATATAAGTGGCTTTTTATTTCTGAAATTGTGTTGTACTGACTGTTATTTTCTTGCTCTTTGCATTCTTTGTCATTTTTAATATCTTTAGTGATTTTGAAATATTTGGTGCTGGATCATTCTGCTGCAAATATGACCTGTCATTCCAACGAATGGACTGATTGAATCTGTCACACTGGTGGGATTTATAGTAAATTCACCACAGCACAAGTAAAACCATTAGAAATTGCATTGGTTTAAATGACTGAATATAAGAGCCCCCTGATTTTATCAGCAGACTGGTTTATATTTTCCCTCCAAATAACCATGGAGAATCTTTAAATTATATCAATTTTAATGTGCATATGTTGCTATGTTGATTTCTATTTCAGATCTGTAACATGGTTTTGGCTTCTAAAAATCTCCATATTGAAATAATTTATGGAAGAATTAATATGGTTTTATGCTGCAAAGTGCTCTGCTTTGAAAACAATAAATATATCTAAATACTTAATTTAAATTTTAGGTGCTATATATATTTATATATATGTACATTAATGTGAAAAAAGTACTTTTTAGTGTAGTTATTAGAATACTTTAAAGGGTTTATTTTATTTAGTTTAACTTTTAGGCTAAACCACAATTAAAATCAGGAAAACATTATTACTAAATATAACTTACATCCTGGAAAACAATTTCAGTTACTGATAATTTGGAAAATAATTAAATGATTTTGCTATCATCATTGTTCATATAATTATCATTATTCCAGTTAAAATATTTTGAAAAATTTTTATCTCTGAAGGAAAAATAATACAAGTTTAATTTTTTCAATTCTTAACACATGAGCCAATGTTTTCTCAAATATGAAATACTTAATTATTTATAGAGATAAAATATATTTTGTTTAAGGTCATTTGTCTTCATTTGCTTAAATACCTGTGTTTTCTAGATTTTTTCAGATTTTATGTAGTCATGTTTCACAGTTTATTTTACTTTGTTAACCTAGCAGTTCAATTTGATACCATCCCTATCCGAATGCTAAAACTATAATAAAAAAACATTTTAATAGTCTTGTAAAACAGAGCACATAAAGCAAGAACATTTATTTTAGTTGATGACGTGTGCTAATTTTTTATTGAGAAATGCATTAAACATTGATACATCCAACCTCTGATTGAACCTCCAGACTTGTCACACGTAGGGGATGTTGAAGATTTATTGCATAATATAAAATTAGGCATATACAGTAAACTTGATTGTAAATGACCTTTGCAGACAAGAGACTGCCACAGAGAATAGTTGCACAATAGAGGGGGATTTGAAAAACATGTTTGAACACATTCAAAGATTAGTGGTGGAAACTGAAAAACCTAAAAAGTAAAAAACTCTCCAATGACATAGATGCAAAAGAAATGTACTTTCTAAAAGGAATATGTGTCTTGAACATCTCTTATGATTAACAATTCATATTTACAAATGAATTTTACTTGACATTCCTACTTAGACATGTTAATTTCCAAAGTGTTTATAAAATATAAATGTGAGAATATCTGTTTGATCCATTAAAATGGAACAAACTAATAGAGCAATGAAGATTCATATATGGATGAATATCATGTGTCAAAATGCAGGACACCCTGTGATCTGACAGCAGGTTGGCATCATGGTGAAAATAATTTTGACCATGCTTCCTTCTATTATCTGTCCCTTTCTCTCTTTTTCCTCCCTTTTCTCTGCATGTCCATCTGTCTTTCTCTTTTTCTGACTTAAATTAATTGTCCATCAGTACCAGGCTTCTTTTAAGGACAATTACAAATGTGCCTGCTCCAGGATTAATTTGCTGGCATGACGCCCTAATGATTCTTCAATTAGAATTCATAGAAATGGGTAAAAAATGTCCTAAATTATTAACATGACTTGTTCAAATGTTTTTTTTAAGTTATATTAGACTCACAAAAAGCAATATAAAAGTGTTTATAAAGGTCACTGAATTAATTTCCTACAAATGAGACCAGACCTATTGATTTTTGAAAAAAAAAAATTAAGACTCATAGCTATCAGGAAAAAAAAAAAACTCTTAATTCTGAGTCTGTCTAGAGATGAATCAATTTTTCTCAAGATGATCAAATTCAATTCATATTTATATTATTTATTCTTACAAAAGAGGTTGCAGTAGGAGTTATTAAAATTTAAAAACTAATATTTTCTTGATTTTTTGTAATTTTAAATTATACTTTATTAGATATATCATTTATTTTCCTACTTAAAAAGATAAAATATTCAAAGTGGCATATAAAGATTCCTTTTCTTAAAAAGAAAATACACAATATTTGCTTTTTTGAAAGATAAAATCCTTACCACCCATCCATTTCCCCCAATTTGGATTCTAATTCTTAAACAAATAACATTTGTAGTTCAAATAAAAATAATATCATCTACTAATAGTTGCTATGTATTTTGGAGACACAAGATAAAAGAATATTTCATAATTCTGAGAAACAGATACAATACTTGACTTTTGAATCCTAAGCCCCAACATAACATTTGAATTAGCAAATAATATTCTATTTTTAAAGGAAATGTGCAAGAAGTGTTAAAACTCCCCAGAATATGCCCATGCCATAAATATTATATTTAGCTGTAAATAAAATATGATATTAGTTAGCTGTAAAGTTTATCTTTTTGTTATATCAGAGATATGGTATAAAATATAAAAAGGAGACCAAAATTAATGCGTAGACTTGCCAGCTAAAACGACATCCTCTGTCTTTTGTCTATTTTATTTCCTACACACAGGCTCCTTTGGGATTTCGTCTGGATGTACCAATTTTGTTATTCTTTATTACTTTCACTTTTCTCCTTTTTTTTCCTTTTTTACTGAGTTTATACTAAGTCAGGCATTGCCAACAAAGAAAAAATAATCACTGCAGACTTCCGCAAAACAGAGTTTATAAGGAAATTTACTTATTACAATGAAGATCTCATGTAAAGGGAAGCAAATTTTCTTTCATTAATTTGTTCTCCCTCTTGCCTTTTCTGCCCCCATATGTGCTGTGTGAATTCCTTTTTTTTTTTTTTTTTCGTACAAGTGATTGAACCCAGGGGTGCTTAACCACTGATTCACATCCCCAGCCCTTTTTATCTTTTATTTTTATATTTTTAAATTTGTTCTTTATATCTATATGTGTGTGTGTGTGTGTATATATATATGTATATATATGTATGTATGTATATATGTCAGATGATAGAATGAAGTATGTACAAATTTTTTTTTTCCGCCATGAAGTCAACTGCCTGTCAGATCACAGGGTGCCCTGTATTTTAACACATGGTATTCATCCATATATGAGTCTTCATTGCTCTATTAATTTGTACTGTTTTAATGATCAAAGAGATTTACCTCTTGAGACAGGTTCTCCCTAAGTTTCTTAGGGTCTCGCTAAATTGCTGAGGCTAGCTTTCACCTTGTGATCCTCCTGCCTCAGCCTCCAGAGCCTCTGGGATTACAGGTATGGCCACCATGCCTGGCTCCACTCTATTTTTAATGGAAACATGGTTTGAAAGTTTCTAATGTGGATCTTATATGCAGGAGGTCAAGTTGGTAAAAAAATTACTGGCAATTTGAAGGGCTGTTTCTCCATTTTCCATGTCTTCCACAGCCTTCAGTCCTGGTAAGTCTAGGAATTCCCCGAGTTCTTCCTCACTATGCAGTCCAGTACACTAATTTCCTTGAAGAGCATTCAGTGTCTATCCAGATGTTTGTGTTTTGCCTTCTTCAGATTATGATACTATAAAAGTGACTGCAATGGAGTTAACATGCATGGGCATTTAATCTGATTCTTACTGCACACAAAAAATGATGAATTGTTAAATTGTGGAGTTTGAGAATTTTTAATAAAAAATTAATTTAAACAAGTGTTCAGAGTTGAGGTCAAATTGTTCCAGAAATAGAATTATGTAAATAATTCAGTATTCTTATTCACAATGTATATATTTTATAGACACAACTTAATTGGGCTCTTTGTAGTATTTTTAGTAATTCCTCAGTACAATTTAGGAATACATCCTAGTACTCTTGGTATTCTGAACATGTTGTTTATTTTTTTCAGTGGATTTTCTCTTTCTTTTCTATATTTTGATTAAAGTGCAGTTACCATTAACCTTTTTATTTGTTACTCAATACTTATTCAAAATATTTTTATTTAGCATCTTCTCTGTATTGAACACTATGATGACTATGAAGATATAGCCTAGAATAAGGTCCTCTTGTCTTCAGGAATTGTAGAATACTTGAAGATATAGTTAAGAAAACTGATGTAGGAAGTGCTACATGGGAGGAATTGCTCTGAAAACATATGGAGCTGAGCTTTAAAGAATCATTTAAAAAATAGCATAATCTTTTTGTCTTCCTTCTACAATGGATTCTGACCCATATGTGGAGTTCTTTTCCTTATGTTATGTTGTAAACTTCAGCACATTTTACATAGTTATTTAAAAGTTCCTGTAGAATAACTCAGCATTAGGACCATCTCTGTGTCAACTTCTACAGAGCATTTCTTTCCTGGGCCATGTTCTTGCTTCTTTTTGTGTCTTTCAGTGTTCTTTATATATTTTAAATTTGTGTTAAAAACAGTATGAGTTTCAGAGTGCTACAATGTGGGAATTACATGCAGTTTATCTGAGTCTTAGGTTAAAAGTATTATTATTTTACATTTGGTTTCTCTCTAATTTTTTAGTGATTGCATCTAAGATTTACCCTTATTGATATCGAGTGTTTTGATTATGCTCCATTTTTGTGGTCTTGGAGTTAATTAAACTTATTTAATGTGTGGGTTTATGTATTTTATCATATTTGAAAATTTTTCTTCATTGTTTATTTAAATACATTTTTCTAACTACATTGCTTTCTTCTGATAACTAAGTTCTTTAGTTACATCAACATTAGGGCATTTTAAGTCATTCCTCATATCCCTGGTGCTCTGTTTATTAGTTTTCAAATTATCTTTTCTCTCTGTGTTTTTATTTCAATAGATTTATATTCACATTCACTAATTATGCTTTCTTTCTGTGAAACATCTAATCTTCCACTCATCTCATCAGTCTTTTTCATCTCACAAAGTACAAATACTATCTTGAAATATACAACTTGTGTCATAATTTTCACATCTTCTGTTTCTGTATTTAAAGTTCTAAATATATGTAATATAGTTATAATAATAGCTTTAATGTCTTTGTCCTATTAATTCTCACATTGTGTTAATTCTAAGTTGACTTTAATTAAATTTTATTCTTAATTTGGGGGATATGTCTTCAATTTCATTGTATGACTTTAACTTTTGGTTGTATGATAGAAATTGGAGATTTTAACTTTATTGAGTGTTGGATACTTTTGTATTTCTGTAAATATTTTTGAGCCTTGTTTCAGGATGCACTTAAATTGCTAGAAGAGTTTTGATGTTTTCAAGACTTATTATTTTTTCTAAATGGAAATGAAAAAAAAATGCACAGTGCATGGTTGATTACTTTCCTCAAACAGATATGAGACCATTCTTGTACTATAACCAGTGCTCCATAAATAATGAGATTCTTTAAAAAGCTGAATAGTATATAAAGGTACTGTTCCTGGTCCTGAGTGAGGTAAAGGGACTTTTGACATTAATCATATTGGGTGGTCCTTCTTGATCCTTGAATATTTTGTTAGTGAGTTTTTCTTACTGTGGCAAATGTCTGAGGCAAATCTACTTAAAGGGATTAAAGTTTATTAGGGCTTACTATTTCAGAGGTTTCAGTCTATGGTTACTTGGTCCTGTTGCTCTGGGTCTGTAGTGAGTCAAAAAATCTTGTTGTTTTAGTCAGATTTTTTTTGTTGTTTCAACCAACACATTGGACAGTACAATTTTAGAGGAAGCAAATTTAATTGGTGTCCCATGCTTTCAGAGGTCTCAGTCCATGGATGGTTTGTTCCATTGCTATTGGCCCGAGGTGAGGCAGAACATTATGGCAGAAAAGTATGGTGGAGGAAAGTTGCTCAAAACACATCCATCAGGAGTCAGAGAGAGCTCTGCTCAAGAATGACAAGATATACACCCCAAAGATACTTGTGTGTCTCCAGGGACACACCTACTCCAGCCCAAACTCTTCCTGCCTGTAATTACCACCCAGTTAATCCCTACCCAGAGATTAATCCTTACACTGGTTAAGGTAAAAGTCTCATAACCCATCAGTTCACTTCTAAATTTTTTTTGCATTATCACAAACATGAGGTTTTGGGGGTACATGTCATATCTAAACAATAACAATGGCAAAACAAGAAAATAACAAGGAGAGATAAGAATGAAGCAATTCTGAAATGCAGTAGAAAAAATACTAACATTATAGATCCATGTCTGACACCTGGGGCACCTGATAGTGACATATGAGTTTGAAATGGCTTGGGCAGCCTCACTCTAATGACTTTGCTGGCATCATCTATTGACCATATAGCATCTCTCTTGGGCTGGCTCTGCATGCCACAAGTAGCTTCACTCAACAAGCATGCTCTATTCTTACCATCTCTAACTTCCTGGTGTTTCCTTTGCAGCTTAGACTTCACTCCTACAAACTCATACATCACCTTTCACAAAGGCTCCTTGCAGGAATTCTGACCCTGAAAAACATTACCTGGAGTTCCAAGTTTTTCTTCTGAAACCTTTTTGGAAGATTCCATGACCCCATCCCTGCAAAACCAGCATTATGTGGATCATGCTAAGGTCTGCTGCTAGCTCAAGCTATATTCCAAGGTCCCCTTGATCACTGGATACAGTGGCCTCTAAGTTCTTGGATAGGTAAATATGAGAAAATCAATCCCAAGGAAACAATTCCATGGGTATCCCTGTACCAGCTGGGAGCCTAGGAGCTTTCTTCTCAAAAGTCTTGGAGCCTTCAATGGATGAGATCTTAACAGAATCTTAACAAAGATACCCTCAGGGTATCTTTCATATTTTCCCCATGAAAAGTATTTGGCTTCTTTTTTAATGGTGATAATCTGTTCAATAATCTCATTTTGCTTGGCAGAAATTTTAAACTTGCTCTTTTGGGGACAACCTGGACATTTTTCAAATTGATCCACCCTGTTTTTTGTTCCCAGTTTTCATTGTAAATCTGACTGAAAGTAGCAAATAACACACTTCCCTAATGTGGTGTTCCTTGGAATTTCTTTTATCAAATAAACGAGTTCACAACCTTTGAACTGAGCGTGCAAAGTCTCAGAGCATGAACGAAAAATAGACAATGTGCTTGCTACAATGCAATACTAACGGCCTCTAGTCTGTTTCCCAATAGAGCTTCATTTCTTTCTGAAAGAAGCCTCATAAGCACAGGCTTTTACTCTCCACTTTTCTATCAGAATTCCTGTCTTCTGTACCCTCACCAGAATCTACCATCAAGCTTTGTTTATATCATTCTTGGGCTTCTCCAACTTGCTTCTCCCAATTTTTCCAAATTCCTCCTGAAAACCAACTATAAAGGCTTTTGAACCACATCATCAGTTATATACACAACAATAACACCACTTCTTGGTACCAATTTTCTGTGTTAGTCAGCTTTCCATCAATGCAACAAATACCTGAGATAAGTCAAATTAGAGAGGAAAGCTTTATTTTGACTCATGGTTTCAGAAGTTTAGTTCATGATTACTTGGTTCCATTGCTATGGGCTTGTAACGAAGCAAAACATCCTGGTGGGTAGCATATTGTGGAGCAAAACTGCTCACCAAATGGCAGAAGGAAGCAGAAAAACAGAGGGAGGACAGGGATCCAATATCACTTTCAAGAGCATGCCTTCAATGACATAACTTCTTCAACTAGGCCAGACATTCTAAAGGTTCCACCTCCTGCCACTCGGGTCAAAGCCTGGTGACCAAGACATTAGCACATGGACCTTTAGGAATGTATTTAAGATCCATATAATAACAGATAGTTTACTCAAAAGCCTGTACTGATTATACTTAGCTAAATATATTTTTTCTTTTTTTGTACCAAACTGAACCCACAAGCACTTGACCACTGAACCACATCCCCAGATCTTCCTATTTTTCTCTTGAGACAGGACCTCACTGAGTTGCTTAGAGCCTAACCAAGTTGCTGAGGTTGGCCTCAAATTTGTGATCCTCCTGCCTAGGCTTCCTGAGTGGCTGGATTAATGGCATGCCCACCATGCTGGGCTCAGCAAAATATTTGAAGGTAAGTTTCGGTATGTCTCAGAGGCTCTCTCACTTTCTCATTTATGGTGCTGCTTTGTTTTATGGACTTTAGAGACTATTGTCTCTAGATTCTTAGATTTGTTGCCTCAATTCAAGGAATCCAGTGATGTTCCTGTGTCATTTCCTTGAAATTTTCTTAAGCCTGTATAATAGGAAAAATTGTAGGACTCACTTGTTTACTTAACATCTGCTAAATATCATTGTCCTTCCTTGCCCAATGTCAACTATCTTGAAATGTTTGCAAATATTTTATCATGTCTTTTGACTGCTTCAGGCAGGGTGATAAATGTAGCTCCTGTTAAGCCATGTAGCCTCAAAATCCATCTCTACTATTTAGTACTGTTGCTGTTTTATACTTTGAGGGGAGTTGCCACAGATTGCAGTGCAGGGGTCATCATCATCATTCTTACCCTTCTTTTCCATCTCCTTGAAACTTGGTAGTAAAACAGATGACTTAGCAAAGATCCATGAAAAAAGAGTTGTCATGTGCTGTAGAACTCTCTGTACCAGGCCTCATCTCATGAAAAATCACAACAGGGTGTTAAAAGTTTATTAGAATTAGTGTATGAGCTCTTACTCTATATTATATTCCTTTTCCTCCTATAGTTCTAATAGGGATGAAAGAAACTCTTCCATGATGGTCTCTTGTCTTCTGTGATGTTCTAAGCACTTTTTAGTGTTCATTAATTTAGGTGTTTTTTTTTTTTCATCCTCTGCTCTCTGACAGGTTTTATATGGGAAAACTCATACATACTTTGTCTTTACTAATAAAATTTCAAATATTTCCCCTTATTCAAAATTAATAGTCATTTATAATTTTATTTTATCCCAGTAAAGAATATAAATTGACTCATCAAGATGTTCTTCTCACAGGTCAATATATTTCAATAATAAATTTTGCAGTTACACAATTTAATCTATTACTTTGTGTTAGCTCTAATTTGTAAGTTTGTTTTTGATAGAGGAAATTTGCTAAAAGTATTAAGTACTTAAAATTCTTGGTATCGTATTAACTGAGTACTTTATTAAGGTTTTTCAAGTGATTTTGAATAAGGTGCAAAATAACTTGGAAAGCTTATTTGCAGACATATTCTATGCTATTAAAGTATACTTTTCAAATACTCAAGCTTTTTTAAACTTAAACTTTTGAAGACAACAGAGAGTGAACGAATGTATGTCATGCTAAAGTGTATTTATTTTTATCACTCAAAACCATTATGTTTTTGTAGTTAACTTATCATATGTTAACTTATATTCTATGTTAATTTGTATAAATATCTTAAATTTTAGTTACTTAAATAGTTAAAATATCAGAATGTGAACACTAGGATAAGTTTTTATGCTTTTTCCAGTTCTCAATTAATTTCTACTTTGGAAGTTTTTTAGGTTAGTAAATATGTATATGTACATAAATTAAAATAGTACATATTTTGTCAAGATGCTCTTTCTTACTACAATTTCTTGTATTATAATCAATGTAGAAGCAAATACTTTATGTTCAACATTGAAAATTTAAATGGATATTGTAATAGAATTTATCATGTCAATGCTCTACCTTTTCGGAAAAATTTCAAAATTGTCACATTGTTTTTAAAAAAAATATTGTATAAACGTGGCTGTAAAACCAATGTGATCCTTCAATCTGTACACGTGGAAAAATAAGAATTCATACCCCACTTGAATCAAATGTATGATATGTCAAGATCATTGTAATGTTTTGAGCAACTAATTAAAAAAAATTAAAACTGATCATTTTTGGAATAAACAGCTAACTTTTTTTAAGCTTCTTATTACATTGATAATAACACTGATATCATCTATTTTATTCTCAAATTTTTAGCCAGGTGGAGAAAATACATTAACTATGACTTTGTATGTGCTTAAAAAACTTAGAATCAAAATTTTAATTTTGTCTGAGATGTCATTTACACAAACTGTCTAAATGTATTTTCACAATATAAATTCTTAAAATTTGAAGTACACTGATTTTAATCTAATAAACGTATTTTAGATGAAATGGTCAGTAATATCAAAGCATAATCCACAGTGAATTGTAAATGTCAACAAATATTATATGAGGTATTAAAAATATTTTTACATTTCAAGAGACATAGATCATTTGTACTCCCTTTCATATGAAGTGTACATTTTTATTTTTATGAGCTCATTGCTGTTAAAAAGTTTAAAGAAAAATAAGAAAGCCTTGTCAAAATTAAAACCGTATAATTTTTAGGTTTATTTAATAAATTTGAAAATCTCTGTAAAAGAACATTTTGGCTACTTTATAAATATTCCACAACAGGGTAGTAGCTTAACCTTCTGGTTCCTGTATAAATTTTAAGTATGTCTATAAAAACAGACATTAAGATCAATGGAATGCAGTAGAACACACAAAGACAAATCCACATAGTGATCTTGACAATGGTGTCAAAAACATATGTTTCAGAAAAGATTACTTTTAGCAAATGGTAATGGGAAAATTGATATATATGTATGAAAAGTGAAATTATAACCCTATCTCCCACATTGCACTAAAATCAACTCAAAGTGTGAAAATAATGTTCAACATCCTTAGCAATTAGGAAAGTGCAAATTAAAAATTATGCTGATATTATGAGATTTTGTCTCACTTAGTTACAATGGCAATCATCAATCCTACAAATAATTGCTGTCAAGTATATGGGAAAATGGTACACTTATGCATTGTTGATGGGTCTGCAAATTAGTAAAACCACTTTGTAAAGTAGTATTGATGTTCTCCAAAAGTTTAGAGATGAAACCACCATATGACACAGCCATCACACTCCTTTTATTTATTCAAAAATACTAAAATTAGCATATTATACTGATACATGCATACCAATGTTCAAAGTAGTACAATTCTCATTAGTCAAAAAGTTATGGAACCACCCTAAGTTGTTTCAATGAATGGATAAAGAATGGATAAGGAAAATGTGGCCTACATACACAATGGAGTTTCAATGAGTCATTAAAAAAAAAAAACTGGAAAATATGTCAAGTGAAATAAGCCAGTCTCAGAGAGTCAAGGGTCAAAAATTGTCTTTCTTATGTGTACACTAGGCAGAAAGAAATAGGGGGAATAGGAATTAAAAAGGATTTCATGAAAATAGAAAGGAAACCAATATAGTTAAGGAAGGGAATTGACAGGACAGGAGGAGAGGAGGATGTGGGAAAGTACTAGGGAATGAAATCCACCAAATAATGTTATGTCTATGTACAAGTATCCCATAATGAATCATATTTATATATATAATTAAAATAATAGTAACAAAAGTGTTCAATAAAGTAGAGCTATTTCATCAGGTGACAGAGGAAGAGTGGAAAAGAGAAAGTACTAGGGGATGAGACTGATAAAATTATGTGCATGTACAAATAAGGCAAAATGAATTATGCTATTATGTATAATTTTAATGCATAAAAATTTAAGCATGCCTAATCTGTAATGTCCTGTATTACTCAGTAACACAGCTAACTGGTGAACTGATGGCTTTGAACATTTTACCATGAATGACTTTCAACACTGACAAATACTTTCTAATCAAGACAGAAATTTGAGTTAGCCTTCTTTGGCTCCTGATATCACTGGATATCAGCAGCCAACGATGTCCATGTTTTCAGTGAGCATGTTGAATATCCACTTTGAAAGACAAGTGCTAGATAAAGTGGGATGGTATGGGGTGGTTCTAGGTTACCTGGAAGTTAATTTTAAATTATTCATGAGAAACTAAGTACTTAAAATATGTAAATATTTAAAACCAATATTGGCATCATCTTAAAATTAGTGCACAATACTATAACACATCTGATCAATATGATCCAATTGTAATATAATATTTATATGAAGATTTACATATCTGTTTATCCTTTTTTGAAAATTAACCATATGTGTCAAGTTTTTATTAGTAAATGAACTATGAAATAAATGATGCTTACTAACTCTTCCATTGTATTATTATTTTATTCTAAGTATATTTAATATTCTACTCAAAACAATATAAAATAACTGAAGATTGGAAGTGAAAGATGTAGTTGTTTAATTTGTAGTACTTAATTTGTAAATCTTTATTAAGATGAAAGTGTACACAAATGCAAATAAATACAGATATTATCATGTTCATTGGTATTTTGAATATTATCAATTGTTTGACAGACTATTTAATTATTTATATTTAACTAAACCTTAGATACTATGGTTTTTGAAATTTTCCATCAGAGTATTTGTATTTCATAGAAATGATTACATTGACATGCTTCTGCTGAAACACTTATGGCTCTTGTTAAAATGGACATGAGTAATGAAAGATAGGACTTTATATTAAGTTACATACTTTTCCATAATGGAGAAACTTCCAAGTGGGTTTCAGATTGAATAGGATTCTTATTCCATTAAAAAATGTAGTTCATCTATAAACTTCTTTTGGCTGTCCAGAGCAAAATGACTAGAAGCCATTCTCAAATACACTAATAGAACTAACATCAGTGTTCTTCAAAATTATGCATTAGAGAAATAAGTGTCTACATTCTACTGAAGAAACTTCTACCTTGTGAAACTGAACAAACAGATCCATGTTTGATAAAACTGAAGAGACAAACATTCTGAATTTTAAATATTAATTTTAATCAATTATAGAATTATTAATTGTGGAATTTTTTCACACATAGAATTCACTGTTGAAGGAAAGGAACACTTTGATAGAGATTATCATACAGAAAAGGGTAACATTAAATACAAAAAAAAGATCACCAATATCAATTGACAAAAATTCAAGTATATAACAACATCTAGAAAGAAAAATATCTAAACACACATTTCCTTTGGTCATTAAATAAATTGTTTTCAACAATAATTTAAAGAAAAATGAATCTCGGTCTAATACTAAAGAGATATGGCCTTTATGTTGAGTTTTATGTACATTTAGATAAATATTAAGTTATTTAAAAAGTAATAAGATACCATTGTTTTATACTGAGCTCTCACAGGAGACTTCAACATATCAGACCAAGCCAAGATAGTAAGTCATGCTATCAGTAGCATAATGAAACTAAAACTTTAAGGAAACAGAAAACAGGACTCCTAAACAGATTAGTTTTTCCTGAAAATAGGACATTTCATTTCTATCCAAGTTAGTATAAAATGAAGTTTCCTCTGCTTTAACTCTTAGGAAAAAGTAACCCAATGTAGCCTGATGTTAATCAATCAGTATTTTTTTTTCTATTATCCCGTTTCCTTTTCCCCATCTTACAAAACCCATGGTTCTGCCATTCTCAAAAGGAAGTCTCAGAATTGTGAATAAAAACCAATTTCAATTAAAGTAAATTTATGCTGCAGTCTGGCTGCAGCAAACTAACCAGGGGGTGAGGAACAACTTGTGTAGATTGATACAGCAGGAGTAGGAGCCATTTATTGTAAGACCACAGAGGTATTTATACATTCCACACAGCTTATCTTAATTAGCATAAAATAGATACAGCAGTCAACCAATAAGGAATCTTCACACTTAATGGCTCGCTTTTGTTACTTCACACACCACTCCCTCTGGCATTTTGCCAGGCACCATGCAGACTTGTTTACAGACTCTAACATTTCCCTGGCAAAATGCTAGGTGCCATCCTGACTTGTTTACAGACTCTAACAAATTTATAGTAATTTTGTCTTTAGATTTTGTTTACTAAAACTATATATACTTTATTCCTTAATATGTTTTAAGTTCCACTCAACAAACATTTTTTTTAAAAAAATATGAGCCAATAATATTTAAGGGTCTCTCTTAAGTTAAAAACAACCCCCTGAACTAGTTGGATCAATTTTCAGTTACAGTCGGAATTTCATGGCCTTGGCAAATAGCACCTAATTTAGAATGACACCTGTTGTATAGGGTTATTTCCAGCAGGATTTATTACACATTTAAAATAGATGATAAATAGATGATAGATAGTTAAGGGCTTTAATCTGAGCTGCAGTATAAAGGTGATGAGGAAGAGAAATTCAAAATGGAGTACATAGATTTTATCCTGCTGAATTTCAGTCATTTATTTTTATTGGCTTCCTACTTTCCTTGTTATTTTGTAGATATATATACTTCATGGGCCAGAATCAGCCAACCTCCCAAGTCATACACTTGTCTATTGGTTTGGCAAGAACTTGTTTTACTGAGTATATGGCTTGGCTTTTTGACAAAGATGAATTATTTGTTTGCTAATTTGTTTTTATTGCTCTAGGCCGTAGGAAGTTTTATTACAATGTTGGCAGTCACTGTTTTGGGGGGCCTGACCCTTTTGTTCTTCTTGTCATTTCCCCTGGCTATTGTGATTTTCTCTTATATTTTGGCATGATAACATTTTCTCAGTTATAATTTCACTATTACCAAATCCTTTGGTGGTAACCCATAAAATTTCTACTGTCCTGGCAACACTTACAAAGGGCTGGGTATATTAATCCCCTGAAAAAGAATTTAAGGCTTCTCAGAGCACATTATTTTTCAATAGCATGGAAAAGTTGCCCGTGGAAGTTCCTTATTACATAGAATCATGTCAGAGTCCAACTATCTCAGTCATAATCAAAGTTTGCTTATTTTGAACGGGAACTTGCACTTTACTAATGATGGTTGAACCTAACACTTGCTACCAACCAGAAAACATAATTTTCACCAAAATCCACTGATGACAAGAGATATTAGATTGTGATTATATTTTAAAATTGAATACAAAGACACACACGCACGCACAAAGTGCATGCACACACCAGGATCAGATGGATTCACTGCTGAAATCTAGAAGATCTTTAAATAATATGTTTCTCAAATTATTACATGAAATAGGAAGGGAAGGAACACTTTGAAACTCATTCAATGAAGCCAGTATTACCCTGATACTAAAATCAGAAAAGCTCACATCAAGGAAAGAAAACTGTAGACCAATATCCTTGATGAACATTTATGCAAAAATCCTTAATAAAATATTAGCAAATTGACTTAAAGAACACATTACAAAGATCATATAACATGATCAAGTTGGTTTCATTTCTGGGATAAAAGGCTGGTTCAACATACATAAATAAATAAGTATAATATATCATATTAAAAGAACTGATGTCAAAAATCACATGATCACTTCAATATCTGAAGAAAGGCATTTGACAACATTAAGTAGTCATCATGATAAAAACCCTGAAAAGCCAGGATAGAAGAAACTTCATAGAAGTTGTACTTGACAAATCCAGAGTCAGCATCATACTGAATGGGAAAAATCTGAAAGCATTTTTTGTTAATAATAATCAAGTCAAGGATGTCCACCCTCACTACTTTTATTCAATATAAAACCTGAAATTTTAGTCAAAGCAATCAGGCAAGAGAAGGAATAAAAGGGATTCCAATTGGAAAGGAAGAAATCAAATTATCATTGCTTCCAAAATATCATATTGCAGATGGTATGATCCAGTATATAGAAGATCTCAAGAACTCCACCATATGGTTTCTAGAATTAATAAATGCAGCAGAGTAGCAAGATGATAAATGCCTTTTCTACACACCAACAATCAATCTGCTAAGAAACAATGAGGAAAACAATTCTTTCAAAATAGCTTTACAACAAAACAAACAACCCCCAAAACCAACCTATGAATAATCTAACCAAAGAGTGAAAACTCTCTACAATCAAAACAACAGAACACTAAAAGAGAAAGAGAAGATACTAGAAGATGAAAGACCTCCCATCTTCAAATACAATATTAAAATTATCTTTAAAAATTATTAGTATATGAAAATATACTCAATCCTTAACTATTGATAATGTATAGTAAAATAAAGTATGTTAAAATACTTTATGAAGTGTTTTAAAAATGTTTTGTGCTAATATATTATCAATTCTTCTCAGTGGGCCATATAATATTTTCAAAGAAAAGAAAAAAAGAATCTGAATGAAATTAAGTTATTTTTCACTTATGTAGGACAGTGTTCTTCTGGTTATAGCAAAATTTGGCTGATATTTATCATCAAAATTTATTATCACTGAAAATTTTTATGTTTCTCTGATAATCTCTTTCTTTCTACAAAATAGGTGTCTTTGAAGTTTGTCAAAGAATGGATCTGAATGAAGTAAGTTTGTTGGGTTTGTATCTGAGTGCATCACTTGAAGTGAACTCTATCTTCTGAAATTGCAGCAACATTAAAGACTGATTTTTTTAAAAAATTATTATTGATTAAATAAAATATCCTTTTATCCGAGAAGAATAATATTCTTTTTTTTCAAATAATTTGCATGCTTTGCCATCTTAATTTTTGAAATTTTAATTTATCTCAGATAAGGAGCAATTATGTAGGTACTTCCCATTGTCCTTATAACAAATCTTTAAGCTGTGACCATTTATACTCATCTTCGCCTTTACTTCATTAACAATGATATGAATTCACCTATCAAATATAAATATTCTGCGTTTGCTTATAACTCCTACGTTTTCATTTTTATTATCAGATTTTTTCTTTGCTTTTTCCATTTCTTATTAACTTTCAACATTTTTCTTTATAATTGATTATTTTCAACATCATCTATCATTTTGTTTGTGTTAATATCATATATTTTGACACCCTCATCACTCTCTTATTGCCCTTACTTACTGACCTGTCCTTATTCTTATTTAATACCAAATTTCTGAGAATTGTTCATATGTGATTGTCACTGTTTGATAAATTTCCATTCATTCTTCAATCAACTAAAATCTTGGCTTCCACTTGCACTACTTCATGTTGCTTGCTCAACTCTGTGCTGTTAAATTTAATGCACACTATTTCCATCCTCATGAATGTTCTCCCAAAATATAGCACCCTGCTGATTGCTCCTAAATATTCCTCAAAAAGCTTCTATGGCACCACAACTTTTTTGTTTTGTCTTTCCTTTTATTTCCTTGTTCCTCAGCCAACCCATTCTCTTTCATTCAAGAGCTTCTCAAACTTTACCTTATGGATCGTCAAGAGGTCTTCTAAGTGCAAGTTAAGCGTCAATGTCTGGAATTGGCCCTGAGATACTGCATTTCTAAAAAGCTTCCAGCTAAAAAGTTGATGCTGTTATTTCGTGACCATTCTTAAGGAAAATGTCTGCACAAAAATTGCTAAAATTCTCTTCATTCATGGGTCTTGTAATTTCTCTCTCTGTATGCGTTCACATCCGCTCTTTTCACTTTGAATACCTTATGTTTTCACTTTGAATACCTTATGTTTATGGCTCTCAAGTTTAAATACTCATTCTAGTTCTCTTTAGTAATTTCGTCAAGTTCCTACTTGGTATCATCTCTTGGAAGTTTTATTGGCATTTATAAATCCTTAATTCCAAAAGTGGAATACTAACACTTTCTTTCCCATAGTTTCTTTCTCTTTGTTACCATTTCAGTCAATGATGTCTCCATTTACCTAGCAGGAAAGTAATAAATTTGATGCCAGTTCTTATTTCTTTTATCTCCCTTTAAGAGTAATAAATCTCATTTTGGTTTATTTATTGTTCAGGTTCTAGCTTAAATATCATTTACCCAGGTAAGACCTTTCAGTGTACTTTGAGTTTTACTTTCTGGGATCTCTTTTAAAGAGAAGAGAAATATATATATAAGGGAAGTATACATTCTTAGTAACAGGCAAAATTCCCACATTGGTCCCTGAACCATCTGAGCCATGCATTGCTCAGATGCATAATGCTGGAAAGCATTAAGTGAAAGCTACATTGCTTTCCTAGGGGAACTGTAGAAATGCTTTATGAAGTGCTCAGTTCTCAGTGTTCATGCCTCTACAAATTCATATCTTGAAACTTAATCCAGAATGCCATAGAATGGAGAAATGGACCTTTACTGCATGGTTGGCACATGAGAATTTCACTTTCATTAATAGACTTTTGTCCTCATAAAGGAGGACCAAAGGGTGTTGTTTTCTCCTTTTGCAATATGAAGATGTAGCAAGAAGGCAACATCAGTGAAGCAGGGACCTCTCACCAAACCCAAATCTTCTCTTATTTTGATTTGGACTCCTTAACCATAAGAACTAAGAGAAATAAAATTCTTATGTTTATAAATTACCCAGTCTAAGATTTCTTAATATGGTAGTTTGCACTGAAACAGAAGAAAATAATAGGGAGGGAGTGATTTTGACCACTATTCCCATTTTTGTTATGATTAGCCTGTGCAGAGAGTAGGTGAACCTTGAATAATTATGTACATTGATGCCAACTTCATTGGTCTACATTCCACTAAAGTTTCAGAACTGATATATTTAATGGAGCAAAACAATACCATTCTAGGTGTCTTATATACAGTTATTTACTTGGCAATGACTTCTATTTCTCTATACCTATTTATAAAAGAACACCAGAAGCAATCTGCTTGTACCTGGTAAGGTCAGCATATACTTTTATGGGATTGTTCCTACTCTTCTGTTCTCTGCCAAAAGGCAGTCTATGGTTAGTTGTTATTGTTTTTGTGGACTGGGTATTGAACCCAGGGACATTCCAGCACTGAGCCATTTTTATTTTTAAGTTTGAGACAGTGTCTTTCTAAGTTGCCCAGGCTGGTCTCAACCTTGTGAATCACTTTTCTGAGTCTCTTGACTCACTGGGATTATAAGCATGTGCCACCATGCCCAGAGGTCTTTAGATATCTTAATTGTCTTTACAACTCACAATGTCATACTGTTCTAAAATATTGATAACATTTTGATAATTAGACCTGTAGAGCAGAGAGTATCCTGGATGTCTTATTAAGGCACACAAAATAGGAAATGAGAGCCAAGAGGCTCAGAGAATGACATTTTACAAATTTTGGGGAACTAACTTGTTTAAAATATATCCTCACCAAATAAGCTACAAATTTATATAAATTATGTCACATCCTATTAAGTCTTGGGTCTGATATTTGAAGAGAACATACAGCATTGTTGAAGTGTTACTAAAAACCATTCACTGAATAATGTTTAAGGCTGTCATGATGGAGGATTAAAGTTATATGCCAAAGTGTTCTGCATGAGTTTTGCAACCTTGAAGCCCTAATAATATTAACAGACTCTGTGGCAAGTAAAGATGTTTTATGCAGCATCAGAAAAACCCCAATTAGAGATTAGTGTCACCTCCTGCCAGGATTTAGAGAAAAGCCTTGAACTCTTTTACAAAAAACCATCCTGTTTTGAAACAAATCTTGATTTCTTATTGGTCTCAATAAAGGCACTACACCTGACTATAGGATATCATGCGATCATACAATCTGAACTTCCCATGATAAAATGAATATTATCATATCTCTCTCAAATTTCCTTTCTCTCACATATAACCCTTTTGATTATGGGAGATGGCTTTTCAAAATAAGGAAAAAATGTTTGTAAGTATGAAGAATAGTACCTAACACACACACACACACACACACACACACACACACACACACACACACACATCTTTCAGGACTGCTCGAGGTAATTTTTTAATTATTCCTGACCAATATATTGTTCTTACATGTATGTTGTGTGTCTATTCACATACATTTACATAAATAGGAAATCTTTCTTGAGCATTTCTTAAAGCCAAACAATTCACATAACATAAGCAGATAATGTTTAATTTTCTCCACATATCATCTTCCTAAATCCGTACATATGTTCTCATAGGAATTTCATAATAACATACCTGAAAAGGAATTTTTACTCAAGCAGATTTATAATTAGATATATAAAATATGCTAATTATATTGTTATGCATTATTGTAGGATTTCATTCCCAATATTAAATATTTCTGAAAAACACTAAAAAAGGGACACTCCTTCACTTTATTAAGGATGTTGACTTGTTGAACTTGTAACCTTAAAAATTGCTGGAAGCATGAATTTCTCTTCATTTATGAGAAATCACCATTAGTTGATCTAATTTTTAGAAAACTGGAAAGAATAAAATTGGGTTAAGAATGGTGGCAAGAAGAACTAGTCAGTGAGGTATGGATGGAACACATATTCAAAGATATTTGTCTCAGGTAGAAGTTCACTAAAAGTCATTTACTAAAAATTAAGCTCTTCATAATCATATTCACAAGGAGATATGTTGTATGCATTTCAGTCAACCACTTCCTCAGATCCCCTTTTTCCTTCTCTAAGGGATTATGAACAAAATGTTCATCTCATAGTGATAGTGATCATTATGTTCTCCATGAAATCAATTGCCCCTGAACATGATGGATCTACTTGTTACTCTTATGATGTATCTATCTACCAAATGTATAAACCAGTGGTAAACATTCAAAATGACTTCACATGATGGAGGGGTCAGAACTAACTGCTGGCAGGTTAATTATATTGGGACCCTTCCATTCATTTTCTCCTTTGAACAGACAAAGGCAACTGACATATATTTTGTCATCTTGGCTTGACTTCTGCCATCATAAGGATCCATGGAGTTATGAACAAATTCATCACCAATTAAAATTCTTCAGACCAACTAACTTCATATATAAGAAATATTGCTATGAATTTATGTATACAGAAACATTGGTCTTTCAAGAACCCCATCATCCCAACTCCATAGAATTATTAAACAATCTTTGAAAAAATGGACTTGTAGTGTCAGTTTGACAGCACCCTGAAAGGGTATCATCTAGCTTATCAAAGCAGGCAGTCATCATATATTCTTTTAATCACTGATCTACATATGTTGATATTTTTCCCACGGCCAGAGTATGGAGGTCAAGGTGATAAAAATGGCAACGACTGTTCTCTCTACTCTATCTACAAATAACAAATAACTCTCTTGTACTTATGAATCTTCTGTTTATTAAGACATCCATTTCCTCATATCCTGGTTATTTGTTGATTTAGGAATTTTTGTTAGCTATGATAAAAGCACCATTACTTATGGCTTTCCTTATTTAAGTTTTATCAATTTTGATAAAGACACAGCTGGTCTTTTCTTCTTTCTTTCTTTTTTCCCTTATTACTTCTTCCCTTTACCATCTACCTAAACCCATTTCTTATTTCATTCTTTTGTCCTTCTTGTACTGTCCTTTTTCATAAATAGTGATTATTATATGAATAATAAATATTATATAGTATATATTAATAAATAATATTTATACATTAATTATTAAATGTTTCAAATAATGTTTCAGAAAATCTATGGTTGTATTTTTTTCTCTCACATGTGGAAACTAGATAATTGTAATTATCAAGAATGTTTTTGATATTTACTTGCCAAATTGTTTCAATTACCATTTTAGAATTAAATAAAAAGTAAAGCAAAATAAATATATAGTTTTGCAAGATGAAATTACTTTTATCCTAAAACATAAAGATAAATATTCTTAATAATCTTATGCATAACTTTTTTAATATAAGAAAATTATTCATAAGTTGCTTTTCTCTATTACAATGAAAGAGTTTTTTTCTAAGATATTGCACTTTTGACTCTTCAACCATAACAATTGCAAATTATTTTAACATCACTTTTGTCAGGAATTGTAATGTTGAAGCAATTTTGCACTACATTTTATTATTCAATAAAAATCTTCAAACATTCAAATAAGGTCATAAAAATATTTTCTCTAGAACTACATTGAAACAGAAGCAGTCATTTGAGTTAGATTTTGAACTATACATTCCATCTAAAAGCCTTTTTCTTGTTTTGCAAAAACTACTCCAAAAAGTTATTACTCAAGTTTCCTCCATGGAAATGTTCTTAATTATTTGGCCATCAGAACATTTCTGAGAATCCTCCAGGGAGATGCCATAATGATTTTTGTTAGGCTTCAACTGAATACAGTGATTGAGAAACATTCGCTACCAAATTATTTGCTTTAAACTAAGTCAAAGGTAAATTTCTTTTTAAATTGACTAATTGATGGAACTGTAAATCTGTATTAGGCTGTTTTTCTATCCAGTTATCCATTTCTTGAAAGTGGCTTATCTTTTTGAGTTTATTGAATTACTTCCCTTTCCACTTATCTTTTGTTGTGTGCAAGTTACTATTTTAAACACTTATAAATATTAAGACATTAAATAAACATACTATGTATAGGATTATTAGATGCAACACTTTTACAGATTAGGAAATTGAGGATTATACAGCTATTGTACCTTATCTAAGCTGGTAAGTGAAAGGAAGTGATAGATAATAGGTGATAGAGTGAATCCAAGCTTAACCCTGAAGACTGTTCTCCTACCTCACATGATATACTTTGTCAGTGAAATATAAAATTAAAACTTAATTCAATTTACTTTACTGTTTTATATTTGGTAATATTTCATTAGTAGATATGTATGTTTGTTTATACATACAAACATGCACACACATGAATACATATATACATATATATGCATATACATACATACATATATATGAAGATATATATATATATATATATATATATATATATATATATATATATATATATAATGAATTATTCTGAAGTATTAGGTAACACAACCAAAAAACCCTCTAAAAATTTTCTTTAAAGTACCTTCTGCAGCTTTATGCCACTAGTGATTATTGTACAGTGTTTAATCATACTTAATTCAGCTTGAATTATTTTGATAATAACAAAGTTGCAATAGGAAACTCTGTTTTATTTCCTAAAGAAAATATGGTATAGTGCCAAGCATTTTGACTTATGTCACATCATTGACTAATTTGTAACCAAGCAGAATTTCTCAATTACATCCTTTTACTTCACCAGTATTTTGTAACTGCATTTTCCTGTTGCAAAATGCTTTTTATTAAGAGAATATACTTCTAGAAGTTATGCAAAAATTCAATCATTTGCATTATCAGTGGTGAGAGTATGGACTGAAGCAATTACTCAGTTGAATTGCACGATGATTTCTTCTACATACATTTAATAGTATAAGCAATGATAAAACCTGACATTCACAGAGTGTTTTCTATGTTTTAGGCACTGTTCTCAGAGCTTTTTCTTGGATGAACTCATATATATATATATAAATAATCATTTTGATGCTCAATATTATTAGTAAGTACTATTATTTTCTGTTTCTCAAAAAATTAATGAGTAAGGCAAGTCTTACAAGTAGAAAATAAGGGCAATTATCTGTTCTCATGGATAGATTAAACCCAAATTAATCTGTTGTCAACTGTTGAAAAAAAAACTATTTTCATGCTATTAATTCAGTTTTATTTATTTCATTCATCCATTTAATATATAAATATTATGTGCCAAATACTAGAATACAGGATTCTAGGGGGGGTACAACAACCAATCAATCAATTTTAAAAATTCTCTTCTCTCACGAACTTAATATTCTGAGGTTAAAAATAAATAGCAAGCAAATAAATATATACTATGTCTGGTAGTCCTAAATGCTATGAAGAAACCAGTGTTAGGTTAAAATACAGAAAAATACATTTGGAGTTTGTCTCTTATATGAGTAGGTCAGGAAAAGTACAAGATTCTCTCTAACTAGTCAGCACAGGTGCAGAGAATGGAGAGAGGCAGGAAAGGGAGCCAGGAGTCAACAGAATGTAAATACTCCAAGCAGAGGAAAAACTCATCCAATCCTGACATGGGATCATGTCTGATATGTTTGAAGAACAGCAAGGAGGCATGTAAGGAAGGAGGAGTTGGTAGAAGACATCAGGATACAGCCACTGTTCAGAGCTTGTGGCTGTATAGTTCAACAGATCAGTAGGGCAGTAAATGACTTTGAATTTTACTCTGAGTGACATGTAAGGCACAAGAACATTTTCATCAGATCAATGTTTTTACTTGACTTTTATTTCAAATGGATTACGCTAGTTACTTTGTGGAGAATGGAGTATATAGGAATAAGAGTGAAAACAAGGACATAAATTAGGCTACTATACTATCCCAGGGGGACCATATGGTGAGACTGGACCAGGAAGATATGATTGGAAGTAGTTAAACGGTATAGGTTTGACTATGTTTTGATGATAGACACAGCATCATTTGTCAATGAAGGAGTGCAAGAAGAGTGAATTAAAGATAACTCCACAGTCACAGGTCTGAACAAACAAATGAATGGAAATCCATTCACTGAGATGGGAATAATTCTAGTAAAATAAGTTGTGAAAGACAAAATTAATTATATCAGACATGCTACATTGAAGATATCTATTTAACATCCAAGTGCAGATGACACACAAGCAATTAGACATATTAGTCCAAATCTGAGCTGTACATAGAAAATTTTGAATTGAATTATTTCATCAAAACCTAATGAGAACACAGAATAACTGAGTGTAGATAAGAAAAAGAAGAAATCCAAGAACTTAAGATGAGGAAGGGGTCCAGAGAGACTGAAATAATTTCCATTATGGAAGAAAAAAATGAAAGAGAGAATGGAACATTTTTTATGAAACTTTGAAAAGTACCTTTAAAAAGAAGAAATAATGTATTGATATAATAAAATTACTAAAAAATTGCCATTGGATTAATCTATATTGAGATCTTGGTGAATCTGATAGAAGGGGTCCCAGTAGAGAAGAGAACTCATTGAGGTGAAGTGAAAGCATAGACAGCAAGTTCAGATAACTGTAATTTTTTTAGCAACTTAATCAATATGTTTTTTCTTTCATAAAATAGACAATAATTTTTAATTTTACTATAAAAAACGTGGTGCAGAATTGGAGAAGGACCTGAAACAGAGTATATATTGAAGAGAGGTGGGTTTTCAAAAACCAGTCAATTAATTATTATTTTTTAATATAAGAGATTTTGCACTTTGTGCATATGAAAGCAATTGTGTAAGACATGTTTGCAAAAATGAAAACATTTAAGCCTCTAGAAGAGATAGCATACAAGGTAGAAGTTGAGATGTTAGCTTTAGCCAAAAGGAAAGGTAATGTTTCTCTAATATTAAGAGAGAAGTTAGCATGCATAGAGAAGCAAGTAGGTTGTTACATTGGCTAGTGACATTTTATAAAGTCTACTGATTGGTTTCAGTTTTCTCAGTAAAGTCTACAAAAGGTCATCAACTAGGAATTCAAAGATAGGGGAGGATCTTTAAAAGTCTCACCTGAGGGGAACAATATGGAATAGTCCTTGGGAGAATGAACAGATTAGAAATTATGGTTTGGCTGCATAAAAGACCCATATGAAGTTAAAGGTAACACATTCAGAATAATACTAATCAGCATGATTGGCAATTTTTTAATGACAAAAGGAGGTATTAAAACAAATTCAGAGTGAATACTGAGTTGGATATAACCAAGTATTAATCAGGGAGACTTTGGCCAAGGTATGCCACAGGACCGGGGACAGCAGAGAAATTGAGGGCATTCTATGAAGTGAAATAAGCCAGACATAGAAAGACAAGTAAGATCTCACAGAGTAGAGAGTAGAATGGTGGTGGCCATAGGCTGTTGTGGGTAGGTGCTGGTGAGAAGTTGGTCAAAGGAGACAAAGTTACAGTTGGAGATATAAATTCAAGAGATCTATTTTACAGCAACATGACTCTAGTTAATGATGATATATTGTATGTGTGTAAAATGTTAAGAGAGGAAATATTGAGTATTCTCACCACAAAAAAGATACTTAAATGAAATCATGCCTCTTTTAGTTAGCTCATTTAACCACTCGACAGTGTTGTATGTATACAATGAATATGTGCAATTTTATCTGCCAGTTAAAAATAAATACTTAATATTTTTTGAAAGAAGTAAAAAAGAAAGAAACCTTGAATGTCTACTAAGGAGTGAGTAAAGTGGTGATGTTATGAGGACTGTGAGCTGAGTAAGAATGGATGGAGATTCTACATCAGGGGAGGAACAGTGAATGCTGGGGGTAGCCATGTATAACTCAGAGATTCTGATAGGGTAAAATTATTTTATACTGGCCTTTATAAGTAGGGAAAATGTCACTTGCTGGCTTTCAGTTCAGACTCAAATGTACATTTCTCTTTTGAAAATTTCTTTCTCCTAATATCTATGAGTAGATAGATTTCAGTGATTAGTATTAAAATTATGAAATTTTAAAAAGTATTTTTAAAAAGAGGTATACATTAGGTATAAATTCTATTTCAATGTTACTTGGGGTGAATGAATCTGTTTAGGTTGTAGGCAAGCAATCGGGTTTTGTATGTGTGTGTATACATATATATGAGTATATACATATGCATGTTACATATACACAAAGAAACATGCATGCATACACACATACATATATCAGTAAAAAATAAACAGATTTGGGAAAGCAGTAGGGTAACATGAAACTCAATGAAAATATTTTTAGTAGTTACAAGTACCAGATTCAGAATTTATGCAGAGGAAACTTTTAGCTTGAATGAGTTAAAGCTTTTGGATTTGAAAACCTGTCTGTTTCTTAATATAATCAGATATGTGAGTCTCTGTAAACTTTCTTTGCTTTCAAAGGCAAACATAACTAATAATTTCTGTAAAGGTCTTGAATCTTTCCAACATCTGTTCTTGGTTTACTATAAAAACCATGTCTCTGATCTCATGTGTTGAACTACTGTATGTTTGCCACTGTCTATTTCCTGTGAAAAAATACATCGAACAATAATAGCTTTTGTTCCTAATGTTCCAACAACTAAAATAGCTGAACAAATAACATCCATGCTTTCATTTAGAATAATTTATTCCATGTACATGTTTATGCAGAGTCATTTGGCTTATTGGATGTTTCATCATTTAAAAATCAAATCTCAGAATTTTATACTACTGAAAACTCTGCTCTAATAGTTTCCTCATGCTTATAGTAATTCTCTTAATAGCATTTCCTTCCTAATTCATCATCTTATTTTGTGTATGGTTTGGTATATATAAGTAGAAGTGGTTAAAAATCTCCTTTATTAACAAAGTTAGCAGAAATTTCCATTGGAGGTCACACATTTTGCAAATAACATTTAAAGATTAAATAATTTGGCATTTAAACCATAAAAAGTAACTATGTTTGCTCTTTTGTTGCCTAAAGAAATAATAACTATAGATTAGTAATGATCTAAATTATAATACATTTTTCTGAGCACAACACACTTCAGATGACTTAATGGTAGGCCAGGCAACACACAGCTAGCCTAACTTCCATTCTGAAAAATATCTTATTACATAAACTTTGCTAGCCAGACATGGAATAAGCTGTGTGATGATTAAATAAGACAAATACAAACACATTTTTTAAAATCAAGAAAACCAGTTACTTAAAAATCAGTTCTAAATCATGTGCAGTGGCAACATTTTGAAATATTTTTTTAGCATGCAGAACTCTTCCACTCTTTAAAAAAAATTAAGAATTATTATTTAAATCTTGGTCACCACAACAATCCATTGGAAACCAAACCCTGCAGTCAGTCATTCAGCTAACCAGTAGATCCAGTGTCTAATAGACCATCTGGAAAGCTCAGGACACCTAACGTTTTCAGTTTAATTCAGATATTGTAATCTGTGAGTAAAGTGATATCAACTGTCAGTTTTAAGGTTTGAGTTTGGAACAAGGTCAATATTCCATAAGAATTCAGCTACTTTGAGGAGTAACCACTTTGTTGATTGTAGTATATTCTAATTCAGGGTATAATGAGCTGTTTGTTTCTAGGGTTGCTATAACAAAATACCACAAACTGAGTATCTTAGAAGATTAGCAATGTATTATCTCACCATTCCCGAGGTCAGAAGTTTGAAATCAAGGTGTCAGCCAGGCCATAATTATCCAAGGAAAAATTTATTTGGGCTTTCCTAGCTTTGGCGAGTTCCTTGACTTCTAGTAGCAATGACTACTGTCTTCACGTAGCATTCTCCTGTGTGCATGTCTCACTGCACCCAAAATGTTCCCTTCTCATAAGGACAGAACATATAAAAAATTGGGACTTCATTTTAACTGAATTGCCTCTGTAGACCTAATCTCCAAATAAGATGAAATTCTACAATACTAGTGGTTAGGTATCTTTTTTGGAGTAGGGGATTTTTGGGCAGGAGAATGTAACTCATAACAAAGTCTTTTTGTGTTGCCAGCCAGTTTTCTTGTAGGTATGAGATAGGTGTGTTTTATGGCTAAATTTTTTTCAGCAATGTTACAGTAAAATTTTATATGTTTGTGATTGGTAACATGTAATTAGTGTTTTTTTTAATAACCTTATATAAAAATGTTATTCACAACTAGAGTATTTCATAAAGAAAATTATGGCTTGGTAACTATTTCACAAATCTAGGGTTGTTTAGCTTGGAAGCTCTCAGAAGATACTACTTGTCTCACATCCAAGGGTGTGAATGGAATTCCTTCCACTTACCCTGACTCTCTGCTTGAGTCAAACCTTCAACCATAGTAGTGAGCACAGCTCTGGTTATTTATATCATTGTGACATCAAAAACTCTGATAGCTGCAAACAGCAATGTTTGATAGCTTCTCTGAAAGTGTGTGCTTAAGTTAATTTCTTATCTTCTTTATAACTTGTCAGAAGACCAAGAAGGATCTCAAATATTCAACGTGGTTTCATAATATCACATATTCTTTTTCCATTCTTTTCTCTACAATCAAAAGCTGATTTTTACAAACACATTACTAATTTATTTTAAAACAGTCCACCACAGATAGTTTAACTAACTGATGGCTTATATTTATTTAACTTGAAAATAATTGCTATGTTTACTTGCTACCAATTTCTCTAAATTTTTTCTAATTCTTAACTTTGTTCAGACACAGCTTTCTTTAAAACAATGACTTGCTCTATCATGTTCATTTTCAAGAACAATTTTTTTTTTAAAAAAAGCTCTTTCATCTTCATGGAGGCATGTAACAAAAATGTATATATTTGCATTATGTAAACATGCTGTGAGACAACTTACACATTACTAAAAGATTATGCAAACTTAGATATTTAACAGATCCACCATTTCACATGGTTTGTTTTGTATTTAGGTGAGATAAGTTCAGATCTGCACAGCAAAATTCAAATATGTAATTTGTATTGTTCACGAGATTCACCATAAAGTACACTAAAACTCCAAAAGGTATTTATACTGCATAATTAAAACATTGTACTCTTTGTTGAATACCTTTGGCAGCCACTGTTTTATTCACTGAGTTCAACTTTTATGGATTCCACCTGTAAGAGAGATCATACCATATTTGCCTTTCTGTACTTGACTTATTTTGCTTAGCTTAATCTCTGCCAGATTCATTCACATTCCTGCAAGTGACCAAAGAATTTTGTTCCTTTTTAAGTTGATTTAAAGAACATTTTCTTTATCCACTTGTCTGTCAATGGGCACTAAGGTTTATCCCATGTCTTTGCTATTGTGAATAATGCTGCACAGAACCTGCAAGTACAGATATCTTTTTGACAAATTTATTTCATTTTGTTTGCATATATGTACTCAGAAGAAGAATTGAAATTCAACATTTTTTCATGATAAAGACTCTCAATAAATTAAGTGTAGGAGAAATATATGTTAACATAATGAAAATCATATGTGATATACCCACAGTAACATCATACTCAATGGTGAAAAGCTTAAAGCTTTTCTTCTAAGATCAGGAACAGGACAAGGATACCCAATTTCATCACTTTAATTCAATATAGTTCTGGAAGTCTTAGCTTAGCTAGAGCAATTAGACAAGAATAAAAATAAGCATCAAAATCATAAAGGAAGAAAAATAATTTGTTAATGACATGATCTTATGTATAGAAAATCCTAAACATACTATTAAAAAATGGTTAAGGATAATAAAGGTACTCAGTGAAATTATAGGATAAGCAATTAACATTAAAAATCTGTTATGTTTTTAAACACTAGTAACAAACCATCTGAAAAATAAATTAATAAAATATCCCAATTATTATGCCATGAAAAAGTAAAATATTTAGAGTTGGGTGCATTCCACAGGCCTGTAATTTCAGAGGCTTGAGAGGCTGAGGCAGGAGGATTGCAAGTTCATAGCCAGCTGCAGCAACTTAGGGAGACCCTGTGTCTAAAAATAAAAGTCAGGGGTTGGGGATGTGGCTTAGTGATTAAGCACCCCTGGGCTCATTCCCTAATACCAAAGTAAAATAAAAAATTTAGGAATAAATTTAACAAAGGGGATGAAAGATGTATACAATAAATACCATAAAATATTGATGAAAGAAATTAAAGCAGATACAAATTAATGGATAGATCCTGTGTTCATGGATTGGAAGAATTAATATTGTTGAAATGTTTACACTATCCTAATGGGTCTTCAGATTCAATGCAATTCCTATCAAAATTCTAATATAATTTTTTTATGTTAATAAGAAAACAATACTAAAATTTTATGGAGCCATAAAAGATATAGAATAGACAAGGCGATCATGAATGAAAAGAACAAAGCTAGATGGACAAAATTAAATGTAATAAAATACAGTAAAACACTGTGCTCTTCCGTAAGGGATGTCAGAATGCCATATGTAAAACAATCAGTCTTTAAAGTGCTTGTTAGTGCATTCTGATATTTTCTATTCTTTTTCCAGCTTATGCATTTCTATTTTCTTTTAGATTGTGGTAGTCCCTCCTAATCTATGAACCATATGTTCCAGTGACAGAAACTGTGGGTTGTACTGAACCTTTTGCATACTATGTTTTTTCCTGTATGTACACACCTGTGATAAGCTTAATTCATGGTTCTAACACCATAAGAGATTATAGCAATAATAAAATAAAGCGATTAATTTAACAATATAAGTTATATAATGTGGTTTCTCTCTCTCTCTCTCTCTCTCTCTCTCTCTCTCTCTCTCTCTCTCTCAAATTATCTTACAGTTCTTTAAGCTTTAGCTGCACCCCCAGCTCTTTTTATCTTTTATTTTGAGACAGGGTCTCACTAAGTTGCATAGGGCCTTGCTAAGTTTCTGAGGCTGGCTTTGAACTTGTGATCCTTCTGCCTGGGCTTCCTCATCTGCTGGGATTACATGTGTTCACTACCACACCTGATGGGTTTATTCTTAAGTGTTACTTGAACCCAAGTACTGTGATACTGCTACCATTAGTCTGATGACCAAGACAGCTATTGAAGTGATTAACTGGATACCCTGTAAGTAATGGATACGCCGAAGGGATGATTCATATCCTGGGTGGGATGGTGTGTGACAGAGAGAGATTTCATTGCGATGAATATGAATTGTTTCTTGCTTGAATTTTCCATTTCATATTTGACCATGGCTAACTGAAAATTGAAAAGCAAAATTTCAGGTAAGGGGAAACTACTCTATTTTGATTTCTTAAAATTTCTAGACATGATGTATTAATGATAGTTTATAAATCACCACTGAGTAACTATTCATGGATTGAAAACCACACGATTACATTATATGCTCTGAGAATGTTGGATTTGGTGACGTTATACACACACAGACACACACACACACACACACACTGTGTTAGAGATACTGCTGTCCACTTGGTACTCTACTGGTCAGGAATGCACATTTGCTATTGTGCCTCATTATTTCTGCAACATAGTTCAGCATGGTTCTAGATTAATATTGCTTTCCTAGTGAAAAATGTCCCCTTTGTGGAATAATGCATTCTATCTATGATCCTCAAAAGCATCTTGGAGACGGGCTGAAATTCAGCTTCTCCATATTTTTCTCTCGACCACATTTCATTTCATTGACTCAAGAAATATTCATGGAACACTTCGTATATGCAGGATGCTATGCTAAACATTGACATTTCATCAGCAAGTCAATGTAGACTTGAGCTGTACCCTCACTGAGATTATAATTAGGTGAGGGAAATTAAAATATTTACTTACATTAAATAATGTAGAATTGTAGCATTTCATGGCATGGATAACAGAGATACTCTGGTTTCCAAAATTCCTCTCCCTGCTGTTTTCCCCTCCTCCCACCTTCCTTTTCCCACTATATGTTCTCTGTGTTAAAGTACCACAAGTGTACTGCCTACCACAGCTCCCCTCCAAAAAAGAAAAAAAAAATCAATGTTGATCCCACAATACATACAGGCACACAGATAACATATTACATTGTCTTTTGATAGGGGGTAAGGTAGGAATGTAGGAATATTGGAAGAATGGAAGGAAGGAAGGAGGGAAGGAAGGAAGGAAGGAAGGAAGGAAGGAAGAAAGAAAAATTCTAACTTATTCCCTGCAAACTCATTTCCAAATACAGACTTGCAATATAATTCATTTGAATTTGAGGATTTCCAGCAATGCCATTTGATAAAGCAAAAAAACAGCCCCACAATTTTCATGAAATCAATTTTCTTTGATACATGAATTTTGTCATGGAGGGCAGAGATCTGCACCTTTACTTTTCCTGAGGCAGGTAGAGCCATGCAGATTCATAGGACAAAACAAATTAAGTTTTTTTTTAAGTTTCACTAAGGCTTCGAGTCAGGGATGGTTTTCTTGAACAGTATTGGCAGGAGGCTTTGACTTTCATTTGGATTTTCAGCTCTAGTGTCAGGTTGAGTATGGAGTTGATTAAATTATTCTATTTCATTTCTAAGATACCATTTTTAAATGTCAAATCATTGCTAGATGCTAGACATTTTATTGTATTTTAAAAGTGTATTTCAGCGTGCTTTTAAAGAAAAAAATACTCCCTAAAATATTGAATCAATGGGGTCTAAATGATGGACGTTTATGCAGTTGCATCAGTTGTCTAAAAATAAAACCTATGATACAGATGTCTCTTGCAAGCTGTGAACCAGTGGTAAAAGGAAGGGAAGAGGAGGAGGAAACAGTGGTTACCATTTTATTTTTTTTAGCAGATGCCATATGAATATCACCAGTAATTCTGATTTGCAGTGGTAATATCTTCAAAATGAGTTCTTAGGAGGAAAAGTGCATTTAGTGTTAGAGGTATAGATAGTTTGTAAAAACTAAAAGTTAGCCTAGTATCACATTTAATATATTGCTCTGAAGAGAGCACCCTGCCTAAATGGAAATAGAATCCAATGTATATTTTATTTCATATATATGTTTTTCAAATCAGTCAACAACAGTTTGATTACAGGGTTTCTTCTCTCCTTTAATTCATAAATTGTCTCCAAACAATTAGAAAATGTAAGCTTAGGAGTTAAAACAAGACATTTCGTTAAACATTTATTTATGAATCACATAAAATCACCAAATAAAAGCAAATGAAGCATTATATTTTTCTGTGCAAAAACATATACATAAAAAAGCATATGATGTTAAGCCACTTAGCAGTATGCCTAAGTATTACTTGTAAGAACACAGGATCGAATAAGATTTTAGGGCTGTAAGTTATAGGTTCAGACTAATGTAACTGCTATTTGATAATAGTTACATGCTCTTGCGTAGATTACTTAGCTTCTCAAGGCCTAAGTGTCTTCAATTTTGAAGTGTACATAAAAATGGAAGAATTCATTGCAAAAAAATGCACTTAATTAAATAATTTACTTAGAGTACCTTGCCTAGTACCTGATTATCAGAAAATAATAGTTCTTTTTCTCGTTATTTTGAGATTGTTCAGAATTCACTTCTGAATTAAACCTAAGTGTGGAAGGCCAGAAGAAGAGTTATACACAGTACTAATTATCACTGTCCATTCTCAAAGTTCTGTTGTTTGTGAAAATAGAATTTCCCCCCTTATGTTTTTACCGAAGGGCTCTAAAAAATCTAATATGTCTCTTATTCCTGTAGCCACTTCCATCTCCCCAGGGCCAGTGCTACTCGGTGCCCTCCAGGAATGATGTATTGCTCGAAGTTACATTTCAGCAAGTTCTTATAACATTTCTTCTGACTGCTCTGCTTCCTGTGACTTCAGCTTGCTACCCAGAATCTTATTAGATATTCTTCTATCATCAATTTTCTTCATGAATCTAGCTCAGTGGATCTACTTTATATCAAGTAATGTTTAAATACTACTGGACTGATTGTGTTACAAGATTCATTAATCTTGCCATTTGATATGAATAAATGGCTCTAAGGTATTATTATTTTTTTGTTTGGTAAGGTTTTTTTTTTCTTTAAAAATCTCAGCATCATTCTGGATTTGGAGATCTACAGAATACCTAGTGGTAGTGGAATAAATCTTTAGAACTTAATGATACTGACTCATTGGAGTCAATATTAAAAGTTATTTAAATATCTGAGTAATATTTCTGGTAAGTCCAACTCTTACTTAAAATTGAGAATTGTTTAGTGTTAAGGTTTGTAAACAAGTCAGGATGGCACCTGGTATTTTGCCAGAGAAATGTTAGAGTCTGTAAACAAGTCTGCATGGTGCCTGGCAAAATGCCAGAGGGAGTGGTTTGTGAAGTAACAAAAACGAGCCATTAAGTGTGGAGATTCCTTATTGATTGACTGCTGTATCTATTTTATGCTAATTAGATAAGCTGTGTAAAATGTATAAATACCGCTCTTATTCTACAATAAACGGCTTCCACTTCTGCTGTATCAACGTACACAAGTTATTCGTCACCCCCTGGTTATTTTGCTGCAGCCAGACTGCGGCAGTTTAGTGCTATATTTAAAACTAACTTGGTACAAAGAATCATTGACCACTTACTATGGACTGAATTGGGTCCCACTCTTCAATCAAACTTTTATTATAGCCCTAAATCCTAATGAGACTGCATTTGGAGATAGCACTTTTAGAAAGTAGTTAAGATGCAAAGAGGTCATACAAGTGAGGTTCTAATAATAGGGTTAGTGGGTTCATTCAAGAAGAAAAGCTCAAGACCTCTTTATTACTCCTTGCCATGTGAACAAAGAGAAGGCAGCCATCTGCAAATCAAGAATAGAGTCCTCACTAGAGGTATAACCCTGATGGAAACTTGGTCTTGGGAAAGATTCATTCTTTACAACTGGGAGAAAATGCATTTCCCTTTTCTAAACCATTCAATCTTTAATATTATGATAGGGTTTGCCAATCTGAATGCTATACCCCTTTCAAATTTTTGAGTTCCAAGGAACTTGCTTGTCTTCTTGATTTTCTTTATCTAGCAGCATGTTATTCAAGCATTTGGTGCTTAAATTGTGGAATTTGTACTTCTACTTAAGAAAAATCTCAGTCATGGAGATTCTTATTCTGTTCTTTATGACCCATTACACTTTAGGATTACAATAGCCTCATATATACTGTTATGTATCATCTGTGGCAAGACAAACTAGCTTAAAGTTTAGAAAAGATATACATAATTGTTTCCAAATTGTAAAAATGAATGCTGTAGTAAAAGTTTAAACTGTAGAAATATTCATAATTTGTAATTTGGTAATCTCATTTGGGACCTTTATTGAAAAAAAACAGCAAAACATAATAAATATTCCATTTTAAAAGTTTATTGCAGTGTTACTTGTATTATTGAAGAAGTGAAACCAAACAAAGTACTGCATAATTAGAGAAAACTGGACAAAATCATGGGGAAAAAGAAAAAAAACTAAAGGATTGATTTTCCTGTGATTAGATAAGAGGCATTTTTGTCATGTTCTCTGTTTTACCTGATATCATCCAAATGTTTTCTCAGTAAAGTTTATATGCATACAATATGTGTATATATTTCTTGCACCATTTTTTAGGAAACTAAATAATCATTGCCTAAATAAATTCAATGGTGTCATCATTTATACATATGGTAACTACAATTTAGTTCTAAAAATAAGCCCTGACATATAAATGTTTATCTTTTGTAAAGTTTTAGTTTAAAATACCTGGCATCTCTAAAAATAGTGAGGGTTAGAAATGATCAAAATGATTAAGGAACTTTAAATTTATTCTCATGCTAGAATTGAGCAAATATATCTTCAAAGTAATAGAATACAGTTGACTCTCTGCATGACTGATTGCATCTTCATCCTGTAGCTATAAGATGTAAACACTATGAAGACTGTAAGGATATAAAATGTCAGAGAAATCCACAGCAACAACAAAACCATTGCTATGTTACACTTTTCATAAAATCTTAAATTATCATATCAACATAAATACTAATGAAATGTGAATACAAATTTAAAATTAACTAATGAAATACAGTTGTCCCTTTTCATCCACAGATTACCAACAATAATAACAAATGAATAAATTAGTATTTTCATCAAATAATAAAAAGATTTGTTTTCAAAGACTGCTGAATTGAAATAAGTCATTCTGAGATTTGCTCAAAAGTAATCATGTTGGACTTATGTATAAATTGAGCACAAGTTTTTGTATTCTCATTACTTAGTAAAAGAACATTTCCATACCTTTTATTTAGTTGAATGAAGACAAGGTCAACATCAGATCTCTTCTACTGAGACATAGTACACTAGTGTCACTGCAGTAAAAGAAAAATAAATATTTTTTGCACATTGTATATTTAATATTATTAAAAATTAAAAATTAAATTGATGATTGATTTGCTGAACTAGTTATTTGGGTACTGAGATTTTCTTTATACACACACACACACACACACACACACACACACACATATATATATATATATATATATATATATATATATATATATATATAAAATGTGATATTCTCAACAGAAACTCCACATGCATATTTTTCACTTTTAATAAGTGAAAAGAATTTGCACAAAGACCAGGTATTTATCTAAAGCACAAATCTCACTTTATATTCAGATCACATAAATTGAGGTGAAATGATATTTGGAATAGTGTTGAGAATAGATAACAAAAGTTTGTAAATTGTTAATAATCATGTTTCCATAATGTGACTTTGAGGCATGGTTTTAGAACTGGATCAAAGTTAAAAAGGAAATTCTCACTCAACCAAACCTACCTTAAATTCATATGTACTCAAAGGACCCAAAATTTAAACTATCCTATTATTTCTTGATTTTTATTTTCAAATTAATAAATAAATCAGTATATAATCTCAGTTTTTGAGATAGTTGTGTTTGCTGATTGCTTTATATATAGCATCTCACCTAACCCTCCCAAAAGTCATAAAAGAAGATTGTAGTCTCAATTGATATGTAATGAAAATGAAGCTTTGAGGAAATTCTCAACATATTCAAGATTAATCTCTTAATAAATTATAGTGCTAGCATTGGCTTTCCATTGTGATACACTGTAGAGTCCATTCTTTGTGGGACTATTTTTCTATATAGCAGAATATATGTCTAGGAGTCTAGACATACAAAACATTCCAAGTATAGAATAATGCATGCATGTGTGTGTTTAATGTTATTTTTTTATGAAGAATATATAGAGGTTTTTATATCAACAATATTAAAATATCCAAAGGATTTTACTATCCATATGAAAAACACACCAATAAATTTAAACTATTGCCGCCCTATGACTTAATTGGGTATTTTATTCTTCTATTGCAAAGTTGAGATAATTGATTTTCTAATTACACCCTTTACATGTTCCATTTCTCACATCCATTCATTGCTTATGACATTTAAAAATCTAAGGAGAATGAAGAGAATAAAGTATTGGAGGAAACATAAGTGCTCTGCTCTACTCCATTTTTTATGTGTTCTATCTTTACCTTTTCCTTTGTCTTATCACATACAAATAGGCTTGTAGGGAAAAATACCAACAAATGTTTTCCCTTAATTTTTTGTTTTTATTTCATCATGCTCCATTTTCCACAATTTCCTATCAGTTTAAAATATTACTTTCTACTTTGCTTTACAGAAATTTATAAGTCCGAAGGCCCACAATGTGGCACCAAAATGTGAGGTCATTAAAATATATTTGCATTTAGCAATGCATGTGGTTTACAAATCATTAAATAGACATGGGTTCAGTAGTAAGAATTCTTCCTAACAGAGATATATGGGAAACATGTGACCCATAGTTACTACCTACTTATTTCCCAGTGGATTTTATATAGCATAATATAGCATAGGAATTCTTCCTTGCATAGTGAATGGTTATATAAGCTTCTCAGTAACAATACATTGGAAAAGGTTATTGGTTCTCACTTGAGATTAGAGAGGTCTGCCATTGAAAATATCTTTTTTTTTTCATGATCTTGATCACACCAAAGCACAATAGAGTCACATTTTTAAAAAATGATTAGAATATTCTAAAAATCCAAATTCATGACATTTTAGACTGAATGGTTATTCAAAATAACAAAATTTTGGTATTTTGTAAACAAGAACATTTTCTGATTTAATCATGGGCATTTTTTTCTTATTTCTCTAAAGAGTTAAATATCATTTCTTTATGAAGGATGGTATTATTAATGTTTTTGATAATACTTACATTAAAATGAACACAGATTGATCAGTTGCTTGAAATGTGATATTTTAAATTCTTAAACAATTAACAATAATAGATCATTTAAAGAGCTGTGCCTTTAGGAACAACAATTTTTAAACATTTCCATTTTTTCTTTCTTTGGAAAAAGTAGTGTGCTCTTATAGAATGTATAAATTTATTACACATTTTCAAACCTTAAAAACCAAATGTTGTACCAATAACAAGCCTTCTCTCTGGGGTTAATTGCAGTCCGTGAAACTTATTACTTGTGATTTTGTCACCAATGGCGAAATATAGAATGTTGTATAAGTTAAGATTTTTGGTTATGACTATGGGAAATTTCTCCATGATGAACAGGATTTGGGGATGGCAGTCAAATATAAACCTGACTGTTTTCTTCTAAATTGAAAAAATAAAATTCAATATGTGCTGAATTTGTCCTTCAGGTCTGTTTATCTCAGAGACTGTACATTCTAAACAATATGGGAATTGTAGAAATTTTAGAACCAGTGTAGATAAATTTACGATTTAAATCACAATGTTTACAAAAGAATATATAGAGCAGTGTATCTTACCTATACCAGATGCTGGTAATCTGGACAGTGGGCTATTAATTATAGTGGGCAATTCTTTGGCCTTTTTCATATTGATTCAATTTTGCTAAATTCTCTTTCTAAGTTTCTGTCTTTCTTTTTCTTCCTTCCTTTCTTTTATTTTTTTCTTTTGGTAGCATTGGCCTATAATATCTGGTCAATATAAAATTTAGTAACTATTCATTTTCCTTTTCATTTCCAAGTAGATTATCTAATAGAAAACATCAATAATATATTCCACCATTGCCCCATATACAGCGAGGCAAGATAGACTTCTAAGATAAATGTACTCTTGCCCATAATGGAATGGTGAATTTTATACTCATTTTTATTATATTAATATAAAAGCTTTACTTAGGTACAAGGTTATATGGCATTAAACCTGTATATAAACTGTTAATATTACTTACATTTTTATACAGGATAGAAAAGATCTGGATTAGGTAATTGCAAATAAATTATTATTGGCACATAAATAACAAGGGGAACAACTGATAACTCATTAGTTAAACTTGTCAAATAATTACAGAATAATTGCAGCTCTCATCAGCAAGTGTTATAAGCTGATGAAATTTGTTTCAATAGAACATGTATAAATTTGCACTTTGTTGAAACATCTGCAAACTGTGGTAAACACTTTTAGTGCATAGGGCTAGAGGCATTTTTGAAGTGACTTTGAAAATGTTCAAGCCAGTAGTTTTTTTCCTTCACATTTTGTTTCCGATAAACTTTTCCTTTTTGATTCTTCTCTCCTTTTTCTATTTCTCTTCTCCTTATTTTTCCTCTTACTCTTCCAATCTATTTTTATAAGAATTTTAAACACAGTATATGTGGTTCACATCTTTAAACTCTGAACCTAAAGCTCTTATATCTTTGAATGTAATTTTTATAATGCAATAGATTTTATACTTATGTAGTAAAAATGAATTCCCAAATCAAATCCAAATATGTAATGATGTTTTATATTTGGACATTTCTCTCATCTAAGATTCAGACATGCATTGACAAATATTTGTTGAACACAAGCTATATACAAAATACATGAGCTGTAGAATTGAAAAAGAGATCAATTTGTATCCAGAATTAATTTAATTAGATGGACTGTGTTCAAACTCCAAGTGACTTAGTTAATTTTTTCATAGTTCTAGGTTATACTAATGGCATAACTAATACTTTATAATTGGATTAAGAATGCATAGGAAGAATAGAGATTTGGAATAGAAACCAACCTTGAAACCTGCCTTTTTCATAAACTCCTTAGGTAATCCCTGGCAAAATTTTCTTGGCTCTAAACTCTGAACAAATTATTCTTTCTTCCATCTCAACTTCTACCATGTGAGTTAAGGTGCTACTATCTTTTATCCAGATGCTACCTCACAGCCTCCTTAACACAGTAGCTTCTGCCTCAGCCTCTGCCCATTACACTCCATTAAGCACAGAGTCAGAGTAATTTTTCAAAAAAACACACAAGCCAGATTACACTGCAATCTTAAAACTCTCCAGTGGTTAATGCACTGACAGTGAATGCTGAGCTCTCTACCTGTGAGGTTGCTATCTAATCTTCCAAATTCACATTATTGAACTCAAATTCAGCTTCACTAGTCCTTTCTTTTGCTTGTGTAAATCCAATTATTTTGCAATTTAAACTCTATAAATTTTCATTTTTATCTGTCTAAATGATATTTCACTAACTCCCTGTGCATATAATTTCATAACTGGGGTCAACTTCTTAGCTCTAGACTTAAGTTGTATCTCATCAGAGAACTCTCTCTTTTCCACACAGTCTATGATCATTCTTCATAAACGCAACAAATATTTATTGAGTACCTGTGAACTGAGTCCTGGCCAGTTAATCTACACCATATCACTAAGCTATTAATTCCTTCATACATAAGATAATTGTTATTTATGTCATCTATGTATTTATTTACTTATGTATTCTGTTATTTCACAAGTTTTAACACCCAAGAGGCAAATTTTTGTTGGTCTTATCCATAGACATGTCTACAGGGCTAAACATAGGGTCTGGCATTTTATAAGCACTTAACAAATATTTTAAATAAATGAATGATTTCAGAATATTTTTTGAGATGCATTATGTGTCAATCATTCAGAGTTGCTTAGCACACAGTTTTTGCCATCAAGATTGAAGGGAAGCAAATAAAAAAAGAATTTATTCATTCAACAAATATTTTTTAAACATCAAATAAGCATCCTCTATGTCCTATGTGAGATACTAGCTGAGAAGTTATGAATAAAACATAACTTCAGTCACAAGAAATTGACATCAAGGAGAAAAAAAAATTTTATGGGCATGCACTTAAAATAGGTAAGAGGGTAAATTTTATATTGTGTGTTTTTTGACAAAATTAAAATATTAAAAGATTTGTTACATTTAATTATATTTGAGGCACATTCTTTGATAAAGAAATACAAGTGTCTATGAAATTGCTTAATAGAAAGATTTGAGAAGAAAAAAGATAGAAACAGTGGAAATTTATTGTTTCACTGTCCTGGAAAACAGAAGGTTCAAAGGAGAGTTTTGTTGAAAAAGTTACCTTTATATGGGAAATGAAAGACAGGAATTGCCTGATTTAAGACAAGCATAAAAGTTCTAGGCATAGTTTCAGACTTTTAAAAATGGAGTCAGAGCAAAGGGCACATTAGAAGACTAAGATGAGTCTGAAGGAGTCACTAGTGATGGGATTGCATGATGCTGCAGGGTGCGGGATTCTGAAGACACAGTAAATTTAATTTGGGGTTTTAAAGGATTTTCTGAAGGAAAAGTTACAAAATCTGAGTTGAGCACTGAGTGTGATTAGGGAAGGTGAACAAAATTTACTTCATATTATCCCTGCCAATCCTCTGGAAGAAAAACATGCTTTAAAAAGTGTTTCAAAAATGGAGTTTAGCTGGAAGTAAAAACAAGGAAGGGAATTACTGTCAGAGAGAATCAATGGAATAAATACAGGGCTTTTAAAAAATCTAATAGTACACATTTCCTTCTTTCACTTAAATGAAAATAGCAATGAAAAACATGATGGACATATAATCATCAAATAAGATGGCGCGTGTTTCAGCTGACAATGTCTATCATAATCACAAACTGGATGGCTCAATCAGTGGAAATTTATCATTTTACTCTTCTGGAAAACAAAAGTCCAAACTTCCAGGGTTGTTTCCTTCTGAGCATTGTAAGGAGAGAAAATGTTCCAGCATGCTCCTTGGTGTGTAGGTTGACATTGTCTTCTTGTGTCTCTTTATATCATCTCCCAATGTCAATTTTTGTTTCTACAAGTTTTTCCTTCTTATAAGGACCCAAGACATATTGGAAAAGGTCCTACCTTAATGATCTTACTTTAAATTTATTATCTTCTTAAAGATTCTGTCTTCAAATAGTATTTCATTCTAGAGGAGGAGCATGGGAGGATTAGATGAACTCTAGATAGGGCAAAGGGGTGGGAGGGGAAAGAAGGGGGTATGGGGGTTAAAAAGAAGATGGAATGAGATGGATATCATTACCCTAAGTACATGTATGAAGACACTAATGGTGTGAATGTATTTTGAGATATGAAAAATGTGCTCTATATGTGTAATATGAATTGTAATGCATTCTGCTATCATGTATAACAAATTAGAATAAAATAACTTAAAAGAAAAAATTTAAAAAAAATCAGATTGCATTCTAAGTTACTTGGAATTGGGATTTCAATATATAAATTACAAGGGAATACAGTCAGCTTATAACAGTTTGTCAAAGTGTTTTTGTGAACAGTAAACTATCAAAAACAAATTAGCATTCACAATATTACATATTCCACTGGGTAACTGCAAGGATCCAAAGGTATTGCTTATGAATACATGATTTCAAGGAAAAAATGTATTCTTAAGACACTTATGAATGTGAAAATACATTCATAAGTATGTATTAAGATTATTAAATGTTTTCAAAAGACATTGATCAGGTGCTCACTTTGGCAGCACATATACTAAAATTGGAATGATACAGAGAAGATTAGCATGACCCCTATGCAAGGATGACATGCAAATTCATGAAGCATTCCATAATTTTTATCACAGGAATTGAAATCAAGAAACAATGAATGGAATGGATTCAAACTCAAAAGCTTCTTCTCAGCAAAAGAAATAATCAGTGAAGTAAATAGAGAGCCTACAGAATGGGAACAAATTTCTAGAACATACACATGAGATAGCGCACTAGTCTCTAGGTATTTAAAGAACTCTAAAATCTTAACACCAAAAAACAAACAAACAAACAAACAAACAAAAAACTCAAATAAGTCAATCAATAAATGGGCCAAGGAAATGAATATACACTTCTCAGAAGATGATATACAATCAATCAACAAATATATGAAAAAATGCTCAACATCTCTAGCAATTAGAGAAATGCAAATCAAAACTAATCTAAGATTTCATCTCACTCCTGTCAGAATGGCAGCTATTAAGAATACAAACAACAATAAGTGTTGGCAAGGATGTGAGGAGAAGGGCACACTCATACATTGCTGGTGGGACTGCAAATTGTTGCAGTCAATATGGAAAGCAGTATGGAGATTCCTCAGAAAATTTGGGATGGAACCACCATTTGACCCAGTTATTCCACCCCTTGTTTTATACCCAAAGGACTTAAAAACAGTGTGCTACAGGGACACAGCCACATCAGTGTTTATGGCAGCACAATTCACAATAACCAAATTGTGGAACCAACCTAGATGCCCTTAAGTAGATTAATGGATAAAGAAAATGTGGTATATATACACAATGGAATATTACTCAGCATTAAAAGAGAATATAATCATGACCTTTGCAGGTAAATGAATGGAGTTGGAGAATATAATGCTAATTGAAAAAAATCAAAAAATCAAATTCCAAATGTCTTCTCTGATACAAGGATCTGTAAACAAGTCAAGATGGCTCCTGGCATTTTGCCAGAGGGAGTGGTTTGTGAAGTAATGCCAGTGAGCTCTTAAGTGTGGAGATTCCTTATTGGTTGACTGCTGTATCTAGTTTATGTTAATTAAGATAAGCTGTGTGTAATGTATATATACCCCTCCTGTCCTACAATAAATGGCTCCCACTCCAGCTGTATCAATCTACACAAGTTGCTCTTCATTCCCCCTGTTATTTTGCTGCAGCCGGACTGCGGCACTGAATCATAATGGTGATGGGTGGGGGGCAGAGCATGGGAGGAACAGAGGAACTTTAAATAGGGCAAAGGGGAGAGAAAGGAGAGGAAGGCATGGGGGTAAGAAAGATGGTGGAATGAGACGAACATCATTACCTTAAATACATGTATGAAAACATGAATGGCATGACTTTACTTTGTGTACAACCAAAGACATAAGAAATTGTGCTCTATTTGTGTAATATGAATTGAATTTCATTCTGCTGTCACATATATCAAATTAAAATAAATAAAATTAAAAAGAGGAAAAAAAGCCATTGATTAGGTAGTAAGAAACATTTATGGCTCTTGCCTAAATTTCAAAAAAAGAAATTGTATAATTAAAAGAGATAGCAAAAAGAAGACTCATATTTGAGTATAGGCTAAATATGTTTTATTTGAAATGTTTGAGAGCCTAAATATGTTAGATGGTTTTGGATTTAGGAATATTCACAAAAACATTATGAGATGTCATGGAGGTGAGACCCAAGTTAAAATATGAAATTCATTTGTGTTTCACATGTCTTAAACACATAACCTGAAGATATTTTATACAACCTTTTTTAATGCACCTGCATTTTGACTACAACCTATTACATGAGGCCAATTGTGGCATTTCCCACTTGTGACATCTTACTGGCAATCAAAGAGTTTCAGATTTGGGTAAATGTCAGATTTCAGGTTTTGTTTTGTTTTTTAATTAGGCATGTGCAAACTGAAGTATATGGAGGACAGATGGAGTGAAAGATACAGAAGACTAGAATTAGAAGACAGAACCTAGGAAAAGATATGTCTAATGTGGAGAATACTATATTGTATTTTGTATATTTTACTATATTGTATTAGTACGTATAAAAATAATTTATTTTGTGTTATGTTGCCCCACATTGTTCCTGAGGAAAATTAATGCCCAAAATCTTCATTTTGTTTTCAGTATGGTCAAATTTTGGAAAATTAGACTTATTAATCAGGATTTTACAGGAAACAGGCCAGTGAAATAGAAGAGACAGAGAAATAATAGAGAATAAAACTTCTTATAAGGAATTGACCCACATGGTTATGGAAGCAGAGAGGTTCCATGATCTGCCATCTACTACCTGGAGACACAGGAAAACATTTTCATAGTTCTAAGGTTTGAGAACTAGAAAACTGATGGTGTAGACTCCAGTTCGAACCTAAAACCTGAGAACCAGGAGCACAGAGGGTAGGAGAAGACTGACATTCTAGCTAGAGCAGTTAAGAAAAGATGAATTTAATTTTCCTTGGCCTTTTTATTCAGTTTGGGCCCTCAAGGGATCAGATGGGGAGGGCCATTTGTTTTCCTCAGTTCAATTCCTGTGATGAGCTCTGTCAGAAACACTTATCACAGACCCATCTCCAAATAATACTCAACCACTTTTCTGGGTATTCCGTGGTCTAATTAAGTTGAGGCAGAAGATTAATTATCATAGCTGGTGAAAGTGCTAAATAGTTCAACATTATTATAAAGATGTTCAGTGTTATAAGATAAAAAGTGAAGTTCCTAGTCATGGACCATGGAGATAAATTTAAAAACAAAATATCTGCTCATTTCTATTAAAATTGAGCTATCAGCATTGTAAACCATCTAAGAATTATACACTGTAACTTTTGAGTTATCACTTTTCCCCCAGATAGTTATCAGTGTCAAAAACAATTATAGTCAATTTTCTAAAGACTCTAAATTTTAGGTTTGGGTCTTATAAATATGTATGATTGCCTCTTCATTTCACCAAATTTAGTTTTGCCTAATATTTCTTTCAGCTCAAATTCCTTTCTTTCTATTTTCTTAACCCTCTAAAATAGACCCTTGTCCACTCAAACTATTTTTCTTATGTCTTAGCTTTTCACTATGCCTGTATTCTGTTTTAAAATAATTCATCTCTTTCATTGTGAAAAGCTGAATTCACTTTTAAATGTTTTTCAAGTAATTAATAGTACAGCGGGGCTCACAATTAAAACAAACAAACAAAAACTGATATTTCTTTGCATGTGGGAAAATTAACAAACAGGTAACCATTAGTTCTCTCAACAAATATTTGTCATTTTATAAAGGCAGTCACTTGTTAATGATTAATATTTTTATTCTCCTACATTAAGCATTATAGTGCTATTTTTTTAAATTTAATAACTATGTTTTAATTGAAATCTTGAAAAATTAAGTACTTAGCTTATTTTACCAATTCCCTCCTATTTCTTCTCTCATTTCTTTCTGGTAGAGTTGGCTGTATTTTCATGTCTTAATTGGAAAACATTGTATTTAAATAATATGCACGGTATAGTCATTTTTGTATTTCTTCAACAGTTGACATTACCATTTGATTCTCAACTTTGAAGTATACAATAGCAATATCTACTTTTCTCTTTTTCATTGCTTAAAAAAAAACTAAATTCAATCTTATTTGCATGTACCTTTACATCTTCAGTATTTATTTTGTTACTAAAATTACCCAGGTTTATACATTCATTCAAAAAGCTGAAGATCAATAAATGTATTTGTTTTATTATGACTATTCAGTATTTCAAAATACGGCAATTCATTTTCTTTAATGTAACTTTTAAAAACTTTCCTGTGGTTCCTTTTGCATTATTTCTACATTCTCTCATCTTCTCTGGAACTTTTAAGGATCTTTCCTTTATTATTCTCTTTAATATATGAGAAATAAAGGATTACAAATTTGAATTGTCTAACACTGGAAACCACAAGAAGTTAAGTGGCTGCTGCCCTGTACAAGCTGAAATATAAAGGGAGCTTAAATGACAGTAGAGGCAGTAGGATCAGTTCAAATCCATCATTATTATGAGTAAAACAGAAGCATATGCCCTCCACAGAATGCGTCAGTAGCATTATTTTGCATAGAAAGTATTGCATAATAACATATTTTCTATCATGCAAGTTCAAAGTTTAGAGATTATAAATCACTTTAAGTCATAGATATTTTACAGTTGACAAATGTGGTAAGTGCACACACATAAACACACCTATATACACACTAATTCAATACTTGTGAGTGTTGTCTCTCATTTCTATTGTATTTTTCATAGCTACACTAAGATTTTTTACTAGATTTTTTAAAAAGTTGTGGGGATTAAAAACTCACTGAATTATAGGAAAGTGAGTGCTTTTCATAGTACGTATTCTTAATAGACAATAACTAATTGGGGCATGTATGTGTTGAGGATGTAGTGGTTAGTATTTGTAAAGGATGACCTTGACATTGTTTGTGAGGCTTCCAAAGCAATTACTGGAGAAACTGAGATGTAAAACAATGGCAAAGGCAGGGAGAACTGCTTGAATTAGTCCAAATCACATTGCTCAGCAGCATTAGATGACAGTTAACTTTTAATGAGGGAAGACACAAGGTAATTAAATCTTGACATACAATTATGAAAGAAAATATCAGGTAACAATCTTGCTATGCAATATAAAAGAAGAAAAGATTTTTTCTTCTCAAAACTTGCCTGATGCTCTGTCATCTGAAACTATTCTTTATGAGTGCAGGGTGAAGGTCAAGGAGGTATCTCAACTCCATCAATCCTTTGGACAGTTACAAATGACCTTTCGCTTTCCATAAGACATTCAATATTCTGAATTGCAGGGATACATTTTTTTGTGTTTAGAAAATGGCAAAATTGAAACCTTTCCTATTGCAGGAGGCTCACTTTTGTTGACCCTTGGACCTTCTGTTCATTCCCAAAGCTTGTTGAGGTTATGATCTCATTTGCATTAACTACATATACTGGAGAAAAATGCCGATTTTATACTGTGTGTCAGAAAGAACTTGTATGATAACTGAATAACTTTTACTCAGGCTCTATTATTATTATTATTAGAGAGTGTTAATACTACTTCTAAAATACTCTTATGATGTTTAACTTATGAGAAGTAATCCATGAGTTTTGCATTTACATTAAGAGCTTATGTGGAAGATGCTAGGAAGATTTTAATTCCCGACTTTCTCTTGTTTGATATTCCTTAAAATAGTTATTTTTAGTAATAATTAAAATACAGGAGAAAACAGTCAATTCAGAACTAAGATGTTTCTTTGCTGTAACAAATGACGATTTTTACTTTTTCTCAGTTTTCCATATAAAAGGGCATGGTAATCAAGTTGTCACCAACTTATGAAATATGTAGCAAAACTGGTACTGGCTAAAATTACACTTATAGTTACAATAAGACAAAATGTATACCATATTTATGAATAAATGCATTGTGATATGTATTTGCAAAGCTTATAAGCATTAAAAATGCATCTGTCCCCAGTTCAAAGCGTAAGGAATTATCTTTTTCACTTATTTATTTAATATAAAAACATATGTGTTAGAGAGTACTCTATACACTGAGAATACAATCTGGGAACAAGTTGGAAAATATCCTTGTCTTTGTGAATTTTCCACGGGGGATAGATAAATAATCATGTAAGTAAATAAATAAATAAATATAAATAGTTGTTAATCCCTTGGAAAAATGAGAGGGTGATGGCATAAGCAGTGATATGTTGGAACAGCGAGTACATTTTCTAGTGTGGTAAGGCAAACTTTGAATAAAGTGTGTATTTTTGTCTATGAGGCAACCAGAATTGAGAAACAAATATATGTCATTTAGTGAGTAATTGATTGAGGTTTTGGTCAGTGATTGCATTCTTCCCAAAGCCATTTCCCCAGCTGTAGCAATCATACTGATTTTTACTTCATTTCATTATTTATTCTTCTAAAAAGGAAAGGTAGTAAGTATTGCATCAAAAACTAATCTTGCAGAGATTACAGTATATACTTACCACTTTAAATTTGTTATAATGACTGCAATACAACTATAAATAAATCATTATTTTCCTTGGGATAATTTTCTAAGCTTAATTTTGAAAGAAATTAATATTATATATAAGCCATTTTTATTTCCTAAAAGTTGACTTTATGTTTTTTGAGCACTATAAAATCTGGTACAAAATTATTATAAAATTATTCAAAATTCTATCATATATTGTTGAAAGAATCTTATGGTTTGGAAGTAAGGTATCCACCAAAAGCTCACATGTAAGACAATGCAAGAAGGTTTAGAGGATAAATGATTGGGTTGTGACAGTCTTAACCCAATCATGGAGTTAATCCCCTGATGGATTAACTGAGTGGTAGTCAGTTAAGTGGTAGGGTGTGTCTGGAAGTTGAAATTGGGTTGTGGCTTTGGGGGTATATATTTGTATCTGGAAAGTGGAGTACTCTCTCTCTCCTTCCAATCCATGGGAGCTGCTTCTCTCTGCCACACCCTTCCACCATGATGTCCTGACTCACCTTGAGCCTGTAGTAATGGAGGCAGCCACTTATGGACTGAGACCTCTGAAACTGTGAGCCCCTAAATAAACCTTTCCTCCTCTAAAATTGTTCTAATCAGATATTTTGGTTGCAACAGTGAAAAAGCTGATTAAAACAAAGGAGCATGAATGACTTTTAAAAATGCTCTTTTTTTTTGAACATTACGTGATAATTGTATCCTCACTCTTGAATTTCTATTGTGTTATAAACTCATTTCCATCAGGTAGAGAATAATTTTTTTGGCCAATAAACAGATAGAAAAAAACAAGAACTAATGGTAATATATTACTTAGAAGCTAAAAAATCGTTTTGAAATTTAAGGTAGAAAAAATGAGTTTATCATACGATAAGTTATGATAGAGTACAGTTGCTTTTATACTAGTTAGCCTGAAGGTTTTGTGGGAGTGTGAATGCACTATTGTTTGTCTCATCAAAAGCAAAGTTTCAATGGCAACTTAAATCTGGTTAATAAAATAATAAACTTGAGGAAATAAATCTAGTTGCAGCAAGATCCTCTATTATTAACAGAAAAAATCAATTTACTCTTTAAACTTAAAAATTCTACTAGCAAAGTTAATTGACTTCCAAACTATGTATAATGACTTTGATATTGCACTCCATGATCTGAGATGTTATATATCCTATTGTCAAATCAGACTCATGAGGTGAAGAGATGTGAGTGAATATCAAGTTTTCCCATTAGGTTTAAGGATAAACATCATGAGGTTCAAGAAAAGCAGAAAGAAGTCTGGGATCTCCAGTGTCTCTCCGTGGATTTTGTTTAGCCATTATCAATACACTCTGACCTGAATTGACCTGTGAGATTTTAACGATGTTGGAGGCTACATTACTTAACACAGACAGAACCTTTTTGGGCATGAAATATCCCCATTTTTCACGAAGTCACATAATTATGTATTTATGGAACATTTTTCAGGATCCATGCAGATTCATGCTCCACCATTCCATAGCTCATGGTTTGTTCATCAGCAACAAATCTGGTCAAGCAGGTGTGCCTCATTGTATCCACAGAAAGGATTCTCCTGTTAGAAAATTACATCAGAGCTCTATCATCAGCTTATTTGAAGATTTGACTGTGTTAATTTCTATTTCTGAAACATCATCCTCCCTCACTCTCTTGTCATGTAGAAAATAGGCAAAAGAGCTCCTGGTTAACCAATCACTTCTCATAAGCAAAAATGTTAAAAATCACTTCAAATTATTCATTTAACATTCACATATATTGATAGAGAAACCATTTTCACCTGGAGTATTTCCACCACAAACACTTAGGAGAGGCTGGTGATAACTTTATCCTACCACCCTTTTCGGGGCTGGTAAACAGAAAATCCTAACTCTGTCTCAAAATAGCAAAGATTGTTTACAACAGATCATTGTCACTAAATCATTGAGATAAACCACAGAAACTACAGTTTTATTGCTACCTTCGCATGTCCAGCTTGAAATTAATGAAAAGTAAATAGTTGAATAAAATCTAAGAGTGCATATTTATTGAGGATTCAACTCCACAGTCACACTGTTCATATGATCTGACTTTACACTTAACACTTCTGAGATATTGGAAAAATTATTCAATTTCTGCCTTCCTTCTTTCTAGTATAAATTGGGGCTTATAATTACACTTTCTTCATAATATTGTTGTAAGTATTAATAAAAACTTTTAGAAGTAGCTGATCTCAGAAAGAGCATCATCTTAATTTGTCTTCTGAATTGTTACTATGCTTTAACAGTGAGATTTTCTGCTTTAATGCATAATTATGAAGATAGAAATATACTCAGTTAACATATTTTCATGGTACTTGCAAACTACTATTTATGTTTCTAAAATATTTTTGAGTTGCTATGATGCTGAAGTATAGCAACAATTAAAACTAAGGGATTGACTGTGACATCATTAATTGATACATAACACTAGTGATGGCAATACTAATAGCAATACCAAAATTTAGAATAACAGTATAAAGTTAAATGAGAACAGACTTTAGAAAAACTGTAGATTATGAATGTTTGTAATGCATTTGTAGTGAACATAGCACTAACTATTTTGAACAAGTGGCTGGAAGAGGAAAAATGCTCATAGAAAATATAAAATATTGTATGTTACTAAATGAGTAGTTAATTTCAGTGTTTAGTATATTTTGGGCAAAACTCTCTTTACTTTGTTTAATCTTCATCTTCAAAGTTCTCTTTCTGGTAAACTGAGACAAAATAATTGAAAATTTTTTTTTTCTATATTGAATTAATATCATCCAAAAAGAGACAAAAGACACCAACACTGTAGAACTACTGCTGAAAATTACACATCTTGTAGCAAAAAGAGAATCATTATTTCTAAGAAGCTTGTAAAACTGTGCAAAATGAATGACAAGTATGCTCAGAGTCAGGAGTATTTGTTATTGGCAAATTCCCTTTATTGAGTACTATGGTTGAATGTCCTCTTTCAACTTGGGTTGAAATTCAATTACCATTTTCAGAATATTAAAAGGTGGGACCTTTAATAGGTGATTAGGTCTTCATGAATTTGCTATTACAAATGGATTAGTGCCATAATTGCTCTTGTGGATTTTTTTATTATATGAGTGGCTCCTGATGAAAGGACTAAATTCAGCACCCAACTTCTGTCTTGCTTATGCTCTCTTGCCACATGATGCTGTTTTGTGATTCAATAAGTAGGTCTTCACCAGATGTGATGAACCCTTGATCTTGAACTTCCTAGCCTCCAGAATAGTGAGCTAAATAAATACCTTTTCTTTATAAATTGTCCAGTCTGGTTTTCCATTATACCAGCAGAAAATGGACTCAGACATCAAATAAAAGAGTTGGGCACTGTAAAATACACATAGTATAACAGCAGAAGGGAACCATTGAGTAGATCGGATGGCAGATATTTACCTTCACAGTTGGATGAGTCCACTGACAAACGGAATATGAATCTCTCTTAGCAAAAGTGTATGAGAGAAAAATATGAAAGATAATTTGTTCTATATAGATGAAAAGTCATGATCTAAAACAGCTTTGCCATTTTATTTTGGTATTTAATTATTAATAATGATATTTTATTTCTGAATTCATGATGCTGACTGAGAAAAGTGCTTGAAATAAGTTCTAATGATTTTTTCAGCCATCACTGGAAAAGGATCTGCCTCTAAGTGGATTTTTCAAATTGCCCTACATCTGAAAGACACTAGTAGAACTTTAAGCTTGATTTTAGTGTTAAAAAATTAGTAAAGATAGTGTATAAGAAATGGACTAACCTCTAGTTAAGCTAAAAATAGTATATATTTCAGCTTCTGTTGAGTTCAAAATGTTGCTTTCCTGTTCTGAAGTATATGTCCAGTGAAAAATTCTTATGCTGGTTTGTAAAACAGATAAAACATAAACATCTTATTATGACATTGATATTGACATGAAATTCCATTTCTATGACATTACATCGAAATAACATGATTTAGTAATACATACATTATCTTAAAATCCCTGAATCTATTATTTGGTGGTCAATATATTATGATTTTAATGTTGGCAATTATACATCAGAGTTTATTAGGAGATAAGCAAATAAATGGTTTGATCAATGACAATTTTCCCAATACATTGATTCTACTTCCCACTCTCTGGGAAAAAAATACTCTGACATACATGTATCTGTTATCTATTATAACTGTATAAGAGATTACAAATATATAGCCCCTTTAAATAACATTCATTTCTAATCTCCAATATTCTGTGAATCAGAATTCTAGGCAATGCTTAGCTGGTATTTCTGCTTAGGGTTTCATAGGGTGGCAATCAAGTCCCCTGCCAACCTTTTTTCCTATAGGGAGGCTTTTTTGAGGGAGAATCTGATTCAGGTTATTAGAAGAATTTATTTTTTTGCAGCTATATGATTGAGGTCTCAGTTTTGTTTTCTTTCTTTCTTTCTTTCTTTCTTTCTTTCTTTCTTTCTTTCTTTCTTTCTTTCATGCAGGGGATTGAACTCAGGGGCACTCTACTATGGAGCCACATTCCCCGCCCTATTTTATATTTTATTCAGAGACAGGGTCTCACTGAGTTGTTTAGCACCTTGCTTTTGCTGAGGCTGGCTTTGAACTTGCAATCCTCCTGCCCTAACCTCCTGAGCCACAGGGATTACAGGTGTGTACCACTGCACCCAGCTGTGGTCTCAGTTTTCTTGCTTGCTGTCATTCAGGAACTGATCTCAGATTTTGGAGCCCACAATCAGGTCTTTGGCATGTTCTCTCCTTCATAGGTAATCTCACAAACAGAGCTCACTGTTTAAAGGATATAAGGAGAATCTCTCTTTTAATTATCTTCAAATCTACTTATCATGGGCTTTAGTTATATTTTAGTAATATATTTAAAACCCCTTCCCTTATAGTATAACAGAATATAATCATAAGTGATACCATGACCATCTTTTTTATATGCTGTTAGATCTCAGATTCTGCCTTGACTCAAAGGGAGATTACACAAAAGTGTGGATAGTGAGGTGGGAGCTCTTAAAATTTAATCTACCCATACATCACTTGGTATTTGAAAGCCATACATTTTAATATTTCAAAGTCATGAATTCAGGACATAGTATTATCATCTCGGTATGTCTCCATAGTTTCAGGACCCACTTTCCTTCTCAATATCTTTGCTCTTTGGCAGAATTATTAATGGTGAACTGCTGCTATGTTTTGTTGTGACATAAAATTGTAAATTGGGATTTCTAACTCTAATATCAGAGAATATGGTTAATAATGAGCAAGTTAGAATAAGGTAGCACTAAAGTTTATCAACTTTCCAACCTAGCAAAGTTTAAAGATATCAAAAACATTCAAAAGTTTTAAAACAGAAAATGATAAACATATTTGAAAACACATGGAGAAAATAAACATCCATAAGTAGATAAGTGGCTTTTTCCCCAGGTACGTTTTCTATAAACACAAGAAGATGTGTTTATATTCTTAAAATTTTTTAAAAATTGGTATTATAATTGTTTTTTTCAGATTTGATTATGACAAATCTATACTCACAGACTAATAGCCCATCTTTTATTTACTTTTTTATTGTCATTTGTCTACACATTTTCATGGACTTTTTCTTGAGCATGATAAAATTTTCAATTTTAAAATCATTAAATTTATGTGCATAATTTAAGAAATAATACCAGTGAAACAAAGTTAATGACCCTGAATCAGATCTCACACATCACCGTTAATGAATGGAAAAAATATTGTAAGAAAACAAACATGAAATAACATTTTTCAATAAAAGATGTTGGGAAAATTAGCCATTTGGGAAATAAAAGTTAAGAAATATTTGCAACTTATTCCGTGCAATAAAACATTTCTCATAAAAGGGGAACTAAGCACTTAAAATTAAGCACTAAAGAAAAATCTAGGAATAATTATTTACCTACAGAAACTTCTGAAGAACAAAAATGATGCAAATAGGTATATAAAGGATCAACAAATTTGACTAAATAAAAAAATTAAAGTTTCCTGAGTTCAAAATGCAGTGCTTATGGAATTAAAATAACAATAAAAAGTTGAGCTAATTGCCTTCATATGTCTAGATTTCTTGTACTATTACAAGAACATTTTTAATAGTACTATAAAATTGTAGTAAAGACCACAGATGTTCAAATTGTTTGTCACTAAATTTCTGTAATTTTTTTCACATAAGTCAGATATGTTACTATTTTCCCCCAGCATTTATTTTTTGTTTTATCCATTTATTTGTCAGCAATAAAATAAACGAGATTTTTGGGAAGTAATATCCTTAATATGTATTTTTATTTCTTCCAACTTTTTCTGTAGTCTTCTTAAGTAATGAATAAAACCTTCCATTTTAGGTTCATTTTCATATTTATTAGCACAATACCAAACAATTAATGCTCTTTTAATTCATTTACTAACTTTTGTGACTAGTATTCTCTTTTAAGTGACAATTTGTTAAATATAAAGTTGTTCCTTTATAATGTTCCTGCAATAGTTAATACCTATATATTTGCATTTATTTTTGTTTCTTAAGTAGTTTTTTGTGGTGCTAGGGATTGAACACAGAGCCTCGCACATGAAAAGCAAGTACTCTCCCAACTGAGCTATATTTTCAGCCCCTTTAAATTGTTTTTGTATTACTATAATGCTGAAGTATTGTTCGTTTTAACAATAATGAGTTTATTCTAATGTCATTAATTGAAACAATATTAATGATGAAATAGTAATATAAAGATCAAAATTTAGAACAATAGCATAAAATGACAACAGACTGATTAAAATTGTGGATCCTGAGTCTTGAATTCATTACAACCAGTCTATTATTCAAACCTTAGAATTCAAAAAAATGTTACGCTTCTGAACTGTTCTGCCTAAACTATTAAATTTCAGAACCATTCAAAACTCCAATTTTTCTCTTCTAAAGTAAGACATTTTTATCACCTCACACTTCTTTGTCAACTTTCTGTTTTTGAGAAACTTAAGAATTCCTTCATGTTTTCAAGTCCTCTGACTCTGTATATGTTCTTTAATTAATAATAATTTTAAAAAGGGTTTGCTTCATTTGAAGTTTTATATATGTTAAAACCACATATGACACAAAGACCACTGAGGGAAAAGAGTCAGGGATTTTTAGTTTAAAAAGGGGAACCCATATATTCATATTATTTAAGGATTGAAAATCAATCCTATAGATTTCATAAAATGAATGTATGGATAGTTGTTTTTTTTTTCTAAAAAAAAAAAAAAGCTTCACTGTGTGGTATGGTGGTACACACATGTAAGCCCAATTACGTGGAAGGCTAAGAAAATTTGGAAGTTCAAGGCCAGCCTCAGCAATTTAGTGAGACTATTAGCAATTTAACAAGGTCTTGTCTCTAAATAAATGAGGTTAGGGATGTAATTCAGTGGTAATATATCCCTGAGTTCAATTCTCAGTACCAAACAAACAAACAAACAAAAAACAACAAAAAACCCAGTAACAAAACAAAAGACTCATTTTCCTTTTTCAGGACAGATAATTTTCCTCATTTAGATTTAATATGAGTAGTACACCAGGGTCAAACAAATTCAGCTTTCTACAGCTTGCACTAAAAATTTATCAGCTTTGATATATGTGGAATCAAGTTGTGCTGAAAATGAAATTTTTTTCTCTTAACAAAAAGTCTTAATTTTCTGTTAGTGAAATAATTTTTTAATCATGTACTTTAAAAAGAATATTTCTGTGGCAAACTGCTAGTTGTCTTTAATGTATTTCTTCCTTGTTTTCATGTAGAGCTATAGAGTCTAGCCTCCCTTTTAGCAAATTTTAATCTATTATCAGGCCCACAGCATAGGAGAAGAAGAGATAAAGGTATCTCTTGAGTTTTTTTTCCAGTTTAAATAAATTTATTTCTTTGAAGTTTGTCCTGCTTTCTTATTCTCTTATTCTGCAACACACATGATAGGAATGTCCTTCAATCAAGCAGATGAGGGCAATATCCCAGGTAGCAGTTATGGAGCACCATGGAAGGACTGGGGTCTCTGGATCACTGCATGGATCAGGGTTGCCATACCAACCTGCACTGCCTACCTCCAAAATATGTAGAGAGAGATAGGAATATTTAGGCCACTGTATCTTGTATTCTCTCTTGCAGTATGTTAGCCTTATCCATCCCTATTTAAATTAATATAATCTTCAAAATGAAATAAACTGTTTCCATCCTGACCATGCTTACCCACCTCTTCCTCAGAGATTGTCACTATCTGAATGAACTGTGTAATTACCATCATCTTATTTTTCTCTCTAGTTTCTCTGTATATGCATAAAAAAAATTACCAACACTTGTTATTCTCAGACATTTTCCCCCTGAAATCTGTGAATACAAAGTGGAATTGCATTGTATTTTTTTTAAATTTAAATTTCTCTGCTAAGGAAATTGAGTATCTTTTCATTTAATTAATCATTTTCCCATTTCCTACATGAAGAAATACCATTCACAAATCTTGTGCTGTGTGTCTTGCTCTTATTTATAAGCATTTTAATATATTTTGGAATGTATTTTTATTTTTATTAGTTATATGCATATATACATTATAATTACACATTTTTTAAAGTTTGGGCTTACTTTCACTTTCTTTAAGCTTTTTTTTGAGATAAACAAAAATGACATGGTTTACTTCTGGGTAAAGTTCTAAGAGACATCACATACTTCCTTATACTCCTTTCTTTGATTCCATCAACTTGTATTCAGAATAAAATTGATATAAAGTAGAGCTACATTTGTTCCAATGAGGACATGTAGAGTGAATAAAAATAAACCCTCACATTCATCACTGAATTTGGGGATTGTGTTTTACCATAGAATACTCTAGCCTATCTCTTGTAGATATTTTTTGACTTAACTTTAGCTATTTTTTTTTTACTGTTACTATGATAAGCTGGTATAGATTCTTGCTCTTTAATACAATCTATCAATCTGAGCATTTAGACCATTTATCTTGATTATTGATATATTCAAAATTTAAATCTACCATCTTGTTCACTAGTTTCCATTTTTACTTACTACTGAGCCAACATCCATCTGATTATTCTACGAATGTCCACTGAATTCTGAGGCTCTCCACTTGGTTTTGGAGCATGCTCTATTTCTGGCCCAAAGTGAATCTTGAGCACTATTTGTTCTAATCCTTTTGTCACCTTTAGGGGGTTTGAGGAAGTCTCTTCAGAGGCATAAGAGGCCTCTTTTATTAATTTATTGACTCTTGACATGTTGCAGAAAGTAATCTAAGGATGCAAAAGGTTTCAACAAAGATAGTAAAAGCTACATTAGAAAGTAAAATGTGAAGATATTAATTCTCAGAGCACAATGCAGGCTAATTCCAGAAAAAGAACTGCCAAAAGGGCTTATGGTCAAATTTTTGTTTTTTAATTTTAATTAAGGTATAATATTTATAATACAAAGGGCCTGGATTTTCCTCAGGATTGGGAAATATTGAGCAAGACCATGTTTCCCCATTAGGGGCCTGGTCTGGCATGTTGGCTTTAGCTTACATGAATGTCTGTGGCCATCAGGTGGTCAATCAGATTATCTAGCCAAAGGGGCATGGTCTCTTAGTTTGATTAGGTTAATGGTCACTTTCTATGTCTAGTTTATGCTTTGCTGCATTCCAGAATACTTAGAGAAAATTGAAAAGTTGCAAGGTAATTTATGGGCTGTTCAGTGTGTTCATACCTCCTAGTTACTTTGGGACACTTAGTTAATTTGTCTGGCTCATGACTCACAAATAGTCCCAAACCCCCCATTCCACACCCCAACATGGACGTTTCTCCTTTACAGACTCAGAGTTGTTGTTGTTGTTGTTGTTTGTATATTCCTAGATTTCTTTCTCGTTTTAATTAGACTTTCCTTTAGTTCACAGTAGTGTCTTTACCTGCCTATTCCTGTAAGGACTCAATGGTATAGTCCAGTGCGACTTTCTGAAGGTCTCTAAAGCAATTACTGTGCAGCTCTCTCCTCCCAGGCACCCTTTCCTGTCTATCGTATCAGCTTTGGTCATTCAGACTCCCAGATTTGTCTCCTCTATTCAGGGTGAATATTGGACTGTGCTTGAGTTTCTACTTTCTGATTTCTAGTGAGAAACTTCATCAGAAAATCATCTGGTAGAACTCTGTGTCCAACTTATTTGTTTCTTATCTCTTGGGGATAATTTACTTCTGTTATCCAATGTCTTGAGAGTCACGTTCAAAATGTATTTTTCCAATTAATTTTAACATAAAAATTTCTATGGCTTTTAATTCAGGTTTAGTGGAACAGATATAAAGCAAGCAATGAAAATGTAACGTTTTCATGCTTTACTGTAATATATGATTTAGAAATATTCCGCTGTGAAATCTGGATTTGCAAAACTTTTCTTGAATTTTAATTCAGAATCATGATTTTAGCACTTTACCTTGAGATGATTAGACTTTGGAAATCAATTAATAATTCAACAAATTCAAGAGATAACAATGTTTGAATCGGAGAGAAAATTCACTTGCAATTTTAGGTATAATAGAGCAACAATAATTAGAATGAATTGTTTCCATGGGAATTCCATAAATTACTTAGTGAATGCTGAAGCTCTGTGGATGTACAGGTTAAAATTGACATCGTTTTTAAAGGTTTTTTGTATTGTTTTTGAAGGAAAGCTAGAAGCATATTATAATAACCTGACTAATTGACTAGTCAAGCATATTACATGGTCCTGAATCCAAAATGAACCTAAAACCACACTAACAAATTATTGTATTACTAGTTTAAGCAGATGATTATTCTACAATAACAATATTGTCATATGCATATTATAAATTGATTATACTTTAGAATATTATCTTCCTGGATGAAACCATAAAGCTTTCCAGTACCTTAACTGAAACTTGAGATAAATTTTAACTCTTAAATGATATTTTTTTTGGGGAAAAAACCCTAGATTTTATTGAAAGTGAATTTGTAAATTTGCTTTCTAATGGCAAGGTCCAATGGATCTTTTATATAGATTTCTATTATGCTGGTTGTAACCATTTTTAATATTTCCAACCATGTGACTGACTAATTAGAATATGCCCCATTTTTCAAATTATCTTATAGGATATATAATTATTTCAGTGTTTTTAAGAGAAAGATGTTTCACTTGTTAAATATATTTGGGAAATATTGTATTTCATTAATTCTTCTTGAAGATTCATATTGAAACTTTAAAATATCAGGGAAATTTTCCAAGAAATAAACAAAATTTAATTTTTTTAACTATAATCTGCCAAACATATGTGACTGTCATTTTAACATCCAACATGTATCTTTTCATTTAAATCCCATAATTATTTTGTCCAGTTAATTTAAAAATAATGACAAGTAAGCACACTACTTTTGCCATGGACTATATTTAATTTTATTTGTATTTTCATTGGTCATTTTATTTTGTAGTATTTAAAATGTTTTCTAATCTTTCAGGATTTTTTCCCTGTGGATTCTAGTACCAAAAAATTAAGAAGATCCCTATTTAAAATTCAAATGTGACCCTGTCACTCTCATTCTTAGGAATGACAAAAAAAAAAGTCAACCATTTTAAACAGAATGTTGTCTAAAATTTTCTGCATGACATATGTGATTCTTACCCAACCTCCTGAGACTTGGTTCTTTTTATGTATTCCCATACATTAAGTACTAATAATTAACTTACTTCTAAATTTATATTTACTTCTATATTTACTTTTCTTTCTGAGCAAATGTATTATTATGGATACAGGATATACTCTGTTCTCTCTTCTTTGTACCTTTGTACATGTTTACTTGAATTCCTCTAAAACTGCTTTTATTACAGAGCTTCTGGGCCAGAACTTGTTAAATAAGCTACCTATATTCAGAATCCAAATGAGGTACTCTTCAAAGCATAATATCTTTTCAAGACATCTTAACTGTCAGTTACCTAGTCCCTGGATGTTCTAGGTATATATTCAGGGCAATGTTTACTCTCAACAAAGTTCTGACCTAAAATTTCATCACTCATTTTTTTATGAAATGTATAAGTTGTTGATAAATATAAAGCTAGACTCAATAATAATATTAACATATGAGTAAGTGAAGGGTTTTATAAATGAAGCAAATACACATACAAAATATTTGCAATACATTGAAAATAATGAATTTAAATAGTTTCTAATATGTAATTATAAATACAATTATTTTGTAGCACCCTCTCTGCATATTGCAGTTAATCTATGCATCATTTAAACAGGTGATGTCTTTCAAAGAAATATAAAACTAATTAATAATCAAATAATGTTATTGTGCATAGCTTGTCCTTACTATTGCAAAAAATGTCCCCTTCTTATTTTCTGCCCATTCACCTTGGTATGCACAGTGCCTGAGAGAATGTCTGGTACAGAGAAAGCATTAAATAGATGTTCATTGAATTAATGTATAGCTGAATAATGGATGATTCAAGGTTTGAAAATCACTACGTTTCAAGATGACCTGTCCTTTAAAGCTTTTCTTCTTGACATTTTCTAAAACAGAGAGATTTTTAGTTGTATTCAGCAAAATAAGTTTTGACCAAATCTTCACTAGTTGAGTTCCTTTCGAGTATAGTCCCTACATTCTAATTATTGTATTCAAATAAATTAGACATATTTATTATAGGAAGAATATTCTAGAAGTGAAAATTCAATTGTTATAGTAACCATTGTCGGGAGCCATTCTCACATGTGACTGGGTGACTCCCGGTTAGGGTCTGAGGTGCTCTGGCTGTGTCGGAGCTTTCCCGGCCCTCTCCTGTTGAGAGAACCTGTCCGTGTGGGGGTGTAACTGACCACTGACCCCGGAGGCCCAATCACTGACCCTGACCTTGGAGTGCGGCCCCCCCTTCAACCTTCATTGGATGGAATTCTCCCCTGAGTTTCTTGCTCCCCAATAAAAGGCTACTCCCTGGCGTGCTCTCTCTCTCTCTCCTGCTAGCCCTGAGTAATCCTTGCTGCCCTGTCCGGCGGTTAGTGGAGGGAATCAGAGAGGGGAGCCGTCTCGGACCTGGTCATAGAAAAAGGTAACTGAGTCTGTGTGTTTATTTCGATCTCACTAGCTAACTTTTATGCCAAGAACCTCATTAATGAAACCATTGCGCTGGCCGCATGGTAGAAACCATGAATATTATACTTGATATTTCAGGATTCCTCTTGAATAATAATGTTCAACTAATTAGATGAAGAAACACCATTAATGAGTAAACAGGTATTTTTTCTGTATGTTTTGTATAAGTCAGAAAGTATGTTAATTATTTTATCAATATTACTTCTTTTAATCCATGCAACAGACAAAGGGGTTGCAGAAATTCAAGCTTGGAACTGTTAAGTAAGTGATGCAATAGTTTAGTCTAATGAGTGGCCGACTTAGTATTTGGACTGGTGACATCTGTCTCCAGAGGCTGAGCCTTTATCTATTAAAGTAGGCTTTTTCCCTCAGGGAAGATATTTCATATTAGTGCTCATAGTAATCAGAGACTTTCCATAGTATCTGGCAGAGAGTAAGTGCTCAAATAATTTTTTAGAATAGGTTGATCAATCTAAGTTCAAGCCTGTTATGATAACAAATACCATGAATATAAATTTACTTTTCGTAATCATAAGGATATAGAAATTCTGTATCCAAAGAGCTCCATATATTCTTTTTACTTGTTCAAAGCTATATGATGTATAAATGGACTTATTATCATGAAACTTTTTGAGTCTGTTCCTATCTCAATAGGTCATGTAAGTACTCAATTTTTAATATTTTTAAATATATTTTTAAATATAAATAATTATTAAACAGTTAGAATTTAAGGATATTGATCTCTTTTTTTAGTGTTCTTATCACAAAAAATCCTAGATATATAATATTTTTATATACATATAAAATAAATTACATAGGAAAATAATGCAAAGCTCTCAACTTGCTGAGTCTCTAAAATATTATAATATTAAAATATTTATTATTCCATAATTGTATGATCTAAAAATTTACAGGATTCCAATTCTATACATTCTTACCAAAGTTTGTAACAATTTTAACATCAATTAGAGGCAAAAAAAAGTCTTAAGAGGCAATCTAAACATCTTTATGCTCATTTGTTCTTACATTATTTAACAAGTTTAATTTTAGTATTCTTAATGATTTTAAATTATATATTTTTTCTGTTCAAAAATGGTTCTTGCTTTTCAATAGCTTTTAAAATTTTTCTTTACTTACACTGATAGTAGCATTTTTTTTCCACAAATATTTGAAAATATTCCACTCTGTTTTATCTTCTTTTCATAGACTCATTTCAAATTCAATTATGACAAGTAAACATGCTATTATTCATGTTTTTATTGTCTATTTAAAATTTGCCTGTGTTCTGTCTAACATGGACAACTCACCCTTCTGCCCCTAATACACTCCTGAAGCTGGGATACTAATCTTCCTTAGTTATGGTAACTTCTTCAACTATAGATGCAGAAACTTTATATTATTATTATGTAAATGTTTAGAAGTTGTTCTTAAAAGTAATTATTAAAAATTAAATTTAAAGCAAACTCCATCACCCATTACCAGCTTCACAGCATTCATCTTTTTAATCACTTAACATAAAATATAAAAATCTTTAAATGAACCCAAGTCAAGTGGTTAAAAGAACTACCATATAGCTTGAATGTACAATTAAGAGAATATACTAACAGCTCTTACAATACTGATCATTTGCTAGAAACTTCAAGTGAAATAAATTGGTCTAAATTAAGTAGCACTATTTGCAATATAGGTTTTCTTTTGAGAAGAAAAACAAAAACTACATCAGTGCATTTAAATTTTTCTCAACTTAAATTTTCCTTTCCCCATTCTCATCTCATTTTATTTTTAATTCAAGAGTTATAAAAAATGTAATTTCTATCTGTCTTAGGTCAATAGTCCCATTAAAAAATAGCCCAGGGTGGAAAGTTATATGTCTCTATGGGGGAACTATTCAATCAAAAGAAAAGTATTTGAGTCATGTTAAAAGCCCTACAAACAAATAAAAAAGGAATGAAGTACTGACAGTAGTTACAACATGCTTAAAACTCACAAATGTTATGCTCAATGAAAGAAGCTAGTCATAAAATAATATATGTTGAATAATTCCAGTGAAATCAGGTGTTCCAAAAGGCAAACCTATAGAGAGAAAATTTTAGAAAAGTGTTTCCCAAATATTGGTTTCAAACTTTCTTCTAGGTTGACAAAAATATCAAAATTTAGATTGTGGAAGTAGTTGTACAACTCTATAAATAAATTAAAATTCATTTAAGTGTGAGCTTAAAATAGATCAGTTTCAATATATGTAGCTTATGTCTCAATTAAAAGCATAGGAGCTCCCATACACACACACCAGATGTACAATGCCTTAGAACCCAAGAAACTGTGTAAATAGCTATTGAGGTAGAAGAATGCCAAAGAGACTGGTAGGTGCCTATCATCCTCTGTAACCATTAGTTTTCTCCTTGATTCATGCTTGATCATATTCTTGGCTGAAAATGGTCATGTTGAAATATAGGTGAGCATCTTGAAGGTATTAAGAGCCTGAGTGTCAACAGTTTTAAGTGAAAACCTCAATACTTAATACAAAAAGCAAACAGCTACATGATAATCTTTAAAAAAAAAACCTATTTTTAAGTGGTCGTAATTTTCTATTTTTTTTGACGAAAAATCTTTTAAAACTTAGTAATATTATGATTGTGGGTTCAAAAACATCTGTTTTCTGCTGAGAACTAACTCAGCATTTAAGGGTAGATAGCTGAATTGATTGTTATTGAATGGGTTGAATTCTACTACTTTGTGAAAGTTCAGATACTAGTTTGCTCAGGGAGGTTAATATAAAATTAGTGAATGTATGAATAGATTACAGAATGGGGCAATAACTAATGCAGTATTTAGAGTTGTGGAGGTAGCTAAAATAATGTTTTTGAAGTACCTTAAATTTCTTAAACCAGGTGTCCCATAAATATAGAGTACTGGATCTGATTATATAGTAATTCAACTATACAGTGAGAAAATTGCTCACTAAAATGGGGTGAATTATCTCTTCTCCAAATACGAAGGTTCTAGTGCACTAATGTACTGGAAGTGATTATTTACCAAATGTCATTCGCATCTTTTGAAGTTAATCCAATTCACATGGTTAAAATGTGTATCTCTAGTGTCTATTTACATTGGATAATACCATCTTTTCATGTAAAATTTATATTTAAAATATTTGTGCTAGTAGATTTGTGTAGTCACTATTTTATAACCTCTGAACATATATATTCACAGTCAAAAATGGAAAAATTTAAGTAAGCTTTTGTTTTTAATATTATTAAAATAAAAATTTTATAATTAATCTTGAAATTATTAATTGTTACACTGATAGAGAGAAAAGAAATGTGAAAAGTAAAACAATTTGAAAAGATCTTCCTTAGAAAATATCTAGTTACTTGATCTTCTATAAAATTGGCGAGTTGAGCATGTTAATTGTGTTAATGGAAAGAGCAATTTTAAGTTGCAATCAGGATTAAGCCAACATAAGAGTCTTCATTTTTCTTTTCCATTTGATGACAATTTTCTGTAATTAATATCAGTTCTTTTTTACATCTACTAACTGCCTTGACATTACAAATAGAACATTATGCTATAGCTTTAGATGAGTATTACATTGAAAATTTATGAATTCTTATTAACAGTCTTCTGTCATAAAATGTCTATAATTATAAAACAATATGAGTAAATAGTTACTGAAAATGTGAAAATGCATAAGAAAAAGCTAATCTTAAAAATGGGGATATTTCTAAAATTATATCAATTTGAATTAATCTAGGCTTATGAATTTGCATGGATGTCTAAGAATCTAAAAAATGAATTGCAATATTTAAGAGTCAGACATTTGTTCATTTACAGCTGAACATAGATCTACTTTAATACTAGAAATGAGGTTAAAAGTAGACAACCAAAATCAATTGAATTTTTAGATTTAAATGTGATTATTGTTTAAGATCTGTAAAGTGATATCCAGTTTGTAACATTACAGTGAACTACACATTAATCCAATGGAAGTATTGGGTTTTGTGTTCTAGTTGTTGCAGGGGGAGAAAGTTGAAGATAATATGCATATCCACTCGCATTGACTTTTCTTTTTACTCATTAATGGTTTCTATTTTGTTTTAGTGTCACACAGATTTTTCTTATGTACTAATATATATGATATATATATATATATATATATATAGAGAGAGAGAGAGAGAGAGAGAGAGAGACTTAAAATCTTTGTGATCATCTAAATTTTGAGAACTATGACAACTTTCGGTGACACAAAATAATAAAAGTTTTCCTTTTATATCAAATCTAGTATCTAATGATTCTTAAAGGCTTTCAACTGATCTAAACAATTCTTCATATGGGACATAGTAAGTCTAGCCATTAATGAATGAATGAAAATAATGCCATTTAAATGTTAAGTACGAGCCAGGCATGGTGGCTCACTCTTATAATCCCAGGGACTTGGGAGATCACAAGTTTGAGGCTAGCCTCAGCAATGTAGTGAGGCCATGTGTGAGTTAATTAGAACCTGCCTTAAAATTAAAAAATAAATAAATAAATAAAAGGGTTGGGAGGTAGCCCAAATTAAAACACTCCTAAATTTAATACCTAGTATGAATACACACACACACACACACACACACACACACACATATACATATACTATATTAAAACAAAAGAATAAAAACAGAAGTATTATAGGATGCAAATATAAAATATGTCATTATATAATTCTAATAAACAGGTAGAATATGAGTATTCTGTTTCAGGATTTTCTTTTAGCAAAATAAGGGCATCAATCCTGATTATTGGCTGAGTGAACATTATACACATTACTAAAAATAATAAATAGAGTAATAACCTTGCCGCTCTATGGTGAGTTCTCCTTGGCATTACAGATGGAGCCAACTCATGTATAATGAATGATGAGCTCCCTGGGAAATTCAATTTTTCCTACTGTGTATAAATATGAAACTAAGTTGTTTCCATTAAAAATAAGAAAAAAATCACTTTAAGAAAGTCTTCCTTTAAAAACCAATTCTTTCCCTTCCATAGAGAAAATAACTTCATTGTTTTCACATATAAAATTAATAATCTCAAAAATGTGTCTTATTATGCATTTATTAAATAAGAATGATAAACAAAAGGACCAAGTATGATAGGGTTGTTTCAAAAAATCCACAAATATATTTTATATGGAGACAAACCATTAGAAAAAAACATACATGTGACCACAACTTAATCTCTTCATTGAAGTTGTACATCCTTTTGAAAGTGCTAATGATTAGCCAAAAAAATCTGTTCATGAATTTGTTTTATTTTTTATGCTTTTATCTAGTCATGAGTAACAATTATAAGCACTATATTTTAAATATTATTTACTAACATTATGAAAATATTGGCAAACTTTTTGTTTAAAGTATGAAGAGATTGTTAAGTTTTAGGATTTTAGAATTCCTGAAGGACTGCAAAAGAGAAAGAAAATTCTGAACATTCCAGTTTATGAAACATTGAAATTTATGGGGTACCAATATTTAGGGCAGACTCAGCGGAAAAGTTTCAGGTAACTGACTGAGCTTACTAGAATAACAAAATATTGCTACTGCAGAAATAAGTTACTCTGTCACTGGGGAAAGCCAGGGGAATCTACTTACATTTGAAGGAATGTCAAAGAAGTGAAACTCACAGTTGAAGTAAAACCCAAACAAAACACCAAGTTTCTTCATAAAAAAAAGAAAGAAATAGATGAAAGAAAATAATTTAACTGCAGTGTTAAATTGTATTTATTTTTGTACAATAAATACACATAAAATAAAATATTTTTTAAATTACTTTTTATTGTAGGTTGTTCAAAACATTACATAGTTCTTGATATATCATATTTCACACTTTGATTCAAGTGGGATATGAACTCCCATTTTTACCCCGTATACAGATTGCAGAATCACATCAGTTGCACAACCATTGATTTACATATTGCCATTCTGGTGTCTGTTGTATTCTGCTGCCTTTCCTATCCTCTACTATCCACCCTCCCCCCTCCCATCCCCTCTTCTCTCTCTACCCCCTCTACTGTAATTCATTTCTCCCCCTTATATTTTTTCTTCTTTCCCCTCACTTCCTCTTGTATGTAATTTTGTATACCCCTGAGGGTCTCCTTCCATTTACATGCAATTTCCCTTCTCTCTCCCTTTCCCCTCCCACCTCTCATCCCTGTTTAATGTTAATCTTCTTCTCATGCTCTTCGTCCCTACTCTGTTCTTAGTTACTCTCCTTATATCAAAGAAGACATTTGGCATTTGTTTTTAAGGGATTGGCTAGCTTCACTTAGCATAATCTGCTCTAATGCCATCCATTTCCCTCCAAATTCTATGATTTTGTCATTTTTTAATGCAGAGTAATACTCCATTGTGTATAAATGCCACATTTTTTTTATCCATTTGTCTATTGAAGGGCATCTAGGTTGGTTCCACAGTCTTGCTATTGTGAATTGTGCTGCTATGAACATGGATGTAGCAGTGTCCCTATAGTGTGCTCTTTTTAGGTCTTTAGGGAATAGATCGAGTAGGGGAATAGCTGGATCAAATGGTGGTTCCATTCCGAGCTTTCCAAGAAATCTCCATACTGCTTTCCAAATTGGCCGCACCAATTTGCAGTCCCACCAGCAATGTACAAGAGTACACTTTTCCGCAAATCCTAGCCAGCACTTGTTGTTGTTTGACTTCCTAATGGCTGCCAATCTTACTGGAGTTAGATGGTATCTTAGGGTGGTTTTGATTTGCATTTCTCTGACTGCTAGAGATGGTGAGCATTTTTTCATACACTTGTTGATTGATTGTATGTCCTCCTCTGAGAAATGTCTGTCCAGGTCCTTGGCCCATTTGTTGATTGGGTTATTTGTTATCTTATTGTCTAATTTTTTTAGTTCTTTGTATATTCTGGATATTAGGGCTCTGTCTGAAGTGTGAGGAGTAAAGATTTGTTCCCAGGATGTAGGCTCCCTATTTACCTCTCTTATTGTTTCTTTTGCTGAGAAAAAAACTTTTTAGTTTGAGTAAGTCCCATTTGTTGATTCTAGTTATTAACACTGTGCTATGGGTGTCATATTGAGGAATTTGGAGCCCGACCCCACAGTATGTAGATCATAGCCAACTTTTTCTTCTATCAGACGCCATGTCTCTGATTTGATATCAAGTTCCTTGATCCACTTTGAGTTAACTTTTGTGCATGGCGAGAGAAAGGGATTCAGGTTCATTTTGTTGCATATGGATTTCCAGTTTTCCCAACACCATTTGTTGAAGATGCTATCCTTCCTCCATTGCATGCTTTTAGCCCCTTTATCAAATATAAGATAGTTGTAGTTTTCTGGATTGGTTTCTGTGTCCTCTATTCTGTACCATTGGTCCACCCACCTGTTTTGGTACCAGTACCATGCTGTTTTTGTTACTATTGCTCTGTAGTATAGTTTGAATTCTGGTATAGCTATACCGCCTGATTCACACTTCCTGCTTAGCATTGTTTTTGCTATTCTGGGTCTTTTATTTTTCCATATGAATTTCATGATTGCTTTCTCTATTTCTGCAAAAAATGCCGTTGGGATTTTGATTGGCATTGCATTAAACCTATAGAGAACTTTTGGTAATATCGCCATTTTGATGATGTTAGTTCTACCTATCCATGAACAGGGTATATTTTTCCATCTTCTAAGATCTTCTTCTATTTCTCTCTTTAGGGTTCTGTAGTTTTCATTGTATAAGTCTTTCACCTCTTTTGTTAGGTTGATTCCCAAGTATTTTATTTTTTTGAGGATATTGTGAATGGGGTGGTTGTCCTCATTTCCATTTCAGAGGATTTGTCGCTGATATACAGGAATGCCTTTGATTTATGCGTGTTGATTTTATATCCTGCCACTTTGCTGAATTCATTTATTAGCTCTAATAGTTTCTTTGTAGACCCTTTTGGGTCTGCTAGGTATAGAATCATGTCATCTGCAAATAATGATAATTTGAGTTCTTCTTTTCCTATTTTTATGCCTTTAATTTCTTTCGTCTGTCTAATTGCTCTGGCCAGTGATTCGAGAACTATGTTGAACAGAAGTGGTGAGAGAGGGCATCCCTGTCTTGTTCCAGATTTTAGAGTGAATGCCTTCAGTTTTTCTCCATTCAGAATGATGCTAGCCTGAGGCTTAGCATAGATTGCTTTTACAATATTGAGGTATGTTCCTGTTATCCCTAGTTTTTCTAGAGTTTTGAACATAAAGGGATGCTGTACTTTGTCGAATGCTTTTTCCGCATCTATCGAGATGATCATATGGTTCTTATATTTAAGCCTATTGATGTGGTGAATAACATTTATTGATTTCCGTATATTGAACCAACCTTGCATCCCAGGGATAAATCCTACCTGATCATGGTGCACAATTTTTTTGATATGTTTTTGTATCTGGTTTGCCAGAACTTTATTGAGAATTTTTGCATCTAGGTTCATTAGAGATATTGGTCTGTAATTTTCTTTCTTTGAAGTGTCTTTGTCTGGTTTAGGAATCAGGGTGATGTTGGCCTCAAAGAATGAATTTGGAAGTTTTCCCTCTTTTTCTATTTCCTGAAATAGCTTGAAAAGTATTGGTATTAGTTCCTCTTTAAAGGTTTTGTAAAACTCTGCTGTATACCCATCCGGTCCTGGGCTTTTCTTAGTTGGTAGTCTTTTGATGGTTTCTTCTATTTCCTCAATTAATATTGGTCTGTTTAGGTTGTCAATATCCTCCTGACTCAATCTGGGCAAATCATATGACTTAAGAAATTTATCGATGCCTTCACTATCTTCTATTTTATCGAAGTATAAGGATTCAAAATAATTTCTGATAATCTTCTGTATTTCTGAAGTGTCTGTTGTGATATTGCCTTTTTCATCTCGTATCCTAGTAATTTGAGTTCTCTCTCTTCTTCTCTTCATTAGCGTGGCTAAGGGTCTGTCGATTTTATTTATTTTTTCAAAGAACCAACTTTTAGTTTTGTCAATTTTTTCAATTGTTTCTTTTGTTTCGATTTCATTAATTTCAGCTCTGATTTTAATTATTTCTTGTCTTCTACTTCTTTTGCTGTTGTTTTGCTCTTCTTTTTCTAGAGTTGAAGTATTAGATCATTTATTTGTTGTTTTTTTCTTTTTTTAAGGAATGAACTCCAAGCAATAAATTTTCCTCTTATAACTGCTTTCAATGTGTCCCATAGATTCCGATATGTTGTGTCTGTGTTTTCATTTATCTCTAAGAATTTTTTAATTTTCTCCTTGATGTCTTCTATAACCCATTGATCATTCAGTAACTTATTGTTCATTCTCCAAGTGATGCATGATTTTTCCTTACTTCTTTTATCGTTGATTTTCAATTTCATTCCATTATGATCAGATAAGATGCATGGTATTATCTCTACTCCTTTATATTTTCTAAGAGTTGCCCTGTGACATAATATATGATCTTTTTTTGAGAAGGATCCATGTGCTGCTGAGAAAAAAGTGTAACTGCTTGATCTTGGGTGGTATATTCTATATATGTCAATTAAGTCTAGGTTATTAATTATGTTATTGAGTTCTATAGTTTCCTTATTCAACTTTTGTTTGGAAGATCTGTCCAGTGGTGAGAGAGGTGTGTTGAAGTCTCCCATGATTATTGTATGGTGGTCTATTAGACTCTTGAACTTGAGAAGAATTTGTTTGATGAACATAACTGCACCATTGTTTGGGGCATATATATTTATGATTGTTATGTCTTGTTGGTGTATGGTTCCCTTGAGCAGTATGTAGTGTCCCTCTTAAAATAAAATATTTGTATAAAATTCATTTCAAATAATGTTTATTTAAGTCAGAGAAATACATGATACCGAATGAGCTAAATATTGGAGGTGAATTCTGACACTTTTTTTTTTCTTTAGGTGGAATTTGGTAAGCTTTTAGAAGCATTAAGTTCACTCATTATTATATAAAAGCTTTGTTTAACAAATGTTAAATCTGCTATATAAAGCAAGTATGAATAAAATGATTGTACATTCAGTTTTACATTACGCTTTAAAAATAATTTCAAAGCCCAGCATTTAAATTTTAAGACTTTATATTTAAAGTTCTGAAGTAGTACCAAAGATCATAAAGGTCACATGCCTAACTTATTAATTTCTTAGATTTTTTTAAATCAAAGTGCATTTCCTGTGACTATGAACTTTATTACTGAGTAAATGCTGTTTTGGTTTTTGTATCTGATATACTCATGTTTCATAAAGGAAATATTTACATTTCTATGTTTATGCAATTATGGTTGATTCCCTTTCTGAGTTAAATAACAAACATTTCAGAAGAAATTGGAGTTGATAAAGGTATTTGAGTTATCATTCACAAGAATGCATGCATATTTTGTTTTACATTATTATTTCTATCAAGACAACATTTTGACATTTGCATTCTTTTGTGTAACCACATTTACAATAATTATTTAAGGAGTATTTCCATGCTTGACTGGTTTCAATATTCATGATGAGTTCTTCTGAATGATGGATTTTTCCATTCATTAGTTAATTGTTTTATTAGTATCTGAATATAAGTATATAAATTTGCTAGGACTATCATAACATAGTACCATATAGTGGGCATCTTAAAGAATAGAAACATGTGCCATAGTTCTGGAGACTAGGATTCTGAGATCAATATGTTAACAGGTATGGATCCTTTGGTGTACTCTGAAGAATATGGTTTCTGATGGTTTGCTGGCAACTTTTGATACTCTTTGGCTTCTCCTGCATCACTCAGTCTGCCTTCATCTTCATGTGACATTCTCTGTCTGCACATCTGTGTTTAAATGTCCCCTCTTAATAAGAACACGAGCCATATTGAATTAGGAGCCTTATTTTAGTATGACTTCATCTTAATAATTACATTTTCAATGACATCAATCACAAATATGATCACATTCTGGGGTTATAATTTTAGCATGCATTTTTGGAGTGACATAATTCAACACATAACAGTAAACATATTTTAATTTTATAATTTGGGGAATATGTTTAACATAGGTTTAACATAGGTTTAATCTGCCTTGCAGTAGTTAGCATCATTTCTGTTAGGAAATGTTTATCCAATTGCTGCCATAATATTACTCTAACTACAGGAATAAAAAAAAATAGAAAGTCACAGTTATTTATAATAAGGACACTGACCAGAAATTGGACATATTATTTCCAATTCTAATCAATAGAACAGAAGGTAGACATTTGACAACATTGAGCTCAGGTAATATAGAGAAATATAGTCTGTTATTTTGGATCCTTGTGATAAACTAAAAATTCTATTAATAGGGAAGAAAGAGACTAGATATTAAAAACATCTTGGCGACTTGGCTATAATCCTCATTTTGTTTCTCTTAAATATATACTTATTCTCACGCATTTGATATACTTTTCTGTTTCAAGGGAAGTAACATTAATGTCCCTTGCACTCACTGCATTGTACTCAAAGTCTAGGATCTTTGAAGAATGTGTAGTCTAACGTATTAGATCTGAATTTGGATTATTATGGCACAGTACTTTTTCATTAAAAGAGCAACTATCTGTATTTTGCGTCTTCAATGCCACTACAATCCAATAAGTAACAGTAGAATAAAGGCATACCAGCAAAGGTCTTCCTTTTTAGACTACTGAAGAATGAGATCACATAACAGTCTCTGTTTTTTTAAATATATTTTTTTAGTTGTTAGACATTTATATTATTTATTTATATGCAGTGCTGAGAATCATACCCAGTGCCTCACACATGCCAGGCAAGTGCACTCCTGCTGAGCCCCAGCCCCAGCCCCCAGTTTCTGTTTTAATTGTTAAGTCACAATTTCTATAAAGAAATGTATATATCCAAGGGATATATCATGTGAAAAACAGACCCATATGCATGATAGTTCTGCAGTGTATATCAATTCAAAAATTTCCATTAGATACTAAATGCAGAAGAAGTGACATAAGGCAGTCTCAAGAATAACCATATAATCAGTGTAGCTACATCCGCTTAGCAATTGTCACCTGAAGCATAATCAGTATTCCAAATTTAAATGAAACAATACATAATTTTTCTAAGTAAAGAGATTAAAAAAATTACAAATATTGCTCACAGAGTTACTTGATAATCAGTGTAAATAATAATTTATTTTTAAAAATTATAACAACTGGAAGCAGTTTAAAAATGGTTTTGAATTGTATTTCTCTGTTGAATACTTGGAATGATTTACCTCTAAAAAGAAAAACTATTTTTAGATTAAAATAGTACTAAAGTAATACTGTTTTAGAATTAGGCTTTTTAAAATTTTACTTAAGGTTACTATACTCCCTCAGAATGTATACTTTCAATTATTTTTATTAGTAAGTAGTTTTTGTTCAGCCATCCTTTTGATACTTAGCGTCTTCATGGTTAAGGATCATCTATAGAGAGAGGCAGAACAGTATAGAACTCTAGAGTGCTTATTCTTTAGTCAGTTTTTGTAACAATAGGCTTATTTATTTATTTATTTTACAGTAGAATGTATTTTGACATACTCTATACAAATGGAGCACAACTTCTCATTCTTCTGGATGTGCAAGGTGCAGAATCACATGAGAAGTAGAATCATACATACCTATAGGGTAATAAAGTCTGTCTCATTCTACCATCCTCCCATCCCCACAGCTCCATCCCTCACCTCACTCCCCCTTACACAAACCAAAGTTCCTTCAATATTCCCAACCCCATCCCCACCCCACTATGAATCAGCACCCAATTATCAGAGAAAAACGTTTCTCATTTGTTTGGTATTATAGATATTTACATTAAAAATAATTTTATTTATTTAACTCCTTTTATGATTTGAATATTTGTGCTTCTTCCAAAATTGATTTGAAATTTAATCCCCCATACAATGATATTAAATGAAGGCTTTAGGGGGTGATTAAGCATGACTGCTCCATTATCATGGATAGGATTACCACCTTAGAAAGGAGCTAGAAGGAAATAGCTGTGACCTTTTCCCCTTTTGCCCTCCTATGTTCCACCATGTGAGGATAAAACATTTGTTTCCTCAGAATGGCACATAATTCAGGCACCATCTTGGAAGCAGAAACCAGGTACTTACTAGACACTAAATGTGATGTTGTTTTTATCCTGGACTCCCCAACCTTCTGAACAGTGAGGAATAAATTTTTCTTGTTTATAGGTTACCCAGTCTCAGGTAATTTATCATAGTGACAGAAACAGATTGATCACTCTTAACCATATTCAAATATCTTTTGGACTCCTAATCTTTGAATGCCAGGTGACATATTTTTCTCTCTAAAATCATATACTGACAGAAATTATTTGAATCTCTTCTTTCCTCTTTTGATTTTAGAGTGCCATACATTTAATTTTATATATATATATATATAAATATATATTTCATGTATATATTTATATATATAATTAAATGATGAGCATAACAAGATAATTTATTATATATAAAGTTTAATAACATGATTATATATTGAGATAATATATATATATATATATATATGAGTTTATATATATGTAATTTTATAGCTTTCCCATTATTTAAAAAGCATGTGATAGAAATCTTTATTTACCAATGAATATTTTGTTTTTTATAGATGTAAAGTTTACTGAAGTTTTTTAATTTGTTGAAAAAAATTAGCACTTTAGTAGGTTACTTTACTTTTTTGATAATTTTATCAATAAAATATTATTACCTTCTTTGATTTAGAGTGTGGGAAGTAGGGCTCCAGTTTACACAATTGGAAAATGGAAAAAAAAAAAACATTCTCTCACATGTTTCAGCATTGAAGCTATCTATGTTTAAACTAGCAACAACTTGGTGTTTCCTACCCTATGGTACCCTAGAAAGTAGAGGAGGGTCAAAACAATGCTATGCTATTTGAACGAGATGCCCAGTAGCATAATGTCACCACTTGAGTTCTCCATGGGGAAGCTCTGTGTACATGGCTATTTGTATGTAGCTCTGGGCTTTCTAGTGGATCAGATAGCCAAAATCTGCTAAAAAAATCAAGTGACATGAGGACTTGACTTTGAGGTTTATACTTTGTCAGTGGTAAGCAAAGCTCTCCCTCTGTTTCCTGGTTTTCATGTCCTAAAGTACTCTCCTCCATGATGTCCTTTCACCATGATTTTCTGCTTCACTTTGGGCCAGAGCTATGGAGTTGGCTCACCATGGACTGAACCTTTGAGCCCATGAGTCAAAAAAAAAAAAAAACAACCAGAAACTACTTTTATTCTTCTAGGTCTTTTGATCACAGTGACACAAACTTGACTAAAACAGAAATTGATAACAAGAAGGAGGGTCCTTGCTGCATCTAATATCACTCTGTGGTCCAGAAGCCCTTGGAGCTGGTTTGTGGTAGGAATTTTGAAAAGTTGAGAGATGTAGGCTGGAAACACTTTAGGATATTGTAAGTGGAGCTTAATGGGTAATTCTGGTGGGATCTCAGAAGACCAGAACACTGATAGGACTATAGCTAAAGACTGGATACAGGACATTTGGAGTGTGATAAGCACTTCAGGGTATAGTCACTATGAATATTAGTGCCCTCATAAAAGTAGCTTCTCACCCTCTGCCATGTAAGGGAACCATGAGAGGATGTCCTTTGCAAATACAACACTGAGCCCTTACAGATTTGCCGACACCTTGATCTTGGACTTTCTAATCCTCACAACTGAGAAAAATAGATTCTTATTCTTTATAAGCTGCTTCATATGCAGTATTTGTTACAGTGACGCAAAGAGCCTAAAGTAAAAATGAAAACAAGAACAATCCAATAGCAACACACAAAAAAGAAAGCAAGTAGACAAATTCCCATATAGAGATAATTACATATAAACATACACATAAATATACACCTCTATATATTTTTTCTTGTGTGTCTGTATGTGTGTGTGTATTACTTGTCTCTGTTCTTTATAAAATTTAAATGCAACATTATATTGATTTTATGTCTTCTTTCATTAGTTTATTGTAACTATGAGATTTTTTTCTAGTTTTTGCACCCTCTTCTGTAGTTTGTTCCATTTTATGAATATACCTCTATTTGTTTATCCTTTCTAATAACTTTTGATGAATATTGAGGATGTTTGTCATGCTTTACTATTAGAAATACTGCTACTCAAAACACTCTACATATTTCTTGAAATCACACACACATTTATACATACACACATCGAGGACACTTGTCATTACTCAACAACTTATTGTTCCTCATAAATATGAATTTCTTTAGCTTCACTAGACATTCCTTAGCATTTTTAGATGCCTGGAACAACTTAAATGACTACCATCGATATATACAAATTGATTTTTCTATATTTCTGGCAAAATACTGTATTAATTTTGAAAATTATATTTTTCCTGTGACTATATCATAGAAGTTTTATGAAAATTTAAATTTTTCTAATCACTAACAAAGATGAGTAAATGTGGTAGGCATAATTAAAACCTGCCTCCTCTACAAGATTAACTGCCTTATAGTATACACACCCTGCAAAATTCTCTCCCCTTGAGTGTAAGTCAGTCTGATAAATACAGTTCACTATGAATATAATGGATCTAGCTCTTATGATTAGGTTATGTTAATATGGCAAAGTTGAAAGAATTATGTAGATGTAATCAAGATCTCTAATCAGTTAACTTTGAGTTAATCAAATGGTAGATTACCCTAGGTGAGCCAGACCTAATCAGATGAGCTCTTCAAAGAAGGACAAAGAAGTCAAGGATTTAAACCAGCAAAAGTTCTCTACCTTGTGTGCTGCCCCTGAGAAAACCAGCGGTCAAAGTTTATGCAACGTGATTAACTGAGTTTTTTCAACTACCAAATGAGATTGGAAGGAGACCCTGAAACTTGGCTGACATCACAGCTTCAGGTAATACTTAGATGGTAGCCTGTGGAACACTAAGTACAGGGGCCCCAGTGCTTGAGTCAGAAAAATTATGAGATTTCTCCATTTCTGGTAATTTGTTATAGGGCAATAGAAAACAAATATATCAACTATATAAATATGTATATATGTGTGCATTTGTGTATGTATATATGTAAAATATATGTATACATATAATGTGGAGGAGATATAAATTGAGATTGAGGATTTTTTTGGTAGGAATAAGAAATGACTTGTAGTCGTCACCATGGAGCTTCTGGAGTGTTATATTTCTTGATTTTGGAGCACTTTAAGATGATATGCTGATTTTGTGAAAATTTATAACTGTGCGTTTATGATTTTTACTTTTAGATATGTTTTCCTTTGGTAAAATTTACTAAAGTTTAAGTTTTATGAATCTCATTTTCTTATGAAAAATGATTTTCTTATCGTTAAAATAATTGGCAGTATCTAAGGCTTTGGGATTATGTTTTCATAGATGCTTGGTGGATCATATTTTAATAATACAGACAGCATCACTGCATTCATTTGAATTTCCAAACTTTTCATTTTCTTTTATTCAATATCAAGTCTTTTAAACTTCATATAAATAGTATTGGATACTGCTGAATACATTTAAAGTCCATTGTATATAGTTAATGTTTTTGGTAACTGATATGGAGAATATTTTTAGTAAATTATAGTGATATCTGCTAATGTAATTTTAGAGAGTACTATTTTTATATTAAATTTTGAGGTATTATGGATAAACAACATCCAAAACTTTTAAAATAATAATGATGCATATGATCCATTTATCACTAGGAATATTTTCTTTATATTTATCTCATGCACGTGCGTGCGTGTACACACACACACACACACACACACACACATATACACACACATTCTATTATTGGATAGAAGAGTCCCTGAAAAAAATTTTTTTTCTATTCTCTTAGGGTAATTTTCTATGATGTGACTGGTGTACTATTGCCCAATGTCGCCACCATCTAAAATTGTATCCTATATATATTTTTTAATTTCCCCAATTTGAAGAGTACATTTGAAAAAATAAAACAGAGTAAAACATGGAATTTCACAATATTAGCTTCTAAAAATATATTATTTTACATTCCAATTACTATTCCAATTCCATATAATAATAGCAAGATAAAATATAAATTAAATGTAAAATTACATTCTTTAGATACCATATTTTGACAATGGACCACTGGTCTTGTATTTACCTTATGTTGCTCCAAAACTTCAAGTAATTTTGCCTAGAAGGAGATTCACAATTGAATATGCTACTAATTTAAAAAAAAAATTAGTTTGCTCTCTGTTTGCGATGCTAAATAAAATAAACAACTGCTATTTTCTCTATAAAAGCTTAGAGTGTGATTATAAAAATAATATAGTGTAACTATATAGTTAAATAGCTAATTCCCATAGGTCTAGAATCTAATCAGTTTTATTGTGTTCTAGTTATTATTTTTCTGTATTGGAAGAGCAAAATAGTAATCCAAGTTATCTGTTACAAATATTAAGAATAGTTGTGAAAAGTTTGCAGATTTTAAGTATAACCCTTGCATTTCAAAAGACAGGAGTTGTTTAATCCTGACTGTGTACAAATAGAACAAATCATGAAGATATAACCAAAAGGGCTCAGAAGGTGACAAGTGAATTAATGCCAGAATAACTATATATTTAAAGGTATAAAATTGCGCATGGTGAAGCACTGTACTGAGAACTGGGTGCCACAAAATTGAACCAACCTGAAATCCTGAGCTACTACATAAAGAAGAGCAGCTTCGGAGGGTTGCCTAGATCACAAAGCAGTTTGTTCAACAAGAAATATCGGAACTTTCTTGTGATCAATCATTGAAATGCTACGTTCTTTTTTTTTTTTTTTTCTTTTTAGTGTAACCTTCTTTGTCCTGATTTAGACAAATTATGCAGTGGTTGAGAAATATGTGCAAAAGTAAGTCAACAGACTCTATCTAAAAGATTTAGATAATTAGGACTACTACCAAGAGTAATAGGTATGCTGAAGAAAAAAGTTAAAAAATGAGAACTGTGTGAACATTCCATATTATCAAGTATACTGCACAAAACCTACATGAAAGGTAACAAACACTGCTTATATTGGGAAAGATCTAAAAGAGGCAATAGGAAAAAATAAATGACATAATTAAAAAAATAATTAAAAAAATATAAATCGTCTTAAAATTTAAATAAAGCTTTATAATTAAAACTCTCACAAAAATCTAATAAAATAAAGTATGAAAAACTGCACCATAAAAATTACCATAAAAGAGTCAAATACAGAAAAAGTAGATATAGTCATTCTGGATATATGCAGTGAATAAAAATTCAAAGGTGGCATTAGCCATTTTTAATGAGATAAGTTGTAATTCAGTGCAAAAAATAAATATATAATATATAATCCATTTTTAAAGAAAATTAAAGAGAATTTAATGCACCAAATAATGTAGTATTGTCACAGAGCCAAATCATCAAAAAATATAAGGAGAAATAAAAACATGTTTATAACAGAAGACATTAATTTTTATTTTATATTTTATGTTGTGAAAAAATCAATAGTTGATAATAATAATAATGATAATACTACATGGGTATAAGTTTTCAAATTCTGTACATTGATAGTAATAAATACACTTTTATTACCACATACTTTTTATACATGCATTGTATATTAAGTCACAAAACACTTCAGTCAATTCTGAAAAGTTTAGCTAAAATTGGCTACATCCTCTAATTCAATAAACAGAAGTGATAGGAAAATATGAAGAGTAACAATGTATAAATTTTAAAATTATGGGTGTGTAAAAACTACATTTGTATGTATATAGATATATACATATGTGCATTTAGCAACTTCATTAGGCATATTTTGAATATCATAAAATGAACCTATTTCAAGTAGCTTCATTTACTGGTGCAACAGCTAGCATTAAGTCAGTTTTAAAAATTTCCATTTACCCTAGTAAGATCCTGTATGTCCAATGAAATTTCATTCCATTCTCACCTCCAACCACAATCATCTGTATTCTGTAAAATTGCCCTTGTTGAACATCAAATGTTTTCTCTCATATGGTGAACTGGTCTAAAGAGAGAGAAAGAGAGGGAGAGAGAAAAAAGAAGGAAGGAAGGAAGGAAGGAAGGAAGAAAGGGTGGGCAGGGAGATTTCATACAAATAGAACAAAGATCAATGGAGTAGAGGAATGAAATTGAGGGAAGAGAGGAGGGATAGGATAAGGAAAAAACGGAATGAATTTGACCTAATTTCATATACACACACACATATATATATATATATATATATATATATATATATGAAATTACAGTATACATATATGTACAGTATACATATATAATATACATATATGATTACAGTATACATATATATTTGTAATTTCATATATATATGAAATTACAATGAATCTCACCTTTATGTGTAGCCACAAGACACTGATTTTAATATATATGCATATAAGTGAATAGCTGAAAGATCAGTAGATAAAAAGAAACCGGACGAGGGAGGAAGAAAGGGAAAGGGGCAGTACTGGGGACTGGATTAGAGCAAGTTATATCCCATACATTTATAATGATGTCAAAATAAAGGCCACTGTTATGTATAACTAATACAAACCAATACAAAATGGAAAAAAGTGCTTGTATTGGACCTTTAATTAACTGAGCTCATGCAACACATAATCTCCTCTGTCTAGCTGCCTACTCTTAAATAATATTTTAGAATTTAATCCATGATGTAACACAGTCTATAGTTCCTATTTTAAATTGCTGAGTAATATTTTATTGTGTGTTTACACCACATATTGTCTACCCACTCCTCAGCTGATTGACATTTAATTTGTTTCCACTTTGCATATTGTGAATAACACTTCTGTGAACATTCATGTGAAAGTCCTTGCATGGATATGTTTTCATTCATCCTGGGCATACACTCTGAAGTACTAGATCCTATGGCAGTTTTATGTTCAACTTTTTAAGAGAACACCATTCTGTTTTCCAAAGTAACTATACCACTTACACTTTCCCAGCACTTTATGAGAGGTCCCATTTTCCCACAGAGTTGCCAGTATTTGTTAGCATTAGTCTTATTTTCTATTGTTAATGTGGTGGGTATAAAATCTTATCTCATTCTAGTTTTAATTTGCATTTACTAATGAGCTCTTTGCATGTACTTATTAGCCATTTGCATATATTATTTATAAAATCTGTTAATATCTTTTACCCATTTTGAAAATTTATATACAGTATATATGTAATAAATGTTATTATGTATATAATGAATGAATGGAAAAAAACTGAAATTTCTATATCTAAGTTTATGGAAAAAGCTAAAGTTATTTTAGGAAGCAAATTCATGGATATTTATATTAATGGAAATAATAGAGTGAAAGTAAATGAATCATTAGGTAATAAATTAGAAATTACAAAATCAACATAAGAATTAATACAAACCTAAACATAAATCAATAAATTAGAATAAATAGAACTAAATGAATTAATAAAACAATAAGACAAATTATTTTCTAAACTAATCAAGGAAAAATTTATTAAAATCAAATGCACATACACACTAATTATAGATGAAAAAATAGATAAATGGGATATTAACTAAATAATGTAAGGCTACATTTTCTACTTTATATCAATACATTTTAGATCTGAATAACATAAATAATTTTTTAAGAAAAATATATATTGCTACAACCAACCACAAAACAGAAATATACCTTGATTAGAGTAGTGCAAGAAACCGAATTTTTAAAAAAGATTTATGATAAAAAATGAACTGTTTACCCATGCAATTAATTAAGAGATGATTGAAATATTTTTGCTCATATATTCTGTGGGGAATATATTCTGAGACCTCCTCCCCCACTGGGTTCCTGAAAAACAGACCATACTGAATCCTATAACTGAATCTGACATATTCTATGTTTTTTCCTATGCTTACATTTCCATGACAAAGCTTAATTTATATATTTGATGCAATGAAAGGATAATAACAATAATAATGAAATAAATCATTTATAACATTATATTATCATAAGTTTATGAGAGGTCCTTTCTCTTCTTTCCTATTTGCAAAATGGTATCTTATAGTTTAACCATTTCACTTAAAGAAAGCATTTTGTAGCTTCTCCTTAGCATACCTGAATTGCCAGCATTACTATTACTGTACTTTGGTGCCATTATGAAAAAAATAAATAAATAAATAAAGCTTATTTGAACATAAGCAACAATGTTCTGCCACAGTTGATTTGGTTATTGAGACAGCTACTGAGTTACTAATATGTGGGCAGTCTATAGAGTATAAATACACTGGACAAACGAATAATTAATTTCCAGGGCAGAAGGAGCAGGACAGCATGAAATTTCAGCTTGCTAATCAGGACGATTCACTATTTAAAACTTAAAAACTGTTTATTTCTGAAATTTTTCCTTTTGTATTTTCAGACCATGGTTTGCTGTGGTTAATTAAAACTGCAGAAAGCAAAACTGCGGACAAGGGCAGAGGGGTCCATAATTTCAAAGCTATTAAAAATCCTCTAAAATACAGAAAAAAAGAAAAGAAGATAGCCAAATATTAACCTAAAACAGCAATAAAAGATATATTCAATCTGCTGTGTTGTCCCCCAAAATAAAGAGAACTCCAGGTCAATCACACCTGTGAATACCAGCTTTAAAAACAAAAACAAAAAACATTAAATAGGGGCTGGGGTTGTAACTCAATGGTTGAAGGCTCACCTAGCATGCACAAGGTGCTGGGTTCAATCCTCAGCACCACATAATATGTATTTAAAAAAAATAAGCACTAAATAGCCAGGTGCAGTGGTGCACACCTGTAATCCCAGTGGCTTGGGAGGCTGAGGCAGGAGGATCACAAGTTGAAAGTCAGCCTCAGAAATTTAGCAAGGCCCTAAGCAACTTAGTGAGACCCTGTCTCAAACAAACAAACAAACAAAAAGTCTGGGGATGTGCTTCAGTGATTAATTGCCACTGGGTTCAAGTCTTGGTACAAAAACCAACAAAACAAAAAGTATTAAATAGAATATCAGCAAACATTACCCTGAAGTGAATTAATCCAGACTAAAAGACTCTTATTCCATGGGTACACATGGTGTGTTATTTCCTTAAATCTGACTGCTCCATTACCAGCATCCACATTTAGCATTTAAATACTACTTGGCAATATTTGATGTTGAATCACTAATCATCCTGGAGTGTCTAATATGCACAGGTGACTCTTAGGTGTCTCACATCACTGTTAGTCTTCAGTAAATTATCTCATAAAGAATGACTGATTCTCTAGGTCTTCTTGCAAGAAGTCCCAGGACTGCCCTCTGCTACAATCTTCCTTTGCATTTCTCTAAATAGTTCACATCAATTTTCTTTTTTGTTTGCAAAAGAGGAAGAACTATTCCTAGACCAGACATAGTTATTAGATACTGCAGTTCTACATTTAATTACTTAATTTTATGCATCCTGTTGCTAACAAAGAGTTAATTTGCCAAATATATTTTAAATTTTTTTTCTACATTTTAAAAAATAATTTTAAATGTTTGTGGCTTGATTTAAGCTTATAGAAATACAAATCTTTTACTCCTCACTAAATAAAAGAAAAAGCTACTTATAACTCATTTACAGCAATAGGCATTGGTACATTCTATATGAATACACAAAATATAGAATGTCACTATGCATACATTTATAGATAAATATAATTTATGCATTTATATATAAATACACATAAGGATATATGTGCGCATATATCCTTGTGTATATGTAACATTAACATCTGTTATTTGAAGATGTAATTTATAGATACATGATGTTTTAGTTCATTTTTTATTGCTACAACAAAATATCTGAGGCTGAGCACTTTTTAAAGAAAAGAAAACATTTATTTAGCTTACACTTCCAGGTTGAAATTTCAAACAGCATGGTGTCAGCTCTGATTCAAACCCACCTAGGTGCCGGACATCATGGTAGATGGCTTTGGATGGTTGGAGCATGTGTAAGAGTGAGAGATAACATAATGGCAAGGTAGAGATCCAGAGAAAGATTCAGAAGTCAAAGCAAGAGTTCTAGGAAAACCAGCTTACATAGGGAGTGACATGGACCTACTAAGCCACTCGCTACAAATTTGGGATTAGAGTCTTAGCCTTTTATGAAGGTGCAAAATGAAAATCTTGGTTCCAGCTTGTCTCAGGAGTCATCTTATTTATATCATTAAAGATACCTACTTCTGCTTTTACTTAGAAATATGTGTTTGGTAAATGGGTAGGTGGTTGGATACAGAGGTGGATAGACAGATGAGAGAGAAGGGAAAGAGAGAAAAAGAGAAAATGAAAGAGAAAGAGAGAGATTGAGTGGAGAAAAAGAGTGGGAGAAACAGGAAATAAAATTATTTCCCAAGAACATGGTAAAGTGGATGCAATTGGGTAATTGACAGGAGAAAAGAATTGTTACAGAGAAAGCAGAAGTGGCAATTTTCTCAGCCTGACAGGCTGAGAAAGGCATGGTGCGGTGTTATATCCCATTCCCCAGAATGATAGCTGAGAAGATGGCAACTTTGCTCTCAACACTGCTTTACCTGACACAGAATATTTTAATGATTATAATAGAAATAACTTGGAAAATATAAGACTGATTTCAATTGTTCTCTTATGTATGTCATCTAAGAATTGAGTGATTTGGAAATTTATCTCAACTACTTAGCAATCCATTTTTTGTTGCATGTTACTAGCATGACATTCTTTTGATGTGTGATTTCATTATATCATTATATTTACTTTTATGTTTCCATTTTTTTCTGTTTTAACATTTTTTTTCCTCAGGCTTTGGAACAACAAAGTGCTTGGCACATAATGTGCATAGCATGTATATTTGTTGAATAAAATGTATATAATTACTAAAATACATTGCATAACGAATATTAAAGAAGCAATTAAGAAATAAAACAAGTTATTGAACTTTTTATTTTCATAGAAACCACATTCTTTCCCTAGGCCTTATTCTTGACCAGGAATCTAGGATAGGACCATAGTTAAACCACTCTCCATTGTTCTTAATTCTACAGCTTCTCAAAACAGAAAAATACAATGACATGAAAACTAAAGAATATATTGAAATAATAAATTTTGGAGACTTTTAGCTTGAGCTAGAATAAAACAACCTATTTCTTCCCTTGGCATACTTATAATTCAAAAACTTGAACAGAATAAAATAGCACACATAGGAAGACTCTAAATGAGGGAATGAAAATGATGACCTGGCTGAAGCCTATGGGACTTGAAGAATGAAAATATGTTGAGTTTCTTGAGTTTATTCTTTGCCTCCCATCTCTCTAGGATGGGACACAAGACAAGGTTGCAACCTAAAAACACCAAAAGAAGCAGGGGGAAAAAAAACTGGGGAAAACCCACTTCTTCCACCAAAGAATTAGGAAAAGGTGGTCTTAGTAGAATAGCATTTAAAAAAAATACCAGCCCACCTCCAACTAACACTAGTGGAAAACTGTCTCCTGCCTATACCTGGTGTTAGTGGAATCAAGCATGGAGCCAAATTTTCACCCTTTACTTGGCAGCAACTGACAGTATTTTGATTATTTCACAAGAATAGTTTTAATGAGTCTGAACTTTTACTCCACAGGCAGAAATAGGGAAGAATAATATGGTATTATTCAGTACCCTACTTCCCCATATTTCTCAGTTAGTAACAGTCAATCCAAGAGGACAGTGTCTTACTGTCCTCCACTCCTACCATCAGCAGTGAGGTTGCAAGAGGTGGTATGAGTTGACATTATGTTATCCTTCCTGGGAATCAGTAGAGTTGAGTTCATATCTTCACTGAGCAACAAAAAGGTGGTGCAATTCCAGGCTCTATCATTTGCGGAACAATGTCAGTGATGCCTCATAGGAAACTGAACATTGATTTTCACCCAGATCTGTGTGGTGGAGATAAATGGGGTGATTGCTGAAAAAGACGATTAAATAGGATTCTTACAACATATCCCAGAAGTCCGGGACACAATCCAAAATCACACATCATTTTTAGATCCAGGACAATTATACTTAAATGAGAAAAGACAAACAACAGATGCCAACACTGATATGACTCAGATCTTAGAATCATTCGACAAAGATGAAATTTGCTTTGGTACGCAATTATGAACTCTAGTAACAAGTGAAAAAAATAGAAAACCTAGAAAAAAAAATTCAAAAACAAAAATCAGCTATAGAATGGAAAAATAAAGGCAAGAAGTTGTTGGGGGAATTAAAAACTGAAAATGTAAAAAAAAATAAAGAAATTTTTACTGCATGGGCTCAATAGTAAAGTGAAGATGATAGAAGAATCAACTTTGTGATAGAACAATAGAAATTACCAAATCTGAACAAAAAAGAAAAAGTTAAAAAAGATTCAGAGATCTCTGTACCCAAAACAAATGATCTAATATCCATGTTAAAATATCCCAGAATAAGATAAAAGAAGAGTAGCCAAAAAATTAAGCAAAGAAATAATGGCTGAAGATTTACCAAATTTGGTTACATGCATAAATCCACAGATTAAAGATGCTGAACAGAATCCAAACAGAACAAACCCAAAGAAATCTATACTAAGATATAACATAACCAATCTGAAAACTAAAAACAAATACAAATCTTGAACTGAACTAAAGAAAAATGACACATTTCCTATCATGAAGACATAGTTTAAATGACAGCTGATTTCTCATATGAACCTATGGAATCAGAAGGAAGCCCATATCCTTCCTTAAGAATGAAAAGAACAGGGCTGGGGATGTGGCTCAAGCAGTAACGAGCAAACCTGGCAAGCGCGGGGCACTGGGTTTGATCCTCAGCACCACATAAAAATAAAATAAAGATGTTGTGTCCACTGAAAACTAAAAAATAAATATTAAAAATTCTCTCTCTCTGTAAAAAAAAAAGAATGAAAAGAACAATCCTGAATTGTATGTCCTGTAAGAAAATTCTTCAAGAATTAATAGAGTTTCATCAGAAGGAAAATTAAGATAATTTGTACCCAATTAACCTATAATCAAAAAATAATTGAAGGAAGTTCTCCTAAGAGAAAGGAAAACAATAACTTTAATCTTTCACTGACACATCAGAATTTAACAACACATAGGATCATCAGCCAACAGTATCCCAATGGCAGTGGAGTATAGTGATTTATTTATTTTTTTGTTTGATATTTGTACAGTCAGCACTTGACTATCAGCTCTGTCAGATACTAGGCTAGGTGCAGGGAATATATTTCTGAACACAGTAGAAATTGCTCACACATGCAGAGATCTTAGAATCTTCTGAGAGAACTTAACCTCAGACAAATAATAAGACAGATGTGTTATTTGTGATCATTTTAAATCTTATGAAATGTGTGGTGTCCATGAGGTTGTATGTCAAATGATTCTTATGTCATCTAGAAAATGGGGTAGGGAGAGCTTTTTAAGAAATTATGGTTTAAATTGGCAATGAAAAATGAAGGAGATAGCAAGGTTGGTCATGATAGAAGTAGTAGGGAAGGAAGAGGAACATTCAAGATAAAGGAATAAGTCCCTGATTTTTTTAGTCAGCTTTTTTACTGCTGTAACTAAAAGCCCTGATAAGAACAGTTTTAGAGGAAGAAAAGTTCATTTGGGAGCTCACAGTTTCTGAGGTCTTGGTCCATAGACAGCTGGCTCCATTCCTCCGGGCTTGAGGTGAGGCAAAATATCATGGTGGAAGAATGTAGCAGAGGGAAGCATTTCACATGATGATTAGTCCACAGAGAGAGACTCCACTCACCAGATACAAAATGTATACCATAAAGGCATGCCCCAATGGTCCACCTCCTCCAATCCCACCCTACCAGCCTTCAGTCACCACCCAGTTAAGCCCATCAGGGGATCAATTCACTGAATGGGTTAAGGCTCTCATAACCCAATCATTTTTCTTCTAAACCTTCTTTCATTGTCTTACAAATGAGCTTTTGGAGGACACATTATATCCAAATCATAACACTACTATACAAAGGAAGCAGTTTCAGGCATTTTTTATCACTTATAAAAAGCCTAGCACAATAAGAATTTGATGTGTAATGGGGAAATTAGACTTTTTAAGGTAAGCAGGCCTGAAATTCATGTAGCCATTATAAATTTTGAACATTATGCCCAATATGAAGTTGCTTCAGTGTTTCAAATGGAGGAGCATTAGGACCAAAATACCAAAGTGCTTTCATTCCCTCACAAAGCGCTTTCTTTCTCAGGGTATGTAAAAGTTGGGTGATATGTTGATTCTCCTCCATGATGATTCTCAGTGGTAGCTGTTGGTGAAGGGACACCTACTAGCAACCTTAGACTTTGGAGTGACTTGTACCTTCTTTAACATTTTACTGGTTCATTTACAAAAGAATGATTTAATCGATTATTACTTACTCAACACATGATCTACAGAATTTCTTCAAGTGGAATTCTAACATTTTTTTTTTGAAATTTATTTTATTGGTTCTTTTTAGTTATCTGATAGTAGAATACATTTTGATATAATTATACGTGTATGGAATATACCTTATTCTAATTTGGACTTTAGAACCTCTCCTTCCCTTCTTTTACCTTCAACTTGCTCACTTTCTTCTATTGATATTTCTGCCATTTACCAATAGTTATTTTTTGAAATTAATTTCTTGTGGATGTACATGAAGGTAAGATTCACTATGTTGTATTTATATATGTATGTAGGAAAGTTTTATCGGTTTAATTCCACTGTCTTCCCTTTTACTATACCCCTCTCTTCCCTTTATTCCCCTGAATGTCTAATCTACTAATTTTAAAAAAATAGTTTTAGTTGTAAATGGACACAATATCTTTTATTTTTTTTTAATTTTTATAAATGTTGAGGATTGAACCCAGTGCCTCACATGTGCAGGGAAGCACTCTATCACTGAGCCACAACCCCAACCCCTAATCCACTAAATTTCTATTATTCCCCTACTCACTTATTGTGGGTACATATCAGAGAAAAAAAATAGATTTGGGGGATTTTATTTAGCATGATAGTTGCCAGATCCATCAATTTACAAGCAAATGTCATAAAGTAATTCTTCTTTATAGTTCAGTAATTCTCTATTGTGTATATATACCATATTTTCTTCATCCATCTATTGGTTGAAGGACACCTAGGCTGGCTCCATAGCTTAGCTATTGTGAAGTTTACTGCTATAAACATTGGTGTGGCTATATCATTGTAATACAGTGATTTTAAGTCTTTTGGATATATGCAAGCAGTGGAATAACTGGGTCAATGGTGGTTCCATTCCCAGTTTTTAAAAGAATCTCCATACTGCATTATAGAGTGGTTACACTAGTTTGCAGTCCCACCAGCAATGTAACATTTTCTTAAATTAGAACTAATCAATAAGAAAATCGTACTTTTCATAGTGTCTAGCAAATATCTGCCAAAAATATGTTAATTTAAGGTAGTTCCTATAGGTTAGACAAAACTTCCTTAAAAGCCACCTGAAATTTCCTAAGGAAGCAATTCTGAATAATATAATTTACTGGTTTACATTTCAGTGTTCATTCCAGCTGTGTACCCAGAGATATCCATGCTGCATCCTGGAGGTGGGGAAAGTAGAAATTCATTATTCTCCCAGCTCAAGCTAACAGTTCTATATCTAGTAGTATTTAACATGCCTAATATTTTTTTTCTTTACCCTGTCTCCTCCTCTCTTATGACTAACAGATTCATGCATATATAGGTAAACTCAGTCTTATGAAGACCTCTATCTACAACAAATTGTTTCACATGCCAGGTGCACAAACTTGGCTTTAATAAAAAACCAATAATGAAGTTCAAATACCAATCTATGAAAAAAGAAATGTGTCTCCAATGTTTTTGAAGTATACATTTTTTTATCTCTTCACACTGCATAGAGAAGGTAAGGTAGGTAGATCGCTTGGGGGTAAACTACTAGTCACTATTCAGCAGGAAGAGCAATAGCTGGAGAGAGGGAGTAGAATGCTGGCTCAGCATGTGAGAGGCTCTGGGTTCAAGCCCTAGCAGAGCTATTTAAAAAAAAAAAGAATGTGGGGGAAAAGATACAGTCATAAATTGTTGGTTGAACTGCAAATTGGTGTAGCGAATATGGAAGAAGTATGGAGATTCCTTGGAAAGCTGGGAATGGAACCACCATTTGACCCAGTTATCCCACTCCTTGATCTTTACCCAAAGGACTTAAAATCAGCATACTACAGTGTGTTGCAGCCACTTCAATATTTATAACAGCACAGTTCACAATAGCTGAACTGTGAAAGCATCTTAGATGCCCTTTAGTAGATGAATGGATAAAGAAAATGCGGTATATATACACAGTGGAATATTACTCAGCAATAAAAGAGAATAAAATCATGGCATTTGCAGGTAAATGGATGGAGTTGGAGAAGATAATGCTATTTGAAGTTAGCCAATTCCCAAAAACCAAATGTCTAGTGTTTTCTCCAATATAAGGAGGCTGATTCAAAGTGGGGTTGGGAGGGGAAGCATGGGAAGATTAGATGAACTCTAGATAGGGCAAAGGGGTGAGAGGGAAAGGAAGGTGTCATGAGGTAAAAAAGATGTTAGAATGAGGTTGATATCATTACCCTAAGTACATGTATGAAGACACAAATGGTGTGAATATACTTTATATACAACCAGAGATATGAAAAATTATGCTCTATATGTATAATATGAATTGTAATGCATTCTGCTGTCATATATAACAAATTAAAGTAAAAAATAAATAAAAGAAAAAAATAAAAGAAAAAAAATTTTGGAAAAGGAAAAAGTAGATTTTTCATCTACTTTCTTTGTGAGCATTCTTCCACCTTTGTGTCTTTATTTTGTTCTCACTGATCCTAAACTTCCCTCCAAGATTCTATTGCAACCATTTCACATGTAATCTCTCTCTTTCTCCTTCCCTCTCCCCACCCTGTCTCCCCCACACCCAGATATTTTACTAGCTTATTGGGACATCTAGCTTGACAAACAAATTCTAACTTGACAGTTTTATTGACCTACATCTATTCCTTAATATCTGACCTCTATATTAGGTCAGTGTGGGGTTAACATCTATTTATCAGGACAAATCTTCCAAGTACCTGAAAGAAATTTCAGAGTATTCCATTTGAAAATATGTCAATATATTTTAGACACCTCCACTCTGTAAAAAGTATTTTTAAAAATTCAAATAAACTTTTATTTCTTGATTATCTAACAATGCAGTCTAGTTAAAACAAAATTTTGGACTTTCTTGATGGGACTTATCAATATAAAAGAAATATTTATATCTTTCCAAAAGCTATATGTTCAAATCCTAACCCCCAAAGTGATGGTTTTGGGGAGTTGGGGTCTTGAAGAGGTGATTAGGACATGAAAGTAAAGCCCTCATGAATAGTTTTAATGTCCTTATACAAAAGACCCCCTTATAAAAGAGAGCCTCACCTTTCTGACACACCAGGATTCATCAGAAAAACAGCACTCTATGAACCAGGATGCAAGTCCTCACCAGATTGAATTTTATTGCAAACCCTCAAACATTGGGAAACAAATTTGTTTTCCACAGACCAACCCAACTAATGAAAATTTGTCATAGCAGCCAGAATGGACCAAGATAACCACTGAAACACATCGCTACAGAGGAAATCTTTCCAGAGATATCAGTATAAGAGAATCAAAAGACATATATATTTTTGAGAAACAATTTTATCTTCAAATGTAGTAACATTAAATACATGGACTCTATAATAATGTTCATAATTGCTTACATTTAAATAAACTTCTAAGGTAAAAAGAAAGGCCCACTTTGATAAAATATCAATAATTTTTTATTAAGTGCCTACTGTTTCAGATATATCGATATATAGTATTCATATTTATCTTCCAATATGTTTTGTACATAAAGATTGCATTCTTATATTACAAGAGCAAATTGAGGCTCAGAGGGATTAATAGTTTACTTAATAGGTTAGTTAAAATGTGGTAAAGTTTTGATGAAAACACAAGTTGGCTTGTAAATTCTGTTCTGAATTTCAGTTCACTATGGTGATGTGTAAACTCTTGGCATAGATAATATTTTGACTACATTATGATATAATTTTTAAAGTCTACTAAACTGACACAAAAATTCCAGTGAGAATTCACACTGTTGAAGATGATAGTCACATACTCAGAGTGTAAAAAGCACAGATTTTTTTTAAATTTATTTTTTTATTTCATTTTTTCATCTTTCATACGTTTAATTCAAGTGAGTTATGCACTTTCATTTTTACCCCAAATACAAATTGCAGAATCACATCAGTTACACATTCACAATGTTTACATAATGCCATATTAGTGACTGTTGTATTCTGCTGCCTTTCCTATCCCCTACAATCCCCCCTCCCATCCCCTCCCATCTTCCCTCTCTACCTCATCTGTTGTTGTTCAGTTCTCTCCCTTCCCCCCCTTTCCCCTCACAACCTCATATATGTGATTTCGTATAACAATGAGGGTTTCCTTCCGTTTCCATGCAATTTCCCTTCTCTTTCCCTTTCCCTCCCATCACTCATCTCGGTTTAATGTTAATCTTTTCCTCATGCTCTTTCCCACTTAGCATAATCTGCTCTAATGCCATCCATTTCCCTGCAAATTCCATGATTTTGTCATTTTTTAGTGCTGCATAATAATCCATTGTGTATATATGCCACATTTTTTTTATCCATTCATCTATTGAAGGGCATCTAGGTTGGTTGCACAGTCTAGCGATTGTGAATTGTGCTGCTATGATCATTGATGAGGCAGTATCCCTATAGTATGCTCTTTTAAGGTCCTCAGGGAATAGTCCGAGGAGGGCAATAGCTGGGTCAAATGGTGGTTCCATTCCCAGCTTTCCCAGGAATCTCCATACTGCTTTCCATATTGGCCGTACCAATTTGCAGTCCCACCAGCAATGTACAAGTGTACCCTTTTCCCCACATCCTCACCAGCACTTATTGTTGTTTGACTTCCTAATGGCTGCCAATCTTACTGGAGTGAGATGGTATCTTAGGGTGGTTTTGATTGGCATTTCTCTGTCTGCTAGAGATGGTGAGCATTTTTTCATGTACTTATTGATTGATTGTATGTCCTCTTCTGAGAAGTGTCTGCTCAGGTCCTTGTTCCATTTGTTGATTGGGTTATTTGTTATCTTATTGTTTAATTTTTTGAGTTCTTTGTATATTCTGGAAATTAGGGCTCTATCTGAAGTGTGAGGAGTAAAGATTTGTTCCCAGGATGTAGGCTCCTTATTTACTTCTCTTATTGTTTCTCTTGCTGAGAAAAAACTTTACAAAAAATATCACTTTAAAATTGAAACAAGCTTGGCTGAGTTTACAATTGCATTTAAAGAACTTCTATGTTCTTTGTGATACATATGATCCATTATTGTTTCTTTCTTAGAATTAAAATACCTCTTTGAACAATCATTGTTTCTTCCTTAGAATTAAAATACCTCTTTAAAAATTCTTACAATAATCCAGTATGGTGGTGCATGCCTATAATCTCAGCTGCTGGGGAGGTGGAGGCAGGAGTATCACAAGTTCAAAGCCAGCCTCAGCAAAAGTGAAGCACTAAGTAAAGGTCTTTCAGTGAGACCCTGACTATAAATAAAATACAAAATAGGGTTAGGGATGTGGCTCAGTGGTCAAGTGCCCTGAGTTTAATCCCCAATACCAAAAAAAAAAAATTCTTAAAATATTTAAGAACACTTGATTATGACCACCATGGTTCAGTTTGTCTATTTGTTTAACAAATATTGAAATTTAATAATGTATTGCTTAAATTTTTGTTATTAGTTTTGATAATACAATATTTTTCTGGATATTTTCTTCCAAATTAAAAAGTGTATTGTGTGCTCTGTGTTCCTGTCACTATTATTATTGCTGCTGAAATGATTAGTTTAATCCAGCATGCATTTATGAGCACATGTCACCTGCCAGAAGCAGAGCTAGGACCACTGAATATAAATATAAAGCAAACAAGATGGCCCTTGGCATCCAAAAAATGTAGGTTAGATTCTAGTACATTGTATAGAATGACAGTTTAGAAGGCCTTTTTTTAAAAAAAATTCAATGATCAATGATGATGAGCTAAGCTACTGAAAATAGGATTAGTCTAAATTATAATTAACTTTTTTTTCAGAGTAAGTATACCTAACCCAACTAGGGTTATCTGTCAGATGAGATTTTGAGGAAGTGCTCTTTGCTCTATTTCTCACCATGCTTGATGTTCACTACCTGCAGTCTCGTGTCTCTTGATTTTTACTTACATCCATGTTGTCTTCTGTCTGTGGTCCCATGATTCTACTTCATGATCTTTGTGATCTTTATAATTATCTTATTCTGCTTTTTGATAAATAGGGTTGGCTGTTTGCAGTGTACCATTCCAAATTTTTCAGAATTATTCTCTCTTATTAAGAATATTTCCACTTCTACTTACTCCCATGAAGAATCCCATGAAAATACAGACAAATTAGTCATTTATTTTGTTTCTTGATAATGATTGTATTTCTGGTACTAAAGACATCCTCTCCTGTCTCCATTTCCTTTCCAGGATAATATGAAAATCCTACCCTGTTAGGGGGAGGGGGAGAAAGAAGAAAAGAGAGAGAGGAGACAGAGAGAGAAAGACAGACAGAGAAACATTGATTTACATTGTTAAGCAAAATTATAATTGCCATACAAAGTAAATGGACTAAGAATTTCACACCACAATGATAAAATTTAAGTGCTGGCTTCTTTAAGAGATGATTTATGATTTACATTGATTATAATGTCACTATCATGATGTACATTGTGATCATTGTGATATAAACCCATAAATTCAAATTAAGTGTTAGCATTAATATTTGTCCCAAACCCCAGTTCTATATAAGAAAAAAACCTTGTAGCACAATATGGTAGAAAGAATAAAAATTTTGGAGTCTAGTTTTTCTAGAATATGGGATATTAATACTTTGTAAATTTATATAGAAATGAAATGAGAAATTCATAAAAAGTACTTTTGTAAAATGCAATAGCATTTTTACACCAAATTAAATGTCCAGCAATTCATTGTAAAAATAAGTAATCAAATTCCTTATGAATATTGGAATAATTCTTTTTTTTTTTGTACCGGATATTGAGCCCAGGGGCACTTAACAACTAAGCCACATTCCAGCCCTTTTTAATATTTTATTTAGAGACAGGCCCTTGCTAACTTGCTGAGGCTGGCTTTGTGATCCTCCTGCCTCAGCTTCCCAAGCTGCTAGGATCACAGACATGTGCCACTATGCCCAGTTGAAATAATTCTTAAGAGAAGAATAATATACTGGTTTTGTGTGTGTGCGTGTTTGTGTGGGTGTGTGCATGCACATGCAGAAGTCCTTTTTAGGCTTGTTGAAAATTATGATAACTTCTTGATTCTCTAAGATATGTAAATAGCACACATATCTGAAACTACTCCAGGCTGAGATTGTTGGTTTCACTTTGATATTTCTCAGTTTCTACATTTACATTAGCTTCACTACCAGAGAGATACGCTTGTTTATTTTTTTTCTAAGTGGATCTACAATAATATTTATAGAATATAATGTAAAGAATATATCTGGTATCATGCACATTAATTTCTCATTTTAACCTGAAAAGCATAAATCAGATCTGAAAAGCAATGCAAATAAGAATGAATGTATAAGAATGTGACCAAAGAATAGGAGAAAGAGCAGGAAAACCAAAAACTGATATATATGTGGGAACAAAGCTGTTCTGGCATCTGAAAAGCTGGAAAAGACCTTGCAGTCATTGCCTTTGGATGTTATAACTACCCAATAGACCCATGGAGTAAACTTGCTCAAGCTAAAGCATCAGGTGACACAGCTTGAGAGGGGGCTTTGTAGTTGCCAGGAACCTTGGCAGTCAGAAGGAAGTTACACCCTTGAGATTATGAAAAAACAAGGAAACATATCTATTCAGAATCACATTGCCAATGACAATTACTTCACACACATTTTTCTGAATTTTCGAGAAATACTTATTTTATCATAATTTTTAATCCATATTCTGCTTGTCCCTAAATTCAGTGTGTACTTGAAGTGTTGCTAATAGATATGTGATCAACTTTCATTTAAATAGAGATTTAAAACTAAATAAAATTATCATTTGTCAAATGGTGTTTGTAGAAAACCTGAAAGCAAATCTGCCAAAATTATAAGTACAAATCCTTTCATATTCACTTTGTATTTCAGAGGCAAAGCCAATGACACATTTTGCCTAGGGAGAGAAATGACACATTTGACAGGTGAAATTACAACATCTATCCAATTTGATTCACAAAGTATGTATGGTTTGGAGAGCATTCTCTATAGAATCGCTGTAGGTGTTGACAACCTTCATGGAGCTCATATCCTGGTGGAGGGTTACAGAGTCCACCACTCTGGTATATATATGCCATCTATGTGGTTCACTGCTAAGTGCATTCACTTTAAAGGTATAAAATTTTTATTGTTCATTTAAACAGAAAAATTGTTAAGGTTTCCCCATTTAAAAAATTATCATCAAATTCAGTTATTTGAAATCTATTCAAAATCTTTTTCAATAGAAAATATAAGATGTATTTAAATGCTTAATTATTGAAAAAGTATTATTTCTTTTATAATTTCCCAAGGTATAAAAGATAATACTGATTACCCATGAGGCAAATAAGATACATTTTTGAAAAGTGGGTTAAAGTAACAAGGAAGTTGTAGCAATGAATGTTGAAGCATTTGAAAGTTTTGAATGGTTCTAAAGAGTAAGAAAACAAATTAAAGAACTTATTAAAAATAAAATAACTTAGAAAACTTCATTTTATTTTAATGTGCTTGTTCAGCAAATCATACAGTTAAATATAAATTTTCTGTCTTTATGAGAAAGTCATAAGGAAAAAGAAATCAAGCTGATCTTGAACTTTTATTTGCAAGATTAAGTACTGAGATACATTATGGGGAGATAGCCCAGGGTGGGGGGCATATAATCTATGTCTATGACATCAAAAAGGATAAAGAAATACATTGCATACTTCTCAAGGGAATCATACACCAACAAGACTTAACAATTATAAATATCCTCATAATGATGTTGACTCAGATTAAAAATATTTGTTGATAAAAAACATGGAAATAGCCAAGTATGTTGGCATATGCCCATAATCCCTGTGACTCGAAAGGCAGAAGGATCATGAGTTCAAAGACAGTCTCAGCCATTTAGAGAGGCCCTAAGTAACTCAGGGAGATTCAGTATCTAAATAAAATATTAAAAAGGGCTGGGGATGTGGCTCAGTGGCTAAGTGAATGTGGGTTCAATCCCCGTAAAACAATGAAATAAAGTACAATAAATAAAAATGGGGTAATATATAGTTTAATAAGAATATTTTGAAGACACTTATATTCTAATAATATGAAATTCAATTCAGCATTTAAAATGTGATAAATGGTATTAATAAAGCTGCAGGTAAGAAGTACATTTGTCAGCTACCTGGAAACAGCTTATATACTCTTTAGAGCCAGAGTCAACCATTCAAGAGCCAAAAGGATTCCTCTCAGTAAGGACACAGGTGGGTTAAGTCAGAAGAGCAGGAGAGATACTAATTATCTGAGTCAAAGACCTAAATATATATCTGTAGATGCAAACAGAGAAAATAGAATTTATATATTCTAAATTAAACAAAGTATTTCAAATTTTTAATTAGATTATAATTAAAGGAAATATTTGTAATTTGAGTCATAGAGTTGTAATTGCAAACACTTAACCAAAAAAAAATTAAATTTTAGGCTTTTGGGTAGGATTTGTAAATCAATATTAGGATACTCCATAGTACTATAATTCAGGGTGTCTCTGAAACCAAAACATCACTAATTTAATGAATGTGGATTCAGAATCAATGAAATAATTCTTATAGCAGGATATGAGACTTATTTGGGGAGGCAGAAAAATAATGTGTTTTGTTGTTGTTGTTGTTGCTGTTTGTTTGTTTGTTTGTTTTTCTGACTGGGCACCCTGATGTGTTTGTTCATCAATTACTCAGGAGGTGAGGCAAAGGATCATTGTAGCCCAAGAGTTAAAGGTCAACTTTCACAACCCAGGAAGATCTGATCAAAAACAAAAACAAAACAAAACAAAACAAAATAGGATCCTTTAAACTAATGTACTTTTGCTCAATTATGATTTTGGTTATAGTGCTGCCCAAAGATATAAAACATAACCTTATGAACATAAATCTGCAAAACAATGTCTTCTGATATAATTTTTGATCATTTTTCCTGATCACCTAAATTATATCTTTATGGTTCTCAAATGAATGCATTTATTTCAAATTATTTAATTTTTACAATATCCTTGAGAAAATAGTATCAAACATTTGATGTTTAAAATAGCTATATTATTTCTATAGATGTGGGTTCATGATATAAAATAGCGTTTTAATTATAATTGGAAAGTCTTAAGTCCTTTTCTTCTAAATTAAAAGAAAAAGAACTTTTTCTTTCTTTATTCTTTTGTTGAGAAGGAACAAAGTACATATAAGTGTTTGTAAACTGGGGAGGCATGCAATGTGCTATACCATCTACTCAGTATTCTTAGTCTTCTATTTTCACTTCAGTTCTAAAATTATAAAGGGATTTATGGTGTACTGCCTTATCTGCTTATCTGAAGGTTATATTTAAATTCCTTGCTTTCCAAAACTCAAGTACACATCAGAAACTCAGAGGCATATCCCATCTATCACCAGTTTTTATCTTAAATACAGGCATCTACTTTTCCTAATGAGATATTCATGGGATCTGCTAAATTCATTTACTGAGTTTTAGATTACATCAAAATATAACAGTAGAATTGAGTCATGCAGATGACTGCATCAAAGAGTAAATGATTTGAAACCAAATACGTTTTACTACTCAATGGATCATGTTTTAAATAGAGAGAAGAATGCCATATCTATAATTTAATTCAACCAGCTTTTAAGTAATGGTGCATGCTTCTATTTGTGGTTCAAGACATCATCCCATTTCTGATTGATTTAAGTTTAATGACAGATGGATCCCTCACAAGGAATAAAACATTGAGGGCAGTGGAAATGTTACCTGAGGAAAGAATGTGTCAAAATGCTTTCAAGTAAATTAAATTTGTAAGATGTGAGATTTCTATTTTTTTTTCTGTAAATGCTATTTTTTGAGGTTTTTAGACATCATCTCATTAGTTTTCAAATAATATTTGAGAGAGAGAGAGAGAGAGAGAGAGAGAGAGAGAGAGAGAGAGAGAATTTCAGTACCTAAGCAACATGTTAAGACCCTGAAACATTTTGCCTATTTAAAACTCCCTGGTTAGAAATGCACACAATGAATTGTCCACCTCATTGTGATAAATTTTATATTAGAACAATGGACAAATCAATCAGGGAGCAGTGTAAGTGAAACATACAGATTTTGGCAAAGCAGGGTCTGCCTGTTTACATTTATCACCTAAACAGAGTGACTTTGATATAGGCTTTTGGGAGGCATTTATTAATCATGACTTTATTAAATTTTCTGGAAAATTAATGATTTTTTTGATCAGAAATACTGCTGATGATATACTGCTGGTGTCCACAACCCTAATCTGCTTTTTGCTACTTAAACTTCTGTGCAATTGTTAAATAACTCCTTGCATGAGATGTCATATTTAAGATTACCACAAAGGTCTTGGTTTGGGGACTAATCAGATTGACTACTTGCTGAAACAGGATGGTGGGTCTTTGTCAAGAAGAATTTGTGTTCCAGTTCATTGACTACACCTCATTTACTGAAAAATGAAGAATTCTACTTCAAAGAGAAATGAATGGTTTTCTTGGAAGTAGGGCCTAGAATAATTAATGTAAGAAATTATTACAGTTTTATCATATTCCAGTGATTATGAAAAATTTAGATTGAGTGGCCTACTCAAAATATTCATTCATTTTACTCTCTATATCCTTTTTACATTCTATAAATGTAAGAACTTATTATGACACTAACCCTGAATAAGTCACTCCGTCGGGGAAAATGTGAACTTTTATGTTTTCCATAAGTTCAAGGAATTTACAATCTACTTAGCTAGTTAAAATTTATTTTCTGGGAAAGACAGAAACTAAGAAAATGCATTGTATGTTAGAAAAAATACTTAGAAATAATTATATGGAACAAAACCTAAAAAAATAATTAAAACCAATATTTTTGTAATTTTGAAAATGGAGAAAACCTGTGCTTATTTCTTATTTTTTCTTATTATTATTAAATACATTTTGTAGGTACAATTTGTAATTAGGCTAATCAATTGAAGCTACCTAAAAAAAATTTACTTTCTGTTGTTGGAAAATAATTATTTAAGTATGTTCTTGAATTCATTTCTGGGTAGAATATTAAAATTGTAAATTTGTTTCATTTTTCAATGTTTTCATAAAATTAATAATACCTTCATTTGCTCAAATTACTTAAAGAATGAATGAGTCAATTTTCAAGTTGAAAGTCAGAGGTTTTGTGTGGTTTTGTTTGCTAATTAAAATCTCGTAGGTTAACAAACGGTTCTCAAGACTCTATGCTGCCAACTTGAGTTCTCAGTCATTTCTGTGTAAAAATGAAGTTAACTCAACCCCAAGACTACTGTTTTCACTGGAGAGAATAAATAAATAAATAAATGCCACTGAAAACCTCTAGAATTCATCAATTCTAAAAGAAAGAAAAAACGTCATAAGAGCCAACATCTCTCACTGGATATTGTGTTTCTCATTCCTTCTCTGATGTCAATTTTCATGAATTCTTTCTTCAATCCCATTTTTTTAAAAAAATATTATACATAGATTTAAACCATAGAAAACTCTTAAAAATATGCTATTACCTCTGAAAATAAGATTTTGCTTTTCTCTTTATAATCATTATAATAAATCTGTATTTATTATGCACATATGTAACTTTGATCTTCAAAGTAAACATATACTTTTAAATAGAATCAGAAGTAGAACCTATCAAAGAGTAAAGACAAAGACAAAAGGAAATAAACAACAGCCCAAAACAAGGGAACTGGAGCAGAAATAAACTTTGTTCAGGTAACTACAGAGGATTCAGGGTACAGAAAGAGATTTCTAGAGCATGATAGATGAAAAGAGTGTTTTTTAAAAAAACAAATAATATGAAATTGTAAGAAGTCTCCTGGAAGTGCATTGCTGTTTCAAGGTTACTCTTATAAACTAGTCATGATGTAGAGAAAGTTGAATACTCCCATGTGCCATCCGTATTCAACATGTATCTGGTTCAATTGATTTTAAAGATCATTAGGAAAATATGATTGTATGTTTTCTTTCTTTTTCTAGAGTTCTCTTCTTCTAGCAAAGAATATAAAGCACAGTAAATATCCCACAGTTCATTTTTTCTTTAATTTTCATTCACTGGAGATTAAAGAGGACCTAAAAATGTAACCTCAACCCATAATTTTATAGTGCAAATAACACAAAACCAAATGATAAGACAAATACTATTTAGAAATGGTGGGATGATATCTTGGCATTCTAGCCTCCTAATAGAGAGTTGAATCCTAACTTGATACTATTAATTTAAGAAAAGATAATATCCAAACAGTTGTAATAAACCTAACAAAATTTAGGAAGTTTTCAATAATTTTTCAAAGACTCCTTAAGATTTACATTTAATATTAAAATGGCATACATAAAGCAGATTCAACACATCACTTCCAAAAATTCAACCTAAAGTTTACTGATTGAGAATCAGAGAAAGATGTGTTTTCTGTTGGGGTGAACTACCTATCATCTTCACCTACAATTCAAATTATCCTATTTGAATCTACTATGATTTTCAATAAGAGTATCAAATCCATCAGGAATTAACTGAATTAAAGATATTTTCAGCAGAGGGAGACTAAGATGTTTTGATTCTTAACAAATGTTCATTTTACTTGTTAACTTTTAGAAATTGGCTTACTATCTATACATCACAAGAAAAATAGGAAATGATTAAACATTGTAAACATTTAATTTCCAAGTGTATGCACTCTTTTACTCCCCCCCCCATCAATTTGTGAACAAACACCTAATTAAGCAGAGAAGGAACTTTAGAAATGCTATTTTTAAAACGTAAGTAGTGTGCTTGCAACATGCATGATACAGTAAAATCAATCATTTTATTTTGAAAAATACTTTATTTACTATATATCATGTCACTTTGTCAGTGTAAAATAACAGTAGAGTTTTTAAAAGGTTAGTTTATGCAAATTATACTTCATCAAATACATTTAATGTGATCCTGATCTATGGATCAATAAACTCCACATTATTGTGCTTCTTTTCCTATGGCAGAAAATGCACTTTATCTTATCTTCTAGAAGACTGCATAATATTTGGTTTTGGCTCATATCCCTAAAGAACTCTGTTTAGCTTATAATCATTTCATTTGCTTGGTTTGCCTAAGTTAAGAAATCTTCCCCTTCTGAACACAAATGCTATTTTAAAAATCCCCCTCAGGATGTAGAGAGAGAAAACATCAATTCAGTTTCCTCTCCATGGCTTCTGTGGAGGAGAAAGAAGTCTCTAAGGAATGATGACACCAAACACATGCATTTTCCGTCTTTGTTAAGGCAAGAGGAAGAAGGTGAACTTCATAACATCCGCGGAAGTTGGCAGCTGCAAATTAGATACAGAGAACTGGTACCATGGCCAATCACATACTGTACATGGAGCTCAGGATGGATCCAGGACTTTACTTCATCAGTGCAGCTACCACGGAACTGAATAATAGAATTCTCCATTTCATAAATAAGGAAACTAAGGCCCAGGGACTGTGTGCATTTTTTCCCAATTGCTCCAGCAAGCTGGTGGAAATTTTTCAGACTATTTTGAACTTAAAAGATAGCAGAACCTATTGTTTTATTTTATTTTTTTTTATCTATCCAACTATTTAAAATTTTAAAGGCATTTATTTAGCTGGCATCTAATTTAGGCCATTAATTCCCATGTTGGAAATATGTTGGTAAGCTACATTTCTGCCCACGTGGAACTTAAATTATGTGACTTGCATTGATAAATACTCATATCACAGCTATTAAATAGCATAGTCAAAAAATAAATAGTTGTGTTTCATATCTGTTTCAACCAGATGGTAAATTAAATTACCAGCAGCCACAAACTTATGATCCATTTTCTTCTAGCCCTCAGGCTAGTTGAAAAAAAAAACTTTTATCACAGATTTTATCTAAGTTTTAAATTCTAAAACTTCTGTTTCTTAAAGAAGTATAGAATTGTCTTGTAGTCAACGCAATGTTAAAACCAATATTTTAACTGAGTTATTGCTAAAGGACTTGATTTCATTCAACTTTTTTTCCTCCTTATTTGATTTATCTGCATAGGAAATAAATTGAGGAGTGAGAAATAACATCTTTGGAGGATACTGCATTGCCTGAGGAAAAATAAGAATGCAAATTAAAAGCATGCCTCATTATTTTTTAACTTCACAAATTATGGTGGAGGGCACACATTTCCTGGCTCAACACAATGAAATTTTGGTCAGTGTGAATCAAATGGAGAATCAAAATATTCAAAGCTGCATTTTCAGTTAGGCAATTTGGTATATAAACTTCAAATTATGTAGAAAGAATGATCTCAGAGTTGAAAGCAATAATTTTGCAGTTAATTACTTTAATGTTTAACTTAATTTTCTGTTTTCTTTGTTCCTGAAGATAATTACAGTGAATTGTCCTTTGCTGACCCCCACTCAGTTCCCACCCCAAACATATGGAAAGAAAGCAAAACAAAGATTCACCACTCTGAGAAACTCTGTGATTATAGAGATGCAGGGAACAGAAGCTTGAATTAGCTTCTCACTTTCCATTGGCATGGTGTTAGCTAAATGCTAATGACCTCAGTTCCGATTCTGTGGGTGGCTTTGTATATTCTGCTCTTATGTGTTTTCTGAGACACATAAATGCAAGGAATTCTAAGGGTTCCAAAGGAGGACAAAGTAACGTATTTATAGCATGAAACTTAGATAAAATGTGAATTTGTGATTGATCCAATGACAAAGAATAATCTATTATCTTAGAGAAAAATAGAGATGCTCATAAGAGAACCAGTGCTGTTGCTAGAAAAGTGAGTGGAAGAAAAAGTGTAAAAATATTTTTGTGTCAATGGTTTATTTCCTTTAGATGACCACATTATGTGGGAGCAAAATACTTGTTTTATACATTGTTTAGATGTTCTTGGTGTTTTGTAGAAAGAAAGAACACTGAGTAGAAAATGAATTAATTCTAAAGAACACCTGATCAAGGATTATTCTCATAATGTTTCTTTAAAGCAATAATAGCAGGGCTGGGGTTGTAGCTCAATGGTAGAGCACTTGCCTAGCATGTGTGAGGCACTGGGTTTTATTCTAAGCAATATATATATATATATATATATATATATATATATATATATATATATATATATATATAAAATAATGGTACATTGACAACTAAAAATTATATTTAAAAAAGTAATAATAGCAAAAGAAAGTGTGGTGCTAGTCAGGAGCATGATTTTACCCCAAGCATATATTATTTATTTTAATGATCTTTAAACTTCCCAGAAAGTAGTGAGTATAGGAAGAGTGAACGATGATCTTTCTCAAGTTAGATCATGCACAATGTTGTGTTCAATTGATTTGCCCAGTTAGACAATAGTATTCCAAATGTAAATATCAGGTGTGGTCTACCAGAAACCTGTCAAGAACATTTGGGTTACCTCTTAATATGGGGCTGATGAAATGTTCAAATAGGAAATCATGGAAATTGTATTATGGAAGATGTAGTGAAAAATGTATACACATTTTATACAAATTAAGACAAAAATAGAACCTAAGAATAGATGTAGAAACTAGAAAAATATTCTGATTCTTTCAACAACCTATTACAAATGCTGAGAAATCTGTTAGACTATGGGGTTCAAATATTAATTTCTCATTTCCTCCTGTGTCATTTTAAATATCCCCCACTTATGCTCTCTGTTCTCTTTAGTTTTGAAATTCTTTCTTTTTACTGCACTTCATCTTCATGTCCTTATCACTGTGCTTTTGCATGAACATACTATTCAACTAGGATCCATATAATTCTGTGAAAATAATTCTAAATCTACAAATATCAAAGTTTGTAATAATTTCATTTTTCCCATTGTACTTTTCAAAAAATGGGTTATTTGATTTTAAGCATAATTTTTAAAATCAGTGTGTATTAATTGGAGCAATATGTGGTACTTCTAATAAAATCCTCAGAAACTCAGTAACTTAAATTTATTTTATGCTAACTTGATAGTTTATTGCAGGTCCACTGACTCTCCTGGGCAGTTCTTCCATTCTGGCTTTCAAATGTTGCATTTCACGAATCTTCTTTTATATTAGAATATTTTCACACAAAGTTCCATCATTTGCATGTTTTTATTCACTCATAGCAGTTAAATAGCTGATTTTATAGAAGTGAAAATTAGAATAGTAGTGACTATACAATAGGAAGAGTAGGGGGAAGGACAAACAGAGTTTGTAGAACAAGTACCAAAGTATGTTATTGCATGGAAGTAGTAAGTTCTAGTCTCTTCCAACGCAGCGGGGTCATTATAGTATATAATAACTTATAAAATATTTTAGGAAGAACTAAAAAAGAAGAGGTCAAAAATTACTGGTACAAGTGAATAAATGTGTATTCAGAAATGCTAATTATGCTGATTTGATCTTTACACATAATATAAATATATCAAATTTTCATATTGCATTTCATAAATACACACAATTGTTATGTCAATTAAAATTTTTAAAAATATTTTTGAAAAATTTTATAATCCAGTTTCCTTTGGAGACCAATCTCAGAACCTTTAATTTATCAAGAGTTTTATCCATCAGGTCTAGATCTAGATTGTTCCCTCTTCAGAAAGCTAACTTATGAACACTAGCAGACATGTCATTGCACATGCATGCAGATGTGCTCCCATGTGCAGGAGCATGCACACACACACACACACACACACACACACACACACACAGACACACACATCAGTTGCACTGGGAAAAAAATCTTCTTGAAGATGAAAAGTACATAAATTAGCTGATCCATTTTATTCTTTTTAATTTTTTAAAATTGATTCTAATTTGATATATATGACAGGAGAATGCATTACAATTCATATTACCAGTATAGAACACATGTTTTTTATATCTCTGGATGTACACAAATTAGAGCTACACAACTTATGTCTTCATACAAGTACTTTGGGTAATGATGTCCATTTCATTCCACCATCTTTTCTACCCCCATGCCACCTCCCTTCACCTCCCACCACTTTGCCGTATCTAGTGTTCATTCAGTTCTCCAATGCTCCCCCAACCTCACCCCACCCCTGCAACCTCATTGTGAATCACTAACCTTATATCAGATAAAAAGTCAGCATTTGGTTTTGGGGGATTGGCTAACTTCACTCAGCATTATTTTTTCCAACTCCATCAATTTACCTGCAAATGTCATGATTTTTTTCTCTTTTATTGCTGAATAATATTCCATTGTTTATATATACCAGATTTTCTTTATCCATTAATCTACTGAAGGGCATCTAGGTTGGTTCCACAGTTTACCTATTGTGAATTGTGCTGCTATGAACACTAATGTGGCAATGACCCTGGAGTATGCTGTTTTTAAGTCCTTTGTGTATAGACTGAGGAGTGGGATAGCTGGGTAAAATGGTGGTTCTTTCCAAGTTTTCCAAGGAAGCTCCATACCGCTTTCCATATTTGCAGTCCCAATTTGCAGTCACACCAGCAATGTATGAGTGTGCCTTTCCCCCTACATCCTTGCCAACACATATTGTTATTTGTGTTTTTAAGAGCTGCCATTCTGACTGGAGTGGGATGAAATCTTAGTTTTGATTTGCATTTCTCTAATTGTTAGAGATGTGCAACATTTTTTCATGTATTTGTTGATGTATATCATCTTCTGAGAATTGTCTGTTGAGTTCCTTGGCCCATTTATTTACTGGGTTATTTGGTTTTGTTTTGGTGTTCAGATTTTTGAGTTCTTTATATATCCTAGAGATTAGTGCTCTATCTGATTGATGTGCTTGTGGTAAATAGTTTCTCCCAAAATGCAGGCTCTCTATTCACCTCACTGATTGTTACTTTTGCTGAGAAGAAGTTTTTGAATTTAAATGCATACCGTTTATTGAATCTTGATTTTAATTCTTGTGTTATAGGAGTTTTATTAAGGAAGTTGGGGCCTAATTCTACATGATGGAGATTTGGTCTTACATTTTGTTCTATTAGGCACACAATCTCTGGTTTAATTCCTAGGTCCCTGATCCATTTTGAGTTGAGTTTTGTGCATGGTGAGGGATAGGGGTTTAATTTAATTCTGTTGCATATGGATTTCCAGTTTTCTCTGTTTTATCCTATAGGCTTATAGGGTCTCTGCCGGGTTCCAATACCTCTCCTTTAGGGGGGTGGAGAACAATTTTAACAGATCCCAATATACAAACTTAAACCTAATAGTTGCTATTAAGATGTTTCAGTTTGGTCACAATATACAGAAATGGTGAATTCAATTATTATCTACAATATAGGTTTGTAAATGGGTTTACAGTTTCTGATGGTGGGAAAAGAAAACCTTGGATGAGGTGTAGAATGATATGCTGAGGAGGTAGGAGGGGAGAGTATAGAGTTATTATATCTTAGAACGTATGAAATAGGAATCTTAAGGAGATTAGAAGCAGGAAAAGAAAGAGAAAGTGAGATTTGGAGTAAACAAGTAAGTGGGGAGTCAGTAGAGTACATAAAGCACATAAATATTAAGAACATTTTTTTAAATGTAACAATATTAAAAATGGGAGAAAAAGAAAGAAAAAAAGAATATACAGCACAACTGTAATATACTATTTAGACATTCCAGTTTTCAGTATCCAAATTCATGAAAAATACTTGGTTTCACAAATGTTGGGGGATGTGAGGTGGGAAAATAGGTAGAAAAAAATAAATAAAGAAAAATGTGAGGTGGGAAAATAGGTAGAAAAAAATAAATAAAGAAAAACATGAAGGAAGAAACAATAATTTTTTTTTTGGTTGGTGATCAACATCTTTCTTGTTTCCCTTTTCATCTAATAGGTGAGGTTGTCTGTACTTAGCTGGTATCTCAGCCCTTAGGATGGTCGAGGCTACCAGGGTATGAGGATTGGTCTTGACTGCAGGGCACTAGGAGATGGGGTATGGTACCCATCTGTCCCAATGGGAGACTGCACCTCAAGAATCTCCTTTGGTCTTTGCTCCTGTGATGTGGTTGCCTGGTCTTATCTCCTAGTCTCTCCTGTATACCTCACAGCTCCTGGCCTCTAAATTAGTCTCTAAAGTTTATCTCTCTCACCCTCTCCTTTTCTACTTTCTAATCATGAACATTTCTCTTTGAAGATCTTGTGTGTTGCACTCTGTTGGCTACTCACTTGTTGCAAAGGACTGTTTTGTATTGTGCAGTCACTGTGCTGGTTAGTGGCTGCTGTGATTGGGGGAATTAGAAACTATGAGTACCAGGCTATCTGGTGTTGCAAACTGGTAGTTGCCCCAACTAATGATTGTGATGGAGGTGACCCTAGATGGAGGCTGCTGCTTTCAGCTAGGGGGTGGTAGGTTGGGTGGGGGGAGCCAGGCAATAGTGTTGTGTGATATGTTCAGAGATGAGCTCTGTGATGTGCAGTGTTGTGGCTGTTAGCTGTCTTTAGAGACTATGCAAGGTCCCCAGGTGCAGGTAGGCTACCAGGTGGGCATAAGGGACTATAGCAGGAGCTGCAAGTCCCAAGATGGAGCCTACCAGGGGGAGCCCATGTTGGTAGATGGGAATCCACACAGGAGTGTAGCTGGAGTTCCTGCACATGGGTAGCTGCTGAGTGTCCTTCATGGGAGCAGTGTCTGGGAATTCTCTGCCAGTCCTGATGCTGGTGGTCCCACTAAGGCACCCTTGAGACAGCGTGGGCAAGTAGTCCTGCTGTAATATTGAGGCCTGGAGCTCTGCACATTCAGGGAGGCTGTGATTACTACGTGGGAGCAGCTGTGGAGGGGTCCTCTATCACTCTCAGAGAAGCAGTATTTCCACTAGTTGAGACCCAGGTCACAGAGTGACACAGAATGCTGCCTCTCTCTGGCCTGCCATCTTGGATCCCCCACCATCTGATTCTTTGTATCTACAAAATCTAAGTAATGGGAAAGATCTCAGTGTTCTTTCCTTGGAGGGCTTTGTCATATCATCATTATTGGAACTAATCTGAGGTCTGATAATAATATATTATTCAGGAAAATGCTGGACATTTCAAAGAGAAGGTTTAAAACTTTCTATTGCTTTAGCCAAAACAAGTCACCCTTAGAAGCAAAAGATGCCTGGAAATATAATCCTGTATGACTACAGGAAAAGCAAATTGATTTTAGGAAAATAAAATTATATAAGCTTAGCTTCTCCTAGGACACAACAATTCTGCTCTGCCTCTTTCTGATCTGAACTCATCATGTTACTCAATCTATATTCTTCTTTCTTCATTAAAATGAGAGTGATATCTTAATATAATTTATTATTTAAGGAATATTAAGTTCCTGATTGATACTGAGTTTTAAATTAATCTTGCCTTGGGCAATTACATAGGAACCCTGATACATTTTCTTTAGCATTTTCTTCTCTGCTTAAAGTGGTAAAGGTGATTCTGCAGTTTGAATTTTCCTTACCATCATCTAGAAAACAGTAGAACAAAATAGACATTTTTTAACCTGAATTTTATTAGCATGAGTTTAATTTATTTAGAACAATATTTAAATTTGAAGCTAGTTTGTTCTTTTAGGTTTGATAAATATACTTCTTCTATTCCATATGTGTTATCCTCCCCCAGGATTGTATGAACTTTTTGTGAGATACTTGTGCTACAATTTGGAATGAAACAATTCTTCCCTTTAAATATTTTCTTACAGGAATCTAGGAACAATATTTATAAAACAATAAGGTGAGCCCTTAATACTATTAAATGTGCACTTATTTATCATGTATCAAGGTTTAGTTCTTGAAGTATTTAAATAACCACAGTACCTGGCAATACACATACTCTTCAGTGTTAAATGTAAAACTGAATAAGGGAAACTACTTAACCAAAATAACTCTATCCCTAAGCAACAGGACAGGGATCTTTATTTGATTCATTCAATTATACACATTGTCTATCACAAACTCTTTTGAATTAAACAGGTGTTCTATCTTTGAAGGGTGTTAAGATTATTGATTGCTTATAAGAAGCAAAACAAAAAGCAAGATATGTTATACCTATTTGAGATTGTGTCATAAAGACTACCAGGTTGAAATGTTTTGTTTTCATAATTTGAACACAGAAGCACAATAAGTCTCCATGCTACGCCAACATTCTCATAAGTACATTGAAATCCAACACTTCTGCATTTTCAAACCACTGAACTAAAAATCGATTTTTAAATAGTATTTTATTTAGATAGGTAAATGATATAAAAATAAGATGAAAAAAATGAACCTACTTCTTTATTTGTATTTAGTATCTGAGCACTGAAATTTTCATGTAGTGCTGAACAGAAAGCCTCAACCAACTCTGAATTTATCTTATTCTGAACATATATAATTCTAGGAATATGATAAAAAATTGATAGACAATTATATTGTCTGGCTTTGAGACGAACATCCATTAAAAATAGATATTTATATTTATATGCTTTCTACTTTAGAGTGTTTTATTTTTAGTTGAAATTAATAAGACTTGTACTCATTCAATATACCAAATATTTAATTTATTCAGTCATTAGAAATTTTAGTGTTATAAATTACTTAGGCAAAATATTTAAGTTTCTGGAAACAAAAATCACATAGTAGGCAGAAGAAAAATTCACAGGTCTCAGGACTAAGGAAAAAAATGCTGTTTCTTCCCCCCCCCCCCCAATACCTGAAATCTCTGGATCAATGAAGGAAACTTTTTTCTTCAAAGTACACATTTTATTCAAAAGGTAATCCAATCCCAGGTTTGTACCTTAAATGAAATGTTATTCTGGTTAACAAGAACAGCAAATGGAGAGATAAATGTGATAAAAGATTTATAAAGCACTTAAAGTAAAAAATATAAATGAAACATTAAGTAAAACCATCTCTTCAATTTTCCATCGAGAACATGAAGCTCATGTCAAAAGCATATCTAATTTTAGCCTTCTTTCCTCCTTCTTCATACTATAAATTTTAGTTAAAAGAATGTACTTGTTTATGAATAGCTACATACATATGGGTTCTTATATAGAAGCATATATACATGTCAATTTTACTGGTTCTTTTGGAAAAGAGCTTTGAAAGAATCTTTCTGGAATTACAAATAGAAAGTTTTGTTGGAATTAAAATTAAACAATAGAAATGAATTTAATCTATTCTAGGAAGTTTTCAAATCAATTTATGTATAATATTGAAAAGTGTCACATCATATCCCAACAGATTGTTTTGTGCTAATCTACCATATTATTTCAACAAGAATGCTGGTTTTCATAAAACACTGCTCCATTTAAATAGTAATGCAGATACTGCTATGGAGTTCTCTCAAAGACTATAGGTTCTAAATGCTTAGTTATAGAACAGGTGGCCTTCATAGATATAATTGCTTTACTTAAGTTAAAAAGCTGTAACTATTACATCAGTTACACATCCACATTTTTACATAATGCCATATTAGTAACTGTTGTATTCTGCTACCTTTCATATGTAATTCTGCAATCTGTATACAGGGTAAAAATGGGAGTTCATAACCCACTTGAATCTAAAGTATGAAATATGATATGTCAAGAGCTATGTAATGTTTTGAACAACCAATAAAAAATAAAAAAAAAACTTAAAGTAATGAAAAATAAGGTCAAGATTAATCCAAAGGCAGGAAAGGACAGATACAAAGAAATGATAATCACAATAAAGTGTATATAAGTTAAAATATGTTTATTAAGGATGATGATTGAAAAAAAAGCTGTATCTAGAAAGAAAATGACTTTGTCACTGTATTGGTTCTTAATATTATTAAATATTTATTAACATTCAACAGTACACTTAGAACTGTTTAATTAACCTACTTTCAGAAGACTCTTAATGGAGACATGGAGAGTACACACATTTATGTTTATGAACTTCTTAAATATAGCTAGGATTCAGATTCCATAACTTAGGTCTGTGTTCATTTGCTAATTTTTACAGAATTATAAAAAACAAGAAAATTTTCCCTTAGCCTCTTATAATCAGCTTCTTAAAGTAAAAACAGATACATTGTTCTAGACAATGATGGTATCCAGAATGATCAAAAAAAGTATAATCTACTTATATTACAACATGGTCATTTTCTTTAACTTTTTATTTCTTTTAATTAGTTATACATGACAGTAGTTTGCATTTATGTACTTTTATATATCATACATAGATGGGATATAATTTTTCATTTTTCTGAGTGTACATGTTACAGAATCGTATTGGTCATACAGTCACATACATACATACAGTAATAATGTCTGTATCATTCTATTATCTTTCCTATCCCCACATCCCCTCTCCTCCCCTTCCATCACTTTCCTCTACCTAATCTAGGGTAATGCTATTCTTCCCTAGTGCTCCCCAATTTATTGTGAATTAGTATCTGCATATTAGAGAAAACATTCAGTCTTGGTTTTGTTGGATTGGCTTATTTCACTTAGCATGATATTCTCCAACTCCAATCATTTACTGGCAAATGCCACAATTTTATTCTTCTTTAAAGCTGAGTAATATTCCATTGAGTATATATGCCACATTTTCTTTATCCATTCATCTATTGAGGGACACCTAGGTTGGTTCAATAGTATAGATGTTGTGAATTGAGCTGCTATAAATATTGATGTGGTTGTGTCACTTTAGTATGCTGGTTTTAACTCCTTTGGGTATAAATCAAGGAGTGGGATAGCTTGGTCAAATTGTGGTTCCATTCCCAATTTTCTCCATACTGCTTTCCATAGTGGTTGCACCAATTTGCAGTCCCATCATCAATGTATGAGTGAAACATTTTCACCACATCCTTGGCAACATTTATTGATGCGTGAATTCTTGATGATGGCCATTTGGACAGGAGTGAGATGAAAATTAAGAGTACTTTTTATTTGCATTTCTCTAATTGCTAGAGATGTTCAACAATTTTTTATATATTTGTTGATCAATTGTATTTATTCTTCTGTGAAGTGTCTGTTCAGTTCCTTAGCCTATTTATTGATTGGGTTATTTGATTTTTTGGTGCTAAGTTTTTTGAGTTCTTTATATATCCTAGAGATTAATGCTTTATTGGAGGTGCATGTGGTGAAGTTTTTCTCCAAATATGTAGGCTTTCTCCTTACATTTTTAATTGTTACCTTTGATGAGAAAAATCTTTTTAATTTGAACATACCCATTTATTAATTCTTGATTTTACTTCTTGCACTTTAGAAGTCTCATTAATGAAGTCAGATCCTAGGCCAACATGGTGAAGATTTGCCTGTTTTTTATTCTATTAGGCACAGGGTCTCTGTTCTGCTGCCTTAATCTTTGATCCACTTTGAGTTGATTTTTATGCATGGTGAGAGATAGAGTTTTAATTTTATTTTGCTATGTATGGATTTCCAGTTTTGCCTGTACCATTTGTTGAATAGGCTATCTTTTCTCCAATGAATGTTTCTGGAACCTTGTTCTGGTATGACATAATCATATTTATGTGGGTTTGTCTCTGGGTCCTCTATTGTGTTCCATTGGTCTATAAGTCTATATTGCTGCCAATACCATGCCATTTTTATTACTATAGCTCTGTAGTATAGTTTAAAATCTGGTATTGTAATGCTTCTGCTTCACTTTTCTTACTAAGGATTGCTTTAGCTATTTTTGGTCTCTTATTTTTTCAAATGAATTTCATGATTGCTTTTTCTATTTCTATGAAGAATACCATTTGTTTTTGATTGGAGATCGGAATTGCATTAAATATGTGCAATGCTTTTGGTAGTATGGCCATTTTGAAAATATTAATTCTGTCTATCCAGGATCATGGGAGACCTTACCATCTTTTGAAGTTTTCTTCAATTTCTTTATTTAGTGTTCTGTAGTTTTCATTGTAGAGGTCTTTCACCTCTTTTGTTAGATTGATTATCAGGCTTGTATGTTTCTGAGGCTATTTTGGGTGGAGTAGTTTTCCTAATTTCTCTTTCAGTAGATTCATTGCTGATGTATAGGAACGTGTTTGATTTATGGGTGTTGATTTTATATCCTGCTACTTTGGTGAATTCATTTATTAGTTCTAGAAGTTTTCTTGTGGAATTTTTTTGGTCTTCTAGATATAGAATGTCATCATCAAATAGTGATAGTTTTGAGTTCTTCTTTACCTATTCATATCTCTTTAATTTCTTTCTTTTGTCCAATTGCTCTGGCTAGGGTTGCTGATGTTGAAGATAATTGGTGAAAGAGGACATCCTTGTGTTGTTCCTGTTTTTAGCAGGAATGCTTTCATGTTTTCTCCATTTAGAATGATGCTTGCCTTGGGTTAAGCATATATAGCTTTTACAATATTGAGGTATGTTCCTACTATCCCTAGTTTTTCTTGTGTTTTGAAGATGAAGATATGCTGTATTTTGACAAATGTCTTTTCTGCATCTATTGAGATGATCATATTATTCTTGTTTTCATGTATTACATTTATTGATTTCCAATTATTGAATCAACCCTGAATCCTTGGAATGAATCTCACTTGAGTGTGGTGCACTATCTTTTTAATATATTTAATATGTTTTAATATGTTTTGTATGAAATTTGTCAGAATTTTATTAACAATTTTTGCATCTGTGTTTTTCAGCGATATTGATCTGAAATTTTCTTTTCTTGATGTGCCTTTGTCTGGTTTTGGTATCAGGATGATATTAGCTCATAAAATGTGTTTGGAAGGGTTCCCTACTTTATAATTACATGGAATACTTTCAGGAGTATTGGTGTTAATTCTTCTTTGAAAGTCTTGTAGAATTCAGCTGAGAATCCATCTGGTCCTGGGCTTTTCTTGGTTGGTAGGCTTTTGAGGCATTTTCCATTTCATTACTTGAAACTCCATCTATTTAAATCATGTAAGACCTTCTCATTCAGTTTGGGTAGGTCATATGTTTTTAGAAATTTGTCTATGTCTTCAATATTTTCTATTTTATTAGTGTATAAATTTTCAAAATAGTTTTTAATTATCTTCTGTATTTCAGATGTGTCCATTGTGATATTTCCTTCTTCATTTGTATTTTAGTAATTTGAGTCTTCTCTTTTTCTCTTTATTGGCATGGCCAAGGTTTTATCTATTTTATCTATTTTTACAAAGAACCAACTTTTTGTTTTGTTAATTTTTTTCATTTTTTTGTTTCAATTTTATTAATTACAGCTCCAATTTTAATTATTTCCTGTCTTCTGCTTTTGGTGTTTATTCATTATTTTTAGGGCTTTGAGATGTAGTGTTAGATCATTTATTCATTGACTCATTATTCTTTTAATGAATGCACTCAATGCAATAAACTTTCCTCTTAGTATTGCCTTCATAGTGTCCCAGAGAATTTAATATGTTGTGTCAGTATTCTCATTTACTTCTAAAATTATTTTATTTCATTCTTGATTTCTTCTACTATTCATTCATCATTCAATTGTGTATTATTTAGTCTCTGTCACAGTAGCTTCTATTTTTAATTTTATCATTGATTTCTAGTTTCATTCCATCTCTTATTTTTAATTTAATAAGAATTGCTTTGTGGTAAGATATATTCTGTTTAAGAGAAGGAGTCATGTGCTACTGAGAAGAAAGTGTATTTGCTTGTTAATGGATGAAATTTTCTATATATCTGTTAAATCTAAATTATTAATTTTATTATTTAGTTCTATAATTTATTTATATATATTTTGTTTGGAAAATCTGTCAGTAGTGAGAGAGGTGTGTTAAAGTCACCTAGTATTATTGTATTGTGTTCTATTTGACTCTTGAAATTGATAGGGGTTTGTCTGATGCTCATAGATGCTTCATTGTTTGTGGCATAAATATTTATAATTTTTATGTCCTGCTTATATATACTTCCATTCAGAAGTATTAAGTGTCCTTGTTTGCCTCTTCTGATTAACTTTGGTTTGAAGTCTTCTTTATCTGAAATGAGAACAGAAACCCCTGCTTGTTTATGCAATTCATATGTATGATAAGTTTGTTTCCATCTTTTCACCTTCAGCCTGTGGATGTCTTTGCCCATGAGGTGAGTCTCTTGAAGACAGCATATTTTTGGGCCTTTCTTTTTAATCTAATATGCCAGTCTGTTTTTTTTTTTAATTGATGAATTTAGGCCATTAACATTCAAGGTTATTATTGAGATATGATTAGTATTTCCTGTCATTTTGACTTATTTCTGATTTTTGATTTGTCTTAGTTTCTTATTTGGTTGAATGTTACTTTACTGTAGATCTTCCCTTTGTTGGCTTTTACTTATTTTTTTTTTGCTACTTCATCCTCATGGAATATTTTTTTTTAAAAAATGCTGTGTAGTGTAGGCTTTCTAGTTGTGAAATCTTTTAATTTTTGTTTATCATGAAATGTTTTAATTTCATATTAAAATCTGAAATTTAATTTTGCTGGATATAAAGTTCTATTGGCATTCGTTTTTTTTTTTTTTTTTTTTTTCAGAGCTTGGAATATGTTATTCTAGGACTTCCTAGCTTTGAGGGTCTGGGCTGAGAAATCTGTTGAAATCCAAATTGGTTTGTCCTCATACATAACTTAGTTTTTTCCTCTCATAGCCTTTAAGATTTTATCTTTATTCTCTGTGTTAGTCATTCTCATTATAATATGTCTTGGTATGGGTCTGCTGGAATTTTGTGCTTTTGAGGTCCTGTAAGATACTGGTATTTGATTTTCCATTTTATTCTTTAGGTTTGGGAAATTTTCTGCTATTATATCATTGAAAAGATTTCGCATTTATTTGGTTTGTATCTCTGCTCCTTCATCTATTCTGGTAACTCGTTAATTTGGTCTTTTCATGTTATCCCATAATTCTTGGATGTTCTATTCATGGTTTCTTATCAACTTCTCCACATGTTAAAATCTACTTTCAAGGTTATATATTTTGTCTTCATTGTCTGAGATTCTGTCTTCCAAGTGGTTTAATCTATTGGTGATGATTTTTATTGAATTTAAAATTTGATTTACTGATTCATTTTTTTCAAGGATTTCTGCTTATTGTATTGTATGTTTCATGATCTCTAACTTTTTATTGAAGTGCCCTTTCACTTCCTGTATTTTTTCTTTGATTTCACTCTTTATACTATCCTTTACTTCACATATCAGTTTACCTATATACAATCTGAAGTTACACTATGTTATTAGTGGCTTCTATTGTTGAAGAATCTCAGTTGGTTTGGGGTGCTTTATTCTCTTGTTTTTTTGTTTGTTTTTTAAAATATTGTTAGTGTGTTTTTCCATCTAAAAATATGGATCTAAGGCAGAATAAATTCTATCCTGTAGACCTATAGTATTCCTGAAGGTTTCTAGTGCTTTGCCTTTACTGGTAAGACCAATATCAACAGCACCCAATGAACACAATATATTGCCTTAAACCTAATAGCTCCCACTAAGGTATTTCCTGTTTTCTTGCATTGAACCAAAATGATGAGTTCAATAACTATCTGTAATATAAATATAATGTTTGTTAAAAAGATTTACAATTTCAAATGGTGGATGGGAGAACTGAGGCAGTGTAGTATGCAATATTTTCGAGGGAGGAAATTAGAAGCTAGAAGTAAAAATTCACAGGATGAGTGGAAGAGTAGCCAACAAATATTGGCTGTTGATTGGAGAAAAGTTGAAAATAAAATCCAAGTAAATAGACAAGAGAGAGGAAAAATAGAAACAAAGAGAAAAACTTAAATATATAAGAATAAAACAAAAATGCAAAAAACTAATTATATATCATTGTCCTCCACACACTGATGCATTAAAAGCATCCTGTTCCAAATATGGTAGAGTGATCAAAAAAATAAATAGTGAATCAAAAAAATAAAATAAAACAAGTCCTGCTGGAAAGTCAGACTGTCTCTGTCAGTGTTCAACAGTTTCACAGCCCTGTCTCTGACATCTCTTGTGATCACCAAACCCAGGTTAGCCCTGGCAAACCCAGTCTCTATCCAATGGATCTGTGCTTCAGATACCTCAGGATCAGCCTTGCTGTAGTCCCACAATCTCAATGATGTTCCAACTTGCAGAGAGACCACAAGGGATACACTCACATAAAGAAGCAACCCCGAGATTCAGCAGAAAGAGAATGGCAACCAACACTCTCAGTAGGAAGACTTCAGGCTCCTCCAAACCTGCAGGCAACCCCACAGGAGACCTGCAGGTCCCAGCTGTAGTCCCCAGACAGAGGCCCTTATGGTGGTAAACCTACCCACACCTAGTCCCTGGCTGGTGTCCCAAAATGGATGCAGCCACATAAAACCAAACCTAGAGTCTCCCTGAAAGCAGTCCTCTAGGCTGTGGTAGCAGCAGTAGTGGCAGTGGTCCTTGGCCCCAGAGTCAGCATTAGCTGTGGCTTCAAAGTCAGCTGCAACTGCAGCTGTGAGGGCAGCTTCACTAGGGATCAGCAGCAGGGTTGGCTTCAGTTACATCTAGGGCAACGGTTTCTTCTGTGGCAGCAGCACCCAGAAAGAAGGCCTCCAGGTGATCTAAAGCTGGCAACAGCAGTATCAGAGGCAATGGCAGCAGTGGTGCAGGTGGTGGTTGATTGACAAGAGATTTCCTTTCAATGGCAGCAATCGAGGAGATTTCCTTTCAATGGCAGCAATCGAGGAGATTAGTGTGTTGGAATTCTCAACCAAGGTAACCAAAGCTGTGCCCAAAGAAGAGACCTCTGGGCATAATAGCAGCATCTGCCCATCATTTTCATTAATACATTGAATCACCAACTGTAGGAACATCATGAGACTCTGAGATATATTCATTAGCTTTGCCAGGAAAGAGCTTGTGTCCTAGATGAGACTTTTTAAGTGAGACTCAATGGGCATAATTGGACCTTAGGTGTTTTCTTTGACAATATAAGGTTTATACCAATGTGTCAATGATGAGGACACATATACACCATTCAGAAGTTAAGTTATAAAGCTATATATTTAGCTAGAAAAAAATAGACCTTATAAACTTCAAATAAAAGCCACTATCCTAAGTAGCTGCAAATGACTCTGAACTCTTTTGTAGAACTTTTCTATCATTTTTTTCATATTAAATTTATAGTGTTCTTTAAAGTGTTTGATTAAAATGATGTCTCTAAATTATTTGTTTTGATTGAGGAAAACATCCCTTGAAGGGAAGTTTTTAATGATAAGGTCACATATTTATAGAGAAAGTATTATTTTTTGTAGGGTTAAAAGTGAGGAAAAGAAACCCTTGTTCTATGCAAAAAAAAAAAAAACTCTTATAATTGAACTATTTCTCATACTTAACTGGTAAATATTCTCTTCCTTTATTTAAAAATTTCTCTTTGAATTTTTAGGGTCAAATATTTCTACTCTTATTATTAAAATTAGTTAAATACAGACTGACCAAAGACTAGACATAAGTTTTGTATGCTTCATATTTTCCTCCACTATTAAAGAAGTAGGAATTAATCTTCAGTACCATCATATGCCAAGGGATGACTCAGAACTCTCCAAGACTTCTCTAGTTCTTGCTGTAATGAATCATGTGTGATACCATTTGGCTTCCACATGACATAGAATCATTTTGTATTAATTTTTACTCTCTTATCTTCTCAACAGATGTCATTATGTTCAGAGAGGCTATGCAGTGTCCAATAGCAAGCATTGAGATGAAATCATGTGCTTAATTTGTGATGATGTTTATGATTGTTGTGGTGGTGGTGGAAATAATTATCATTTGTAACATAATTGTGAACATCTAATGCTATCTACCATTGATCTGAGAACTCCTAGATAATTAGGCATTGCTCTTTTCACTCCAGGCTTATTATCTCATTTATTTGTCCACACAGTCCTATGAAGGAACTAATATGACAGTTCTCTAATTTTAGATGAGTAAACTTTGACAAGGTTGAAAGAACCCACATTAAAGACCTTCATGTCAGCCCAATTCACTTACAAAGTATATACTCCAATTTATTGATATACTATTTTTAGATATAATATATAATGCAATATGTAACATATATGTGTGCATTATATCCAGGTGTATGTATCTGGATGCATACTTGTATGTGTATATATTATATGTGTAAAAGTTGTCAGAAATGAAATGGAAGCAGTTTTGTCAACCCCTACCCCCACAAAAAGGAAATAAAACATAAAGGTGGGAGGTTATATAGGTGGGCATCTCATGCACATATTCCTAATAAGCATTATCATCACAAGACTCTGACCTAAACCAAATCATGATCTTGTCCAAAGTGCACAGCAATGTTTTACACATGAAAAATAATTCTGCGAGAACAACTGTCCAACCATGAGCCATTTCATCTTGTATTGGCATTCTTATTGTTTTTGGTTCATGCATCAACAGGTCATTGTTTCATAATAATTTTTTCTAATCCTTCTTATTTTGCTTTTAAAATCTTTCCATTGAATAGCTCGTGATTTCCTTCATCATCCTGCAATTTACAAAATTTATACTGTCTGTCATTTGTCCTTATCAGAATCCTTATTCACTTTACAAATTGTTCTGGCTTACTTCAGTGACTCAATTATCCATTGCACAATGTTAGAAAGAAAATCAGGGTCTTAAAATCATATAAAAGTGCATATTCATATAAACTGACTAGAGGAGTCAAACCAGATTAAAAGGTTATTTGGAAGTTCCCTTATGTTTTTATAGCTGTTGGGATTTGAATTTACTTAATCTTCAATTTGGTATGAAAAAAGAATTTGAAATATAAGGAATAGTGTTTTCTTAGGTTTAATGAGTTCTACTACATGTGTTATAAATAATTAGATATTTCAAGCTGCTTAGAGGGAAGCTCAATAATTCAAAACAATCTATTTTCTTCTCCCTTCTCCCCAACAGGTGCAAAAACTCCTTCCACATATAAATCATGGAGTTCCTGTGATGGACCGAATATTAGTTGCTCTTTCAAATTAATATGGTAAAGCTCTAACCTTTAGTGTGATTATACTAGGAGACAGAAAAATCTCTCAGAAAGCAATTAAGGTTATACACTGTTATACCTGTGGAACCCTGATATAATAGGATCAGTGTGCTTAAAAGAAGACATATCACATATCTTTTTCAAAGAAGACACAAAGAAGGTGAGAAAACAATGAGAGGACAGTGGTCTATAAGTCACAAAAAGAGGTTCCACCAGAAACATCCATGCTTGGTAACATGATCTCATACTTCCAAACTCCAGACCAATGAAAAACAAATTTCAGTTGCTGAAGCCACTGATCTTTATCATTTTGTTATGGCATAGTTCTGAAATACGATGTTCCCTTATATTTTCAAATTAATAAAATATTTTCATGTAATAAAATATTTTTTACTGAACATTATGGGGGCAATGTAATACACAGGATTACATTTAAATAGTGTCTTTAGGCATTTCAGGAATAGCTTCCAGCCTTGGTTCCATTTGGCCTCATTGCAGCATTCAGGGGATACTGGCATCACCTCCAGGTTATGAGAGTTAGTTCTGAAGACTTAGAGAAGCTCCTGCACTTATGACTGGGGTTATGTACTGATAACATCACCACAAACTGAAAATATTATGCCAAAAACATATTTAAAACATCTAAGCTACTGAACATCCTACCTTAGCAGCACAGTACATGAGAGAGAACCATTTGCTTCCCTTCATGATAGTGAGGGAACTGCACCTGGTGCTGCTGTTCAGCCATGAAAGATAATCATGTCCCCTTTCACAAACTGAGGAAAAGAGCAGCATTCCAAATTAAAGTATGGGTTCTAATGAATGAATGTTGCTGTCACCCCATAGTAAAGTAAAAAAAAAAAAAATTCGTAAGCTGAATTATTGTAAGTCAGAATCTATATATACTTATTTCTAAGTCTTTGACTTTTAAAAAAATTGTTTATCAAATCTTCTCTATCTCAAATATGCAAAGTTAAATAAGACTCACTTGTTCCCCCAAAGCCTTACAGTGGTAATGATGATTTTATTTCCAGATTTAGAATGAGATTAGAGAAGCTCAAAATGGTTAACTTATTTAAATATTATTTTTATTATTATTGTTATATTAGTTTTTTTTTTCTGTGCTAGAGATCAACCTCAGGTCATGCAACCTAGGACAGAATGCTACCACTGAGCCACATCCCCAGCCCACCAATTTTTAATGTTTTTAACAAATCACCTATGATACATAATCATCTCTTCCTAAAAAGAAAACAAAAACATTATCCTGGAACTAATTGTAACTAATTTGTATCATAAGATCCTGCTAAGCTCTTTTGTACCTTAACCTCTTGATTTTTATTAAAGTATGTATGTCATAAAAGAACAAGAAGCAGATCTAGTCTTCAAGACTGGCATAGATATTATCTATTAATGGCTGTGAAACAGAATGCTTAGAAATTTCAATTAGATGATAGTTTATTATCGTACAATCTAAAGAAATAGTTTCTAACAATATTTGTTACCTTTGAAATATTCTCACTTAAATAAGAAGGAAGTAGATATTTGCTTTTACTAAACATTGGCAAATATTAAGCAACTTGATTAATTCTAATAATCTATGAGAATAATTTTACTTAAGAATATCTATCTAGAGTGACAAAATTATTGTAAAACTTTTAAGGAGGTCATTAAATTCTTAATCTATGTTAGACATAGAAGTAAAATATAATTTCAATATACAACACTGATTGGAAAATTCTATTCTGCCGCAGTCTCTGGCTGGGCACAAATCACCAGTCTCCACACAGCTTGTAGATTCAAACAGCAATTCTTTATTCCCGAACTCACACCGGCCGTCTACAAACACGTTCTGGGAAATCCACGTTCTCTGCCCAAATCCACTTCTCCCAAATCCACTCTCCACCCAAATCCACTCCGCATGGGCTTCTGTCTCCCAAAATATACTGTCTGACCCTAAGAACTCAAGAGGAACTCAGCAGCAGGATACGCCCTATTCTAAAGGGGAACACCCTAATCTCCTATTATGCTAAACTGCCCTATTCTAAAGGGGGAACACCCTAAACACGGATCCTGCCCTGGTCCTTGAGCAAGGTCACCTTTCAGAAGTCCTTCCACTAGACAGCATGGGAGTAAGCTGGCAAGGAATTTGTCATACCTACTTGGCTGATGGCTCCCAGCACTATTCCATGAATGACAATACTTTAGCCATGGCATTATATGACACCTCATTTTGTTGTTGTACTATAATTAGGTTAGCTGTACTATTGGGAAAGTTAAGGTTTAATTACACAGGCTCTAGGTATACTTTATAAATAAACAATCATTTATGGGTGCATTTAATGCACTATTGATTCCCAAGCTCATTGTGGACCCAGTGTCAAATTCTGACTTTAGGCAGGTGAAGGAGCTTTTCTTCAAGGATACAATCTAAATTTACTGAATGGCTTAACATTTTCTTATTTTGTGCAAAACTATTTTACAAAGTTTGAAAGATAATGATTTAGATTAAACTATTTTAATGGATTCTGGAAATGGAATTTTTTTTTTCATCTTTGGAGGATGTCTCTGGAAGTACCTGCCTCTAGAGAAATTAGATCCTATTCTCTGCCTGATTCATTTAGCCTGCAATTCTCACAAAACAAACAGCACTGCCCGTCACCAGAGGCTTTATATTTGAAGAAGAAACCACTTTGGTCTTAAAGCCTATGGATTTTTTTTTATCATCTTCTCAGTGTGCTTAGGTAAACAACATCTAACTATTCGCTCTGTGCCTTAGAAGGACTGTAAAGAAATGCTTCAGCTCTCTGTAACTCGTCTTAACTTTTAAAGAAATAAGGATTCCACAGTACAGCTGACTCCAAGCAGCCCCTGTTCTCCACCTCCTCTATATTTTCTGAGCTGTTGTCAGTTGTCTCTTCTGAAACACCTAGTTCTTTTATACATACCATTAAGTGGTCATTTATGTTATCAGCTTGCCAAGAGCCATAGAGAGAAGTCACGTGTTGTCATTAAAAGTTGCACAGGCAGGATTTGAGATTTTTGCAACTACAGCAGTCCAGTAATTCTTAATGTCTCTCCTGATCTACTTGTCACCCCCTATTCCACCCCTATTTGCAAAAGGGAATTCACAGTTTATTCAATCTCCAAAACCAATTTAACTTTGGGGTTGAAAAATAGATGCTGAATGGCTCTCAGACACTTGAACGGGCATATTTGCTGTTTAGTTATGTGAAAACTTAGCAAAAAATCTAAAAAAATCATCAGGTATTAGAAGTGTATGTTCAGATATCTTGAAAAATATTCCACATCCTTTCTTTGGTATGAGTGAGAAGAATATTAAAAAGCTAAAACATTATTAAAAACAACTACCTACATTAACATAGGTAATGGAATCGATCCAATGGATTTTTATGACTTATACTCAGGGAATTTTCACTAAAATTATATTTTAAAATGTATTAAAAGTATATTAATCCTGAATATAACTGGATTTCTCTCTGTATTTCTTTTTGGTTCTGAGGATTGAACCCAGGGGTGCTGTACCACTGTGCTATATCCTCAAACCTTTGTTTTTTATTTTGATACAGGGTCTCTCTAAGTCACCAAGGCTGGCTTCCCAAGTTAAGTATTTTCATTTTTAACGTTTCTCCCGCTAGTCCATACCATTCAGGCATCTACTAATGTGAGAAGGTATCAACTAGGTAGGGAAAAGATGCATTATCCTAAGGGAAAAAATGAGAAAGAAGTTATGTATCCACAGCATTGCCTTCATTTTAAAAGACTTTTTAAATATTACCACAAAGTATAGAAAGTGAGAAAGCAAAGACATGAGAATAAGAAGTAAAAAATGAGACGCAAGAATCTCCTGATTAAATCTCTCTACAGTGACATGTGTTTAAGACAATAAAGTAAAGGTGCTTATGGAGTTAGAACGTCTATGCCATTGATTATGAACTAACTGTTTTACTCAGCTCTGAATTTCTACATTGAAATCCTAACCTTCCATGTGAGGCCATGCTAGCTTTTCAAGGTACTTAGGTCATAAGGTGGGACCTCCAGAAAGGGGATTAGTGACCTTGCAAGATGAGACTTGACTGTTCTCTCCCTGCTATCTGACCTGTGAGGGTATAGCAAGGAGTTGGCATAAGTGAATAAGGTCATTTTGTTCATTTCAACTTCAACACAAACATCTTCAGAGTTTACACAGTGTTGTATATTCTTTCTTTAGGCCCAAGTCAAGCAAATTGAAACTTTATTTTTTTTAGTATTCACACCATATGGGATACTGGATGAGCCTGCCCATTTTTGAAATTTACTTTATGCACTTTAATAAAGTCATGTTTCTTGTCTTGATGAAAATCAGATTTTCTTTTAGAAATCACAACACTGGCATTTTGCTCACATCAGGCATCTTCTTTCTTTATCACAGCAACATTAGTTTGACAAGTGTGGTTGTTCCTTGTCTCCCAAGGCTGAGTCATTTCAGCTTACTGTGATTTCAGACCCAGTGAGGACTTTCCACATGTATCCATAAGAAATACATCCATTATTCTTTCTACTCTTGCTCAAGTCTAGGAGATAGATCATATACCTCTTCTTATCCTCTGCTCCCCTCTGGCAACCTCAGTGTTTTAGAAACTCATAGAGTTCTCTGTAATAGCAACAGCTTAGAGACTGGCAAGAGATGTTCACTTCTGCTCTGTTCTTCACAGGCCAATCTTGGGACAAATGGAAATTTATATGTTGTATTAAAAATATTTTCAAATATCAGGTTTTAAAGGTTAAAAAACACTACAGGGCTATTTAAAGGTGGAAAATAATTTCATATATCATCATAAAAACTAAAAGCATTGTTACAGCTACTGGGAAGGCTAAAGTCGGAGGATCATAAGTTTGAACCCAGCTTGGGAACAGAGATCCTGTATCAAAATAGAAAAATTAAGAAAGGGTCAGAGATGTAGCTCAGTGAAAAGTTGGGTTCATTCCATGGGTTCATTTCTCAAACTATCAAAGACAAGAAAATAAAGCAAAAGAAAACTGTTATTTTATTTTCTTGTATAAATAAAAAGGTATAGAAACATACAATGTAATTCTTGGGCAGTCTATACACTAGAGAGTATATAAAAATGGCATATATTTTGACATATATTGGAAACAACATTGCAAAAAGCAACTTGTTCAGAAAATAGTCTAAGGAATTTATTATTACATATTCTGATCTCTCCAAGTGTTTTAGATGTGATTTATTATATAATCTTGTCTTATATAATATTTCATTTGAAACCACATATTAATACTCATTTATGTTATTAACACCCATTTATTAATGACAGACTTAGAAATTTAAGTGACTGGGTTTGAGGATCAACAGCCAAAAAGTTGTAGACATTAAATTAAAAGTGAGGAAAAAGTTTTGCTCTTATTCACTCACGTATCTTTCTCCATGCCTTGAACCAATATCAGGCTTTTTCCTAATGGAGCACACTTATAAGAATAAATGAAATGAATTGACTTTCCTTTCAGAATTTAGCTTCTTTCAGAATTTGTTAAATGTATGTGCCACGTGATGTGCCTGGAAATGATACATACGGAAAGATTAAAACCCACATCATTAGCATCGTGCTTTGTCTACTTCCGTTGTTTCTTCATCTAGAACTGGGATCGACGTGCTAGTCAGACATCTTTCATCTGTTGTCTTATTGATATTTGTCAGCTTCTCTGTGTAGTAATCTACTTACTCTGTGCCTACATGGATCACTGTTTAATTATAGAATGCCTTCTTTGTACTACTTTATTTTTCAATTCTCTCCCATCTAGAAGATTTAGTAATTTCTGCAATATAGGCAAAGATGTTGATTTGTAATCTCGCAGGCTTAATCTCATGTCATCAAAACTCTAGTATTAAATACTTTCCCTCTTTTATCTCATTATTATACTGTTTATTAAATTATAAATGTAGATGTGATGCTAAAATTGAAAGCTATTTGAATTTATTAGAAACCGAAAATGTCTTCTTTCATTGTACATAAGTATCTAAAATGTTTTAGAGAAGTTAACTTTAAACAATATGTCACTAAAGGACCATGTCTAGCTGATCTTTCACACCAATTCACTGTTATATAAAGCTGTACTTTCAAGGTCATAACTTTTGTCACCAAGCTTTCTTGTAAGACTCTAAGAAGATGATGTAAACACATTTAGTTGCATTCTCTGGTAGTGGCAAACATAAGAAATAGACACCAGAGTATGTAACGCTGCTCCAAGAGTGAGTTATGATATGACCTTGGGCAAGATACTTAAATTTTTAAGCTCAGTTCTCTTAAATAGAAATCACAAAATTTGTCTTAAACCGATACTGTGGGATTTCCACTCTGTCAATAATAGAGTGCCACCCATAACACAAGTCTAACTCAGCATCTAAATGAAATAATGAATGAATGAGTTAATAAATAAGTAAACTAAACAAAAGACCATTTTTAGGTGTTGGACAGAGCAGTATTCAATTTTCTCTGAGAAAGAGAAGTCACTAAGATCATTCTACCACTTTGCTTAGAGAGAATTTCTAGATTTTGATGAACAAAAATGATGCTGAAGCCAAGCACAAATGTTTTGAGAATTAAGAAGGTAGAGATTAGAGTTCTTGGACACTTAGATGGCTGCAATTTGAGGTTCTGAAGAAGACAGTTTTACAAAAAAGAAGGTCTAGAAATTTGCACAAGTTATTCTTAAGTTTTTGACCATGAAATATGTGGTGAATTTGCAGTGTTTATTAGTTTGAAAAAGAAAAATTACCTAACACTAGACTCTTGATAGACCCCATGAAAGCCTTGTGCAATCATTAGGGTGACTTTCCTGAATGATCTTCTTGGATTACCCTAATTAATATAAAAGTAAATATCTAAAAGATAAAGCTGACACAGTATCAAATTATCTATCTTATCATTACCTCCACCCCAAAAAAGTTAATAAAACTCAATAAATTTTCTTGAAAGATAGATAATACAATTCAGTGTCAACTATGGAGTATTAATAATGTCCAGCAAACAGTGAAAGTTTCCTAAGCATACTAAGATAAGAAGACTGTGAAAGATAACCAAAGAAAAAGTAGTCAACACAAAGGCAACCAGAGATACCAAGCTGTTGAAATTAGTATCAAAGAATTTAAAATAAATTATTCAAATTAAATAACAGAGGAATACTGAAAAGTTAAAATGAGTTTCAGTGACATCAAATTTTCTAAGGCCTAGCAGAGATAAAAGAGACTATACAAAGATGTAAATTGCTAAATACAAAAACTAAAAAGATAAATGTAAAAAGTGTATATGAAAAAAATACTAAAAAAATTCATGAATGTGGGGAATAATAAAATTATAATTGTTTCTCTTTGGAAACTATGTGTATTATAGATATTGAAAAACTTTCAAAATTCAATTTTTACATTTCATAAATATTGATAATATCTTTTTGAAATGGGGGAAATAAAAATATTTGAGATAAATCAGCACTGAAAAAAATTCAACATCTGGAGACATGTATCACAAAATATGCTTAAATACATCATGAAGGCCAAGGAAAATTCATAGCAAATTGAAACTTCATCTGACATAAATTTTTAAAGATAGCAGAAAAGTGAATATAGGTAAATATAAAGAATATTTTCATCTGTACATTTTTAAAAATGAATGTCCATTTATACAAAATAACAGTGATTTAAAAGTCTATGGTATAATTAATAGCAACTTGTATGATGAACAGTGAAGTCATGAGACGGGGCTAAAACGAGACATGATATGATAAGATTTATATTTTACCTGGTGTTTTATGATATTGATCAATGAACAGAATAAGAAGCAAGTTGTTTTCTCTACTGCAATTATTAAAAATGAGTTCAACTTAATAAATCCAAAAAAAGGAAAATGGAATAGGTAGGTTATTCAATCCAATTAAAAAGAGGAGAAAAATTAGAAAACTATCTATATTTTACTTGTGAGATACCATTGTATCCTAATCAGAACTGAGATTTATATGTATTGTATTGCAAAGAGTGAGATTTTGTAAGAATGCAAATTGGATGATGTAAAGTGAAATTTTATTTCATAGAACTTACTATCATTATTATTTAAAAGTCAAGTGTGTAACCAAGTATTTTTTCATAAGAATCTAATTAAACTGTTTTCCTTAATTACTAAGATTAGAAAACTTTGAGTGCATTTATGGCTAGACTGTTTGTTTTATAGCCATTATCTCAGCAATGATAGCAGCTATTACATAGTTAACTATATTGTTATTAACTGGCATTGTATTAGATAAATTATAATTTGATTGAAGATAACTATAGGTTAAGAAAATAAGCCTTATTTATTACATTGTTTCTGGAGAAATAATATTCTGAGTAGTAAAAAACCAAGTAATAAATAATTAAATATGAGAATTAATTTCATTTCATGAGGATTAATTACCTTATGTGAACTATATAAATCATTTAAGCTTCTTTGCTAAAAACAACATGTGTTTTGAAAAAGTCTCTGATTACCTTCCATGAATAACAAGTAGGAGCAATTTTAGTCAGATTGCTTGGTACCTAGAGGAGTGTTAATGTTGCCCATCTTCGCTATAGGTACTCTGTTCGAGGTCAAATTGTGGCCATGCATCTGCTGTGGCCATATGTCATCTCAGTAGCATGCCATCAAGTGAAATTTGTAATATAACAAACTCAGATTCTTAAAACGATCACAGTAGATGCCATAATACACAAGATGTTCCCCTACATGACCTTTCAGTCCAAATAGGGGAAATGATTCCATATTTCAGCTAATATTATTTTGAATTCTGCCATGAAGCTGGAAACATTGTTTGCTTTTTAGAATCTCCCACTGGTTCCAAGAAAGTAAACATAAGATTAAACATCAGAAAAAAAAATAATCCCCATGAGGAAATATTTTTGAGGACAAGAAAAAAAATCTGTAAATCTTACTTAGTTTGCCTGAACTTAAATCTCTCACTCTCAGAAACACTCAGTGATTAGATTTTTTTCTGCTTTGAAGTAGCCATGTAGTCTAGCTACCTTACTTTCCATAAAATATAGACATTCTAGATTTAGTAAGATATTTCCAATACCTTAAAATTTGTTGTAGTTTTATATCATACTTAAGCTGTTATGTCCATCTTTCACTACTGTGGATCACTTTATTTGCTTTTTAACCACAATGACATCTCAATTTTTCAATAAATTAAGATACATGATGCCAGGCACGGTGGTGCACACCTGTAATTCCAGTGGCTCAGGAGGCTGAGACAGGAGGATTGTGATTTCAAAGCTAGCCTCAGCAAAAAGTAAGGAGCTAAGCAATTCCGTGAGATCCTATCTCTAAATAAAATACAAGACAGGACTGGGGATGTGGCTCAATGGTCCAGTGTCCCTGAGTTCAATCCCTGGTACCCCCCCCCCAAAAAAAAATAAAAAAGATTCACGATGTCCAGTACATAAAAATCTTCAGCATTAAAACACATAGTATGTAATTTTAAAATAAATACAAGTAATTATTGTTGACATTCAAATACTCAAATGACAATGTGGCCTAGAACAGGAGTGGTGAAATTTAAATGTGAGAATATCAGCACAACGACAAAAGCAATCAGGGTCAAAATAGAAAAAAATATAGTAAATATTAAACAGTAGTATTTTATATGTGGAAATGTACATAAAAATTATGTATCTAGATATGACATGACATCCAATGTATCTCTGATTTTTAAGAGTTAAATCTTTCCTAGTCACCTACATGAAGGGTGGTTAGTAATGTTTCTTTCTTTCTTTTTGTTTTTTTTTTTTTAACTGGGAAATAGGAGACTAGGATTTTTTGTTTGTTTTTTTGTTTGTTTTTTAGTTGTAGATAGACACAATATACTTATTTTATTTAATTTTATGTGATGCTGAGGATTGAACCCAGTGCCTTACACATGCTAGGCAAGCACTCTGCCACTGAACCCCAGCCCCTGTTAAATTTTGGGGAAAAAAATCTGTGGGAGAATTCTAAGATTCCTCAAGCTTCCTGTCTCCTGGTATATACAGATAGATAGATCTCTCTGTATCTATTTCCCATGTATGTACATTCATGTCTTTTCCTCTTGAGTGTAGGTGAATCTGTAATATGATGGGCTGTCATTTCTATGCTTCGATTACCAAAAATTTACTTTGGGTTGATCAAAGGGGAGATTGTCATGGGTGGACTTGTTTTAGTGAGATGAATGTTTAAAAAGAAGTGAAGCCTCAGAAAGACCTTCCTATGTTGGCCTTGAGGAAGTGAACTTAGGCTGTGGAAAAGGCCACCAGGAACAAAAACAGTGGGTGGCATCTTGGAGTTGAGGACTTCTTTTCTTGTTACTACAAGAAAATAAGTTCTGTCAGAAGCCAATTTAGTGATAGAGAAACAACCCCAGGCCTAAAATGAGATTTCATATCTCTGTATGAAGACTCTCAGCATAGAAAGACCCTCAGCAAAGGCCCTTCCTTAACCACATCCAGATTCCTGACCCAATGAAATTATAAGTAATGAATACGTACACTAGGAAGTTTGTAGTAAATTGTTACACAGAAATAGAAAGCTATTACATTGTCATATTGAGCTTGTAGTCACTCTCTCCAAAGAACTAAAATTACTGAAAATGTTAGGAAGCATACATATCCAAGTCCATAATATGAAGAAAACTTTAACTGGCTTTCGTTCTTTTTTCAAACATGAAAACCTATAAGTCCTGCTTATGTAATATTATTATGTCTAAAATTTTTGTTATTCATAGAAAAACAATACCCAGTTGAAATAATTTCTCTCAAGAATGAAATTCAAAAAATAAAGTTATATTTCATGCCTGCTCTACTTAATTCATGTATTGCTTTTTCAGATGCATGATATGTTAAGGTCTTTAAAGAAGATAATGTTTTTTAAAGTTAGCAACTTCTTTGTTTTGTTTACTCTATTTGACATTGTATTTCATCTTCCAATTTCTCCTTCAGGTTACCTTATCTGCATGTCTTTAAATCACCCTGTTTAATTTTACTATGTGACCATATTCTCAGTTTGCTTGGTTGTTTACAAAATTGTCAAAGTTAGTTCATCAAAGGAATAATGAATACTACATATTACATTTGTTATTTTGATTTTCAATAAATAGGTGAATTGCATCTACATCTTATTACTAATTTCACTTTGAAATGATACAGATCATTTTCCCAATAATTATTCTCTCTTTATATCAACAACAACCAGTCTCTTACAAGAATATCAAGTAGCTGGGTACAGTGGCTTATGTCCGTAATTCCAGGGACTCAGGAGGCTGAGGCAAGAGTAACCATGTTCAAATCCAGCCTCAGCAACTTAGTGAGGCCCTAAGCAATTCAGAAAGACCCTGAAGACTATCTCTAAATCAAACATAAAGTAGGACTAGGGATGAATCTTAGTGGTTAAGCTCCCCTAGGCTCATCCCCACTATTAAAAAAAAAAAAAGAAGAACATCTACTAATGGCTCTTTGGGTTTTTATATATTAACAAGCACACTCTGTGCCACATAGACAAAAAATATATTTCTATAAAACATAAAATTAAACAACGTGAGGTAAAAGAATATAGAAAGCAAATATAGTCCCTTTGTTAGGCAGAATAATGCACTGAGCTGTCCTAACGATATTCATATCCTAAAGATATTCATGTCCCAATCCCAAAAAACCTGTTAATGTGTTATGTTACATGATGAAAGGAAATTAAGGTTGCAGATGGAATTAAGATTGCTAAATAGTTGAGTTTTACATAAGGAGATTACTACAGATTATCTAAGGGGAGGGAACAATGTTATCACTTAAAAGTGGGAGAAAAGTTCAGAGGAGGAATTCAGAAGGTACACTGGAGGATTCAAGCTGCCCTTTTGAAATGGAGGAAGGGCACCAGGAGCAAAGACTTCAGGGAAGCCTCTGGAGGCTGGAAAATACAAAGAAACAGATTCTCCATAGAGCTTCCAAAACAAAGCACAGTCAAACTTATCTCTTGATTTTAGTCCAGCGAGACCTGTTTCATGTTTCTGATCCACAGAACTGTGAGATACTGAATTTGTTTGATGTTGTTTTGAGGCACTACATTGTGTACAGTGATTTGTTATGATAATAACCCAAAGCAAATACAGTCATCAACTTCTGGAGAGTACCTTATCATTGATTCATAGTCCAAGCAGAGTGGTTGCAAAATGAACAGATATGACCACAGACACATTCAGTTTTCTCCCAGTGTATTCTCCCAAGGAGGAAGAGTTCATGGGGTGCCACTGGAGAAACTTAGAAGATGCCTATGCGCCCACCAGTAAGATGGTGTATGGCAACAGATGACAGATTCACAAAAGTAACTTTCTTTGGAGAAAAAAAATATTACGTTAATAGATTGCACAAATATATTTTGTATACATACGTTAGTGGTTTTCCCAATAATTTTTGTATTTTATTCCAATGATGATAAAAACATATTGCTTATATTCCACTTAACAGCTTAGAGATAGAACACCTAGATCTACTGTTCATATTGCTTCAGGGAACAAAAAAGTTTAAAAGTTATGCACACACACTCGTACACACAAATTCTTTGGCATTTGATAAATGACTATAAAGACAAGCCTTTGATTTGGTTTTGGAAATATAAGACTGTAGTCACTTATGAATTTGCCATAATAAATTGAAATATGCTTTTTTCCTCTTTATCTGTTTGTGAGAACATTCTTGCTTTGCTTGTCAACATTTGAAGAGGAATGAAAAAATTACTTTATAAGGTATGAAGGAGCAGGAAATTCCTCCCTAATGTTGTCATGTTATCATTCTGGCCACCTGGCCAGAAGAGACACAAGACAGAACATTGTAGCTTATTATTTAAAGCTGAACTTTCAGTTCTTCGTGAGAAGGCTAAGAATCTAAAGGTAATACTTTAACACAAGCTGTGTTAAAGTACTGTGACTTGGCTCCCTGTTTCATTAATAGTGAACTCTTTTCATTTCAAATTCCCTTTTCTATTAAAGCAGTAATTTGTGTCAAATTTAAATTTATAGAGAGAATTGTGACACATTTGTAGATTGGTTATTCTCAAAAATATGAGTATTGAAAGGTATTGTTTTATTTCAGGGTGACAATGTAGTGAAGTCAAGTCATGTCCTAATATATAGCAAAAATAGATATAAAAAGCAGATGTACATGTAAACATTTAAAAAAAATTATTTTAAATCATTCATCTCTGAGATAAAGCACTAATTTTGAGTAATTATTTTTATTTCTTCCTTTTCCTCTTTCTTCTTTTATAAATAAATTCTATTAACCAATTCTGTTAAATGCAAAACTCATACCATCAAATGGACTATTTTACATTAGAAAGTGGCATATAATATGGATTGGTAAAACAAATTTAAAATTCTTGCTATATCAGAGGACACAAGCAAGAGTTGATGTTTATACTTACTAAGAGCAAGACACTATTCCAAATATTTTACCTCCATAAACTCATTTTGTTGGCACAAAAAGTAGGAACATTATTACTTGCATTTTACACAAGGTTAAGTAATTTGCCTAGAAACACACATTGGATCTAATAGAAAGAATAATCAGGGCCAGAGTTGTGGCTCAGTAGTTGAGTGCTTGCCTAGCACACATGAGGCACTGGGTTTGATCCTCAGTACCATATAAAAATAAGAATAAATAAAATAAAGGTATTGTGTCCATATACAACTTAAAATATTGTAGTAATATTTTTTCTCTGTCCATTCAAAAGTTAGATTAACATTAATTTAGGTTCTTTGGTTGCAAATAACAGAATAACTTCAAGAAATAAGACCCTCAACAGATTAAATAAGGAATGTAAGAGTAGGTTCTCATGGAAAATAATGACAGGAAGCCTGGGGTTTGAACCACGCAATAAAAACATCTAGAATCACATATCCATCATTTTACTCCAATCTTGCTCTTCTTGATCTTCTTTGTAAACTAGTCTTATCTGTTTTGCATTCTTTCCAGTTGATAGCAGACACAACAGAGCTCTCATGGCCCACTATGTTTCTTTTTATGTCCAGATCATGTAGGCATCCTCCAAATTATGCATTCTAATACTGGAGTATTAGATTGGTTTGATTATGTCTAATTAACCACCTATATCAAAATAGTGCCACTGTTTGCAACTTGGTTTTCAAATAAAAGAAGTGGAACGAGTGACTAGGAAACACAATTTTTGGTATCATGTGACAGCATCAGTGAGAGGCTGATTATCTCCTGTTATGTAAACTATGTGACTAAAGAAATGAATATCAAAACTAAAATGAGAAGTTATTTCTTGATTCCAAACTGTCTGCCTCCTAAAAAGAATTAAGCACAGGGCAACTTAAAATGTAAGAAAATAATTATTTCAAAATGGCATAATTATGTGATTGATAAATATTTTTATTATTAATTTGAAATTAGCATCACTAAGTGTGAAACAACAGTCCTCTCATTGTAATCTGTGATTCTATGTTCATTTTTATATAAAAATTCTTAATTGTTTTAGTAGCTATATTCCAGTGTTTCATGTATATAATTAAAAACAAAATAAAACAAAAGGTTAAGTTTGAGCAGGTCAGCTATGCAACCTGCTTTTAACACATTTCCAGATAAGATGCTTTTGGAAAGAAGCTTATTAATTATATGATAACTAAATTTTGCAAAAACAAGCAAACATAAATCTTATGAAAATTGGTTGATTCCAGCATGATATGGAAAACTCTGAGTGAACAAACAGAACACTGGGCCTTAAAGAATGGCAGGAATCTCTGAAACAAGAACTGGTGTCAGTGATGTAATTGGAACATAAGACTGGGGAACCTGGAGTGCCCCATGTCAATAGGTCATTACGACCATAGCACAGGGAGGTGAAAGTTCTGCAGAGAAGGAAACATCATTAATTTAGGATTCAGATTTCTACAAACTAAAAATTATCCAATAATGAACTAAGAGTGAAATATCACCACTACCACCCCAACACACACATATATCAGAAGTAAAAATTTGTGGGGGTAAAAAGGCAAAAGCAAATTTAGATTACCAAGCACTTCAATGTTGAAGTTTAAAGACATTAATATAAACTGATTTACATTGAACTACACATGAGATAAATGGTAAAATATCAAAAATGAGTGGGCAACAATAAGTGAGAAAAAGCAAAGTTGTATGTATGTTATAACAATATTTTTAAAAAATTGAAAAGAAAGTAAACTAAACAATATGGTATGTAAAGATAAATAATTAGTGCAACTATGAATCAAAAGGAACAGGATGATAAATTCAAAAATCAAAATATTATTATCTATGAATGGAAGAATAAGAGGTATCAAGAATTTGGAAGTGAGTGTGGAAAATGCTAGATGGAAAAGTGATGACAATGTTGCGATTCTTAAGTTCTGTAAGATTCTCAGGTATTCTTTTATGTGTCATAAATTACATACATGTCATATATATTACATATATGAACTATTTTAAAATAAGAATACAACTAAAAAGTATTGCATTAGCTCTTTTCCCTAATATGAAATTAAATATTATTTTGTAAGCAGGCATTAGAGTACAAAGATAAACAGGTCTAAATCTGTTTCTCTCATAGAACCACATATTCCTGAAGGCTCTGAAAGTTTCCTTCTCATTCCCCTTCTCTTTTTGATGTACTTATTTCTCCCTTCCTCTTTCTTTTCCTTAGCAGTTACCTTCACAAATGTTTATATATATGCATTTACTTTAATTATAAGTTCAAACAATTCAATGTCTACCTTAGAACTACATAGTTAATTATAACTATAATGGCAACATTACTTACCAAACTCAGTAAAAGAATTTACTTTTATGTTTATGTTTTATTGAGTCAACATATTATTTTACGTTTTAATGGGTTCAGGTTAATGAGAAAAGAATAGAGGTCAACAAATAAGTAAATAATGTATTTGTGTTTAACCAAGATCATGGATGTAACTTTATGGCATATTACATAAATTCATATTTTAGGGTAGTTAGAACAAGGCGATTAAAACTGATACAGGAAAAGGATCAAAATGTATTAGACACTAGAGAAAGTATACAGAACTCAAGAAAATCATATTTTTGTGACAATGATGTCTTTATACTTAAAGTGGTTATTTAGTTTCATCAAATCACCAAATTAACTTGAAACATCATAATAACTTCCTAATTCATAGATATAATAGTATTATTTGATTTGTAATATTTAGTTGTATAATTGCATAAATAACAATGAAGATGATTTATAATTTTATATATATTTAATTAACTTTGTGATAAATAATTTGATACCACTGAGAGACAGCTAATTTATTTTTCTCTTAAAGACTATGACTAAACATATCTCAAATAACCAGATTGTGCATTAAAATTCTCATATAGCTTTCAGAGTGATGCATTTCTGTTGACTTGAATTCTCATTTTAAAATCTGAGGGTGTCATAATTAATTGAATAAAACAAGTTAACATCTCTACTTATGATTATGACTGCTGAAAATAAATTAAATCAATAGTATTATGTAGTAGGTAAGATGGCAACCATGATTACAATCCTACATTGAGCACTTTATAATGACTCTTCAATTTTTTTAGGAGGGTTGGAAGATACTATATAGCTTTTATTAGAAAGTAATTCTAACCATTCTTGAAAATCTGACTGTTGGTTATTCTTACCCAACACTCAAGCTCACTGCAGGAAGGTCTATTCATACAACACATTCATATTTATTTTATGAATGAATGAAGGAAATAAGGAATGAATCTTTGAGGAATCTGTTTTATTCCTGAGATAGTGATTTCTTTCAAATGAAGACCCATTCCAGGTTCCTAAGTGTTAGAAATGGAAAGTTTCTTATGGTATGTTATGTTTTCTTTAATCCCCTTGCGTGTTCCTGCTCAAATGCTTCTTCTAAAGTGTATCTGGATATATTTAATTGAACAAGATTCCTTACAATCCAGTGTAATTTCATTTTTATGGAATTAAGATTTTGTAAATATAATTTTGAGACATCATACATGACGTCAGTGTGTGGTCTATGTGAAATTCAAGGAGCAAATCACCTTGCGAAGAGTCTACAAACAAAATATGAAATATTATTAATAAATTGATCTCAGGTTTTGAATTCTCTAACTTCAGTTTTATTAGAAATAAGAGCAAAAGGAATCTGATTCTAGGGAGAAGATATTTTGGAGTAAAAATATGATTTGATATCCATTTTCTCCCTTCCCTCTCCAAGGGAAGGCACTGATGCCTGCTCTCCAGTGCTCTTTTGGGCTCAGAACTCTCTCAGAGGTATTTGTAGAGGTCAACTTGTGATTCCATCATTGGTGAGGCAAAGCAGATTGGGACATGACTCCCAATTCATAATTCTTGTACAAGAAAAAAGAATGCAGTATTATTCTTAGATGAGTGTGTGTGATTTGGGATGGACCTACACCCCTTGGGTGTTTCATAATTGCATGCACAGTGCACATATATATTGCCACATGGAATTGCGGAGGGAACTCAGTAGTAAGAAAGTCAAAGTGTATTACTTGGCTCAGGAAACTATGACCAGTGATTATTTAAGGTAGAGGTTAATATGCCTTGGCTAGGAAAATGGCAAGAAAGTGGTCCCCATTGAGGAATCTCAGAAGAATTCAGAATTCCCAGAATACATGTGTTTTCCAACATCTCCCTTCTTGATATGGCCATGTATTGTAAATATCAGGCACATTCTCTCAAAAGGAACAAAGACCATTTCCAATAATTTGTATGGATTACAAGTGTTAAAACAATTCATCAATTACTAACATTTGTGTATATGGTCTCTGATATGCTACCTTCCTAATCCTTAATTTTACATCAAGACTTATACCTTTTCCCTATTATCTTTTTTACATGTTCTGTACACAAGTTCAATCTCTGGGTATTTAATATCATTTCAAGAAAATTCATATTTCACAACAGTCACTCAACATAAAGAGAAGTGATAGATTTTAAGCTCCAAATCCTATAATTGGTTTGCATTTTTTAAAATACTGGAGGCTACTATATTTCCTTTCAATAAAAGTAATGTCACCTTGTTTTTCTATAGAACCGTTAAAACATCTCTATCAGCATCTTTACCCAAAGCACTTTACTGACCTTGTAATTTGTGCTTCAAAGACTTTGCTGATTAAGCATTTGTTCAGATGATATTTTGAATCACATTTATTCTCCATCTTTGTCCTCTATACCAGGTATAAATCTATTGTGTCCCTAAAACACTTTGAAATATTAATCCCAAATTTGTCTTTTTATTCCTGTTTTCTTTTACACCACTATTACATTGTACCTCTTAAATAAAAGAAGATTGAGAATATATGTATATAATAAAGTTTTTAAAAGGAATATGTATATATACATATGTACATGTATATATGTATGTATATTCCATGTTTTACTATATTTTATTTGTTATTTGATTGTCATCCCATTGGCTATTTTCTCTATTGCTTCACTACCATCAGTAAGCTAAGAAAACTAAGCTATTGAGCCATGTGCACTTTGTCCCTTTCATTGGTCTCATTGAACATTCTTGGAATCATCACCCCAGCCTCTGCTTCCTGTGTGTCTTCTGATGTCAGGTCAGTTTCCTCTCACCTTTCTGCAGCATCATTTGGGCTGTTGGAATACCATCCCCCTTCTACCCAGCCTGAAGCACTGTGTCATAGGGTGAAGTTCCACCTCTGCTCTTTCCTCTTTTGTATCTCTTGCTAAGATTCTATCACTTGAAATGCTGCAAGATCCTAATGACTTATAAATATATTTTTCTGGGATAAATCTCTTTCTCAACAGATGAATGGATAAATGCACATATAAGATGGAGTATTACTTAGTCAACTTTAAAGAAGAACCAAATTATGGCATTAATGGTAAAAATGGATGGAACTGGAGACCATCACGATAAGTAAAATAAACCAGACCCAGAAAGTCAAAGATCAAGTATTTTCTATGATATGTGAAAGCTAGTCCAAAATAGCGAGAGTGGGGAAGGCAGAAAATAAAGAGAGAGAATTACATCAAAATGGAAGAAAAATCAGTGGTGTAGAGAAAGGGGATTGAGGAGGAGGGGGGAGAAATGGGACAAAGGAACAACAGTGGAATGATTCTGACTTAACTCTCCTAACTAAGTAAAAGAATATACCATAGGGAATCTCATCTTTACTGAAGTCTACAAGACACTAATTTTAAAAAGATAACTGTAAGTTAATAGAAGACAGTTCAGTCGTGTAGAGGAAAGGGAACAGGGAAGGAGGAGGGGAGGAAAAGGAGAAGCACTGGGGAGTGAATTAGAGACAGTTCTGCTGCATGTTTTATAATCATGTCAAAATCAATCAAAATTTTATATATAATTAATGAGAACTGATAATATTTTTTTTCAGACACATACAAAACATATGATAACTTGAAAAACACAGAGATACTACAAAGGAATTTTTGTAACCTCTCTATATAAGTCAGACTAAGCACCACTCCCAAGATGGCAACCTCTTCCTAAACCCCACTCTTTTCCCTCTGATCTCTACACCTCAGAAGGATGTGTCTCTTCAGTGCAGGGCATTGGAAACTGCCTGGACTCATTTATTCCTTAGTCCAATTGTTATTAGCCAGCCTTGCCCTCAGATTCCTCAGATATATATGCAAAATAACATAGATCAAAAACCTAGGTTTTAATTAAATTTTATCTAATAAAAACAAAATAGATAAAAAACAATCAAGGAGCCATCAAATGTATACCATATTATAGGGTGATAAAAAGTGCAATGAGTGAATGCGAATCAGAAAGAACAAAAATAGTGGAAATTGCTGTTTATTGAAAAAAGAAGTTCTAACAAAGATGTTCTCTCTAAAGAGATGACCTGGAGCATAACTCTGAAGAAAACTGCAAATGAGTTAGACAAATATTTAGGAAATTATCTTTCTGGGTAGAGAAAGCAACAGCTATAAAGATATAAGGTAGGAGAACATTACAGAGTCTTCAAGAAATATGATGGAGATAACATGACTGGAGCTTCTCAAATGATATATTTAATACAAAGGTAAAGCTATACTATATGACCTAACAAAGCAGACAGGTGCTTGCCCTTATGTATTGAATTACTGAAGCTTGCAGGTATAGCTTTTGCCTGATTTTGCAACCCGACTTCACTGACACTTTTACTGTTGGCAACGCAGTTGTTCAAATTGTGAACAACACCTGCCATAGTTAGGAGGATAACACAGCCCTAACTTAATTGATTTGTCTAATTTTTTTCTACCTAGAAATTGGAAAGTAACTTTCCTTTAAATCTAATGTGATGTTGGGGTAGACCAGACATTGACAAAATATGAACATGCAGGTCAAATCTTGGTTGTGTGGTATCATCCCTTGGATTTCACAATATCTGTCTTTTGAATCTTACTAAATGTAGTCGTGTTACAGGTAAGTGTTTTAATTTTTTTTTTCAAATTGTTCCTTGGACATATTGATAAACATCTTAAATATATTTAGGTCTAATGGGGAATGATTTTAGTCTATTAAAGAATAACAACATAGTCAGATTTATATTTTAAAAAGATCATTTGAGCTGGACCCATACCCTAATGACTTGTGAAGCTGAAACAGTAGGATCGATTGAACTCGAGGTGCCTAAGGCCAGACTGAACAACATAGCAAGACCCTACCTGAAAAAAAAATATTCTATCGATTAAATGCTGAAATTTAGGGCATGAAAACCAAAATCAAAAAGAATATCTTTATTTATATATGTTTTGCTTGTGTTTATTTTACCCACCATGTTTTAGAATGAGTTGTTATTTTAGGACAAATATTTGAATTTATTTTAAAATATCAAGCTTCAGTATTATAGCAGAAAACAAGTTTGAAAGAACTCAAGAATTGGGCAATTCAGAAAATAGCCTCAAACTTGAGCTTTGGAGTTGATGTTCTTGAGTTATAATAGTGCCTGTACTGTTAACCACCATGGGAAATTGAGGAGCTGCTTCTCCACCCTCATAAATGTGAATCTGAAATTGCATTCTATTTCCAAATGACTCCCTATTAAAAATAGCAGGAGATAACAGAGTTTTCTCTCTCATTTCAAACAAATACATAATATAGCAGTGGACAAACAAATGGAAAAAAAGCAGGGGATGGATACTCTTGGCTTAAAAGTGAATTGCTATTTATCTTGTTTTGCTTTCGGTTTCTTTCTCCTGATACAAGCTTTTTAATCTCTTAAATCATCCAGAGATGAACTGGCAGTGTAGTAAGGAAGACTACTCAATGCAAAGAGCTGAGTAGTCCCAGTGGAGCCTAAACTTCTCTCTGAGCTTTATACTATACACCATTGATTCAAAAAAAAAAAAAAGATAGTTTAAGAGAGATGCTTTTTCCTAGGTCCAATTCATCAAATATATTAGAAAAGTTTTCACACTAAAAAAACTGTGTGTAGCAATAAATCATTTGATAGTATCTGTGAGATGGGAAAGGAAAATCTCTTTTAATTGTTACAGCAGTTAAATCAGTCACAAAGGAAGCACCAATTAAGAAATTTTGACAGTCAAATCTCATTTATGAACCATCTGTTAAGTTCACTTATCAAGACCATCAAGTGAATCATTAATTGCATATAAGGAAGCATTTTATTTGATGTTATTAGCATCCAAATATTAACCTATATTAATACCAGAAAAATGTGGGCCCAGAGCTGCACATGGTGGCGCATGCCTGTAATCCCAGCTACTTGGGAGACTGAGGTAGGAGTACCACAGGTTTGAAGCCAGCCTGGGCAATTTAGTGAGACCCTGTCTCAAGATATAAAACAAACTGTGGATGTAGCTCAGTGGTGCAGTGCTCCAGATTTCAAAGAAAATCACAGAAAAACAATGAATAGTGGGTTCAGGATCAAACAATGATCACATGATTGCATGCACAGCACTGGAGGAAGCCTAGCACTTGATTTAAGACAGAGCTCTGTATTTTGATGCTCTTGGTTTAAATTAGCTGTACCACTATCCAGATATGTTACCTCCAGCAAGATACTTTCTTTTTCTGATCTCAGTTTCTGTGTCTGTGAAGGAATTATCTACTTCCAGGTGTCCTGTGAGGAATGAGTAAAGTCGTCTTGGCAGTCAGAATACTGAAAATATAGCCAGTACACAGGAACACATGGAAAGGATTTGACATCACTGCAATTATTCAGAGGACAAGATATACTAAAAGTTGTGTTTTGGTTTAAAGGAAAGGGACATATATATTGATGCAAGGATAAGGGAGGATATAAAATTAAATACTTAATTGAGCTTAAGGAACACATTTTTCCTATTATATAATGAACCCCAATGCTTAAATAAGTTTGTCTCTCTTTTTTAAACTGAAAAACAAACAAACCAAAAACCACATATATCTGAACTTTAATCTCTTCTTTTTGCACAATAGGCAGTTTCTTTTGTCACAGTTGGATTAAAGACAAGATGTATATGATGACAGCACAAATATTCTTTAATCAATGTGTGTGTGTGTGTGTGTGTGTGTGTGTGTGTGTGTGTGTGTGTGTGTGGTTTGAGTTCATAACCTTTATTGAATTTTGTAACATGCAAAGACAGAAATAATAGCTATGAATAACTTTGTGGTTTATACTTATTTCTATGAGGTCCTGGAGGAAAACAGAGAAGCTAAGAAAAGTGATAGTAAACAAGGAAAGCAAACTTTGAGAATTATCAAGATTATTTAGCAAACACAAAGTTTCTGCTTTGACTCAAGGCATTCAAACAAATTCACCCAAGTTGGGATATCTGATTGATACCTGCTCCCATTTTCAACTTAATTTTAATTGAGATATCATTTATATAAAATATTAAAATTATCAAAGAATGTAGAATACAATAGAATCTTACTCTAATTTTAAAGATTAATAAATATGCATTGAGTACATTTTCCAAAAAAATGGTTGAAAAATCCTAAAATAATATAATATATTGTAATAATGTTGACAAACTGTAAAGGAACCCACAAAAGAGACAGAAAACATTATAAAATATTAATTATAACTTGAAAAAGTTTCATACAACTTGTTTCTTGATCCTTGATTTAAAAAAGGTAAAGAATATGTGACTCCTAGTTTTCAGTTGTCTCTGATTCATGTGAAAGAAAATAAAATAATTAAATAAAAAATTACAATAAATCACAATGATTTTGGTAAATGTTAAGATAGAGGGCTACTTAATGGGCATGGTGGTGCACGCCTATAATCCCAGCAATTTGGGGGGCTGAGGCAGGGGAATCAAATTCAAAGCCAGCCTCAGAAGATTAGTGAGTTACTTAGCAAATCAGCAAGATCCTGTCTCTAAGTAAAATATAAAAAAGGGGATGTAGTTCAGTGATTAAGCACCCCTGGGTAAAATCCCAGTACCCCCCCAAAAAAATATATGTGTATATTAATTACAAATTTTATATATATAAATGTGTGCATATATGTACATATTTGTATACTTATCTAAATATACATTTATGTAAATATATATTCGTACACATTAAATATTTAATATATTAAATAATAAATATCTAAATATATGTATTAAAGATCTCTCATGAAGGAAGAATTTGATAGGTCTCAGGAGTTAATGAAGAAACAACATGAAAGATTTTAGTTTTGAAAGCTCACATTCCTTCTTCAAGATTCTCAAGAAGACAAATATTATAAACAGAGAGATAGCCCCCCCAAAAAAGAAAAAAAAAAATATATATATATACATATATATCAAGGGCTTTTCTGATATGTGCACAATTATGAGAGTCTCACATGAAAAGAAATTACATTGGATAGCATGAATGAAATGCCAGAGACAAATAGAAAAGAAAAAACATAAATTATATGTGTGAATTAACATTTCTTACAAACACTTTATAGTAGGCTAGTACCACACTTTTTTAAACTTTCACCAGAACAATGTTTTTCTACTTCCTGATGGAAAATCTCGTATCTCTTTATAAATTTCTACAATCTTATTCAAGTTTGCATTACCCTTGCCTAAAGATATCACCCAGAATATAATAAGCACCTCCCTCTTCCAATGCTGTTGCTCAACAGAATCATGCTAATTGGACCAGTTAATTCACTTTTTTTTCAAGACTCAAAATGCAATTCCTTGGGGAGCATACTTATTGCCTTTAATTCACTTGGAAGCATAAAAGACTAACAGATACTTTTTTTACTGAGTTCTGTTTTGATAGGAAATAAAACATAAAAGATGTTAGAGATGAAAATATTCCCAGACAGGTAGTAAAAAAAAAGAAAATTTTAAGTAAGGGGAGAAACCTTCCTTTCTTTGTTTGACCTTTGAGCTTATGGCGCACACACACATGCACACAATATAGATGAGAAGAAAATCTGTATTTATTTTAGTTTATCAACGAGCAAAATTCATTTAAAGTGAACTTTATTTATATATTTTACCCTTATTCAAAATCATGGCAGAGAAAAAACATTTTAAAGTAAACTTTATTTATACATTTTACCCTTATTCAAAATCATGGAAGAGAAAAAACATATAATGGCAACAACAAAAAAAGACCCCCAAAAATCATAGTTCAAATATATGGCATTTTTTCCCAGATTTGTGTAAGGACCAAGAATACAGGAAAAATCTAAAACTGCCATTACATTATTAGAACTCTCACAAACACTATTCATCAAAGGTTGTATTATTTTTGTGTGCATGGGAGGATAAAAAGAAAGAATTCCTATATTTTTTTATGACTAACTCCTTCATTTTATGTTATTTGTCCATCAAATACTGCTATTGTGTTGCTCTCCATTTTGGAGTTCTTACTGTGTTAAGCAAAACTACAATGTAATTCTTTATTATTGGTTCTATGAACAATGTTAGTCCTCACTGAGGTATCAGCAGCAACTGCAATAGCAGAAATGACCACATCTTGCAAACTAAAAAGATTTCTGAAAGTCTGAAAAAGAGGATTGGGAGTTCTCTTTCCAATTATTGTTAAAATAATATGTATTTGACCATATGTACAAGGTGCTTATTATATGTTGGGTGATATCTGTAGGCAAACTTGAATGAGATAGTAGAAACTCCGACCAAAGCCTCAGCAGCTTTACTCAAGAGCAAATACCTGAATCCATTTGAGGATACTCAGACCGCTGTTCTTCACTCCTCTCCTTTATTATCAGTGTTGGCAAATATTGTTAGCAATAATTCCAAACTGAATGAAGGAGCACTCTTTATGGAAGTGGGGAAAAGAGGAGGGTCTACAAAGAACAAACAAGCTTCCTGCATCTTTACGTTTCAGTAAGGCAGACACTAATCTTAGGTGGTGACACTTTCAGTGCTCAAGAATTGCTTTCAATATTTGTATTGACCATAGCTTATTCTTTGAAGCTGCTAAAAGAAACACAAACTGAGTGGCCTATAAATGACAGAAACAGACAGGTACACACCTGTAATCCCAGCTACTCTGGAGGCTGAAGCAGGAGGATCCTAAGTTTCACTTTAGAGAGACACTGTCTTAAATATTTTTTTTTAAAAAATGAGTAGGGATTACTTGTGGTGGGGACTTGCCTAGCATGCAGACGAATTTGAAGGGATAGTATGGAGTAATGACTTAAGATTGCAATGCAAATGGAGAGGAAGTATCAGGTATGATATAAGCCAGACTAAGTGCACCACAGATGGATTTGATGGTATAGAAGGGAGTAATGACTAAGAAATGCAAATGGAATATAGAAACAGAACAAAGAATGGCAACAGATTCTCCCCTGAAGCTGCCAAAAAGTAATTTAGCTGGTGTTCACCCTGATTTTACCCAGTGAGAACTGTGTCAGACTTCTGAATTACTGAACTGTAAGAAAATAAGCTTTTACTGTTTTAAGCTAAGGAATTTGTGGTAAACTTCAGCAGGAGGCACAAAAAACTAATAAAATTATTCACCTGTTATGCCTAAAGTTAGAAATATACAAAATTTAAATAGGCCTCTGATATAAAAGAAATGAAAAGCAAAGTATTATAGCAGATAATTATTATATAGAAAATACACAAACCCATAAACAAAAAAGTATATTTTATTGGTATTACTTGAAGTGAATATTGAAGATAAATAGTTGAAGATTTTAAAAAGTAATAAAAAAATCCATATTGTCAGATATCCAGAAAATAGGAATAAATATCCAAAATAGGAATAAATGCTAATAGATATGATTATACACTGGTAAATCAGGAAAAAAAGTATAAAATAAAATTGCTAAGTGAAAAGAAATTAGAATTAAATCTGATAACAGATTTACTAAGAAAGACTAAACTACAACAAAAAAATACACAAAATTTATATAAATAAGGAGAATTTTAAAAATGCAAAGAAATAGAAAGAATATGTAAAACTCTTATGCTAGAGTTTTTTAGAAATGATTTCCAAATATTAAATAAGTTATTTCCCACCATATTCCTTGAGAAACTTAGGCTATGTGAGATATAATTTAATTAAAGTTATAGAATTTGAGACAATGAAAAAAAATTCTGGAAACTCTAAGCAAAAATCATATTACTTAAAAGTTTGTAAAATTAGGCCAGCTTAAGATTATTCAAATAGTATCTACCAAAAAAAAAAAGAAATCAGGCAATAGAAATTTTTAAAAATTTTGGAAATTCGGGGGACATATCATATTCAAACCATAGTTTTCTATTTAGCAATATTTTCATTTAATTCTGAAAGTTTCAAAAATACATTTTGGGGCTGGGGATGTGGCTCAAGTGGTAGTGCACTCGCCTGGCATGCGTGCAGCCCAGATTCGCTCCTCAGTACCACATACAAACAGAGATGTTGTGTCTGCCAAGAACTAAAAAATATTAAAATTCTCTCTCTCTCTTTCTCTTTCTCTCTCTCTCTCTCTCTCTCTCTTTCTCTCTTCTCTCTCTCTTAAAAAAATACATTTTGAAAATGGAAAAACCCAAAGACTTCTTGTGAGTGTGTCTTTATTATTTTAGTAGAATAGAAGCTTCATCCAAACATGAGATAACTGGCAAAAGCTGAAAAAAATTTAAAAGAATATGAATCAGTATATTTAATAGTGTAACTGGGAATAAAACAAGAGTCCACTGCCCGTAATTTTCTATCCCTGTCTCTGTCTCTCTCTTTCTCTCTCTATCTAGATAGTGGACAGACAAAAATATAAAAAGAGGCAGAGTCTCTGAGATTTATTACACAGCTTCATTTAATTACATAGGCTGGGAATTCCCACCATCTACATAATGCAAAATGTTACCTCCAGGATGCTATTTATGTAATTTACCTTGAATCTGAAGGCCTAAGAAATAAGGGAAACAATGTTTGAGGATAAGGGAAAGATGGATATACCAGCTGAAATAAGAACAAATCATTTTTTCTCTGGCTTTTTCTCTTTAGGCCCTCAGTGAGTTTCATAATGCTCACCCACACTGGAGAGAGTGATCTTCACTCATCTTACCCATTAAAATGCTTACCTCTTTTAAAAACTCCTTCAAAGAGGCATCTAGACACAGACTTTACCAGGTCTGTGTATGCCTTAGCCCAGTCGGGTTGATGCATAAAATTAAACCACAGCACATACACATTATATTTTTTTGACAACATAGAAAAGTTGGAAGTAAATTATGGGAGAAGTGAAACAAAAGGGGAAGTCAATAAATTTTGTATATGTAGTAGGTGAGGGCCCAAAGATACTACTAAAGTCAATATTCCAGCAAGTAAAGTGTTCTATAAAACAAACAAAGGTATTCAGTATAACAAAATGATAAACATTTCTAGCTGCTAAGTATAATTTAAATGGAAAACAATACACTGCATATGAAGAATTAAACCAACGCTTACTATAATCACAGTAACATAATATATGTAACACATACATTCATATATATGTATATATATATATATATATATATATATATATATATACATGTATATGCTGTGATATTTATAGAAATACATGTATAATTGTATACATTAATTATAACATAATATGATCAGAGACTAAAGAAATGTTTCATATCAATAAATGTGAATGGATGTATTTGGTTCAAATGAATTCATAATGCTTTTGTTTCATTAACAAAGTTTTATATTTTTTTATTCACTGCAGAATAATTTATAAAACTCAAAGTGTTTACTGTCATAAAGCCATTTTATTACAAGCAAAGGATGCCCTCCTGTAACAACCTAAATCTCAGGTGTAAGATATTTTAGTTTACAAATCCTTGAGAAACTCATAACATTTATACCTGAAACAACTGCTGACATCATACAAAGTTCCTTAGCAGGGGACAGACTACTTTCTCATGATGGAGGTCTCCAATGGTGAGCTGGTCATGGACACAATCTAATTCTACATATGACGTTGATAATTACATCCATCACCCCCCAAACTGCATAGTCTCTCTTGAAACTTGATACAAATCAAGAATCTAATTATTTTTCTTTAAAAAAAATGCTAACACAGTTATACATCCTTCTATGAAACGACTTCCAAAGCATGGTTAAAAAATACTATTTTTAATTAATAAAGCCCAAGTATTGGTCACTACCTGTTAGCTTTAGGAATGAGCATATCATCAATTCAGACTTGCTAACAGTAACCCACACTAGCAATTCTGTATATCAAAGACACACTAAATCAAGGTGATTAAGGCTGCCAACAATGTCATAGGAAAAATAGTCCTGTACATGAAAATGATAAGAAAGAAGTTGACAACTTGATAATAGGCAAATCTGAGTTAAAAATTAAGTGAAACAAAGAAGTAATATAATACTAAACGGATTTATAATGAAGATATATCAGCTATGATTGTCTATATAGAAAAGAGTAATTGCTCAATTCAAAAAATATAGGAAATGAAAAGAAAAATACAAACATAATACTGATAGAAGACTTTAATATGCCAATAATATACAAGTCTTAATGATAATACAGTACAAATATTCTAAAAATAAGGATTTAAATCATAGAAAATAACACAATTTATAAAAATCTTAACTTCAGTGTCTAATTATACAAGATATGCAGGAAATAAATATTGTTATTCTAGCATTGTAAATTTTACTCATTTTAATATAAAACTATAAATAAAAAAACTATAGGTCAAAAGCAGAACTGTAGATTCATAAGAACAATTTTAATACTTATAAGCTATTAAAAATGGGCATTGGTTGTTATGCAGCATTATTATTGGCAAAACATGACTAATACTTTCCCCTAAGTCTTGATATACACTGTTGAGAGGTATCTTGAAACACTAAGCATGGACATAAAATCAATCACCATCCTGATGAGATATGAGCCCGGAGAAGTTTGAATACTATTTTAAATAATAAACTTAAAACTCCTCATCACATTGTCTAGTCTAAGAATAAAATTGACTACATTGAAATTATTATATTATTGTGATATTAAAATTCTAAGATACACTCTGGTAAACGGATGCTTAATTGGTGAGGGGCAAATGTTAACTGTTTAATAAAACAAATAATGGAAACAAAAGCATTATTTGTCAGTATTTTTCTCATTAATACATAATTACTTTTACTTCAACTTGCATAAGTTTGTAAATTTATCCAGACTCATTTTTGTTTTTACTTTTTCCAATGAGATGCAATTAAAACTATATTTGGAAAATTACATTTATTCTAATTATACTCATCATATATTTCTGAGAGAAAAGAAATTGTCTAATAGATTTTTTAAAGCCTCTTTATGATGGTTATATTATAGGGGTGTTGGCTCTATGTATGGTTAACATTCTTTTTTACACAAAAACTTCATTTGCTTTATCAGCACTGCTGATATAAATGTTTTTACTATCATTACTACCCTGGATATCTATAAATATATACCTATTATTTATCTATAGCTATATAGAGAGATATATATTTTAGTCTTCCTACTAGATATTATGAGTGTAAGAGTTTTAACCTTAAAACTAAGACTTTTATTTCGAACTAGGAGTAGAATTTTGTGTAATTTTATTTAACCTGACTGTTCTTGGATTTTCCCCACAGATAAAAGGGAGAGAACAATAGTGATTACCTCAGAGTCATTTATGACAATTAAATGTATTAATGTTTTAAAATAATTAGTAATCCTGGCATACAGGAGGCAAATAAAAGTCATTAACATCATAATCTATATAATCTTATTCTTTTCTAGTATCTTACAAAAGATAGTCATAAAACCCTATATATCAGTTTTCCATGTAACCTCAAAAAATATTGTTTTTTTATTGATGTTTTAAATATTTTACTCTACCAATACAAAGATGCCTTGTTTTGTTCTAAATGATTTGGAGAATATCCTTGAGTTTGTGTGTATTTTTCTTGCATTTTTAACAAAATTGAAATATTTATATTAAAAAACATATCAAAATTGATTGTGCTAAATATTCTATATTAGAAATGGACAAGGATTTCAATGTGATAGGAGAGTGAAGGTATAAAATATTTTTCTTAAAATAACTTAAGTCATCCAGTTTTACACTAAAGATACTCCTAAATTAAAGTTAACTTTTCTATTCCTATCTAAAAAATAAAACTTATTAAAGAGTACATCAAGTTTGTGTTTTCTTTCATGAAATCATCTTCATGCTGTCTGTTCAGGCTATCACTTTTGGGAAGATGATGTAAGAAAGTTTCGATATATAGCTGGCATAATTGTGCATAGATGCTGTCAAGAATTCCTAGTCAGAGACTGTCATCTTAAAAGGTTACTGTGACATTTCTAAAATATGCTTTTTCAAATATGAATGAAACATGCTGCCTTTTTGGTTGAAGGTGGGGAAGGTTCCATAGTGCCAAAATTAGAAAACAATTTTTTTTGGAATGCCAACATTAATCAATCACTCAACAAGAATTTATGTAATACCTATTTAGATGCCCAAGGCACTATGGGAACTATAGTTTTATCAAATTTAAGCCCTTAACCAAATGTAACCTAAAAAATCTAAGAATTTTCTTAATCTAAATTATATAGACCCATCAACAGAGTGTAACACTCATACATCGGAACCACTGATGTCAATAAAGCCTTTGAATGCTCACTGTAACTGCAAATGAAGCCAAGTTATGACTAAAAGAAATGTAGCACCTTGAGGAAATAGAAATATGAAATTTAATTATGTATTCAAGTGATGATAATTTCTCACTCATGAATTTACTGTGCTAAAATCTTACTTTTCTAAAAGAAAAGTAGAACATTCCAAAAGTAGAAACAATCATTGACTTTGGCTTTTGTTTGTTTGTTTGTTTTTGTTTTTTTAAGATGCACTGATGTTAACAAAATCACTAAGGAGAAATTCATTTAAAATGAATCATTATTTATCAAAATAAAGGCAAATTGTAACAGTGGCACAGATTGTACATATTGTGAACAAAACTCATTTAAAATCCTTTTGATTGTAAAATAGAGACAAAGAATATAACATAGCAAGAGTCTTAGGCCTGTTTCTAATTATTTTACATTGTGTGGGAGGTTTGCTCAGATAAATTTGGGAATGAAGTAGCTGTGTTATCCTTCCTGTGGAGTTGTAAATGTCATGTTCCAAATTGAGGATAATTCCACAGCTGGAAAAATTTTCACAAATGGTCTACCACTTCTTTTGTGCTCTTGTTAATCTTTAATCCTTTCCTATATAAATCCTTTAATTAAAAACTATCCATTGAATTAACTCATGGATGCTTTAGATTGGTTCTCTTTATAATGAATGAAAAAATATGATGGTATGAATGATTTTTGTTTGCCCCTTTTACTATTTGTTGTTGTTGTCATTGTTATTATTATTTCTTATATTTGTGAAAAGTAACATTTTCCATCTTTGTTTCATTTATCAGTAACAAAATCTGTAAATAAGTAGAAAATATGGCAAGGAGGTAAGTACTATATATTAAGACTTAAAGAATTAATGAGATTTTTCAGGAGGCCCATGTGCAAATTGTAATATGCATAAAAAGAGTCTGAAAAGTATAAAATAAATGCAATATTTCAGAATTTACCTAATTTACATAAAATTTTACTTACTTTATAGGAGCTGGAATTTAAAATATATTCTTTCATTTTACTTTATTTTTAAATCAACACCATGTCTTTTGGCTTCATGCTCATTCTTATCAATTATCTCACCTCACTTCCTTGGTTTTGCTGTAGATTCATGAAGTTAGTCTCCAAAGTTTGTGGATCATGAGTTTGAGAACTGTCATTGGATATTAATACTTGGTATATCTTGATAATATCAAAAAGTGAAACTTATTAAAAATGCTAATTTCACCCTTATGACCTGGAAATAATAAGCAAAAAAAAAAAATACAAAAAGAAAATAATCTCAAATAGTGAAGCTTTTTCTAGAAAAGTTTTTCTTGTGATCTAACATCATGGCATTATAGTCTTTTTCAAAACTTTCTGTAAGGAATAGTTCCCCTTCAACTCAGTCTTTCCACAGTATTAGACTATGAAGTTCCCACAAACTGTGACCCAGACTCAAACTTATCAGAACAGAATCTGAAAAGACTATCATTCTCTAATTGCTAACACATATTTTAGCTTATTTTGATTCCTATTACCATAGTCAGTGGATTTTCACAAATATCCCAAACCTATTTGTAATAAAATTTCAGTGAAAATAGTATTTTGCCTTTCTCAGATTTTAATGCCCTTAAATATTTATTTATAACTTCCTAAACTAATTAATCAAAATTCTTATTTCCTGAATATTATTCAATGGTGATCCAGCACAGCTGGATTCTAGGAGAAAAATTGTAGCCAAAAAATAAACAAAGAAATCCTTAAAACACTTCCTACAACTTTTAGCAGTTCACTACCTGAGGATCAAAATATTACAAGCACATAATACATATATGCACATATTTAAAAATAAATATTGTAAATGAATGAGTGAAATTAAATAAAATGGGTAATGAATCTAATAGTAAATATGTTTTAATTTGTCCAAAAATTGTTTATTGAGCACCTAGTCAGATGTAAGTGGGGCATAATAATGAAGAAAAGTTAGACAACCATGCTATCATGAATTTTACCATTCTGTTTGGGAGAGACAGAAAATATCATAGTATACAATAATTCATTAAAATGTTAAGAATGTTGAAGTGTTAGGAAGAAAACAAATACATGGTTGAGACAGGCTGGGGAAATACTATACATTTAATTTGAAATAAACTGGATCAGGTGACCTCAATTGGAAACAAACATTTTTATTATTATTATTAGTTACACATGACAGTACAATGATCAAACTTTTTGATCAAGAACTTAAAAAAGGCAAGGAAATGAAAGGAGGAAGAAGAAGCTGTCACTGTAAACACACAGAGGTAGGAAATAATAATAGAGCTGCTGGAGTGGAGCAAATGTGAGGAAAAAAAGAAAAAAAAGAAAAAGAGTCACAGGGAAGAATTGAGGCCATTGTTAGAATTTTGTACTCAACTTTGACTAAAAGAGTTTATGAGAAAGCAACAGCCACTGAGTAAATTCACTGTGAACAAGTCTTCTGACCTCATTTCTGACAGTAGTGTGTACCTGCATCAAAATGAAATGAGAGTCCACCTAGCAAGATATTTGATTTGAATATCAGACAAGGAAGTTGTTGCCTCGCACCAGGAAGTTGCAAGATTCTTTACATATTCTAATCAGTTTTACTGTCAATGTGACCAAAAATTCTGACAAGGACAATGCAGGGGAGGAAAAGTTGGGCCACAGTTTCAGAGGTTCAGTCCATATGTCCAAGGAAGTGAGGCAGAACATCACAGCAGAAGGGCAAGCAAAGGAAAGCAGCTCAGAACATGGCAACCAGGAAGCAGAGAGAGTGCTGAGCTTCCTTCACCAAGGACAAAATATATACTCCAAGGGCACAACCTTCTGACCACACCCTACCAGTCTATAGTTACCATCCAGTTAATCCATATAACTGGATTAACCCACTGTTTAAATCATGCCTGTCATAATACAATCATTCAACCTCTGAAATCTAATAATTTCACATTGTCTTACACATGAACTTTGGGTGCCACCACATATCTGAACTATTAACAGTGTATTTTAAAAATAAAACAAATCCAACCACATGAATATGAGATTTGTAAGAATAGGTAGGATGGAGAATTACTCCAATAACTTGATTAAGCATTTCACTGGAAAAACAACATTGCCAATCACAGGTGAAGCAGACAGCAGGTAGAGAAGGTTCGATATGGATTTGGTGGGAATTAGATGGCTCATCTCTGAGTATGTGAAGTAATTGATGCTACTAATAAGTAGTAATAGTATTCGAAGTTTCCAAAAAATTTTAGGCTTGTAAACTAGGTAATCTTGAGCATTAAAATGATGTTTATAAACATAGCAACGAGGAAAAAACCCACAGGTAATTTTAAGTTGAGTTCAAACTGTTTGTTCAAAACAAAAGTGTTTCAGTTGGGCAAATTTATTAATCTTTTATAGGAATTCAGAATTAAATGTATAGGTAAGGAGGCTTCAGTGAAATCTTGAGAAACAGAACAATACAAACTTTTTTAAAAAAAAATTTCTTCAGAACAATCACTGATTTCTTTTTTTACAAGACTGGATGGATTACTAGGCAAAACTATATTTGGAGGAAGGAAAGAAATTTGGCATGTGTTACCTTGGCAATTGTCCAAGTGTACAATTTCAAGTCCCGACTGAAAGGAGGGCATAGCAGTACTTAGCCAATCTATTAATTTATTTAAAAGGGATAATATGGATATATTAACACTATATAACCTATTGTAATGATTAAACTCTTTTAAGTGTGTGGCAAAAACTAACAAGAGTGCTGCTTAGTGCTTAGGAAAATTGAAAAAAAAGGTAACAGACTAAATAAAGTCCATTTACATTTTAAGAGTCTCCAGTAAAAGAATCATTGACACATGTAAGGAAGTTGATTGGATTAATAAATAAGGCCCCAATTCTACCTTGAATAACCATAATGGATGAGATGCTTTGATAGTGACTAGATATATATTTAGTGAATAACTATCATGTGCTACATACTCAGCACTATCTACTGAGAGAACCGTTGAGGGGAAGACAGATAGCACCCTTACATTAGAGGTCCTCGCCACACATTGATTCATTTTATTTCTTACTTGTCATTCTGCATATTGTTTTGTTATTGTTGAACATATGTAACATTGGTTATACTTACTTGCCTAGAGGCAAGGTCCAAAATTCAGCCATTTGTTCTATCAAAACGTTTTGAAAATTTATTAGCTTTGTATGATTTTATTCTTCAAATAAACTTCAGAGGTAAGTATTGATCATGATTAATAAAGGAGTTCTGAATGATTTCAGGCATCAGTCTATCCTTCCATCCCTTTATGTATTCATTGGATCAAAAGACCTGTAATAAATGAGAAGTGATTCATTTTCTTATAAATATGTCTAGTGAAAATTATTTAATAAATATCTGAGTTTATGTGTTTGTCTATATGTATTTGTAAACTTCACAATGTGAATGAAATCATTGAACATTTTATGGAATTAATTTTATTGTTTTCATAGTTTGTATGTACATATCTATGAATACACTATTGATATAAATTATAGACAGTTAAGTACATACATTGATACCTGAACTAGATAAGAAGACATCCTTAATCCTCAATCCTAAATCTAAAATTATTTTATTTTATAATATATAGCAAATAGATATATCTGTATATATATAGAGAGAAAGAGATAACTCAATCTAAGACTGAATATAAAATTATATATAAGTCTTTGGTAATTTGTTGAAAGTAAAAAAAATGAGAACTCAGTTATCATTACTAATGATCAAAAGATTTATAAGCCAATATTTTTTAACTTATCTGAATATTTAATCATGAAAAAGAACAGAATGATTTATTATTATGTGTTTAGAAATTTTGATTATAGGAAAATCTAGGTGTTTTGTCATAAAATCAGAGTTTTTCAATAACAATTTTACCATATTTTCATTTGTAGAAGAATGTTTATATGAGTTGTTTTTACATATCTAGGAGTTAAAATATTTGTTGATTTTAATAGATGCTCAATAATTATTTGACAAATGAGCATATACATGGATAAATAAATAAGTATCCCACATTGGTTCCATGAAATCAATAGTCTGTGATACTGAAGACAGTTGCCTTAATCCCTACACAAAACAAAATTTGGACATAGAATAAGCTATACCTTGTGTGTTCCTTTGGTAGTAAATAATTCAAGAAGAACAAATAATTCTAGAAGAACACTAATTCTAGAAGAACAATTACGAAAAATTAAACAGGTTAATATAGGCATACATTTTGAATTTCAGGGTTACCAAGAAATCTCACACCTTTACCATACCACCTTCATTGCCAACAAATATTAGTTCGGAGAGTATTTTTGGAAAATTGGTTTGGATCATTGTCACAATCCTTGAATTCTTAAAAAAAATGTATGTCAAAATAAATGACAACAAGTTAATGTCGCTTTTAAATTATTTGAGCATAGATAATTAAATCCTTTAATTAAGAATGTCAATTACCAACATCTAATATTAATAAAAACAACTAATGCTGGAAACATTAAAACTAATGTTTAAACAAAATTATATTTTGAACCATAATATAAAATGCTCATAAGATACATATCCTATTATCTTTTCCATTGTTAACCAAATTTTTAAAAATGGATCCACCTCTAATATTTTACTGCTTTACAAGTAGTGCAAGTACCTTATTATGAAGTATTCTTTTTAAAATATATATTTTTAGTTGTTAGTGAACATAATACTTTTATTTTGTTTTATTTTATTTTTTATCTGGTGCTGAGGGTGGAACCCAGTGCCTCATGTATGCTAGGCAAGTGCTCTACCACCGTGCCATATCCCCAGCCCCAATTTTATTTTTAATGAACTCTTTTTCTAGGGGTTTTGGAGAATTTTTCTTCCTTTCAGTTCAACATATAAAACATTTTTTTTTTGTTGTTGTTGTTTCTTAAACTTTATATTTTTGGTAGCCAGACTTCAGTATATTATTAATGGGCTCTTGAACTTGAGGGAGTGTGCCAAATTAGATCTTATTATACAGTGTGATGTGTATTTGGTCTTAAATGTGGCTGTAATTTTAATTAGACCACCTGGCTTGTTTATCTTTCATTATCTTTTCATTATCTTTCATTATTACTATGCAAACCTAAGTATCTGTGGTCAGAGTGATGTGGGGCAACCTGGGAGTTAGAAAACATTAGTGTTCAAAAAGAGTGAAATAACTAATTCTGCACTAAGGACATGTCAATATCATACCTTGACTTACTCCAAAACCATAGCATTTTCACTAATTAACACACAAATCTTTGGTATTGTTTACAGTATACTCAACAGGGCATATAACTTTTCTTAGATCCAATAAAGTATTCCACTTATAAATAAATTATGTTGTGGAGTTTGAGAAACAAAGAATCAGTTAGTGGCAGCTAAACTCCATGATTCTCAGAAATTTGGACTGGCACTAACTGCCAGTGTATTTAACTAAAAAATCCTCCCTCCCTTTTCTTTGCTATTGAATCATTCATTGACAGAAAAACAGACTTTGTTACACATAAATGTGTAATGCATTTTTGGAAAGTTGACATAATTGCAACAATGTATCTTACTGTCATTACTATCCACTTTCAAAGTCACCATGGGAGGTAAATATATTTTCCATTAAAACATGATTTCAGTCTGAGATCTGTCTGAACTATTATTGCCTATAAACCTCAATAGCATAGATGTCATACAAAAATGAGAAAAATGTTTTATTCCTTTCTCAATTATTTCAGGAAATATGAACAAAATGAAATTATTGCATTGCTTGGTGTCTTTAGTACAAGGATGACAATATTTTAAAGTTGTTTGAATGGTACATTTAAATGATATATAAATTAAAATTTTAATATTAAGATTTTTTTTCACATATTATAACACAACAAGACTCACTAGGAAGGATAAGTCTTGACTAAGTTATATTAAATTGGTTACCGTTTTCAATATTAAAGTGACTTTGTCTTCTTACCTGTATTTAATATAATTTTCTAACAAGATATTTAGTTCATGGAGAACTTGTTTTCTTCCTGGTGGGGGGGAAGTTGGAGACAAAGTAGTTGTAAAAACTGGTTTATTTTTTTAAAAATAAAAACAAAAATATAAATATAAAACATTAGCAGATAGAATTTGATGAAATGAAATTGCACAAATGTTTGTATACCTGGTTGCATATCACACCTACTAACACCACATGTACATTTTTTCTTTTTAAATTTAATGTACAGAACAGGACATATCTTAAAATTTGTCTGCACCTTTTCAAAAACTTCATTTGCAAGGGCAGAACATGTATCTAACAGAAGCGGCTCATTTCTGAGGTTGCTTAAGGGAGAGCTATCCTGTTCATGTTTTTTAATTTTTTTTAATTTTTTTTTTTACTAAGATGGACAACACTGAATTTCCATAGCTTTGGCTCTTGGAAGTGATTAAATAAAATGTCGCATATATTCCATGAGACATCCTACAGGAAAGAATTAATGCATCTGGAGAGTAAATTTAATCTCATTCTTAACTCAAAAGCAGTTAAAAAGCAATTTACTCTAGGTTATAAAATCAAGAATCATTATTTTATAGACAAGTAAATCAAATAAAGGGAGAGTTTTAACATTTTTTCAGTGAACACATAAGACAGTGAGGTCTCAACCCAGCCATTATGAGGAAAAAAAAAACATGGACAAAAACTCCAAATTTCACTGGAAAATTGTACACACAATCACCAAGAAGCAAGGTGCTTTGGTTCAACCTCTCACAAATTGATGGCCTTAGAGAATGCTTTAAATATTTTGAACATTCATCTTTATTGTGTATAAAGTGAAGATAACCATACATACTGCATACATTGTTTCATCAAATGAAAGATAAAAGTGTTTTTCATTATATTATTGTTTACACTGTTTGACCAAATCAACTTAATAAAAGCTTGCTACTCTTGATGTTATTCTTATTGGAGATTTTATATTTAATACATATTTCAGCAGAATGACTGAATATAATTTAGATATAAATTATAAAGTCCTCAAATAAATAGATTATTCATATTTGAACTTTTTGATTTAATTAGTATAAAGTCTGTTTCTTGACTTCTCTTAATATGTTTAGTAATACAGAAAAGTCAAATTATAAAAATAAACTTTTATCAATTCTCCCATATTCTGTTAAGTGAAATCATTTATTATTTTTGTTATATATGAAAATACCTCATAACTAAATATATTTTAAAAAGACTTATAATTTTCATTATTATTATTATTATTATTATTATTATTATTATTATTATTATTTTGGCATCGGGGATTGGACCTAAGGATCTTTTTTATCACTGAGATACATCCCCAATCCTTTTCCTTTTCTATTTTGAGACAGGCTTTCACTAAGATGCCAAGCTTCTCCTTAAATTGCTTAGACTGTCCTGGAATTGTGATTTTATGCTCAACCTTCTTAATTGTTGGAATTATAGGAATGCACCACCATTCCAGTCACTAATACATATTTTTAAAGGTGCACATTTTCATTTCCTAAACAACATGTAAATCGAATGTAAAGTCTAATGTGGTGGTACACACCAATAAACCCAGTAAGAGACTCGAGACTTAGTGAGAACCTGTCTGGGAGGGTGGGGAGAAGCGGGGGATGCGGGGGATGGATCTCATTGTTAGAAAACTCCTGGCATCAATTGCCAGTAAAAAAAAAAACTAAAAAAGGAAAGAAAGAAAGTTATGTAGAATTGATCATTCCATTAATTTAGTGATTTATTTCATATGTATAATTTACCTTTGGCAATGTCTTTGTTATTGGTCCTAACTTCACATAAAAAGGTGCTGTCTTTTTATAACAGTAAAAATTGTTAAAATAAATTATTGTAAAGATTATTTTAGAATTTGAAATGAAGGCTTAATTATTAAATTAACTTTAATGTAAGTATGAAAAATTGATAGTGAGTATAGTTATGCTGGTGAGAAGTCCTATACTAGATCAAATTTGTGAATTGTGTTTCTAACAGAATGTATCTTAAACCTTATCAATGTTGTTTTACCCTTACTGAGATTTGCTGATATCTAACTTTTAGAGTTGAGGTTAAAATCTTATCATACTCTTCCAGCTTCTACCCTCCTCCTGAAGTAGAGTTTGGCAGATCATCCAAAATGAAACAATGCCATAGAGTTACTACAGGGCTCAGGAGAGCAGTGATGGGCCAGCTATAAACTAATTGGAGGTACCAATCATTGATGCTTTTTTCAAGAATTGCAATCACTTACCTCTCAACTTTCTAAAATCTAACACAGCCATTCTGCCCTCAACCCTTCTTGCTTTCTCATTACTTATTTCATATATTGTAATGACAGTATGAAAGCTGCTTTTTTACATTTTGATTCACATCTGAATGATGAAAAGTCTCATTGCTTCTATATTCTGGCTGGATATCCTAAAACTTTTGTGTAAGTTTGGGCAAGGGACTATTCTGATAGCAATATTCCTTGTTTAAAATCATACAACAGTAAGTGTCCTAGAACATGATTCAATTTTCTATAAAGTTTCTTACCCAGCATAATAATGATGCAGAGGAGAATGGCGAACAAGGCCCCAGTGCTGAGACCAGCAGGGAGGAGCGGGGCTTCAGCATTGCAGGACTGCATGTTGCCTTGGCTGTCACAGGCACATACTCTGATGGTCAGCGTGCCTGTGCTGCTCTGAATTGGGTAATCATTGTCTGAGATCACCACAGGCAAGAGATAGGTACTTATTTCATGTCTATTGAAGCCATTTTTTCGAGTTAAAATTCTGGCAGTGTTATCTAAAATAAATTTTAAAACATTACAAATGTTTGTTTCATATAGTAAACTGATAACTCATGGTGATAACCACGATTGTATATATAAATAAAACTCTCTTCATAAAAAATATAAAACATTATAAAGTTTTCTATTACATATGTACAATGCCATTAAACAAGACAAACAAGATAGTTCAAAGAATCTAACATTATGGATTGAGTACTAACTTCAAAAATTATCCCATAGTATTTTCAAAATGGTGAGTTTGTATAAGTAAATATCAAGTTTACATAGATGAGAAGGTTTTTTTTACTGTTTTCTGAAAATCTGCTTTGTAGACCAAAAGAAAATATTATTTTCTTTCATTTATTCATTTACACACACACAGCATATCTCAATCCAATATTCATGAAGAAAATAGGATTGGATACATTGTAAGCATTGTTACATTGTTTAAAGCAATAAAATAGTCAAAATCCATGAAGAATCTTAATATATACCCAGCAGCATGCAAATTATTTAACATTTCTGAGCATTGATTTCCACTCATTCAAACAAACACATAACTTAAAGGATGTATTTAACTGAAAGTAATAACAGAAAGCCTGGGCTAACTCTTAGAAGTGCCTAATAAAGTTCCAGACTGAAGTAAAGATTTAATAAAGACAAATATCCCACTACCTAGCATATTATACTACTGACTTTTTCTTTACATGTTAATTGACCTAGTAATCTCACATGGAATTTGTTGGGTTAAAATGAAAAAAGACTTCTATCCCCAAACAAGTAGTATTTAAAAAATAATTGGTATGATAGTTTCTATCCCGGTTGTTTGCCCAGAGAAGTTAGTTTTGTTTAGTCAGCCCTGCAGAGTTGTTTAAAATGCCAATATAGGGAGGGAGTCAGTGAGCTGCTAAATCAAACAAACAGGAGAGAAAAAAATAGAGGTAATCTGTTGCAGGTACAGTGTTTGAATACAAAATAATTTATTCCTTAATTATGAGTTGGAACTTAATGATACCAGTTAACTACATAAGCTGGGAAAGCAGACTAACAAAATAACATGCACATAAACAAATTTTAAAATTTATCTTTCAATAACTATTTTTTCCCCTGAAATATCCTAAGATAATATGAGCATATATATATATATGGTACTTTTAGAATCTTGCTTGTCTAATTTTTAATTTTTTTAACAAATGTTTGAACCTTAGTTTTGTAATAGTTTTGACAGGTTGAGGGACCAAATAAAGTCTGACTCATTTCAAATTATTTTATGGAATATTTAGAAATTCATAATATAATTTTTGACCTATGATAGAATAAACAAAATTAATTTTAAACAGGAATAACCTAGAAATAAGGGAGTTTAAGGCAAATATTAATTAATACAAGGCTAGAAAATTAACACTAAGGTAGTATATATGCTATTTCAATTTTTTAAAAAAAAACTTCACCCAGTATCACAGCATCATTAATTTTATATGATTAGGTTAAATATTCTGGTTTATATTATGTGGGCTTATTTCCTGCTTTGAGTACCATATATAGATTAAAGAACTCTTGGTAATATTTGTCAAAAATTAATTAAGGCTGGTCTTGAGTGATTTCCCCAATAACTTTGAAATGCCATGCTAAGACAATACTATTTCATGTCTATATCACTTTTTAATAACCAGTGCTCAGTTTCACTGGAGCAGGGAGAAAATTAAAATACAACTAGAAGCAGGTACTGTCAATTCAATACTGTAAATTCAGTACTAGGGACAGCTCCAGTCTAAATTCAATGTTTGATTACTGTCATGTATAACAACAACAACAACAAAACTCAATGCATCTGTTGCCAGGTTCAGCAAATTAAAAAGTAGGATGTTGTTTATCTCTAATTCAGACTTAATCTCTAATTCATATTTCATATGAATGTCTACAATTCATGTTTAGAAATTAAATATTCATTCTGCATTTTTACTGCCACCTTCATGTTAATTTTTTTCAACTTGATAACTTTAGGTGTTTGGAGTGATAGAAAACATGAGCATTTTAATAAATTCATATTTAATAAAAAACAGATGTTTACAATAGATACTCCCCTTTCAGTTGGTTTTTGCTAAGATTCTATCAGAAAAAAACTCATGTCTTTTTGCAAACAGAAGCTTGCATAGTTAGCTGAACATAACATACAATAAGTCGAGTAGAGATCTGACAACATAATTTTTTTTAACTAGAATGACTCCAATGACATATTTATCAGGGAACAGAGCTGCTCAACTTTTAAACAATCATAACTATTCTGTAAAATGTGTTTTATTTTTATGAGACTATGAGAAAAATTAATTTCTGAAAAATAAAATTTGTATACTATAAGGACAACAGCATATCTTGCAATGCCTTTGCACCATATTTTCTAAGGGGCTAGTGAGGCTACATCACATTCTTACTCTTCCTTTATGCCTACTTGGCTTCAATAAACCTGCTGCTATTCAATCTCATCAGAGTTTGCATAACACTTTCACTGAGTTACTTATTTCTCCATTCATATTTTCTATACCTTTTCTTAGGCAAAGTGATTATTTCTAGCCTTTCTAATCATTTCAATATCAATTTCATTGTTCATATCTACACAGACACTTCTCTCATATAGTTTATTAAATGAAACAGAGCTAACATTTTCAAACAAGACATTATCATAAAATATCATTAACTATCAGACAAAAACAAAATTTCATAATGCAGATCAATAAATTGACAGATCATGTATATTATAATAGTTACTTTAGAAGAAATTTCCAGTTAATGTCATGTTATATCATAATGAACAAATTCTAAAACTTACCTTCATTATACTGTACTGTGAAGTTTGGATTGACAGCAGCTAAACTGAAGAAAAATTTCTGACCACCTAAAGGGTCATCTTTGTCTACTGCACTTATAGTCTGTATTAGCTGTAGGAGAGAGAAATATTATATAGTCATCAAACATATACATGTATAATCTGCTTTTGTAATACATAATTTTAAAAAATTTGCTTTATAGAAGAATTTAAAAGAATTTATTTTGTTCATGGTGAATAAATCCTAATGATCATTTTCTTTTTAATGATATTTCTCTTCTACCACTCAGTCCCACTTATTTCTCTCTCATAAATATTGTCTTTTCCTTCAAAATGGTAAATTGTAAGATATTATATTTTTTGAGGGTTTCTATATTTAAATGTAGAAACAGTATGTTATTTCACATAAATCTAAACATTGATTGGGAAGAGTTGATCTGATGTAGGAAAAATTGTGGAAATAAAAATATTGCTTTGCTCCTCCCCAAAGTTAGGTGAAACATAATAAAATAAAATAGATACTTCATACATAATGTTGAATATAAATTTTATAAAGAAACATTTATATATTATTTTCTACTGTAATAGCAATAGTTTGCTTCATTTGCACTTTAAATACAAGTATATATTTTTAAATTCAAGATATGTATTATATAGGGAAATGGTAATTGGTTTTAATACAAGAGTTAATAAAAAACTGTCTGATAACAGTGGAAAATTTAACGGTTTATACATAATCATATCATTGTTTTTGATACAGTATATGATTGATACTATATAAATATATAATATATGTAACAGTTATGTATTTGGGTCGGTATATGATTTCTTTATTCTTTAAGTTACATATGAAATAATTTTTTTGTTTTTAAAAAATATTTAAATTATTATCAGGGCTTCAAAAGTTGCTTTTTATGCATATTGATGTCTATTTATGCCTGTAAAAATCATCAAATATGCTTAATTAAAGGGAATATGCTTTTTAATGCATCACTTCAATTTAACTTTGTGTGGATAGTTGGTGGAAATATTTGTTGCTGAGGTTTTCTTGATTTAATTAGGGATTTCAAGTTTAAAACATTAAACAAAACAAGAAATAAATGAAGAGATCATTATAACCATTCTTATTTTCTTTCAAAGTTTGCTACACCAACAGAAATGTGAAAAATTTCAAGTATTAACTTTTAAAATTATAATTTTACTCATTTATCAAAAATGACACAAGAATTTAATTAAGACGTGCAAAAATATGTTTTTATCTAGAAATAAGCATCAAAAATTATTTAAAACTAACTTAGTTTAAAACAATTTAAAAATATATTTGACTAAATCTTATTTATAATAAGATTAAGTAGAAGCCAGACATATAAAATATAAAAATGGTATAGGAGTTAAAGATAAAAACATAAAAAAGGTATTTAAACTACTCAGGAATTATTAATTCATTTACCAAAGAATTTCTTAACTGATTTGTATCTATCAAATATACTTAAAAGATTTATTTTTAAAATTTTGATTCATAAGAGTATATTGAAGAGAAATAAATGAAGTAACATATCCTGAAAGACAGTAGAGTAGTTCAAATTCCTAGTCACAAAGATTTCTATATGAATATACCTATAAACACAAGAAAGAGCTAATTTCTTTAGAATAAAAACTACAACGTCTCAAAATAAACATATGATTGTAACTGTTATTACAAATAACAATTGCAGTTCATTTTTATCCTCAAAATAATACAATAATACATTTCTGAGGACATATATCCACATCTTTATATATATGTAAACCATAAAGTTTTATATAAAATGCTCAATGATATTTTAATAAAAAAGTCGATTCATTGATTTAAATGTCAGTGGTTAATTGATATACTTTGTTATGAAAGGAGTAATTCCAATTCATATTAAAGTTACAAAAAACAGAATCACATTTTTCAGAATCCCTATCATTTTAAAATAAATTTTATGACTCTAAGACTTCTCTGTTACAAATAGAGGTACTGCTTCATAAGATTTTTTTTTAGGGGGAGGGCATACTTGGCTTTAGTGTTTAACCCCTTTATTTTGAAAATTTACCTTTCAATTTAACCTTACTTTCTATTCCAATCATACATTCAAAATCACAAAACTATTATTTGGGTAAGTGTGCCATAAAGACTTGCAATCAATACCAGAAGTTCACAACAAGAAGTAGATAAAAGTTTTCTGCTGGCTCTCTATATGAACAGTCAATATTTTATTTCTACTGGAGACAAATCATTTTAATCTGATTGCATTGAAACAATTTATCACACTTAGGAAACAAATGAACACAAGCTGGTGATATCCAATATTCATTTTGAGCTATGGAAAAGAGATATAGGTAACTCTTTCTTAGCTTTTCTTCTTGGCAATAATATAATTGTTTATATTATCATTGTATTTTTACATTTGATATAAGCATTAAGAATGTTTCAGTGATCATACTACAACCAATTGTGGAATAATGAGTGGATTTTAATGTATTTAAAATTAAACAAATAGTTATTATGCTGTAATGTTTTAGCTAGGAGTTTTTGTTGATAAAAAAACCTTTCTTTTATTCTGGAAAACTTCAATCTTTTAGCTGTTAGGAAGTAACTAAATTTTGTCCTATGAAAACTACGTGAAACAATTTTTGGTTTGATAAAGTCTTGGTTGCTATCTGGTTTGATATTTGCTGTCAGTGGTATTAGCTTTAATAAGGTGCTTAGTGAACAGTAAATATAAACAGCAACCCTCCCAAGAGAGATTCCTTGGGAAAGGTTCTTTGTGATTAACATGGTATTTTCTTCATCTAGACTTGGAAAATTTTTAAATACATTTTACCGACCGCAGGAGTGAAGGTAAGTGAGGGAAACCGAAGGGAAGTAAAAGACCTATTGTTCCTTCCTTCAAGGTCCTGTCTCTCTGAAGTAGAAAGGTGAGAATTTAAGTAACCCTGTTAGGCAGGAGAGGACTGACTTCTAATACTTCATCAGTTGCAAACTGCATCCTATCTAAGAAACTCTTGTATGCTTAGATAAAGAAAGAGCTAAGGCCAGGAAATAAGGAGGAGGAGGGAGTAGCAATTAGTTTTATTTCTGTCTTATCATTTTGTCTGCACGCCAAATGAATGGAATTATTCCCCATGTTGCTTTCTAAGTGCTACTTAAAGAGCACTTAATTTGCAGGAGTATTGGGTGAACTGAGATTTCAATAAATAACTGCAGCATTCCCAGACATCCTAATCTTCCTTTCCTAGGAGGAGGGGAGGCCAAACTAATGAGTGATTATCATAAAAGGCACAGAGAAGAAGTTTATCAAATAATCACTTTAAGTTTGCAAGCTTGGATGTCAGAACCTAGAATTCTATCATTTATTATAACATTTTTGTATAAGCAGAACTAGTTTTCAGCAAATGAGAACACGATGGCATTTCACAAACTGGTCATATTAACAATAACTAGTGTGGAAGACTTGTCCATGCAGTCAATTAAACAAGAATTATTAATCATGTCCTTTCTATCAGGATAGTCAAGGTAGGCTAACTGCTTTTTATTAAAATCATCTTTCATTGGATTATTTTTCTTCATTATGCCAACTAGGTTTTACACGTACAGAAATTCTGGAGCATTATGAACCAACTATAGTTAAAAAGAGAAAAGGCACTGGAAAATAAACACAATTCTTTATTCTGTATATTTTGAATACATTTGTAAGTCTGCATTATATAATAATTGAAATGCTTTGAAAAGATGTCTCTTGAAAATCAAATAGAATAATCATAGAGGGAGCAATGAATGCATTAGTAGCAAAATGGGTAATTTATCTCTTAGAGAAAATATTTTAACTTATCTCATGCTGAGCCTGCCAAGCAGAGGACTATTTTGAATGGTATTTTAGGGTGGACACTGTTTCGTTAAGAAGTTGGAAGTAGCTAAGTCATTTAAATATTCCCAATTAAACACTTCTATAATATTTTCAAGTTAAAAAAAAAAGGAATCCAATTGCAGCCATTTTACCATTTCTCACAGTAGACAGGCTATTGAATTCCTGTTAGTATATTCAAAAGGAAGTATTCGAGTTATTCCACAATATAATTTGCATAAAAATGTAACAAGGACATTGATGTTTATAAAAGCATCAAATGATGTCAAAACACAATACAGCTTCATGATGGCTTCTCTGTCTCTAATAAAATACATTGGATTCCCAATTATTATTTATAACATGCAGCTTCCTTCTGTGAAGACAGCACTCAAAACAATTAAGAACAGTCTTTTCAGCCATATATTCTGGAGCTTTTTAAACAACAAAATGAGTCCACTGAGGAAAAGATTTAAATAATTATAAACAAAGCTGATGTAGGGAGAATGCTTTAAAGGACTAAAACTGAGTCATTAAGCACTTTACATGTTGGTGTAATGATGAAAACCAATGTATAAGCAAATTCTGCTGCCCTACTTCAAAATGTATTTGCACATTTATCTGAATATTGATGGAATGTTTCAAAGATTCCATGCATTTGTTGCTGGGTTTTCACCAACTTTCATTCCCATTTTTCTAGCAATTTCAATATTTACCTAATGGTACAGCAGAGGATTCTAGTTTGCTCATGTTTTCGAGGGCTTTAATTGTTGAAGTTGTGGGGCTGGGGATGTGGCTCAAGCGGTAGTGCGCTCGCCTGGCAGGTGCAGGGCGCTGAAGTTGTTTCTATACATTTGTGTGCAAATGATAATGTCTTTTCTTTTACACCAGAACTTTAGGAAGGAATTAAGAAACCTGGTACACTGCTATTTTAGATACTCTCAATTTTAAAAACATGTCACCGTTTTGAAAATATTGCAGGGAGTATATGTGAGTGTTCCTATCCCTTTTTCATTCATTCCTGTCAAGTTTGTGAAAATAAAACATTTAATACAGAACTGCCCTGTGTTTTCTATCTTCCAGTTGCTCACCTGTCCTGGTCTGGCATTTTCACATACAAAAGTATCATAGAACACAGCAAATTGTGGGGCATTGTCATTAACATCCAAAATTCTCACAGAAACAGCTACACAAGTTGTCTCTTTGGGATTGTCTAGAAAAAATAAAGGAGAAATTTTTTTTAGGAATGCATGTTTGTGCACCAGATTTAATTTATATAGGCATCTTATGGATATTTAAGTGCTCACATACTAATAAACATTTCATTCATTCTCCTAACATAATGAGCAAATGCAATGAAGAAATTTACTGCAGGGCCTAATTAAGTAGTCATGAATTCTGTTAATATTGAGCACAAGGGGATTATTTTTACTTTGTAAAAAAATTAACAGTAAAACCTAGTATAATTGAGCTCATATCTGTGTCTTTCCTGTCCAAATATACAAGATGTGAATACATGTTTATTACATAATTTTTACATATAACTTATTTAATCTTTAACATATTTTTGAGATGAAGAACTATTTTTAAATAAATTAGTTACTTATCCAAGATCAATAAATCTTTGTTCTACTAAAAACCTATTTTTTGACTATGATAATTAAAATGTATTCTACTAGTAACATTCAAATTGCTTCTTGGAAATTATAATATATGGCTACTAATTCTACAATGTGATAGAATATTTACCCTGAGATATAAAGTTTCAGACATTTTATTTATATAGTCATGAATGATACCATTTCAACAGCCATGACTTGATTTTGCATAACAATTTATTGGTTCTAAATTATCTCTACAAACAAATGGAAAGCTAATAATGATGTCTTTACTACAAATGCTAAAATAAAGAGCATCAAAATTTTCAAATAAAGTGATACAGTTAAAATATTTTGATTTGTAAAGGAAATAAAAAATGTTCCTTATTTACCTTAGCTTGAGTAACAAACCTATAATAGTCACAATTGCATCATCTTCATTGAATATTTTTCTAAGCAGTTTTATTGATATCTGAGTGTTTTAACATTTTAAAATCATGTTATAGTTATTCAGAATTAAATACAAATATCACAATCTTTAGATAAAATCCAACTTCTTTGAAAACTTTGACAAAGTAGAGGAACAATATTAGAAAATAGATAGAAATGTTGAAGAAACATCTGCAATTCCATATCCCTTCCAGCACCACTGAAAACAGTAAAGAAATGGATACAACCTAAGTGTCCATCAACTGATTAATGGATAAAGAAAATGTGGTCCATATACACAATGGAATATTATTTGATTCTGAAAAAGAATCAATTGCTGTCTTTGGCAACAATCTGGAAGTAACTGGAGATTGTTGTATTAAGTGAAATAAGCCAGACACAAAAAGACAAGTACTTCATGATTTCACTCATATGTTAAATCTCAAAAAGTGGAATGCATAAAAGTTGAGAGTAGAATGCTGGTTACCAGAGGCTGTAAAAAGTAGAGAAGTGAGAAAAAATAAGAAAAGGTTGATCAATGGATACAAAGTTATAGTTACAAAGTAGTAAGAAATTCTGGTGTGCTTATGCTCAGGAGGGGAAATACAGATAACAACAATGTGCTATATATTTTAAAACTCAGAAGAAAGGATTTTGGGAGTTTCCATCATAAAGAAATTATAAATATTTGAGGAGAAGCTTATGTTTAACCTGATTAATCACCATGCCATATGTGTGTGTATAAGAATATATATATATTTTAATATAAAACAGTAAGTGGAATCCCAATAATATGTACATTTTTTGTTTTTAATGTATAAGTTAAAACTAAATTTAAAAGAATAAAAGGAAATTTTAACTTTATAAAAGCCCAAAGAGTATATTTAACAATCTTATTAAGTGATATAAACCAAAAAGTTCTATGGATATTATCATTTGCCCTTATAAAATTTATCTGACTTCCTAATTTTAACTAAATAATTTTCAGATACAAAAAAATACTGTCCTATGCAAATAGAGTATATATTACTGCTGAAAAGAATTCTTCTTCCAGCTATGTGTAATTGTATTGTTATTAATATAATAATTTCAGCTTTTTAAAAATAATGTGTAAGAACTGATTTCTTAGCAGGCATATTTAAAGTCTGAAGTAGTAAAAAGGAAGGCAAATAGGATTCTAAATCAATCTGAAGTATATTCAACTTCTGTTCCTCTTTCCAAGAGGGAATTTAAAATGGATCAATTGACACTCCTCTTAAGTCTTAGCTCTGACTTCTTAATCCACATATATTCTGTTGACAGGTTCTAATTTCCTGTTTGCAATGTATGGCTGCATGCCCTCCACCTTTTCCTGCATCAGGTGGCTGAGAGTTCATACCCTGGAGGTAAAGTGAGCTTCTTTTATATCTAAGTCCACTCATGTTCATGCATTGTGACTTTGCCCAATGCCTTATTACTCAGTATGTGTAAAAACACAGGGCTTCTGATCTCACATAGTTATTTGGAAAATTAGGTGTGATAAATCAGGAAAAGTTCTTGTCAGAGCATCAGTTTGATGACTAGTACTTCAAACATGTTAAATGTTATGAACATCATCTTTATTACCAATATCATGTATTCATGGCTATTTAATAAGTGTTTGTGCAATCTTTTTCCATGTAATGCATTCACACATTAAAAACCTGTTAACAAGCTTTCTCACAATTCACGTTGGTCTGAAGAGGTACCCATTGGGAAGAAGAAGAGAGAAAAGGAAAATAAACAGAAAAATATTTACCATTGTATCTTCACCTTTATCTGTCTCATTCTATTCATAAGACCCAGAGGTAGAGTACTCACCAAAAATGGACCCCTGACTCTCTAGTTACCTGTTGCTATGAAGAAGAGTGGAAATGCACACTTCTTCCATTTCTCTAGAACTTGCTCTTTAATCTACTGCTATAGTAAGTGGACATAAACAAAATGTGTATTTTCAATATAAAGTGGGACATAAAAGTAACTTTTGTTGGTAGCAATTCAATCACAAGCTATGTCACAGAAAACAAGAAGAAAAAGGAAAGTTTCAAGCCTCAAAAATGGCTTTGTTAGATTTTGCCCTAACACAATATGTAGATTCTTTAGCCTCTTTCCAAATAGCCCAAGGATCTTCAAAAGCTAAAGCCACAGGGATGAATGTCTTTGTAAAGCATTGGGTCTGCATCACCTATTAAAAAAGTAATGTGTGTGTGTGTGATATATGTATGTGTGTGTGTGTGTGTATATATATATATATATATATATATATATATATATATATATATATATACACATTTGTTGGCAAATGCCATGGCTTATGTATAAATAAACAAACAAGCATTCTGAGAATGCAGAATCATACAGAAGAGCTGCTGGCATTTATTTACCACTTGAGTCTCCCTCAGAGTCCTTCAGGAAAGCAGGAGAGTAGCACAATGTACCAGCAACAAAGGATCTTAAAATGTGTGTGCTGAGGTGAGACTATGTCTAGAATTCCAAAAGCTTTTGCAAATCTCTAAATAGAAGTCTTCAATTATTGTCTAGATACCCCAGATTTTCAAAAAATAGAACTGTATGTTGCACATGCTTAGGACACAACTTTTTTTACTAATATGTAATGGAGTCCTTTCTTCCTATACCAAGCTCCATTGTCCTCAGAGTGTATTGAAATGATTATAGCTAAATTTTCTTGAAGGAACTCTTTGGCCACTACAATAAATGTGTTCCGAAACTTCAAGTTTATTATTAAGACCCTGATTATGTCCTTAATTTTAGATTTTTTTTATTCTCTGCATGGCATTTTAAAATATTTTTTAAAGACGAAAAGGGGAATTATGCCATGGAATAATGCACTAAATAATTACTTGCAGTAGATAGCACTTGCCACATGATGTGATACATTGCATTGGAATGTAGAATTAAACTGTTTGAGGCAGGGCCTGGAAACACATTGGTAAGAAGTACATTTGTATGTCATTCTGTCCTGCTCCAGGCGAGGTATGTGACACGCTTAGCATAAAACCAGTGTTTAAAGTCTCGTAAAAACAATTCCCTATATGCAGTTTCCCTTTCACTCTCATTGCTTAATTTAATTCCCAGAATAGCATAATGGGACCCTGACTGGTGTTGGTTTGGCAGGTAGGTAATTCCAACAGTTGTGCCACAGATTGAATTAAGTTAGTGGCAAAAAATAGGTTCAGTTCTTAGAAGAGGTAATTGGATTAGCTTTTTACTGAATCATAATTACTTCAACTAGCTTTAGAAGTTAAATTTCTCACAGTATCTGAAATGGAAAGTGCAATTCCAAGCTCATTGGACTTGAGAAAGTATCTTGAAATGAGCAGAGCACAAACAACCTTACTTTTGTAATGAGGAGAATCATGTTGGACACAATCAACTCTTAGGATGAAGACAGAGAAGTGACAGCTTTCATAAAGGAAAACTCCAACAATTGTTAGTATTAACAGGTACCACTGTTTATATCTCATTGTGATGAAACTGGATTTTTTTAGGGTTGGTCTGTATTTCAGAGCCAAATTAGAAAGATAAACTAAATCTATTACTTTAGCTTGAAGCTTTGAATGATTGCTGATGATCTGCCTAGCCTAGTTACATTCTTCAGAGGCACTTGGTGATTCAGACCTGATGTTTTGCCTTCCAAAGTCTGGAATGGTTACTTCAAATAACTTGACCTTGATACCTATTTGAGGATTCAGCTTAGTATTTCAGATGTGGAAATTACCAGCTTGCTATCTGACCATGACTTAACTCCTGATGAATATTTATTTTTAAAGCAGTTTGAACTGCACTGCTTCATGTTTGTCTCAGTATGTAATCAGAAATGGAGCAGGTTTGTGAGACCTGAACATGTGATTTCACCTGTTGACCAGAACCGCCCATCTTAAAGAACCCCACACTAGACTGAAGAAGCTACTGTTGAATTTCTTAATACTTTTTGAAAAGGCCATCTGTCATTTCAACTTGAAAATGAGTTCCATAAATGATGCTGGCCATCCTGTGTTCAGGCAACACATTTTGCAACTAAAGAAAGAGGGGGTTTGAATCCTTGATCTCTGTTTAGAGTTTGAAGAAATTTTGTAAATCATGTGTAGAATTATTAGAGCTAGAACTGGAATAACCTGTTTTAAGTCCCAATTTACTACCTCTAGCATTATTTCAGAAAGTTTAAAAAATCTCCAGATTTTTAGTTTTAGTTTCTTCTCATTTAAATGAGGCTAATTTAATATATTAGCAAGATGAAATGTAATTTAAAATTCTTAGAATCATAACCCATACCTGGTTTATCATAGATTCACAATAATAGTGTTGATGTAAAAATTTAACATCTCAGTTGTTTCCTCAAAAGAGAAAATTTGCAGTATCCATTCTACTTGAATGTTATTAGTTAATAATAAATGTTAGATTTAGAGATACTTTAGAGTTGCAGAATATGCTAACACAAAATATATCATTTTGCTATAAGGATTACGTTGACCCAAAGACATTAAGAAAAAAAAAGAAAAAAAAGTAAGAAAGAAAGAAAAAGAGAAAATCAAGGTTGAGGATATAGCTCAGGGGTAGAGCACTTGCCTAGCATGTGAAAGGCCCTGGATTCAATCCCCAGGACTGTCATATAAGATTACATAAAATACAATAGTATAAATAGAATGTACAAGAAGGATACTCTGAACCTTTCCTTTTTTTTTCCTGAAAGCAGAAGAAAAAACTCTTATATGAAAAGTATTCTTACATATCATGAAGACAGTGACATTCTTAATATTGAGGAGGACAGGCAGTTGAAACAGAGATAATTCTGTACAAAAACAAACAAAAATTAACATTCTGTAAATATTTAGTTATTTTTTCACTATTGCCTCTTTTTGTTCATCTTAGTTCAAAAGTATTCAGGCTTTGCAACATTTTTTGGTTCCTCATTTCCTTAAGAATGCTCCTTATTACATAAATCTTAAATAAATGTGTGTGCCTTTCTCCTCTTAATCTGCCATAATATCAATTTAATTTTCAGACATGGTAAAAAATTCTAAGATAGCATAAATGCAATTTTGCTTCTTTTACAATACCTATAGTCATCTCTCAGCATATATCTAAAAGAAATACTGAAAAAAAATAGGTTTTTGATGAATCAATTTAAGATTTCAACTAAAACTATAATTCGTAGACCTGCCTGTGTGAAACTCAGGCTCACAGGGGAGCCAGTCTACGCCTCCCTTGCAAGGAAGACACTCACCAGAGCCTAGCCTCTGACTCAGGACTGACTCTTCCCACCAGCAGACTAGTGTGCCTCAGGCACAGGACCACCCCTTCCAACCAGCTGACTACCATGGCAGGCCAAGCCTAGTGGCCCAGATCCACCCACACCAGTCTTTGAGAGACCCAGGCTCACAGCCGGCCTGGTAACTCCCCCCCCACCCCCACCTTCCAGGCGGGGCCAGACACCTGCCAGAGACTAGCCTGTGACGCAGGAACTCCCCTTCTGACAAGTAGACTACTAGGGAGGTTAAGCCCAGAGGCCCAGATTCAACCACTCTAACTTGCACAGATCCAGGATGCAGTAATATGCATTTAGGGACACCAGCAGGGTCTGGAAGCCCAACATCAAGGTGAGGTACAGACAATCTGCATAGGTACTAAAAGAATATAGGAAAGAAATTGTAATATCTCAGATCCACACTGCAAGAAAGGAAAACACACAGACAACATGAAAAAACAAGTGAGGAAAGTGCCCTGAACAAACCAGGACACTATAATAACAGAACCAATGGACAGCAAAGTTGATGAAATGTCAGAGAAGGAGTTCAGAAGATTCATAGTTAAAATATCTGTGAATTAAAGAATAACTTAAATGAGCAAATACAGGAAAAAAGTTGATCACTCCAACAATGAGATAAGAGAGCAAATACAGGTAGCAAAAGATTACTTCAAGAGAAAGATTCTGGGAAAAAAATAGTCAAAAATCCTTGAAATGAAGGATATAATAAATCAAATAAAAATCTCAGTAGAAAGCATAGCCAACAGACTAGATCACTTGGAAGAAAGAATACAGACAATGGAGACAAATTATACAATCCAGAAAATAAAGTTGATCACTCAGTAAAGATAGTTAGAAACCATAAACAGAACATCCAATAATTATGGGACAGCATGAAAAGACCAAATCTAAGAGTTATTGGGATAGAGGAAGGCACAGAGTTTCAAACCAAAGGAATGCACAATCTCATCAATGAGATAATATCAGAAAATTTTCCAAGCATGAAGAGTGAGTTGATAAAAACAAATACAAGATCCTTACAGGACACCAAATGTACAAAATCACAATCAATCTACACCAAGATACATTATAATGAAAATACCTGGGATACAGAATAAGGATAGAATCTTAAAAGCTGCAAGAGAGAGGAATCAGATCACACATAGTGGGAGACAAATTGAAATATCAGCAGATTTTTGAACCCAGACCCTCAAGGCCAGGAGATCATGGAAAAACATATACCAAGCTCCAAAAGAAAATGGATGCCAACCAAGAATCTTATATCCAACAAAACTAAGCTTTAGATTTGATGATGAAATAAAAATCTTCCATGATAAACTAAAAGTTAAAAGAGTTTACAACTAGAAAGCCTGAACTACAGAACATCCACAGCAAAATATTCCAAGAAAAGGAAATGAAAAACAATGTTGAAAATCAGCAGAGAGAGGGATTACACTAAAGGAAAATCTAATCAGAGGAGATTTCAAGTCACATTAAATACCAAAAATAAACAAAAATGTTTGGGAATACAAATCATGTCTCAATAATAATACTGAATGTTAATGGCCTAAACTCACCAATCAAAAGACATAGATTAGCAGATTGGATTAAAAAAAGAAAAAGAAAGACCCAACAATATGCTGCCTCCAAGACACTCATCTCCAAGAAAAAGACATCCACAGACTGAAATTAAATGGTTGGGAAAAATCATAACACTTACATGGACTGCGGAAGCAAGCAGCGGTTTTCATCCTTATATCAAATAAAGTAGACTTCAAACTAAAGTCAATCAAAAAGGATAAAGAAGGACACTATATACTGCTCACAGGAACCATACACCAACAAGAATTAACAATTATAAATATATATGCCCCAAACAATGTAGCATCTACATTCATCAAAGAAAATTTTCTCAAGTTTAAAAGTCAACTAGACCACGAGACAATAATTTTGGGTGACTTTAACACACCTCTTTCATCACTAGATAGATCTTCCAAACAAAAGCTGAACAAAGAAACTATGGAACTCAATAATACAATCAGTAACTTAGACTTAACTGACATATATAGAATATTTCATCCTTCAAAGAGAGAATACACTTCTTCCCAGCAGCACATGGATCATTCTCTAAAATAGACCATATACTATGCTACAAAGTAACTCTTAACAAATATATAAAAGTAGAGCTACTACCCTGCATTTCGTCAGATCATAATGGAATTAAATTAGAAATCAATGATAGAATAAGAAATAAAATCCACTCCAACACCTGGTGACTAAATAACATGCTACTGAATGAACAGTGGACTACAGAAGACACCAAGGAGAAGATTTAAAAAATTTTAGAGGTGAATGAGAACACAGATATAACATATCAAAATCTCTGGGACACTATGAAAGCAGTTCTAAGAGGAAAGTTCATTGCATGGAGTTCGTTTCTTAAAATAAGAAAACGTCAACAAATAAATGACTTAACATACATCTCAAAGCCCTAGAAAAAGAAAAACAAATCAATACCAAAAGCAGCAGAAGATAGGAAATAATTAAAATCAGAGCTGAAATGAATGAAATTGAAACAAAATAAACAAATGAAAAAATTGACAAGAACAAAAAGTTGGTTGTTTGAAAAAATAAAAAAAACTGATAGACCCTTAGCCATGCTAACAAAGAGAAGAAGAGAGAAAACCCAAATCACTAACATACATGATGAAAAAGAAAATATCACAACAGACACTACAGAAATATAGAAGACAATTAGAAATTATTTTGAAAACTTGCACTCCAATAAAATAGAAAATATTGAAGGCATTGACAAATTTCTAGAGTTATATAATTTGCCCAAATTGAATCAGGATGATACACAGAATTTAAACAGCTCAATTTCCAGTGATGAAATAGCAGACATCATCACAAGTCTACCAATCAAGTAAAGCCCAAGACTGGACAGATACACAGCCAAGTTCTACATAAGACCTTTAAAGAAAAACTAATACCAATACTCTTCAATTCATTTCAGGAAATAGAAAAAGAGGCAGCACTTCAAAACTCATTGTATGATGCCAATATCACTCTGATTCCAAAACCAGGCAAAGACACATCAACAAAAGAAAACTTCAGACCAATATCTCTAATGAATACAGATGCAAAAATTCTAAATAAAATTCTGGCAAATCAAATTGAAAAACATATCAAAAAGATCATGCACGATGGTCAAGTAGGATTCATCCAGGAATGCAAGGTTAATTCAACACATGAAAATCAATAAATATAATTCATCACATTAATAGAATGAAAGATAAGAATCATATGATCATCTCAATAGACTCAGAAAAAGCATTTGAAAAAATATAGCACACATTTATGTTCAAAACAGTGGAAAAACTAAGTATAACAAGAACATATCTCTATATCCTAAAGGCTATCTATGCTAAGCCCCAGGCCAACATCATTCTAAATGAAGAGAAATTGAAGTCATTCCCTCTAAAAACTGGAACAAGACAGGGATGCCCACTTTCATCCCTTCTATTTAACATAGTTCTTGAAACACTGGCCAGAGCAATTAAACAGATGAAAGAAATTAAAGGATACACATAGGAAAAGAAGAACTCAAACTGGCACTATTTGCTGATGATGTGATTCTGTACCTAGAAGACCCTAAAAGTTCCACCAGAAAACTTCTACAATCAGTAAATGAATTCAACAAAGTATCAGGATATAAAATCAATGCCCATAAATCAAAGACATTTCTGTATATCAGTGACAAATCCTCAGAAAGGGAAATGAAGAAAACTACCCCATTCTCAGTAGCCTCAAAAAATTTGGAATGAATTTAATGAAGGAGGTAAAAGACCCATATAATGAAAATTACAGAACCCTAAAGAATGAAGTCAAAGAAGACCTTAGAAGATGAAAAGATCTACCTTGCTCTTAGATAGACAGACTTAATATTATCAAGATGACCATACTTCCAAAAGCACTCTACAGATTTAATGCACTTCTGATCAAAATCCCCAAGACATTCTTCATAGAAATATAAAAAGAAGTTTAAAAATTCATCTGGAAAAATAAAAAGCCTAAAATAGCTAAAGCAATCCTTAACAGGAAGAGTGAAGCAGGTAGCATAACTATACCAGACCTTAAACTATATAGGATAAAGAAATAGTAACAAAAACAGCATGGTATTGGCACCAAAACAGACTGGTAGACCAATGGTACAGAATAGAGGACACAGAGATTAACCCACAAAATTACAATTATCTTATATTAGACAAAGGTGCCAACAACATGCATTGGAGAAAAGATAGCCTGTTGAACAAATGGTACTAGGAAAACTGAAAATCCATATGCAACAAAATGAAATTAAACCCCTATCTCACACCATGCACAAAACTCAAGTCAAAATGGATCAAAGACTTAGGAATACAACCAGAGACTCTGCATATAATATAAGAAAAAGTAGGCCCTAATCTCCATGATGTGGGATTAGGCCCCAACTTCCTTAATAATACTCTGGTGGCACAAGAATTAAAATCAAGAATCAATAAATGGGATGGACTCAAACTAAAAAGTTTCTTCTCAGCAAAAGAAACAATCTGTGAGGTGAATACAGAGCCTACATCCTGAGAGCAAATCTTTATCCCTCACACATCAGATCACTAATCTCTAGGGTATATAAAGAACTCAAAAAGTGAAACATCAAAAAAAAACCCAAATAACCCTATCAATAAATGGGCCAAGGACCTGAACAGACACTTCTCAGAAGAAGATATACAATCAATCAACAAATATATGAAAAATGTTCATTATCTCTAGCAATTAGAGAAATGCAAATCAAAACCACTTTAAGATTTCATCTCACTCCAGTCAGAATGGCAGCTATTATGAAGACACACAACAATAAGTTCTGGCGAGGATGTGGGAAAAAATGTACACTCATACACTGCTGGTGAGACTGCAAATTGGGACAGCCAACATGGAAAGCAGTATGGAGAATCTTTGGACAATTGGAAATGTACCCTCTATTTGACCCAGCTATCCCTCTCCTTGGTCTGTATCCAAAGGACTTAAAAACAGCATACTATAGGGACACAGCCACATCAATGTTTATAGCAGCACAATTCACAATAGCTAAACTGTGAAATCAACTAGATGCCCTTTAATTGATGAATGGATAAAAATGGAATATTATTCATCAATAAAAGTGAATAAAATCATGGCATTTTCAGGTAAATTGATGAAATTAGAGAAGATAATGCTAAGTGAAATTTGCCAATCCCAAACCATCAAACACTGAAAGTTTTATTTGATATAAGGAGGTTGATTCATAGTGGGGTAGGAAGAGGGAGCATGGGAGGTACAGACGAACTCTAGATAGGGCAGAGGGGTTGAAAGGGAAGGGAGGGGGCATGGGGTTATAAATGATGGTGCAATGTGATGATCATTATTATCCAAAGTAACATGTATGAAGACATGAATTGTTGTGAATATACTTTGTATACAACCAGAGATATGAAAAAATTGTACTCTATATGTTTAATAAGAATTAGAATGCATTCTGCTGTCATATATAAATAAATTTTAAAGATAAATAAAATAAATATAAATTTCTTAGAACAAAAACTATAATTTGTATAATTTGTATAAGCAATGAATGAATTATTTTAGTATATAATTAAATCTATAAATATATGTTAAATATACAAAACTAAAATATACAGAATTATAAACATAAATATGTATTATAGACATAAAGTCATCTTACTGATTTCAGCAGCTATGACAGTAAGATTGTGCCATTGAGATAGTTCATGGTCAAGTGGTTTTGATGTGTAAAGCGATCCATTTCCAGAATATATATTAAAGATCCGATCAAGGTCAGTATGGCGATCCAAAGAAAATCTGAACATAGAGGCCAAAGAAAAGCACATGGCAATGTTATTGAAGTGTTACAGGAGAAAATGGTAAAATTAAAAGACACACATATTACTAATAATTATCAGAAGAAACACAGTACTGATCTAGAATGTAGAGTTTCATGAGTTAATCACAGAAATACACTCTCTCCAAGTACTTGGTTCTGTATAGAAATGCTAGTGTTCTAAAATCTCTGCTCTTAAAATCATTGTCTATTTTCATGTGAACTAATATTGATATATTTGACCATAACATAGTATGCATTACATGTGGTTACATTGCTTTATTTAGTAGTGGAGAATTACTGCAGTAATCCATTGCAACAGATCAATCCCAGAAGCTCAGATTTTTCTTAATAACAAAATTGGAGATAACAGTAGGTTCATCAAACTGGTTGGGCATCAACTAATGGTGTTTTGGAGCTTCAGAGTATGATATATACATAGCTTCAGTTTCTAACCACATGTATTATAAAATGTATAACTTTAAAATAGTATAATTCCAGATGAGAAATCTTCATACATCTGTATTAAAATAGGCAGCAATTGGTTATTGTGGCATTGTATTGTATATCATTCTGAAACCTAATACCAGGTTTTTCAATCTTAATGATGTCATTGGGATAAATCCCATTTTTTAAAAAAAAACACACTACATATTTTAGCCTTCACAAATAAAGCAAATAATTTTATCCCTATATCTAGAACCTTGTGCACACCAGATTGACAAAATTAGTTTACTACTGAAAGACCCAAGATACATTTTATCTCCTCCTTATAGTCTTCCATGATCACCTAAATTTCAAGAATCTATCTGCTTCCTACCTAAAGTAACTGTACAACTATATCTGTCATTTATCTCATGTATTTGGAATTTGTTTCATTCCAAATCTAAAACAGGAATTTAAACTTGAAAACAATGTGCCTACTGACCACTATCATAATATATCTACTACTGTAACTTTAGTAGGCAGTTAGTGAATATTATTTGATTCTCATATTCTTCTCCAATGGAATGAAAACTCCTTGAATAATATGTTAATATCTGATATGGTTATCTAAAAATATTTATCCAATGTAAGAAAGAATGACAGAATTATTAGGAATTTTGGCAAATAGAAGTTCCCTTATTTATATAGAAATGTGATGTGAAGTTGAAATATGTACATTAATAGAAAGCTTTTGTTATCATGTATCATGATTTTGCCAAACACAGTTTTTGTGTTTTTCTTAGTTTTTTGCAGTTCAGTTTAAAGAAGCAATAATAAGATTTAGAGTATTATGTGATATTATCTTGAAGATGTAGAGAAACTACATCCCTTCTTTTTCAAATATTATTCAAAATATAATTTTATTTTCTGATTCTTAATCACCAAATTATATGTTAACTTTCATTTTTCTTTTAAAATCATTTCCAAGATACATGTTTTCAGTAAAAATTTTTGATTACTGCATTACCATTTAGGATATATGACATAATTTGTAACATGTCCAGAATGATGACATAAATACATTAGACTTGCAAGGCTATTTTATTTCTTTGAATATATAAAATTGTCCTTTTATATCTACTGGAAATTAGAACCAATGCACATTCTCCTTTAAATCATTTCTAGATTGTTTATAATAAATATTATAAGATAAATGCCATATCCTACACAAGTAATTATTGTGCTATACTATTTAGGAAATAATGACAAGAAAAATGTCTTCATACATTCAGTACAAACAAAATTATTCCAAAAACTTTCCATTGATTTTGTTTGAATTGGTAGATGCAGAACCTGTAGAATATATAAATTTACTACATATATGTGCATACTTATCCACAATATTTATATTTATTTGATTATATACATAGTATAGTATATCACATGTATACATTGTATCTGCTTGTTCTACAAAAATAATAAGATATAAGAGTATGCCTTCCTACTTTCTACAACAAGGTGATACAAAGCCATACCTATTGGCATTGTATATTCTATGCGTGAATGGACTCTTCCTGGTCATTTGATTTGTGTTTTCATTAAACATTATATTTATTGTGTTTTTAAGTACCTACATATAGATTTTAATATAAAATAGCCATCAATCTATGTGAGGATGGAATGTATATTTCACTTTGTGGAGATATATCTTTATATCAGGACTTAATACTAGTCAACTTAATTTTGTATCATCAAAACTCTGATGTATCATTTTTTAAAAGGATCATTTTGAAATCAGGGACCCAGAACAGAGACGGCTGATGTTAGTTAGAATTTCTGCCAAGAAAATGCTTGGTAAGTATTTAAGGGGTAAAATTAAACATGTATATTAGTTATTTTAAAGCTTAAAGAAAAATTCAGGGAATGCAGCTACTTAGATGAAGACAAGTGGACTGGAGGGGTGATATTCATAGGCAAGTCCTGCTGGCAGTTGGGAGAAATATGTGAATATTATGTACAGTTTTCTTCTGCAGCATGTAAACTGTGATGCTGCACATCAATCCAAGAAATAGTATTTATGCATAATTATATAATTAAATAAAACCATACATACATTTGTCACTGTATATAGTATGACTTCACTTGAAAGTTGGCAGAATTTATACAATTTTCAAAGTAAGTCTGACCAGAGTCAGGTGAATGATTCATGAGTACATACAGAAATTGTACAGCAAACCTTTAAACTCATACTTTACTAGCTCATGTGGAAGCAAAATCAACCTGCTGAGAATTAAGGAAACAAATGAAATCCAGAACACATGATGGAAAAACAGACTAAAGTAAGCGCTCACTTTGATGATGAATATTAGGTATATCTGTGTTTCCTTGCTATGTCAGTGCAAATGTCAATGCAAACTTTGAGTCTTTCTCATTTTTATGTGTCTATCACATCTCACGTGTTTTGATTGCCATAATAAAGAAAAATGTTGAGTGACTGATATTTCTGGAATGTCCTTGCATTTTTTGAGACAGCTAAACAACAACAACAACAACAAAGCCAAAAACCGAGAACAATGCAAAAATTCCCTTCTTTGATGACTAGAGTATAAGTACAATTTGTAAAAATTATGAGAAAACTGAATTATAACACAATCACATTATTTTTAACCATTTATATTTATCTCACATACAAATATCATGGCTTGGTTGCAACATGAATGTACATCTAAAAAAGTATTCTTGAGCCCAGGCACAGTGATGTACATTTGTAATCCTAGTGGGAGGTTGACACAGGAAGAGTTCAAAGCCAGCTTCAGCAACTCATTGAGACCCTGTCTCTAAATAAAATACAAAATAGGCTGGGGATATGGCAGTGGTTGAGTGCCTCTGAGTACAATCCCCAGTACCTCGTTTCCCCCAGAAAACAACAAACACTTTAAGGAGACAAACAGATGATACAAGCCAGACTTCAGTCTATAGAATGTGATAAGAATAAGCTATAACCCTTGTGCACACCTGCTCCCAGATATTTAAAGCCAATTTACCTTAAACACTGGGCTCACCAAATTTATGTATAACTTACAGAAAAACTCCTGTAGTATTTTATTGCATTAAATGTTTCAAATAGAATTTCATAATCTCTATGTGAATTTCAATTTCTTCTGTTTCATCTCAAACACAGGCATAATTACCTAATGGGGCTGGAAGCAGAGTCTGGATCCCTTGCCATTACAGTCCCGATTATTGTGCCCACTTCAATATCTTCATGAACCTCAAAGAGGTAGGAGGACCTGCTGAAAACAGGAGGTTCATCTATATCTTCCATAGAGATTTTCACAATTGTGGTATCTTTGAATGGTCCTAGATAATAAAAACGTGGGTCCACATGGGTATTTTCTGCTTCAACCTTCAGCGTGTAAAGTCTCCGGCTCTCATAGTCAAGTGGCTGTAAAAAGACAAATGTCATTCAATTAAAGTGAGGGGAATTGTATGACATGCTCATTTCAAGTTAGAGAATGATTTTTAAAATCCAGGTTGAATGCATTTGATTTGCTTATTAATAAGTTTAGAAAGTAGCACAGATAATTATATAATCCTTAAATATTGTTTAGGATTCAATTTTTACTTTTTATATATTCAAAATGTAACACTTTGGAACTTAAGAAAATGAGATTTTAAACCTTGCAAAAAATTGGGCTATATGTTCAAACCTATCTCATAGGTGGTGATTCCCTACAAAAAAAATGGACTGGCAGATTATGTATATGTTGGCATGCACACATGTGTGTTTTGAGGTATTGGGTACTGCTAAATTTTTCTAAGCAAAAAAAAGTGAAGCTGGGTTTGGTGACATACACCTCTAATCCCAGCAGCTTAGGAGGCTGAGGCAGGAGGACTGTGAGTTCAAAGTCAGCCTCAGCAAAAGTGAGGTGCTAAGCAACTCAGTGATACCTTATCTCTAAATAAAATACCAAATAAGCCTGGGAGGGGCTGTGGATATAGCTCAGTTAGTGGAGTGCTTACTTTGCATGTGTAAGGCCCTGGGTTTAATCCCCAGCATCAAAAAAAAAAAAAAATAGCGCTAGGTTTTTTGCTCAGTGGCTGAGTACTCCTGAGTTCAATCCCTGGTACCAAAATTTTTTTAAATTTTAAATTTACAAAATCTTGGTGATAAATTTCCATACTTGCTTGAAAGAGTCAAAATAAAGAAAATCTCAGGAATAAGAAAGGACAATATCCTGTACAACCACAAGAATGAGAAGTTATACTTCATGTATATATAACATGCCAAAATACATTCTACTGTCACGTATAAGTAAAAATAACACATAAAAAAGAGAGCAAAGATTTAATAGCAAGTTGGCATGAGGATGCATTAATAAACAAAAAAGGGGCTTTAAATATCAATATAGTTTAACTGTCACAAATAAAGAACTATGTCTCTCACCTCACATTCACTCTGAAAGATAAGTTTTATTAACAGAGAAGACATTGCTGAATCAGACTTCCTCCATTTTCTTTTTCATTTTTAGATGCACAATATTCTGTTTGCATGAGTGCTACATTCTGGTCATGGAAAATAATAAAGCTGCTTTGCCCTTTGCTGGTCACTGTTTAATGAAGGTTGAGTACCTCCTGCCTTGCCATGCACTCTCAGGAGAGTTTTCTTATTAACCAGTGCCTCAGTGGTTACTTGATGGTTGGCATTTCATTAGAAATTATTGTTTTTTTAAATTTTCCCTGCATTTTCTCATAAGATGGCACTGATCCTACAATAACATTACTGGTTACCTTAAAATTGTATCACTGAACATATGTTAGCAGAAAAGTTTAAATTACATAGCATAAGGGGAAATGTGAACAATTGAATTATGTTCCAATCCATTCTGTTTTTATTAGCATCTCTAGTTATTGCTTCATGAATCTGGATGGTGTACTACATTTTATGCTTCCAACTATAATGATATATTGATCTTATTAGCTATTAAGCATTTTCTTAAGAAAATAATGTTATTATTGTGGCCTTTTATTAATATGACTTGAAAAAATAATCACACATACATTAACTTTTTAAATTTTGTAAAATCTCAAGACTCATGTTTCAATCAATAGAAACACAGTGAACATGTCTAAGAAGCTTTTTGGCTTTATATCCTTCTTAAGTAAACTATGAATTACATTCAAGCATGGCAGTGATATATCTTTTAATGGATAATGCATGAGTGAAAAGTACATAATGAAACCTCAACTCTCTAAACACATAATGCTTTTTTCTGCTGATGCAGAGCACCTTTTTCATGGTTATGATGCCTTCCTGGGTGTCCTTCTCAGTTATAATGTCAAACATATCAGTCCCATCACCATCAATAATTCGGTATTCTACTTCAGCATTTTTCCCAGTGTCGGCATCGGTTGCTTTCACACTTCCAACAGCTGTGCCGACTGGGGAAGATTCAAGAACCCGAAGATGAATGGTGTCTGCAGAGAATAAGAAGAGATAAATACAGAGATTTCTGAACAGAATTTTCAGAAGTAAAATGTATCTGAGAATCCTGTAAATCTTAAACTCTACATTAGATGTTGATTGATTCATTCTTTGAGTATACCAATTATGGTTAACATTCTATTAAAGTCTAGGAGCATGAGGGCTTTGACTGGTGTGTGTGTGTGTGTGTGTGTGTGTGTGTGTGTGTGTGTGTGTTAAAATGAATACTGAGAACCAACCTCTAATAGTATCAGGAGTTCTGGTTTTGAAAATAAGCATGTTGTCTTTTTTTTCTTTTGCTTTGAGTGCAGTTATATATCTATGTGTGTTTATACAATCACAATAAATCACAGGATACACAGTGACTATTTCTATTTAATTAATTTTGCTATGCTGTATTTGGTAATTTTCTTCTCTTCCTTTAGCTGCAAGACAGAACGTTCCAAAATTCCAGTGAAATCAGCTGTAAGAGGTAGGAATCTAATTTCTATTTGTGACAACAAAAAACAAAGGAAAGTCGATGGCAGAAATATCAAGATGCCCTTCTCAGAGTCAGAGAAAAAAAAAACACTAAAATCTGACAAACTCACCTTCCTTCCAGAGCAAAACAAGAATTTATCTAAGCCCTTGGTGTACCTGGATGTGCTTCCAGCTTGAACAACCTCTACTGCTAATGAGATTTATGTTTAGCACCTGGTCATAAACTACATATTTCTGACAGGTTAATCGACTGGAAGCACAGTTCTGATTATTGCGCCTTCTTGCTCATAAACCTTAAGTAATTCACCTTAATATACATAATAAAGTTCAGACCTCTTGTCTAGCCATGTTATTGCCTACATATATCTTTCCTAACATATTTGGCTTTTGTTCACTTTCATGAAAGATTTGCATCGAACTAGACCATTTAGTTTTTTCTGACCCCTACTTTCTTTCTAACATCATTCTATGTATTTTTCTCATGCTATTTCCCTCAAGTAAAATCCTCTCCCAATTATACAAATATATTTAAAATGCAGTTTGTCAGAAGGAAATAGCACTTTCATGGGTGAAGCGCTTCAGGAATGGTGTTATGCCAAGGGGTCGGGGGCAGGGGGCAGCTCAGAAGAAATAAACCTGCTGACAGCATGATTTTAGAAATCTAGCCTCTAGAACTGTGAGATGATAAATTTCCTTTTCTTTAGGCTACCAAGACTATGGAATTTCTGTGGCAGATGTAACAACCTAATACAGGCATATACATTCACTCAGTTTTAAAAGTAATTTTCTAGGAGAACATTGTGAAAACTCAGTTTTCATCACATACCAGTTGGTCTCAGAGGGTATTTTCTTACCTTTTTCTCTGTCTCTGGTATCACACTATGGAAAGTCAGTTAACTCATTTCGTGACTACTCTCCTACTGCCTCTCCTGGCCTTTTTCATCACTTCACTTTGGAACACCTGAGCCCTGGGTATTTGGATGGTTCCCTTGATCACCTCCTTCAAGTACTTGCCCAACTCTGACCTTCTCAGAAACATTCCATCAGTAACCTAATTGCAAATAGACTGGTCAGAAACAGTAATACCAGTCGTGCTTCTTACCTCTTTCCATTGCCAGGCACTATACTATCTACATACCTATTTATGTGTGCCACAAGGACATAAAACATAGGCTGGTTGAATTTTTTCACCAATGTTTTCCCTCTGAATATTATAAGCACTATATGATGATTGCTCCCATTTTACTTAAGGTACAACAAAAGATCCATAGGCTGACTTTTCCTAATTTTGCTCTTTCATTCTCTCCCTTAATTTATACTTAGGAGTAACATCTTTCTCCTTGAGGTTTTCCTACATGTTTTTCTTATTTCAGTTTAATACATTTTTCCTCCTCATAAAAAATTACCCATTTAAATCTATAGAACTGCTTATTATGTGTTTGATATATGCCTGTATCATCAATCTTCTAGTGCACAACTAGAACTCTAGCCTTCTTACTTCAAGAACTTTCTTTAAAAAATTAAATGTCATACAGTCAACAAATCAATCTATTAAAATACAGAAAAATGTCCTTTGTGAAATGCAAAAATCATCACAATACAGAAAGAATACAAAAATGATCACTACAATACAGAAAGAACTCATTATGAAGGTCAACAGTTTAACTTCATTTGTTTTAGAAAGCCTAAAATCTGATCTCTGCTAAAAACCTTAGTATTTTTATTATCTATTTTCAAATCTACAGTACATAAGAAATGCAGCCAAGCTAATGTGTTCTCAACTAAGTATCAGTTAACCATCCACAAAATTACAAATATATGATATGTTTGGAAAACAAATATAAATAATATGAATGATTTGATTTATATGTACATAAAACTTAATGATATCCATTTTGAGATTACATATTTTTTTAAGCAGATAGTATTTATTGCAATATGATCAAGGACTATTTTATGAGGCAAGTTTGAGTAAAATTTTTAAAACAGTATTTATTAAACTCTTTGACTATGCCACAAGCTAAACATTAGCATAAAATGGTAAATTAAAATCTTTATATTTTTGAAAAAAACTTGAAAGAAAAATATCAAAAATATCAAAAAGAAGATAATTTATCAATTTGTATACTTATAAAAAAATAAAGACAAGATGAAATTAAATTAATAGTTCAAGCCTGAAACATAGGAAAATGACATAAACACCAAGCTAAAGAAATAGGAGATAGTAAAAAAATATAGAAACTAATAAAGTTGATACATATAAAAGGAAGAGATTAAAAATATAAAACATTGGGCTGGGGATGTGGCTCAGGTGGTAGCTCACTCGCCTGGCATGCGTGTGGTGTGGCCCGGGTTCGATCCTCAACACCACATACAAACAAAGATGTTGTGTCCGCCGAAAACTAAAAAATAAATATTAAAAAAATTCTCTCTCTCTCTCTCTCTCTCTCTCTCTCTCTCTCTCGCTCTCCCTCTCTCACTCTCTCTTTAAAAAAATATAAAACATTGTTTCTTATATTAAAGACCTTACAAAACAATCAAATGTCTGGAAACGTTTCTTATGGAAAAGGAAGAAAAAGAAAAACCTATTATTAAAAATTTTACAGAAAAAGACTACAACTGCAGAAGATTGAAAAATTAGAAAATATTAGAAATATTGTATGTTGAAAAATGAATACAAATAATTTAAACTATACCAAACCCTACTAATGAAGAAGTAAAGGATGATTTTAAAATCATCTACCATTCAGACACAAATAGCTCATTTTTCAAAGAACAGAAAATTCATGGACCAGAAAATTCTAGTTTTATGCAAAGTCTTCCAGAGAACAGAAAGGAAAGACTGTTTTCTAACTCACTATATGAGATCAGTATAACCCTGGTAAAGAAAGCAAATGATAAGTGTTTGGTGGGTAATATAGTATGGTCAAAATTTCAAGTCTACCACATGTAAATACTCAGTCCATTTTTTTATATTTCATAATCTCAATTGTAAAGTTCAGTTTATGCCAAATATTTTTTCTAATCACTTTTCCTATTGTTATGCCAGATTTGTGGGACCCCAATAGACCTCCAGGAGCTGAATCCGATGCAATCACACAAAAGTCTTTATCTCAAGCCTGGACTCACAACTGTTCCCGATGCAGTGTTTTAGGGAGTGAATCCTGGTCCTTTGTTCAGTGAGATTTTATAGATTTTGGGGGGATACTCTATGTGTCACAACATCACACAGCAAATCATTCCATACTGTGGGAAAATCAAACAACAACTCTTAACATTGATTAGCACATTCAATGGCGGGAACAAATTGGGTAGGGGTGACTGGTTAGTACAATAGGGGGATTCATTTGAACTGATTGGTTTAGGCCGTGAGGGGTATATGTGCTAAACTACCTGGTTCCCCAACATGTTATCAACCACCATAAACTACTTGGGGGTCATCTGGCATTCCAAGTATTTTCCCTGTCTCATGCTGATTGGAGGTTGCTAGGGGGGTTGCTATGGGTCCTCACCTAGCCTAACTGAATCAGGGACACCTGGCACCAGCGACCTCTCCTGTAATTTACAAACAACTCAGCAGGGTGGGTATGTGCCTAGGAGTGCTCTGTGGGTTTTTCCAAGGACAAGGATCACGCCCCCTCCTTGGACAGGCTTTGTTCTGAGGTAGAGTCCAGTTTCTCAAAAATGGAATCACATTAGTTTCTCACTATCAAATTTCTTACTGTTTGAATTTCATCATCTTTTCCATTAGTCTTTAGGAGATCTCATTTTGCTTTTGGTTATCATATCTTCTTACTGACTTCCAGTGTGTGAGTTCAGGCTTTGTTTTCACTCCATTGATACTTTACAGGAACACTAGTCAGTTCTTTCAGAGTATCTTCAAATTGGGTTTGTCTGATATTTTCTCATGAGTAGATTAAAGCTATGCACCTTTGTGAGATATATCCAAAAGGGATGTGTTGTCCGTATGTCATAACTTATCAGGGAGTACATGCTGTCAATTTTTCTTAGGACTGATGAAGTTAACCTTGGTCACCTGGCTAAAGTGTTTCTGCCAGGTAATTAATGTCATCAAAATTGATGATAAAATTATTTTTAACCATGACTACTTACTCTAGCCTCTATGTTTTCTTTTACTTTTTCATGTTAGCTTGGACTTCTTTGTATTCTTAGACACAACCTTAGATTCTGAAAGTTGGTCTGCTGTGAACTTGCTATTATAGCTCTGGTGAAGTATCAAAAATTATTTATCATTTTATTTAATTTCTTGATTTGTACAGGACAATATCCATTACAAGGTGTATATTTCATTTTGATTATAATTAGTGATATTCCTGTTAATTTCTAGTACCTTCTGAGACTTAAATAGGATATTGTTCATGCTCCATTGGTTCACACCAAGGGGAACCCTAGTTTTAGAACTGTATTGTTATAATTGCAATGATTATCTCTCAGTATTTTTCCTCAGTAATTTGTTGGAAAGTATATATGTGGATAAAGGTGTATGCATATTTGCAAATACATATATTTGTTTTTTCCTAAGATATTAATTAAAATATTTTCAAGGTGTTCTGTACTTTCCTGAAAAACTACAATTGAGATGGAGCCTTCATCAAAATAAAAACTTTGGTCTTCTGTCAAATAATCTAAATAGATTTATTAAAAATACATATGTTGCTGAGCACAGTGGCACAAGCCTATAATCTCAGTAGCTCAGGAGTTTGAGGCAGAAGGATCACAAGCCAGCCTCAGCAATTTAACAAGGCCATAAGCAACTTAATGAGACCCTGTCTGAAAATAAATAATAAAAGGGCTCCAGATGTAGCACAGTGGTTAAGTACTCATGGGTTCAATTCCCAGTACCAAAAAGGAAAAAAAAAATGTTGTACACATATCACAGTTGGTTTCATGGCACGTCAATTTCAGTAGTTAATTCATTCAAAATACTTTTATTCAGGGTCCTACATGTATACTTTAATAATGCTTCTTTTTCAGAATTACTCGGAAACCATTCTTAGGGCAAGATTTATTGAGTATTTTTCAAAATTAAAAAGTGTTTCTCTACATTTTAAACACATGGAAGAATGATTTATTCATACTTTATTTATTTGCATGTCCTGTGTGTTGAATACAAGTATTTCAGTTTGTCAAGTTCACTGAAATTGATTTAATTGAGAGCCAGTCTGTTCTCCCTACAAGAGCATTTACCACATAGGGCATGCAGCAGAGGAGAGCTGGAAAAGGTGCAAAGATTGTTACTTACACAGTGACTAAGGCAAAGGAGCACCTGTCACCCATCTTAAGTTTAATTTCTCCTTAAAGACATCTATTTGCATGCTTCTTATTTTTTATCTTACAGTTGATGGATCTTTAATTATGTGGTATGCTTCCCTATCAATTCCAATTTATAGTTGTTTTAAATTCATTCTCAGGTGTCAGATTGAATCATCTGCTTCTCTTTTAAAGTTGAGGGCAGATAAATAATTCTTCCTGGTAAGTATGCTCTGGCCAAGGCAAGAATGTGAGGAGACAGGTAATTGCCATTTCTGTAAAGCATACAAAGAATTGTAATAAGCAAGTAAAAATCTAGACAGTGATGTTGCAGAGAAGGTTCCCTGAAAACTGAACAAAATATATGGCTACTTTAATAAACATGCTTTTGCACATCACCTGAATTGTCATTATTAAAGATTTCAAAAGATTTTGAGTTATTTCTGTGTTGTTGTTGTTGTTTTCTGCTTCTGACATTTGAGACTGATATTTCAAGTCACTTGTTCTACCATACATTTGATCAATAGGACTTTTCACTAGAATATTAAAAACATTACAGATTGGTGCACCAGAATTGAAATCATCGATAGCTCAATGTGGGTAAGAAACATTGGAGGACAGACATAAGACAGGCAAAGTAAGAAATGTGACACAGACTTCCCTAAGAGCCACACAAGAAGTGGCAGAAATCAGTGAGAGGGGAAGACAGGCAAATTTTTCACCTTCAGTTTTTGAATTTAGCCCCAAATAGCTACTGTTTTGTTTTGTTGATTCAAAAACAATGAGGTTCAAAGAGCTGTAATTTGTCTTTATCCTTTGTTCCCTGCCCTTGTTGCTATTCACATTTATATAAGAGTGCTCTGATTTTCCAGAGTTGAGATAAAAAGGCACCACACATGTGAATCAACAAAATAATTTAACATTAGTTTAATTTTTTATTTGCTTTCTGTGCAATCTTATGGTAACATCTCTATGCTGCATAATAATCTCAAACAATACTTGCTTCAAGAAAAATGACACAATTATGCATGTTTATAAACCATTCCATTGTATAATGTTTAAAAGATGTTTTTTAATGAGCTTAACAGGAAGAAATTAAAAACTAGATAAAGCTCCTTGGAGGCAACTGCAGAGTAGTTAAGGAAATTACGCAATGCTAAATGGGCATTTAGGAGAAAGCAGAGGAGAATTGAAAGTCACACTAGAGACTGAGGAAGTGCTAAGACTTTGGAATTGAAGATACTCATCAGAGGAAAGAGAGAAACCTATATTTGTGAACCCTGGAGACCTTATCACAAACTTAGCTTTGGGCATTTAAGTTAAATTGGAGCAAACAGAGATTCTTCATAATATATTAGTTTCTTGTTTATACCATTGAGGAAAGTAGCATGACAAAGCTTTCAGATAGGCTGCCAGTGATCCCCATAGTTTTTAGAATTTATCTTTATACATTTCTTTGAAATTGTCTCTGAGTTAATTGGCATCAACAGTTATGCAGAATTGCAAAGTGTACAAACATAAAAAGTATATAGGTTTGGGGAAGGTTATGATAAACCTTAAGTTAATCATTCTTAGATACAGTACTATTCAGTCTTCTGACAGACAATATGTCTCACCTGAAATTTTAAGTGCATTAAAAATTCTTAAACAACAGCCTAATTTTCCATACCTCACTTATTTAAACACACAGACACACCACACACAAACACACACAGACACACACACCACACACAAACACACACACACACACACACACACACACACACACACACACACAAGTTTGTTCTAGAGAGTATCATGATACAGAAGGACTTTGAATCCCATTACACAAAATGCCAAGTTGATTGGTGTAGGTCAAGTTTCCTTTAGAATAACTGGAATATTGCAAGTGAGTTTTTACATATTTCTGTATTTCTGATTTCTCTTGAACTCATATGATTTTATCACATGTGGGAAATAGTATATTTTCCCACTTGTGGTCACCCTAAACCTTTAGCCAAGATTGGTCACATCTGTGTTCACTTGTGTGTCACATACATAGCTCCGATAGTCATTTTTTACTGGTTATAGATATTTATAACCCACTGTCTTTCTTTAGCTCTCTCAATTCAAAATGTTCAAATTGAATTGAAATCTCTTTCTCTTCAAAGAGACTTGTCTGGTAGAAAGCGTGAAAGTATCTTTGTATTGATATTTTACCTTTTATCCCACAAATCTTTTATCGACCTGGTTTCTAAGTCCTGTGGATCACCTCCTTAAATACACTATAATCTCAAATCCCTCCTCTCCTCAGCATTAGTTCAGACTCTCATCAATTCTTGCCTTTCCTGTCCAAGTAGCATGCTTCACTGATATCAAAACAATTAGTCAAAAAGAAGAGCTATGCCTGATGCTTTGAAAATAGTAAGGATCTCTTAGATAATACATGCAGTGCTTTATATTCAGCCCTTCTCCTGATACTAACACTGCTTGCACTTCATTTCTTTCACAATCCCTGCTTTGAACACTGGGGCCCCACCATGCTAAATCATACACCTTTCACTGAATACCAATGGTGTTCACTCTGTTCTAGCAACAAAACAAAACAAAACAAAAAAATGCTCTTTGCCTCAGTGCCAATATTTTTGTTGTTGTTGTTGTTTATTTTAGAGGGAGTTTTAGATAATTTTCTCTTTACTGATGGTTTTACATGTGAGAGGGCACATCATTTGTGTTACAGCAGTCTTTGATAGCTGTAGCACTGATCTTCATAGATAATCTCTACTTACATGTTCATTCATGTTTTGTATATATATGTGGTGTATACATTTGTATTTTCACTTATACACATGATATATATTTATAAACACAATATATGCATGCAAAAGCATCAAGATTGTAAGATAAATTACAAAGTGACATCATAAACTCTGTGTGTGTGTGTGTGTGTGTGTGTGAGAGAGAGAGAGAGAGAGAGAGAGAGAGAGAGAGAATCAATCTCTATACTTTATCCAAATGCAGATTATTGTGGGTCTACCCTGCTTCTTAATACTTGCTTTATGATTATTATAAACTATTATTATTTCCCAGCATAGTTCTTGACACACACTAGGAATTTAATCAATATTTATTAAATTGACAAATTCTTAATAATATTATTTCTGTGTAATTCTTGCAAACTGTAGGCATTGGGGCGAAGAGGGAAAAAATCCAACAATTATTTGACATTATTTTCATGGTTGCAGTAAAAATCACACTATATCTAACTAAATAAATTATAGAACAGTTCTGTGAAACATGAGTATATTTATTTTTTTCTAGAAAATAAGAAGGTGAAAAGAGACATTTTAAATTTCATTTTCTTTTCAAGCTGAAGCATCTTCCTTGGGACATACCTGACAGTTACTCTAGTTGAAAAGTGCTTGCTAACTTTAAAATATGCAGATCAGCCTGGGGCCTACATTATCTTTGGATCCCCAGTTGAGGGGAGGTTGACTCTATTTACAAAGAGAAAACCAGCAGTTATTAAATCAAATCTCTTTGGTACCAGGCAGGGATTATGGTAGTCTCAGAGCTCCCTGAATATACATGCCTTAAATTCCTATGCATATCATATAAAATTTCCTTGAAAGACCTTGTCTAGTGAAAACTTGATTATGCATCTGCCCAAGCAGTATAGAGAACTCACGAAAAGGACCAGTCATGTTTGGTCTTTAAGTATCACAAAAGCACCCACCTATGAAGGTATGATTTCATGCTCTTGTACCAAAATGCTTAGATGTTGAAGAATTCAGTGTGTCCTCCTTGAAGCTGACCCTATAATCCAGATGTGTAAAGTGAATCATATAATTAACTAAAAGTGGAATGCAAGATGGAGGAACAATTTTTTAATGTACTATTTTCTTTATATACTGCTTAGAAGTACAGAATTGAGAGCCAAATTATGTCAGTCTTCAGGCTGTTCCTTCTATTCCAACTGCATAATTATGAATAGTGACTTCAGTTTATAAATTTCTATTGTTTTAACTAATAAAAGGAGGGAGAAAATTATAATAGTCTTCCTCATACACATGTTGTGAAGATTAAATGAGAATGTTTGTGTTATATTTTATACTATTTAGCACATGCTATAAAAATACCTATTATTTTATAATATTGTTCTATCTTGTTTATTTTGAGCAAAACATATAATCTATACTTACAAGAAATTAATGGGATAATATAAGTCATCAATCAAGAACATCAACATCATACTAAATGGAAAAACTAAAAGCATTTCCTCTAAAATCAAGAACAAGACAATGCTGTCCACTCTCACCATTCCTATTCAATATAGTTCTTGAAACATTAGCCAGAGCATGCAAAAAAGAAAAGGAAATCTTAGGGATAAAACTAAATAAGAAGTCAAATGATCTATGTTTGCCAATGATATGATTCTATAAGATTCAAAAAACTGTACCAGAAGACTTTTACAGTTTATAAATGAGGTTAGCAACATAGCAGGATATAAGATCAATACCCATAAGTCAATAGCTCCCCTATACTCCAATACTGATTGAGTTGAATAAGACATCAGAAAAACCATCTCATTCACAATGACCAAAAAAAAAAAATTAATACTTGGGAATTAACCTAACCAAGGAGAAAAAATAGCTCTACAATGAAAAGTATAGAACACTGAAGAAAGAAAATGGAGACAATTTTAGAAGATAAAGACATCCCATATTTTTGAATAGGCAGGAGCATTATTGTCAAAGTGGACATTCTGCCAAAAGCATTGTATAGCTTTAATTCAATCCCCATCAATATACCACTGATATTCTTCAAAGAATTAGAAGAGACAATTCTTAAATTCATTTGGAAGAATAAGAGATCCAGAATAGCCAAAGCAATACTAAACAGGAAAAGAGAAGCAAGAGGAATCACAATATCTGATCAATTTCTAATCTGAAACATACTACAAAGAGGTAGTAACAAAAACAGCATGGTATTGGCATCAAAATAAACATAAAGACCAATAGAATAGAATAGAAGACACAGAGACAAATCTACATACCAATAGGTCATCTAATATTTGACCAAGGTGCCAAAAATATATCTTGGAGAAAAGATAGCTTTTTTAACAAATGGTGCTGGGAAAACTGGATAGTTATATGTAGAAAAATAAAACTAGACACTGCAAAAAACTCAGATTGAAATGTATTAGATTAAGAAAATAGTCTGGAAGCTTTAAAACTACTAGAAGAAAATATAAGGGTCAACACTCCACCATATCGGTGCTGACACCTATCCCCAAAGTGTAAGAAATAAAACCAAGAATCAATAAGTGGGATGTCATTAAACTGAAAAGCTTTTCCACAGCAAAGGAAATGATTAATAGTATGAAGAGGGAGACTATAGAGTGGGAGAAAATCTTGGCCAGCTACTCCTCCTCCAGTAGGGGATTAATATCCAGCATATACAATGAACTAAAAAAATGACCCAATCAATAAATGCGCAAAAAAAAAAAACTAAACAGAAACTTCTCAAAAGAAGAAACACAAATAGCCAACAAATACATGAAAAAATGTTTAAGATCTGTAGCAATCAGGGAAATGCAAATTAAAAGTGCATTAATATTTTGCATCATTCCAGTCAGAATGGCAATAATCAAGACTACAGATAATAAAAAATGCTGATAAGATTGTGGGGGAAAAGATACACTTATACATTGTGGGTGGGACTGCAGACTAGTACAACCATTCTGGAAAGTAGTATGGACGATCCTTAAAAAATTAGGGATGGAGCCACTATGTGGGACCCAGCTATCCCACTCCTTTGTATTGCCCCCAAAGGTCTAACATTGATATACTGTAGCAAATCAGCCACCTCAATATTCATAGCAGCACAATTCACAATCGCTAATTTATGAAATCAACCCAGATGCCCATCAATAGATGAATGGAATAAGAAATTTTTACACACACACACACACACACACACACACACACACACACACACACACACACGGTTTTTTTTCCAGCATAGAAAATAATGAAATTATGTCATTTGCTGCTAAATGGATGGAAATGGAGACTATCAGGCAAAGTGAAATAAGCCAAAATCAGAAACTGAAAATTGAATGTTCTCTATCATATGTGAAAGCTAGAGTAAAATAAAGGAAAGAGGGAAGGAAGGACAGGATATTATATTGAACCAATCAAATACAAATTTATACACAAACAAAAGGAAGTCAAGCAGAGAAAGATGAGTCAGAGCGGGGAGAGAAAATGGGAGGGCAAAAGAGGAGGAAAAAAGTGGGGGATCATAACTGAAATCGATTTCCATGCATTGATAAGTTTGTCAGGATAACCCCAACTGCTATGTATAACTATAAAGCTGTAATAAAAAAGAACATCCAAATAAAAAGAACAAAAAGCATATATAAATATGAAATTGTTTCCAGACCTCAGTGATTCTGAATTGTTTTTTACTTTTTCTTTTAAATAGTTATAGTTGTGTATAATCTTTAGTGATAATCGAAGGGAAATATGAAGAGACAGCATTTTCTTTTTTTGTTGTTGTTTTATTGGGTACCAGGGATTGAACTCAGAGGCACTTTGACCACTGAGCCAACTCCCCAACTTATTTTGTATTTTATTTTGAGACAGGGTCTCGCTAAAGTTGCTCAGGACCTCACTAAATTGCAGAGGCAGGCTTTGAACTTGCACTCCTCCTGCCTCAGCCTGCCAAGCTGATTATAGGCACATGCTACCGTGCCCAGCTAAGGGATGGTTTTGAAATATGCAGAAGATGAGTCTTGTTAAATTAATGTTCAATCACAAAGCTCATCCATCACCTATAATTTATTTTAACAAAAACTTTCCTGTGAGAAATTTTGCATTAGTTCTTAGGTCATTAATAAATGGTGGACAACAACTGATTTTTGTTACTATTCTCAATAGTTCATGGGAAAAAAAATATAACAGACAGTAATAAATTCACTATTCTGAGTACACTTTGGATAAATCTGGATGCTATATAATAAATACCATATCAGATTCTCATTAATTTGACATGTATCTTATATATATACATATATATATGTATATATATATATATATAAATAATATATAATATATCATATTAATTTGACATATATCTAATATACCACAAATGAGGGTTTTTCATTCATTGCATGAACTTTGGTTTATAATTTAAAAGTTTTCCCTTCGTAAAATCTCAGCTAACCTGACGTTACATAAATTTACTTGCTATTGGTTTATGATTTCTCAACCTCAGTTGTACGAAATAAGTTCTGTGAGTAAATGCTAGGACAGCAGACACATCCTTAGCTAGAATGTAAAGTAATCTGTTCCCTTTGTATTTTGTTTCAGTGTTGTGTAGATAGCTGTAGCCTCTGAAAATTTTGCAAGGGTTTGCATCCCATTTGTGGGTCAGGTCTGTATGTTTTGCCTGAGTCTCAGTCTTGTATACCAAATCAAGTCTCTTGAGTCCTATTGCTTTCTTGACACTTGCAGTTCCTTCAAAAACTGGAGCCAAATCTTAAACACTAACTAGGTGAATGAAAACCTGACCACCGGTTTAACTGCTTTTGCAAACTCTTTTTCTCTAGAAGAGGGGCTTCCTTTCTGGTGTTTTTGTTTTGTTTTGCTTGAAAGAAATTGAGAGTAGAGTTCTGCAGCTGTTCTCTGCAACATTTAAGTAAGGATGCTGGGCCTAGCATGCTCACTATAGATGAGATATCTCTCATATAAGCCTTGATATTTACCCTTTTCCTTCTCAAGACTCTCGACTCAAAATTGAATTATTTTTCCAGGGATGTTTTTATTAAAAATAAATAAATAAAATGTAATTTTGAAAAAAATCCTGTTGTCCAGTTGCTTTTGCCAAAATACTATGATCTAGTTACAGTAATTTAATATTTGCTTAGATTATTTCCATAAAGCCTATTTGGTTTTATTATGATTTTAGGAAATTCATACAGGAAGTGAACAAAAGTAGATGGATAGGCCTAAAATATTCAAATTGGGATGCATTACAGATATATTTAAGGTATGGACATATAATATCTTTCTAACTTTTGCAACATGAAATAGCAAATCTCATGGAACATTGAACATTTGACTAATTTGCCCTGTAGTCCTCATTAAAGATAGTGTTAAGCAGTTATTTATGAGACAAGCACATTTAGTTTATTGTGAAACTCATGATTATATATCTTTCCAGGTTTGAGGTGTTTTTATTTAATATTTGACCATTAATAAATGGCAGCTTGGCATCAGAACAAGAAAAACACTAAAATTTGAAAACTGAGATATAATCCTTGATATTTACCCTTTTCCTTCTCAAGAGGAAATCCATGTATTGAAATACTATTATATGCTATGAGAATTACTGAAGCCATTTTATTTATCTGACCTTATTGATTATTTGCAACATTATTATGAGTAACAAGTGATTTATATACAGGGATTGAGGTTCAGGAAAATCAAATTGCCTAATTTTATGCACTTTCAGTTTTTAAACTTATTGAGGCAACCTTAGAAAAAATATTTTGAGTCACATGAATTTATTGTTATTCATTTAACATATTTTAAAATGTCAACCTAAATATTATTGATATGTTGGCTTAAATAATTGTCTTTTTTATTATAAGGATTCTTAGCAGCCTCCCCAGCATCCATCCACTAGATGTCAGTAGGACCCACCAGGTAACACAAAAAAATATGTCAAGATATTGACAATTGACATCTTGCAGGCAAAATTGCCCTAAACTGAGAACCACTGTTATAAATTCACACAATAAAATAAACAAATGAGTCAGGACATCTTAGCTTGCATGGGTCCCTGTCCCTTCCAAATGACAGAAGTATTTATGCAGCATATTGAGAAATATTAAATTTGGATGATTCAACTTTATTGAAAGCTTAAGTTTTGACTCTACTTTTATAATATTTAAAGATGAAGATGCTAAAAGAGCAGCACTTGCACAGATCAACATTATTGGACACTAAATAAATAAACTAAGTGCTAGACAGTGAGTCAATGCCTCAGAGAGTTATTTATTTAGTCTTACATCAGGCCACAAAGTATATACTAGTGTCCAGTGTAACTAATGACACTGGAAAATAGAAAGTGCAGTTTAGTTCATCAAGGTGAAAATGCTCTTAGAAGTACGAGATCACTGAGTCTCATGCAGGTTGATCGCAGGATCTGCTCCTGAACTGCAAATATGGCAGGTTACAATCAAATCACTCAAACTCTTGTGCTATGCATTTAAAATGCAGTTCATCTGAATTAAAATTTGATGACAGTGGAATATATTTGACCCAAGTATAAGACTTGGAGGGGAAAAAGAATGGAAAACTATCTAACTGTGTCCTATACTGATGACATATATAAAGGACAATACTGGGTTAAAAAATATATAATTAGGGCTGGGATTGTGGCTCAGCAGGAGAATGCTCGCCTAGCACAGGTGGGACCCAGGCTTGATCCTCAGCACCACATACAAATAAAATGTGTTGTGTCCATACACACCAAAAATAAATTAAAAAAAAAAATACATGTATATAATTAAAATAAATTCCTCCTGTCTCCCTTATTTTTTTTAACATGGCTGATAGAAAATTTACACTTACACATGTAGCAAACATTCTAAATTTACATTATATTGTTAGTAGACAGCATTGGTTTTCTCTTTATTATACCCACTCTTAGTTTCAAAGTTAGTATGAGATTTCTATGATACATTGCACATGAAAGATTAAATAAACAGAACTAACTTTGTGTATCTAATAAAATGATATTAGAAATTAAAATCAAGTTTCTTGAATGTTAGATGATTTAGGCTATCAAATGACATTCTAATTGCCATGACTGAGTGTTCCCAACAGTCAGATACAGTTGCAAATGTTTGTAATATAAAAGATAATTTAGCAAATAAAAATCACTAAATTATGTTTCCATCCATATTTTAAAATAATGAGTCAGGAAGCAGGATGTGCTAAAATCCCTTTAAATATATTGTGCTTCACATTTAGAATTGAACATTGATGTCAACACATCTCTGTCATAACTATCACTTTGGCCTTAACATCTTTAATCACTCATTTTCTTCTCATTTATATAATTGAGATCATAACACTGATCTGAATGAGTTGTTCTGATTAAATAAGGTAGGTCAATAAATAATATGGCACAGTGACCTATAAAAATGCCATTTAGAAAATGCAAAAATTATTGCAGTTTTTTCCTTTCATTATTATTAGCATCTTAATGATTATTATTGCCACTGTTACTACAGCAGGGTTTATATACTGTGCCTAAGAGATGGCAATCAAAAATTTCAAGTTAATAAAATAAAAAGAAATATTTATTAAATGAATGAATAAAGGACTCACAGCAATTGAAAACATAATCAAGTGTATTTTCATTGATCATTACTGCCTATAAAATGTCTAATTTTCTTAATTTAATTAGAATCGATATATTTGCTTATCAAATGTGCTATTAGTGAATGGACTGCATTTTAGACTACTGAGAATTTAAGAATATAGTACTAATCCAAATGATTATTAACTACTGATAAAATACATTTTTTTCCAAAATACTTTGCTCATTGTACATTGTGAAATTAATTAGTTATGGCTTATTCTCTTCAATTTGCATGTTCATTCTCCTGGTAAAAGGCTCAAGATAAGAGGTGGCCAGGAATACATTTGTAATCTAAAATTTGTTTTATTTAATTTTTAATTGGTGCATATTTATTATACAGAATTGTGGGTTTTAATATGATATGTTCATACATACTTTAAAACAAAATATGATCAATTTAACTCCCCAATACCTTACTCGCCCTACCCTCCTCCCTACCTCAGTCCTTCTTTCTCCATCTTAATGATCTTGTATATTTACAGTGTTCTTTTTTTTTCCTGTTATGAAATTTCTTTTAAATTGTTTATATCTTTAAACCTGTTTTATGGAATTATGTGTATTTATTATCAGTTTGCTTTTTATTGTAAATTGACAAAGATAATGTGAAGATGAAACCTGATTTCTTGAAAATAGAGTACATGGATGCCATCCTTCCTCATTGTCCTGGGCTCAACCTTATGTGTGATGGGCACTTGCATCAAACACCCAGCAAGCAGTCGCCATGGGTACAGAGGCAGGCAATTGGTCTTCTGAAGAAGGTTCTATCTGAACTTAACATTCCTTCACATAAGTAATTGTAGGCAATATAATTTAAAAAATACACTACTAATAATCACATTTTGATTAAAAAAACAGAGAAAAGAATAAAATGCTTTCAAATCATCCAACAGTGCTGGGGCTATAGCTCAGTAAATAAATAAAATAAAGGCATGCTGTCCATCTAGAACTACAAAAGTAAATAAATAAATAGCAAAAAAAAAGAAAGAAAAAAAGAAACCCACAGTGAATTCTTACACTACCATTCATTCTGAGTAATAGTCTTCAAAGATACAAATATCACAAAAAAGCCATTGCATTTTATATTTTAATATTTTATTAGGAAAATATTTAAACCAAAACACTAACTGAAATGGAGATATATTTAGAAGTAAATATTCAGCAAATGATGAGAAATTAGATTATCACTAGAATTTGATTTTTATGTCTCATTTCTAACAACATTAAATTCCATCTTGAAGTATAGGCTCTTTTAGAATAGAAAAAAATTGATTTGGTCTTGGGTGTGTCCACTGAGACTCATTATCATTCTCTGTATGTACAATTAGGCATGTAGTCACACAAATTTGTACAAGAAAAAAAAGAATAAATGTATGAATTATAAGGGCAGAGCTAGGGGGTCTTAATATATCCTGAATTTATTTTGAGGATTTGAAGTGTTAACAGTTGACATTAAATACACAGTGATTGGAAATATTTCTCAGGTTTTAGAAGATTTTTCTATATAGCCCTTTCTGATGAAGTATTTATAATTTGTCAAATTATATTTTGTATCATAAAAATTTACCTTTAATCTAGCATCCTTTTATTAAGTTCTAAACAGAGAGGAGTGAATTGTTAATTATAACAGTGCATTTTCAGTAAAATATTAAACTAAATGTATAAATATAAAGATGTTTGTTAATCACAGCTCCTGTCTGAATAAAATATGCCTGAAATATTTCATTTTATTTTGAATAACAGTGAACTCATCAACATATAGTTTTAGTTCATTTGTTTAGCACATTTTCAAGTGTTTCAAATAAAATTGATAGTTCCTTTTTTATTTCTTCTTTTAACTTTATTTTGTTTTATTTTTCTAAAACTTAAAAAAAAAATTCTAAAACTTTCTTCAGAATGAGCATAAATTACCATTAAAGGCCACTTACTCTGTGGGAAGCGAGGTGGATTGTCATTGATGTGTGTCAGTGTGATGTTCACTGTGGTGGTCCCAGACAAACCTCCCATCTAGCCACCCATGTCTTTGGCTTGGATGACCACCTGGTATTGTTCTCTGTTTTCTCTGTTCATATTTGGTAAAGCAGTTCTGATGATACCTGAAGAAAATACAAATACTTTCATTATTCTAACTGGATTTTCAGTTATTATTTGATTTAGCTCACAAGTAGTATTTTTAGACTAGTGAATTTTTAAAAGATATTCTTTTGATATTGATTTCTATTAATTGTAAAAATAATTCCATATAAATATTTTCTGGCAGTTCCCAGTGTATTCTAGAGTCATCTGAATCCATGTATAAAAACACAAAAACAATTACATTTCCATTAGCATATTTGATATTTTAACATTGAGTTTTGTCATCTTTAATTGTGGCATCCTCAGACTTTCCTGAGTATTAATGCTTTGTTCTCATTCTCCCCTCTCTGTACTAATAAAGATGACAAAGATGGTTAAATGAATGAACACCGATTCATTATTCCTGACCTGTTTCCGGCTCCACAGAGAAATAGGGCTGCCCTTGAAGTATGCTGTAAATGACTCTGGCGCTGTTCCCATAGGAAGGGTCATCGGCATCTGTAGCTGTGACTTGCACCACAGAAGTACCTGAAGTATCCAAACTCAGCTTAGTTCTGCACAGTACCAGAAGGAGGAGCAAAAGCACTCGTTTTCATTGAAGACTTCATTGATGTTTGTCTTTAATAATGACCACTTAATAAAACTTTTACATATAATTTGGATGATAATCAATTATATGTGTGTGTGTGTGTGTGTGTGTGTGTGTGTGTGTATTTCATGAACTACTAAAATAAAGTTCATATTTATAAGGGCTTTATAGTAAGATGATAAAGTATAAATATTTGATTTTTATATTTATATAGTGTTACTGCAGTTCAACTTTAAGTTCAACTGCATAATCTATATTTAATCAACAGTATTTTGTGTATAAAATAGATAATGCTGCAGTTTTTCAAATGTTAACAAATATGATCATTTTTCAAATTCTCAGTTTTGATATTTAAATTTATTTTTATATAATAGATTTGTTTTTTTAAAGGCATATCTAAGCACAAAGTAATAAGTCTGTTCTCTTCCTCACCCCTGCACAAATTAACTCTAAAAATAATTAACATCTGATCTAGAATACATCTTTATGAATATATTAAATTCTAAACTTAGAAACAATCTAAGATGATCCTAATTTTTATGAACTACTAAAATCTAATAAAGTTCATGATATTTATAAGGGCTTTAGAGTTAGGTGATTGTCCCAAGCCCTTGGAATTTAGTAAGTAAACATTAAATAACAATCCAGACCAAATCTTTTGAGAATTGCAGTTTAAAACATTACTATTTAAATTGTTACATGTAAAAAAAAAAGTCATCATAGCGGTCACATCAGTTTAAAAAATGTACATACATTTGAAATGTGTGTATTTGTATTAAATTCAAATGTGTGTCTCTCTAAAAATATTATCTGAATTTCTTGGTGCATTTAATTCTTTGTCATCCTCTATCTAATTAAAAATGACAGTATTAGCATTATTCTCCTACAAATATGTTTATTTCTATTTAAATTGAAAAAGTAAACTCCACTTTCTTGAATTTTACCCTTTTCATGACTTCTGTTTTATAAGTTTCAAAATTCAACCTTGTAATTCTCTACCAGCAAATGATTAATTGTGTGTTTTCAACTGGAGGTTTATTTCAATTTGAGATTCATATCAGCAGGTTTAAATATATTGTATATTTTTATATACATGTATATTTTATGTATACAAATACATATATGTATGTGTATGTATACATATATGTGTTATAATAAATGAGTATCTTAATACATAATAAGAAATAAATCAGTAATTGAATTCCATCATTTGCTATATATAGATAAGCTAAATAAACTCTTTTGGTAATTTGTAACTAATACACATAGCTAAAATTCTATATTGCATTAACAGTAATATTTTTCTTGTGTGTATGTGGTACTGTAATTAAACCCAAGGCCTCGTGAATGCTAGCCAAATGGTCTTCCACTGTGCCATAAACCCCAATCTTTCTATTTATTTGAGACAGGTTCTCAGTAAGCTACTCAGGCTGGCCTCAGGATTAGAATTCTCTTGCCTCCATCTCTCCAGTGACTGGCTTTACATGTGGGAACCACTGCAACAGGCAATACTATTCTTAAAATCATTGGCCACCTATATCTGCAGGTTCTTTATTTTAGGACTCAATTTTCCTAGGTTCAAAAATATTTTTTAAAAATGTATATCTACTGAATATGAGTAGAAGTTTTTCCTGTAATAGTCTCTATCCAATGTAGCATAGCTACTATTTCTATAGCATTTTCATTGCAGTAGGTATTATAAATAATCTAGAAATGATTTAAAATACATGTGTGGATGGGTATTCATTGTATGCAAATACTGTGCGATTTTATATGAGGAAATTGAGCATCCAAGAATTTCAGTATCTGTGGGCAGCCCTGAACCAGTCTTTGTGGAAAGAAAGAGATGACTATTATTATATCCTAGGACAGAATTTTACACAACTGTTAAACAAATCCATGTGACATAAAATTAATATTCTCACATTTTTTATTGAAAGTCAATTTTTAATTAATTTTTAAAAGAAGATCTATCATATATATATATATATATATATATATATATATATATATATGATTTACAAATTCACAAGCACTGTGAAATGAATTAATTTCTTTTTTCCTTATTTCCTAACTAAAATAATGTTAAACATGTAGTCTTGATAAGGAATATAAAAAATGTTTTCAGTTAATTTATCCTAATATTTTAAGTATTTCTTGAATTTTTTCATGTTTTAAATATCTTCATAATGCTGTAAATAAACTTACCTACAACAGACATTTCAGGAACACTAGCTGTGTAAATTTCTTCTGGAAATGTTGGTTCATTGTCATTGATATCATGGATTTTTATCATAAATTCAGATTCTGGCTCCACTGGCCGCAGAGTTCTTCTGTTAATTGCTTGCGCATGTAGAGTGTAAAAGGCCATTTCCTCCCTATCAATTCTTCTTGTGGCATAAATATCACCTGTTTTTTTATCAATAATAAAAAGAGTTCCAGCTCCATCTCCAGATAAAATATATTTGAGTGATCCATCTCCTTTATCTTGGTCTGAATGAAGCTATGGGAAATAAAAGTGAGCATATCCATGATAACGTTTAAAGGCGAATAATGCTGAAAGAATTCAAAGAAGGTCCTTCAAATCCCATCTCAGAATAATGGGGTCAGTAATCTTACTTCTGGAAATGAGAGTTGAATAGATTTGATAACGCTCATTTATATGCTTTAAGCACCAGGAATAGTCTTTTATGTATCATTGTGATTTTTTTTTATAAATGGGAAAAAGTAATAAAATGAACCAAATCCCTTCTTCCCTTTACTTGGTAAATAACCATTTTCATGGGCAAATAAATCTGATTGAGACAGCAACCATCAGTCTTGATGTGTTGTTGTAAACAGTTCTCTCAATCTTTTGCTGTATGGAAAAGTCTTTAACTCTCATATTTTGCAGGAATTTCACCTTCTACAAACTTATTATTAGTCATTGTATTTCTATCGGGGAATTAGAAATATTTTAGGATTTGTAAGATAGACAAAGCTGAAAAGCATAGTGTATACTTTAGGAAAAATATACACCATTTTTGGTTCAAACAAAAGACAGAGACTACCTCATAAATGTTTGTAGGTCTCATAGCACAAGTTCAGATAGAAATCTACAAAAAAACACACAATATATATGTCATAAGTCAAATTAAAAATTATTTGATACTTATTACTAAAAAAAATAGGAAACTATAAAATAAAAAATGTTCTGGCTTTTTGCCTTATCAAATCTATCTTCTTAAAATCCTTTAATGGCAAGACAATGCAGGGCAAGTCTTTTTCTTTCTTCCTTGCTTGTGTCCAAAGAAGACCACACTCAATCTTTCAAAATTAATTCACATCAAAGAGCTTTGCATGCATCCACATGGACATCCCATTCCAGTACCATCAGAGTGAGTACAAATGCAAACCCAGGAATCTGTGTGTCATGGGAAAGTTCTGTATATTCTGCCTTTCACCAGATACCCACCTATAAGGTCAGCCCCCAGACTTATGGATACAGGTATCAGTGAGTGAATTTGGTCTTAAGAAGACTTGGAGAAGAGATACCCATAGAACCTAAAGGAAGCCCAAGGATGTTTGAGCAGGTAGTAATGTGTCCCTCATGCATTGTGGATTATAAAAATGGATATGGATTCTAGTGAGTGTATCTCTTGCCTTCCACTGGATTTGTGTCCTTAAGGAATGAGGTTGGCCATAGGAAGCACGAAGTTTGGCTTTGAAAACCACAAGGATTGTAAGGTTTTCTTCACTTGTAGCACACAACCAGTAAACATTTTTATGTTAGGATTACAGTTTTATTATTTGAAACAAAATATTACACTTCAAATTTTTATTATTTGCCTTAAGATATATTTAATAAATTGTAGATTTTTCTTAATTTCTAATATTAGCACTATCAACAAAAGTAGTTTGATTTTTAATGATTATCAGTAATTTGTATTTACCTATCAACTCTTGAAAAATATTTTTATTTCTCTTATTTCAGGATTGATAACTCATTATTACAAATATAATGCAAGACAGAAAACCCAAAAGGCATATTCACTTTAGAGACAAAGATAAAGAAATTAGAGAACAAAATTTTAAATACATTTTTAGCTATTCATAAACAGTAAGGTAGGGGTGGAAAACTCAGGAAATATCTACTTTTAACTGAAAAGCTCTTAGAAGTAACATATGATTGTGTTGTCCAGGGAACCATTCTCAAAAAGTCACAAGATTGATGCTTTTTAGTAAATGAAAATGCACATAGTTGCTGGGAAACTTTCCAATTATATGCATGTACCACACAGTGGCAATTTTCCATATGGCAGATCTAGGCATTGCACATTTCTTTCTGCCTGGGAATCAAAATAATTCAAGAAAAGAGCATTGATAATATCAATATCCATCATTTGAACAGATGACTTTATGGTTTGCAATAGACAGTTCTGATTTTTTTTATTCATTCAGTAATTTGAATGGATAAATATTTGTTTATTATCAGAAGAGTCAGGTACAACTAAGTGAAATCAAAAATTTCATTCTAGTTCAATGAAAGATTCAAACAAAGTGTGGATGGATATTCACAGGACAGCTACCAAACTAGCCTACAGGAATAATGGAGGGTTTGTTAAGTATACACAACCAAACTACCCAATTAAGAATAAGAAGACATTTGAACTAGGAAAAGTTTTCCATTTTACAAATTTTACATCTTAGAAAAGAGGATGAATATAGAACATAGATTTTGGTCAAGGATATAAAGCAAGATATGAAACTGATTAAAATCAGTTCAACTATTCTAATCAATAAAACATATTTATAAAGCTGCTCATATGGTGAGATATTAATTTCTATAATGCTGAATTTTAGAATATAAATCACAGCAGGATTTTTACCTATACTTATATTATACTACAGAGAGTAAAAATTAGATCCTATAATTGGATCACATACTGTGGGAGTTTCCATTGGATTAGAAAATTGTACATGTAGCAGGGAATCAAAGAGATGAGAATTGTAAGTCAGACTGTGACATTAAAAATTGGAAAATGAAGGATGTCTACTTTCTCCAACAGAAATATAACTAAGAGAATAAAATAGTTATAATTATAACCATCGCATTAGTTTTCTCTATGTATTTGTGTTTTATTGTTAAGAAACTATACACAATAATTTTTTGAACTATACAATATTGAAGTAATGATAATTTGTATTTAAAGAAAACTTTACTTACAGAGGGCCACAAGTAAACTCTATTATATTAGTTAAGAGTAATAAATAAATAAATATATTTTTTTTAAAAAGAGTAAAACATGAAGCTGGATGTTGTGATGCACGGCTGTAATCCCAGCTACCAGGGAAGTTAAGGCAGGAAGATTTGCAATTTGAGACCACCTTTAACAACTTAGTCAGACACTGTCTCAAAATAAAAATTAAAAAGGGCTGGGGATGTAAATCACTGAAGAGTGTCCCTGCATTAAATTTCAAGTACTGCAAAAAAAAAAAAAAAAAAAAAAAAAAAAGACAGTAAGCAAAGGAATTTTAAAAAAAAAAAGAAACAAAGAAAAGAAAAAGAAAAACAAATGTTGGAACTGAGCACGTAGCTCAGTGGTAGAGCTTTTGGCTAGCATGTCATGTGTGAGGCACTGGGTTCAAATATCAGCACCACCTAAAAATAAATAAATAAAATAAATGTATTGTGTCCATTTACAACTAAAAACAAACAAAAAGAAAACAAAGATTAAAATGACCTTATTTACTGTCTTGATATTAACCTCTGTTTAATGATAGAAGGGTTTTTAAAAAATTGAGAAATGTATAAGTAAAAAACTAAAATTGATATCTGTCATATTAAATGAGTCAGAGAAATGAATTCCTATACTCTTGAGATTGGAGAAAATGCCTCTTCCCGAAGATAAAACCCATGGTTGTTAAAGGCAGCTCCTTGCAGGGACACTGAATGCTGATGCTTTCCTAGCAGATATAGGAAGAGACAAATGGGCAATCCTTCTCCTCTATTTTTACATATCTCCTTAGTTTTCCAATCATCTTTTCTGAGCATACTCTATTCACATGTGCACTGGTATTGTTTCCTTCCGTCATTCTGTGTATGTGTGATACATTTTATTTCTTGTTCTGCCTCATTTACTAAGTTCAGACAATAATTAATTATTATGATTGCAACCCTCTAATTACTCTTCCTTTTTTTATTTGGATATGAGGCGTCAGTGCTTGAATTTGTTAAACATTTAATTGAATAAGATCACTTATTTTTGTTGCAGAGAAGAGGCATCAATGGAACATGTGTTAAAAAACTTATCGCATCTATTTACAGAGAAATAACTTTCATAAGAACTTGTCTTGTGCTATTTTATTATATGAGACTAAGTTTTCTTTAAACAGGGAAAAAATATTAGATTATTATGGCTTTAGTTTCTCACTAACACCTGTTTTGCGGTGTGAAACATTTGTGCCACAAATCTTTAAGAAGAAATTTATGATAATACTGACCTTTTCTTTCCTTGAGGAAAGCCTATTAAAAATTCACAACCTGCTGTGTTACTTGTAAATTCACAAGCAGATAAAGGACATGGCAAGATACATGACAACTAATGAAAATAGAACAACTGGTACTGCACTGCACATTTAAAAGTCATCTTCCAATGCCTTAACTTTATTCAGATATGTTTAATTATAACATCATTATGTTTGTTTATATTGACTAGTTGTAATATTTAAAACTAAGCAATCCATTTATATTAAAGAATTATTTGAAATATAAATGATTAATAAATGCCTGGTAATTTGAAATGTAGCACATATCTGATATTTTTATAGAATTTCTAATAAAGCAGTTATTTGAGATATTTACATAAAATAAAGCTTATAAGCTAAAAGGAACTCTGGATTACCCAGCTTAGGAACTAGAGAGTCAATTGTTTATTACATGGAAGTTAAATCAAGAGTAAACTCCAGGATGGGTTCATGTTGGAGGATCCTTGTTTCACAGTGTTCAGTCTGCTATAATCAGCTCCACAGACACATAGTTTCTATACAACAGAAATTTACATTCACAGTTCTGGAGGCTGGAAAGTCCAAGAACAATGTGTCAGCAGATTCAGGGTCTGCTGTCACCTTCTCTTCCGTACCTTCTGGCTGTGCCCTCCATGGCAGAAGGAACCAGGGGTCTGCCTGAGGATTCTTATATAAGGGCACTGTACCCATCTTATTCCTGAAGGCTTTTTAACCTGCACATTCTAACCACCACCCAAAGGCCCATCTAATACCATCACCTTGGAGGATAGGGATTCAAAATGTGAATTTAGGGTGAAACATATATTCAGACCATAGCAAATCTTTTACCTCTTGATAGCAGTTCATTTTTTTCCTGTTCATTCATAAAATAAGAAAATATCACTAAAACAATAAAAGAATCTATCTTCAGAGTACATAGACGTTTAACATGTTACTGAAAGAATCCATAAAGGCTTTTACCTCATTTTTCCACTTTTGGCTAGAAAAAAATATTGAAAAAATTTAAAAGTGAAAATAAATACCAAGCCAGTCATAGTGGCACATGCCAGGGTTTTAGGAGGCTGTGGCAGGAGGATCACAGGTTCAAAGCCAGCCTAATCAGTTTAGAGATGCTGTAAGCAACCTGGTTAAACCCTGTATCAAAAATAAAAGGGGATGAGGATATGGCACAGTGATTAAGTGCCTTTGGGTTCAATTCTTGGTAGGAAAGAAACTAAAGAAAAGAAAAGAAAAGAAGAGAGAGAGAGAGAGAGAGAGAGAAGAGAGAGAGAGAGAGAGAGAGAGAGAGAGAGAGAGAGAGAGAGGGGGGTGGGGGCGGTGGGGGAGGAAGAGAGGGAGAGGGATAAGGAAAGGAAAAGAAAAAAATACTAGTACTTCCTGTAAAAGTCAGATGACTAGTTCTGAGAAATTTCTTCTATTGTTTATATTGTGAGATTCTTTCTTATTCAGAATATTAAGACCATTTTAGATATTGGTAATTGTTAGTATTTGACTCCAGTCCAAAATCTGAGAAATAATTGTATAGATAAGTAGAATCACATTTGTAGTGTTTATAGTTCTCTGAAAGATGAATTTTGATAAAAGAATCAAGAGAACTATAACATACATTCTCTGAATTTAACAATTTCAGTTCATTTTCATTTTCATTGTTGTAAAAATATCAGATATTGTTGAATAGTTTCTGACATACAACGAGCATTTTATGATTGATTTTCTTTCAAATAGCTTAGATATTTTATTGTTGCTGAAAAGAAATCTAGAATATAACAGATATCCTTTGCGATTCTGGCGGTATCAACATTAACATACTGCTCTTACTGGTTCAGTGAATTATATCTTATGAAAAGTAAGGCAATGACTCAAATAACCAAATTCAATAAAATATACCAGTGAAGGTAGCCTAGCATCAGAAATCAGCTGAGAGCACATTAATGCCAGCAAACACAATCTGGTCAGAAATAAATAAATAGTTAATCTTTTTTGGGGGCTGGGGAAGTAAAATATGGACAGGGTGGTTGGCCTTGCAATTATGAGCCCCTGACTGGTGACCCTAATCTGGATTGTCAAGGAAGTTTGGGAGTTCTTTCTGAAGCCATTAAGAATTCCTCAAGACTCTTCAAGAAATCAGTTTTCATATCAGTGAGTGCTGTACAATTCTAGAAGGTACCACCTTTTAGAAAATCAGTTAACTAGCCAGGGATGATGGTGTATACCTGTAATCCCAGCAACTTGGGAGGATGAAGAAGGAGTTATCACAAGTTCAAAGTCAGCCTTAGCAACTTAGGGAGGCTCTAAGCAACTTAGCAAGACCTTGTCTCAAAATAAAAAAAAAATGAAAGGGCTGGGATGTGGCTCAGTGGTTAAATAAAACTGAGGTAAATCCCCAGTACCAAAGAAGAGAAAGTTTAGTATACTTACATCTTGAAGCATATCAATTAGGGTTTTTTTTCTAGTACAGAAAAACAGCGAGAAAACATCAAAAGCATTGATTTTTTTCATAGACATACTTTTATAGGCATTATCTACTTCAGAGGCCCACAATTAAAAAAGAAAAAAAAAACCACCATTCTATATGGCAAGAACATCAGTGTCATGTATAATATACAGTAGACATATTATTTCTAACTTGGGAGATTATCCTTTGTAAATAGAGTTACATTATTTAATAGAGTTATATTATTTAATAGAGTTATATTATTTAATAAGTTAGTATCTTCCTTCTTATAGTTTTGAAAATGAGTAAATTCTGCAAACTATTCCTTTGTGGTCCAAAAAAAAAAATGGTGGACATTGATACCTTATTTTCCCACAGTTTAGAAAAGTCTTAACAATTGTGGATTTACAATACATACATAAAATATGTATATATTCAAATATATATGAATTTTTTTTTGTGTGTGGGGGATACTGGGGAATTAACCCAGAGGCACTTTACAACTGAGCTGCAAGTCCAGATTTTTTTTTTTTTTGAGACAGGAGCTCACTAAGTTATCCAAGGCCTTGTTAAGTTGCTGAGGCTGTCCTCAAACCTGCAATCCTCCTGTCTCAGCCTCCCAAGACACTGGGATTACAGATGTGTGTCACCATGCCTGACTTCATTTTTTATTAATTATGTGAAAAGAGATTGAAGAATAATTAGTAAAGGAAGATCATGTCAATTCTATAAACTGTGAAAGCAACTGAGAATATTTCTGTCCACCTCTTCACCAAAAAAATGTGTGATAACAGATGCTATGAAAGGAAAGTGAGGGCTAGGAATAAATACCAATGGAAGGAGTTTATTTAAATATTTCTTGAACTGAAATGTACTACACCAAATTGAAGATAATGGTGAAAATTCTGCACGTGGTGTTTTATGATTTCAAGAGAATTTAAGACTAGGCTACAAAGGGTGATTTGAAGGGGTTGCTAAGCCCATAGAGGTCCTTTGTGTAGGGAGGAGAACTAGAAAGAGGAGTTTGGATGTTTATATTCATACGTTTAAAATAATTATTAAAATGAGAATTGTTTTAAGATGCAATAAATGTTATTGTATAAAAAACTTAATTATATGTATGTGGTATGTATGTGTGAAAAATACAAAAACAATACTGAATGCAGTATCTGATAGATGCACAGATCCTCTGAAATATTGGGCATTAGGTTAAAATGGAAAAACTTATTCTAGGTTAACTTTCTGTGTTTTCCTAATCAAAAGAATAGAGAGATCAAGATATGAGGCTGTCATCAATAAAGCAGGCTGCTTCTCTGGCTGAGACATCTGCACCTTTATCAGATAGAAAGACAAGTTCCCCAGAACTACTAGATGTCATGTGTCCATAACTTCTCCCCTTATCCATTGTGCAAAATTCTTACTCCGCCTTCAAGGTCATAACTGTGATCCTACATAAATTGATTTCTAAAGTACATTTAAAACTTGTGTCTCTTTCCTTCTGCCTGAATTATAATTTTAGTATATGAATATATAAATTCTCTATATTTTATTCATAACTACATATATAAATTATGTGTATACATATATGTATATAAATACGTGTATAAACTTTCAAAACACATGTGACAATTTTGAAATATTATTTCTGTAAGTCATCCTGAAATAAAATATGTATTTATTTTTAGGACAGGAACCAAGCCTTCTATTCTTTTGGACTCTTAATAATAAATACAGTATATAGTACATCATTAACTATTACTAGAAGGAAATGAACATTGCAGTCAAATGCCACTATAAGGGCCCATTTTGTGTAGGGTTCGTTCGTTAGTTTGTTTTTTGTACTGTGACTTGAACTCCAAGGTGCTTTACCCTTGAGCTACATCATCAGTCCTTTGAAATTTTATTTGGAAGCAGCATCTTACTAGGTTGCTTAGTTAGGATCATGCTAAATGTCTGAGGCTGGCCTTGACTTCTCCTGCCTCAGCTTCAGGTGCCACTGGGATTAGAGGTGTGCACAAATACACCCAGCCCATTTCTTAAAAATCCTCAATATTTTGGATGAGTGGAAAAGTTAAAGTTAGATGATGAAAAGTGGGGATCAACAACTGCTTAAGAAAATCTTATTATTCATATTGAAGAATATTGAGGTTATAAGTTAAGACAGGAGCTCAAATCAACTATGAATATTAATCAATGGGAATATGATGCATACATGGATTACCAAGAAACATATTTAATTTTTGTAGGAATAAGAATGCAAATATAGGGTTGGGAATATAGCTCAGTTGATAGAGTGCTTGCCTTGAATGAATAAGGCCCTTGGTTCGATCCCCAGCACCACCAAAAAAAAAAAAAAAAAAAGAATGCAAATCTAGCCAGGTGTAGTGGTTCACAACTGTAGTAATCCCAGTAGCTTGTGAGGCTGAGGCAGAAAGATTCAGAGTTCAAAGCCAGCCTCAACAAAAACAAGGTGCAAAGCAACTGAGAGAAACCCTGTCTCTAAACAAAATACAAAAATAGTGCTCTGGATGTTGATCAGTGATTGATTGCCCCTGAGTTCAATCCTCAGATGCCACTCCCCACCCCAAAAGGATGCAAATTTAAATTTTCTCTGAAATTGTCAGGGTATCATACACCTCTCTAATTTATCTTAGGAACAGCATTACTCAGGTTAGTAATAGCAGGCTCACTTTCCCATTGGTGGCATGTACAATAACCAGATTGATTAAGAAACAATCCTATTGCTATGGCCCCATCACTGTATATACAACAAGAACCAGAACGTGAGAGGAGAAATGTGTGCGGAGGTAACTAATGACCAGAAACAGTTTTCTCCCCTGAAAAACTGGCCATTCTTGCTATAGGTTTGAAGTGAAGACCTGTGGTTGACCAAAGAAGAGGGTATTTCTGGGAATTAGAGACCCAGAGCTCACATAGCATCAAAGGGCAAACACTGTTGAAGCAAGGGACTTCAAGCACATTATCATTCTTCAGCAAAAGACTTAAGATGTGTTGAATTATGAGTCTGGAGGGAGGCTTAAGAATAAGGCTGAAAGCTTCAGAAAGCAGAACACAACTGTCCATATTACTAGAGACTAATGGCTATTAGGTTCAAAACAAAAAAATCATATAAAAGTAGGAAATAGGTGAGAGTGGAGAGTCCTCCAAGGAATGGTAAATTGAACTGACGATTTATATGTTTTTCTCTAAAGGCATTCAATCTCAGTGCTTCTTAAAGTTTAAAAATACAGACCTGGTCCCTTGGCGAACGTGCACTGCCAGGAAGAGAAAGCAGGAGATACATTCTTCATGCAAAGCTGAAATGGCAAAACAGACAGCCGATCTACTTTTGGAGAATTTGTCAATCATTGATGAAAATGTGAGAGAGAGAGAGAGAGAGAGAGAGAGAGAGAGAGAGAGAGAGAGAGAGAAAGAGAAATTGGTTCATGCAATTGTGGGGACAGGCAATTTTGAGATCTGTAAGGAAGGATGGAATTTTTAAAATTCTAGTAAGACTTGATGTTGAAATCTCAAGTCAAAAACCCATATGACAGAGTAGCAAGATGAAAACTCAAGCTGCATTTCTGTTAGAATCTTGAGAAGTCTTCTTTAGGATCCCTCTGTCTTTGATTTTAAGCCCTTTAACTAATTGGATGAGTCCCAGACACATTGTGGAGGTTAATCTATATATGTAATATTTACTGATTAAAATTGTTAATCCTATTTAAAAATATCTTAACAGCAATAGTAAGACAAATATTTGACCACACAATTGGGCACCCTATCTTTATCATGATGATCACAGGTGATAAGCAAATAATATGAGAAAAACCTTCCCAGTAATAGTACTAACACTTGTCCTAAAACAAGTGCATCATTTTCATCCTCTGAACAAATCATGGCTCTCCAATTCAGTTAACTGTGATTATCAAACTACTCATTCAACCAAAAACCTAGGCTGGGGACCTAGACCAGTTGGTAGAGCACTTGTCTCACATGCACAAAGCCTTGGGTGGGTTCCATCCCAGCATTTCCCCCTTCTCCCCCCAAAAAAAGTCTAAGCAAAGTGAAATCCTAGGAGTCACTGACTCTTCCCCCTTGCTCTACCCTTTTATTCCATAAGTAAAACCCTTCTGGCTTCAAGATATATCTTCAGTTGCTTCTCATAATCTCTACTGTTGCTATTTGAATGCCAGTCTCCATAGTTTGCCACTGAAGCTCTTGAAGCTGGTCACTCCACTTCTATTTCTGTCCTTCCAGGATTACTCTCTACCTTCTAGCCAAAGAGATCATCTTTCAGTGTAAAACAGTGCATGCCACTACTTTGCTCAAAATCCATCAGTGGATTCCCCATGTACTTAGAACTTTATCTAAAGCCCAATACTTAATTTATAATTAATTATAAGTAACTTAAAATTATTTATAATTAATTCATAATTATGTAGCCTCTGCCTGTCACTTTGACTTCATACTCCTTTCAACCAACTATACTCAAACTGGCCTGTTTCTTGAATATACCCTTGCTATTTTTATGAATGAGATCACCCCTTCACTTATTTTTTTGTACACTATTCAATTTTCCTCTGTTGTGAATTCATATCTTTCTTCCCTCTCTGTTCTTCTTGATCTGCTTGACATATTCTCAATTTTAAGGGTTTCTTTATACATTCTGATATGACAATTTATAGTTATGTCATTAGAAATGACTTCTTTAAGTTTGAGATTTTTATTTTATCATTGATAATAGTTTCCTTTGTCCTAGGGAAATGTTTAATTTTAATATAGTCAAATTTATCAATCATTCATTATATGATTATTATTCTCTGTATCTCTTTAAAGAAATATTTTTCTAACTCAAAATCATATATTTTGAGCCATAAAATTCTCTCTTTTAATATTTTATAAGTTTTCCTTTTGACATTGGATTCACTTTTACCATCTGAATGTGTGTGTGGATGTATGTCTATGATGCTATACATATCACAAAGGCCTATTTGTATTTCTAATCAGCATTCAAAAAAGATTGTTCTTAAGCCATTAATTCTTAACTGTAACTAGATCATCAATGTATTTTTGTCTGTTTTAGATCCTTCCATTTTGCTTCATTTGTCCATTGGCACTGCTGTGGTTTGAATGTGTCTCCCATTACACTCCAATAAGCATTTGGTGAGAGCTGAATCACCAGTGCAGCAGTCTTGGCATATGAGGACAATGAGGGAAGGTTAGGCCATTAGAGCTCTGCCTTAATGAGAAAGTTAATGCTGTTGTTACAAGAGTGGCTTCCTTATCATGGAAATAGGTTTAAATAAAATGACAAGTTTGGTCCTCTCTTGCTTTCTCATCCTCTCATCTTCCACTATGAGATAATGCAGCAAAATTGTTCTTGTCAGATGCCAACTGTTTGTCACTGACCTTGGCATTCTCCAGATACGTGAGAAATATTTTTTTTTCCTTACTCAGTTTCTGGTATTTTGATAAAGCAGCACAAAACAAACTAAATTATGACAGGCATGATTATTTCATTAAAAACACTCTCAATTTGTTGTAATAATTATTGATATCTGTTCAAATAAATAATAATTTCTATCTATTTTTTAAAAATGTCTTGGCATTCTTGGTTTATACCATATAGATTTTTTAATTAGTATGCAACATTCTGATATAATAGCAAAACAATCACTATAGAATAATAGAATTATTGCTTACAATTACACTCAACCACAGGCTTTTCTATAACTGCCTATGTTTTTGCCTAGACAGTGAGGTCAACCAGGTTTCATCTTTTTCAAGACACATCCCCCAGAGTCTGCTGATATGATCCAAAAGGGAATTTGTGAGATTCAAACTGTGTTTATCTCTGTCACCCTGTGATAGTTCTTCATCAGTGCCCTGTGTCTTTCCAACTCCAGTATGTTATACCCTTATTTTTTTTTTTTCATTTCGATGTGATAAATACTGAGTATATGTGCACTTATTCTCTTGGGCAGAAAGAGAAGCCTGGATATTGTTTTTCTTGAATGGACAACTTCTTTATCTTCATTTTCACATTACAGTAAAAAAAATAAGCTACAGTTACCAGGCGCATAGGCGCATGCCTGTACTCCCAGTGGCTCAGGAGGCTGAGATGGAAAGATCGCAAGTTCAAAGCCAGCCTCAACAAAAGCAAGGCACTAAGCAACTGAGTGAGAACCTGTCTCTAAACAAAATACAAAATAGGGCTGGGGATGTGCTTCAGTGGTTGAGTGCCCCTGAGATTAATCCCCTGTACCAAAAAAAAAAAGTTATACTTATTCTCACTTCTGATCTTTTGTATAAAACTCATGGGTTTATTTCCTTCTAAAAGTTTGCAGAAATTTTTGTTTATCCAGATTTCCGAAAGTTTATAGTATTAAAACTGCAACACACTCACCAAGTCCTTTCAGTCAGCAGCCTCATACCATTCAGTTATGGGACATTCTAATAAAAAATTTTATTAGTGCCCCTCTCCTCCATTTTAACATTCAACATTTTTGGACATCCTATTTATTCAGACATCAATCCTCATCATTTTTCCTTTAATTCCATTATCCCTTAGCTTCTATTTTTTTCTTTGTCTTCATGTTTTATTCCCTTGACTGTGTTTGTTACATTTCTCTCCAAGTCATATATTGAGAATTTTATTTCCAAAGGCATATTCTTCACCTATGATACTTCATTTTTAATTACATATATAATGCACAGTAATTTCTATAGGGGTATCCAACAATCTTTTCATCATATAACCTCTTTTAGTAACTTATCACTCCCTAATCAAGAGAAAGAATTTTATATCCTTTCTATGGTTTCCACATCAAGAACACAATTCCTCTCCCCCTGAATCTCTTGTAATGAACAGAATATACCTAAGGGGAAACTTCAAGAATTCTCATGCTGGATGAGAAAAGATGGAGAACCTTTTGCCTTGTGAACTGGGTTTCTTGCACTATTGCACTGAGCAGTTATTATGTGATTATTTGAGTTGCTCTGATGTCAGCATGCTATGAGGAGCACCAACTAGCTCTTACTTAATCCATATAAGTACAGGGAGCAAAAGCAAGAATGAAGGGGAGAAAAAGAAAAAGAGTTAGGTACCCAGTTATCTGTCAGACACTCCAGCTGCTAGGCCACTCACGGAGTGCACCTTCATGAAAAACTCTGGTTGAATCGTCCAGTCAAGTTCTTACTTTTGTCCTGAATCATAGGCATCATAACAGCTACTTAAATTACTATTGTTGTGCTAAATCATTAAATTTAGTGGGGTTAGTCAACAAATATATATAGTACTTACATTGAATATTTTCATACATGTGGAATTGACCTTTTAATTTTTTTTGCATATTCTCTAATTCCTTCAAATTATTTTTTCCCCATTTGTTTACTTTCTTTGGTTTTTTGGAATGGTTTTTCTTTAAAAATTTTGGTTGATAGTTTCACTAAGGTAAACAAAGCAATGTTCAAAATTTTATCTTATAAAATTTTAGAAATTATTCTAATTTATTCTTTTCTTTCTTCTCATTTTGTGTACTGAGTATTTTACTTCTTTTTTTTAAGTATTACACATTTTTTAAACATTCTATTGTTGTTGTATATTTTTTAAAGATTAGGTTCAACAGTAGGTAGTCATACTTACTGTATCACCTCCAGGGAAATATATGATTGCCTATTTTATTTATGTCATTAGTAGATTTGGAAAGCTGGGGAGATAGGGATGCAAACCCAATCAATACAGTTGATGACTGTGGAGAAAGTAAATTCAATAAACATTGAGTTCAAATTAAAGGTGAAAATAATGCCACTTCAGCCTCAGCATTCTTCTGTAGTGCATTTCTGCTGAAGTGATGGGGGTGACTAGCATGGTGACCCTGTATTAATTCCCAATAAATTCTTCATAATTTTTTTTGTCTAGTATCATATGTTCCTTGTGCTTCTAATGTATACTTATATTATTTTCTTCTTTTGTAAATAAGAAAGAAAGAGTTAAGAGTAATTAGGCAACCATGTTAAAACATACCCTTTTGAGAAAAAATAATGCAATTGTTCTAAGTTAAATTGAATTGTAGTGTATAATTACCCAAAAAATAATTGTGATTTGATTTACAGTAATAAATATTATATAACTGTATGTTCATTTTTATATTTCACTGTTGAAACTCCAAAACCTATAAAATATAGTTATTCTACATATTAGTCCCACAAGGTCTTTTTATAAGAATTAATTAAATCAACATTATAGTCTAAGTTCCATCCTTCCTGAAAAATTCATTACATGTCCTTTTACCACTAATGATCAGACAAAATTTTTGATTGAACTAACCATTATGTGTAATTTCTTGGAAGTTTTTGAAAAAAATTTAGTGACTAGAAAATTACAAGAATTAATACAATTTAATTAAATATTTAATATAACCATTAAAAATTAGCCCCTGTCTTTATTAATACTGCCATTATGTAAGAAAGAAAAATTAATTGAGCATAATTTATTTATAACACTGTGGTAACACATATTCACTTAGACACTAGAGTTGTTCAGAAATATTTTTACATATACTACCAATCAATTGAAATAATTCAAACCAAATAATTAAATTATGTTCTGAAGATTATTTTCATAGTTTTTATTTAAAAAATAATGAGAAAATGAATTTGAAGATATTCTTCTTTTCAAGATTTCCTAAACAATATCACTTCATCTGCCTAAATTCTATGAAAGATGGCTTTCTATTGTTATACCATATTCTGCAACTTTGATCAAAAGTAAAAAGATTATTAAAATTCATTGTTTTTTATTTTGCATTTACTTCCAATTCTTTAGACTTTTTTTTTATTTATATCTGACATTACTATAAAATTTTCTAGTTGAAATTTTCTGGGTTTTATTTCCATTACTTATAGTTTACTTTTTTTGCCAGTTAAGAAAGTTGTATTGTTTTTCTTTATTGTCATGCTCTTAATTTAAATAATCATCGTTCTTTCCTACTGATTACATTTTCCTATGTTTTTAGTAAAACAGAACCAATTGCTAGCTAAAAAAAGAGTTCAATGCATTTCCATATAATTTCATGTATAATTTGATTGGCGATTCCCAGCCCCTTGCACATAAAAATAAAGACAACACACACCATTAAAATTCCATAGCTTAATTTCATTTTCAGCTCTATTGTTTTCTTGTATCCTTTAGTCATAGTCAAGGGAACAAAAATGATATGAATTCATAGTGCTTATTTCTAGTCATTGAAAAAAAGGCCTGAGGTTAACAATAAGTATCTCTGTCTAATATGAGAACAAATAATTCCTTTAGCATCTGTGACAATCAATGCTGTTCCAATGAAATCTTCCCTGATGAATTTAACAATTATTTAAAAATTGGTATAGTCACTTAACAAAATAAGATGAATGGAATGGATTAAAGATGGAAGTAATGGTGCATATATATCAGTTCTCTCAAGCAAGAATTAAATTTAATTGTTTTAGCCCCTTTGAGTTAACATCCCAACAATTTTATATTCTGCATAAAACTTTTAACAGCCCCCAGAATTAAAGTTTTTTGAAATTAGAGAAAAGGGAAAAACGTAAAATGTTTTTTGTGTCTGTTATAAATTTATGTGACAGTAAGTAAAATAGGAATAGGAAAAATGAAAAAGATGAACTCTATTTTTAAATTGAGTTTAACAGAGTAAGTACAGTGTGCACCAAAGATCATTTAAATGCTGAAAACTTGTAAAACTCTAAGTAGTGTTAAAATTTATTTATATTTCTGGGCAAACTTTCTGTAATTAAGGGCATTTAATGCAATCACTATATTTCTCATTTCAGGATGTTTGTCTATAAAAAATTAATAGTCCATTATTACAAACTACAATCAAGATTCTCAATTTTCTAGGATATTCATAAACTTAAATATTTTCAATCTCTCATTTAGGATAAGAAGCAATCCCATGAATAAAAAGGATTTATAAGATATTAAAATAATAATATCTATTAGGATAAAAATTGTTAAAGATAATTATTACATTAGTTACTAGAATTAGTTATTTTAGAAAACAAGATTTATTTAGATGACCATACTTTTTTTACTACACTCTGTTAAACTGACAAAGGACAAGGATGTATGTATATACTGGAAAGGCAAAAATTTCATTACCCACCTAATGCAAATTAAAAATGTCAGAGTTAAGAAAAGGAGATGTATGACTAAAAATCAAAGATAAAAAGAAACACAGAAGGTCAGGTAAACACACACACCCATATGTATATAATAATAAAGAATAACATCTATCTAGATTATTACAACGTATATTAAGTCTTGATCAACTGAAACATACGCTAGGTAAGAATCAGCATATTTCACCTTGTGAAGTCTTACTGTCATTTCACATTGACTGCCACTATGAATTCTTGCATCTAAAGTCAAAACTTTAATGTGGGATGGGGTTGTGGCTCAGTAGTAGAGCGTTTGCCTCCCATGTGTGAAGCACTGGGTTCAATTCTCAGCAACACATATAAATAAATGAATAAAATAAAGGTTTAACAACAACTAAAAAAACAACAATTAAAAAAAGACTTAAATGTGCTTCATAAGCCAGATTATTTTCACAAGAGTCTTATCCAATCTCATTCAGCATACTACTTTTAATTTTTTTATATATTCAGTGACTTTAAAAATCTTATTCTTAAACTCAAACATTTTCCTTGGGTAATGTAATGGTGGTGGGTGGATGTGTAGTTTGAATTATTTATTTTAATGTATCTTTTCAGTAGTATATAATTCTTATCAAAATATGCACTATATTTTGTGTATTTTAAATTAGCACACACAGATAAATATGCTGTTCAAAAATAAGTACCATAGGAATTAATACGATGCTAACATTTTACTCTTCTAGCAAATGAATCATCCCACCTTTCGTTTTTAGACAACATGCCACAGCCAATTTTAGCCATGTTGAAATTTTAGCATGTTAAAATTTAATACTTATTTCTGACATTAAATCTGTGCAAGCAATGTATATCTAGACACACGGAGAAACATTCTAAATTAATTATCTTTGTTTCTATAAAATAAAAATGTAGTTACAATATGTGTAAGTTGAACTTAGATGAATATTCATCAACAGCACTTTGTTCAGACAGTGTATTATTGCACTCATTCACATGGAAGGACCCATTTCATCTTGAGAAATCTTTATTTGAAAAGAAAATTCAAAAGTTTTCTGACCACTTGAAAATATTTCAGGAAAGAGAAAAAAAGGCTATTCCAATACAGTGAAGTTTTGGTTAAAATATTATTATCCAAAGTAGTCAGGCTCAGCCCATGCCTATGATCACATGGATTGGGGAGGCTGAAGAAGGAGATTTCCTAGGTTGAAGCTAGCCTGTGTAACTTAGTGAGACCCTGTCTCAAATAAAACAAAAGAGCACGGGACATAGCTCAGTAGTAAAGTACCCCCTGGTTCAATCACTAGTACCACCCCCCCAAAAAATAAATGAATAATTACCCAAAACATGCATTTTGCAAGGCAATAAAAAGTGGTATTAGTAACTGATAACTGTGTTATAAAAAAAGTGCTTTCCGAATTTATACTTTAAAATCTAAGTCTAGTTATCATAAGAAAGATAGTTACCCTATTCAATAAATGGTAAATGAGCATTTTTATTTGGAAATGTTTAACTGATTAAAGTTCCAAATAAAATCAGTTTATTACACAGGCCAGATTCCAGTTGCTATGTATTTCTACTGGCTAGAAAAAAAATTAAATGTGTGGTCATACTTTCTGTACTTCAGTGTGGTACTCTTTAATATTTGCTACTTTTATACCACTGCTTTTGAGTAACATCAGTTTTCAGTATTTCATCTCTAAATCTGTGAATATCTCAATATTTTTGTCTTGCCTTTAACTTTAAAAACTTTAGGTAACATGTCTTTAGCTTTTTTGATTAAATCAAAATGAACTAATGATATTTTGTTCAGAAATATTTCCAGTTCCTTGCATGTGTGTATGTTTTTCAATATTCTATCCATTTCCTTCAGTTTGCATATTTCTGGCATATTAAAGATGCTGGCAGGAAAAATATGCTTGGGAAGAAAATCAACCACCAACATAGTACATGCCCAACATATAATTATCACTAATGCTGCCACTTCCAATTCTGACTATGTTTTTAGATTCTTTTTTTATTTATATAACTAAAATTGCATTTAATTAAATATTCTGTTTCATAATAATTATTGTATTTTCTCATGGAAGTTTTAATAGGGCTGCACATTTGGGTAGGGCTTGATAAATTCTAAAGAGTTTGTATATTGATCACCTAATTTTGATTTCTGGAATTATGATTTGCATAAATGGATACCATTATTTCATTTATAAACATGGAAACCGAGACTCTGAAAGATTGGGTCATGTTTTCAAGAAATTCCATGCTGAAGTTAAAACTCCAGGGTTTTTTTCCCCCTATGAATGTCTGTCTGTACATTTTTTGAATAAAACAATTTCAGTCTGAGAAATTGTTGCTGATAGATTTTTGTACTCAATCAGAACCCTGCCCATAAAACAAAACAAAATAATGCAGTAACTCTGTGATGCTTTGCATATAAGTATTAATATGCTCTTACACTATAGAGGCATATATAATCCAGGTTTCTAAATTATGTAGTTTTTGATTTGATTCCTAGCTGTGTTGTTTATTAACTAAATGGCTAGATATGATAACTGACTTTAATAAGTTAGTTTCCTCCTGTGGAATGACCATATCTATCTTGCAATAGTGTTGAGAAGATTTAAACACAGCACCTAAATAGTAACTGGCACAGATGAAGGGAACAGAATGTGGTCCCTGGTATTATTTTAATTATGTTATAAAATATCACATATTTTATTTTTAAGTATAATGCTCAAATATCAATGTGTATTATACATAGAAAAAAATGTGAATGGTACAGCATATGTATGAGGTTTGAAAGCAGTAATATCTAGGAGATTAACAGAAATTTCATATAATGTATTAATTACTGCAGAAACATGCTTCGTATGAATTTTAAATTATTTCATAATCAAGATAAATTAAAAAATTAAAAACAATCCTATGAGGATATGACTATACATATTTCTAACTGTGTTACGGTTAAACTACTCTGGACTTAATTCAAAGGTCATTTTCCTTGTGATTAGCTCAAAATGAGCCATCATTTGTGACCCATTTGCATTAATCCATTTTCTTATTACTCTCTGTAGTAACTCCACAAGTCTCCTCCAAACTTCAGAAGTACTCAATTTTCCACAGTTAGGTGAACATTAAAGACTATGCCTATGCTCTTAAAGAAAATGTCCCTGTAGTGTATAAGAACAGATGCCATAAAATGATTAAAAAATACCACATTTTAAGATTAAATGTATATTATTTGGAATCATGAGAATTAAAATAAACACAAAAAGACAGCATAAAGCAATCGTAAAATCAGATCATTTCCAAGACATTCTGAAAAAGCTAAAGCTTGGAGAAAAACCATAATTTTATAAAGGAGCCATGAGACAATGATCCCAGTAATTAATTAGAGATAGCAATTCGTAATGTTAGATAAGGCCATCCCCTATTTCTATTCCAATGTGGATCATGCAAAGAAACTAAAATTATAAAGCAAAAATCAAATGGTCCTGGTCTAACATATCAGAATCTTTCTAAGTAGAGCCAATGATATATATATATATATATATATATATATATATATATATACACACACACACACATTAGCACCAGTACTAATCCAATGTTATAAGAAGAGGAAATGGGAAACAGAAACCCAGAAGAGATCATGTGAGTACATGACAAAAACTAGCTACCTGTACGCCAATGAGAGATCACAGAAAAAAAGCAATCCTTCTGACAGACATCCTGATCTTGGACTTGTGGCCATCAAAACTGGGAGAAACAAAGTTCTGTTCTTTAAGCCTCCCCATCTGTTGTATTTTGTTATGGCAGCCCTAGAAAACTCACACAATGAGAACACAATTCTCTATAAAATGCTCTGACCCAGGAAAGATGCTACATGCAAATACAACCTTAGGGAATTTTTGATGGCTTTGTCTATCTCAAGTCATCTCATCTCAGTTACTGAAAAAAATGCATTCATAATATGCATCTATAGTTTTATCCAATCCGAACTCCTCCATAATACCAATCATAATGCACTCTTAAACACATTTTCCTTTGCTAGAGAAATCATCAAGATCTGGTGCCATTCTCTGTCATTTCAACTTTAATATTTCCAGGACCATATGCTACAAACCATATCCTGGGGCTCCGGTGTAGATGGAAAACTTAAAATACCAATGCTTTCCTCAAAATTTCTTCACAAAGTGATATTTTGGCATTCATTTTTGATTTTTTTTAGTTGTTGATAGACTTTTATTTTATTTATTTATATGCAGTGCTGAGAGTCGAATTCAGTGCCTCATGCCAGACAACAGAGCTACTGCTGAGCCCCAGGCCTAGCCCCAGCCCCTTTTTGGTATTCTTATAATTATGATCAATCTAAAGTCAAAGTTTCACTACTGTAGGTCTCTGAAGACACCATGAAGCTTAGAAGTTTTACAGATGATCAGAAGGTGATGCATGAAAGCAATCACCTTCTGATCATCTGTAAAACTTCTAATAATCATTTGAAAATCAAAAGAAGCTTTACCTCCTCCATGAAGTATTTTGAAAAACATTTTCACCCCTAATGTTGACTGGCTCGCAATGCTGTAATTATTTACAAAAGCGTCTGTCTCCTTCATTAGACTATAATGTTCTGATACCAGGATTTGTACTCATATTTGAACTGCAAATTTGCCTTTGCAGAGCCCCCAGTATATGATATTTGTAAATGTATACTGAATAAAGGAATGCCACCAGTAAATCCATGTGCTATAAATCAGTTATTACTATGGGTCACTCCTGGAACTGTAACTAAATAATCAGTGCTCCCCAAAAATTTGAATGAATCTCACAGACAATACATTTGCACATATGAATATGTAACAATGGGGCTGGGGTAGAACACTTGCAAGTGTGAGGTGCTGGGTTTGATCCTCAGCACCACGTATAAATAAGTAAATTAAATAAAGGTATTGTGTCCATCTACAACTAATTTTTAAAATGTAACAATGAATTTTAATGTTGTATAAAACCATAATATACCAATAAAAATTTGAAAAAAAACTAAAAGAAACTAGGATATTATAGTTGATAAAAAGAAGAGCAAGATTAATGAAAACTTAGAAAAAAAGAGAAAAAAAAACAAGAAAATACAATACATAGAAGTTAAAAAAATATGCTTACCAAACTATATTCACAAATTTTATATAACCATGATAAATGCAAATTATCATTTCATAATTTGAAAACACTGCTCTTTAGATACTGATTTACAAAATTTAAATAGAGATACATAATCATTCAGTCTGATGGTAATTAACTTCTATATAGCTTATGTTTTTCATTCTTTATTTTTGTCATCTATGTTAATATCATTTTGGAAGAGGACCACCATTTGTCCCAGTTATCCCACTCCTTGTTATATACCCAATGGATTTGAAATTAGTATACAATAGTGAAACAGCCACATCAAGTTTTATAACAGCACAATTCACAATTGATAAGCTATGGAACCATCGTAAGTGTCATTCAAATGATGAATGGATAAATAAATTACGTTATATATAAAAAATGAAATATTACTCATCCATTAAAAAAAGAATGACTTTGTGATATTTTTCAGTAAATGGATAGATCTGGAAACTGTCATGCTAATGAAATAAGCCAGTCTCAAAAAACTAAAGGCTGAATGTTCTCTCTGATATGTGGATGCTAAACCCAACAAGGTCAGGAAGGGGAAGAATAGAAGTAAAGGGGATTAGACAAAGGGGAAGGAAGGGAAAGGAAAAGGATAGGAATAAGAAAGACGGTAAAATGTATCTGATATAACTTTCTTATGTACATATATAAATATACTACAGTGAAACTCCATGTTATGTACAACTGTAAAAATGGGATCCTAATTAGAATAAGTTACACTCCATGTGTATATATTAAAATACACTCTATGTGTGTATCTAAAAAAGAACAAATAAAAAAGGAAAAAATGGCAGAAGTAATGATGTTTTTAATTTAATCTTATCCGAATGCTCCATTTGATTCATGACCAAACCAGAAAACCAAGAAATTAAATGATTTTCCCATTTCCATACATATAATTGGTGGCAGAGAATGGCATTCAAGAGTGTCATTATATAACTCACAAAAAAAAAGTATCTGCAAGGGTGTTGAATTTGTATATTTATGAGCAATTTTAAAACATGAGTTTGCATTTATTCTATAAAGATTTCTGTAGTTAACATCATATATGATTTTGGAAGACAAAAGGGGTTTCCTCCACACTCAAAATCAAAGCCAAAAGACAGACTCATCCATCTCACCATTTTCTTTAACACAGTTCCCCAAATACTCATACTTTCAATGAGTACATACAAATATATTATCAAGCGTACTAACTGAAAAGGAAAAAAAAAAAGAAAATCTTTTAAAAGATATTTGAAAGTCAAAATAATAGGATGTTGGAATGAAGTAAGAACACATTTTATCCTAAACGATTTGACTCTCAAATAACCTGCCCATTTAGTTGGTATGTTTGTTTAGGATATTTGAGTCTGGAACTGTTTGTCAGTATTCCTTAATGAAGATTTAGACAATCATAGTAATTACAGATGAGCTGAACTTCAAGATCTGCCTCGATTTAGTTTTTGTGTTTCCTTATATTTAAATATGGGGTAGGCATTTTGGTGGGATTATCACAAAAGTGGTACTATGTTCTTTTTTCACCTTGATAATGAGCACTAAATATCATTTTCTGTTTTTACATATTGTATTCATTTTGTTCAACATAAATCTTCTCTACTGGAAAGTTTGGTGCCTTCCCCTTGTAATTAATACATATTTTCATAAGAAACAACAATGTAAGCATTGTACTTCTTATTTTTTTATTCCATCAATGAATCAATAATTTATATCTTCATGAGTTGTTTCTTATCTTCTTCAATGGGTTATGATTCATGACTAATATTATTTATTTTGATGTTCAAACATTATAGAGTTGCTTTTAAGTACAAGTTGCCTTCATTCTTTGACAATCTATTTGCTTTCTGATAAAACATGAATGAGATTTGTATAAACCCTGATCTTCTTGTGGACTCATCCTCAAAAATCAAGCTACTAGGGACACTCTCATTAAATAGAACTAAGGTTTATTTTTGTGTACATATACCATACATGGGTATTATATATATGTTTGTATATATATGTACATATGTTAAAATGAATTCATTCTAGTGCCTCTAATTGTTGTTCAATAACACAGTTTTATTCATTTCCTTACTTCTGTGACAGAAAGAATATTTGCTGAAATGATCCTTACATAGTGTATTTACTTTTTAATTAGTCCTTCTTTCTATAACAAATCTCCCCTCTCTGCCACCATCATCTCTCAGGTGACCGCATCTACCTCCCTGCTTCAGTACCTCATACTGAGCCCCCTGTGCATGAATTCCCTCCTCATTCTGCTAACTGTTACTCTCACACTGCCACTGCACTGTGCATATGACCATCTTCTTCCTCATCTTACTGTGCCTATAGCAATCCGACTCCCTAAACTATAACTTCATCCATCTCTGAGATGCCACATCTGACTGCCATCTCTAAAAATGACTACTTACTCAGATTTGGTTCTGAAAACTTATTCTATAGAATGGAGGTTCTTTGAGCCCTGAAAATGTCTAGCTTAATTTGCCCTTAATATACTTAAAAATGTAACACTCAGGAAAGAAAGGAGAAGAGGAAAGAAGGGATTCTGGAATTATTCAGACAACACGATTACCTATGTAGAAAAAAATATGTATGTATAAAATTTTAAAGATTATAGATAATTGAATCAAGGTCACATTTTGCAAGGTGAAACAAAAAATAATTATATATTCCCATGAACTAGTACCATATACTTGAAAATTGTCTCTAAACTATAGAACCTTTTACCATAGCACTAATACCACAAAATACTTTGGGAAACTGTATTGAGATACATATAAGATCCTTACACTAAAATCTAAAAAATATTGTTAAATGAAATTCTAAATAGATGGAAACATATAATCTGTTTAGTGATTTGAAAACTCGATGTTAAGATATGGTGTGGACTTAACTTGTATTCACCCGGCAAAAGTTTATGTTGACACCCTAGCTGCATTTGGAGATGGGCCCTCTGAGGAAATGATGAAGGTCAAATGAGACCATAAGAGTGAGACCCTGACCCTAAGGATTTATGTCATTATAAGCAGAGACACTTTTATTTTTCTCTCTTTTTTTCAGTTCCACACCATTTTATCCATTCACTCACAAGAAAGAAAAGACACATTAAGTATTTGTTTGCAAGTCAGGAAGACAGCCTTCAATAGAAACCAACCTTGCATACCTATGTCTAAGACTTCTAGCCTTCAGAACAATGAGAAAATAAATTTCTGTTTTTTTAAACAACTTAATCCATGATAGTTTCATTTTAGGAGTCCAAGCACGGTACCTGAATATGCTAGTTCTCTCCAACCTCACTTACAAATAAAACCTCAATAATATAAAAATAATATCCCTGAATGTTTTTTATATATATTTAAAATTTTTATGAAATTGCAAAGAACATAGAATTAAAAAAAAACTTAGGGGAAAATTACATTTGGTGTACTTACTGGATTTTAAAACTTGGTTTGAAGCTATAGTAATCAGGGTAATGTTATATTGGCATAACAATCTATAAATAAATCAATGAACCAGAATTTATCACTCATAATTAGACCCCAGTGTACATGGTCAATGGATTTGTGACTGATGCATGACAACATCTCAATATGAACAGAAAAGATTTTTTTTCACAAATTATGCTAGAACAGCTAACTATATAGAAAAAATATTCATATATTATACACAAAAATATTCAAATATTTATTTGGGATATGTAAAACTGTAAATTTGCTTAGAAGCAAATATAGGTAATTAAAGATTTGTAAGATAACCCCCCAAAAGACAAAAATGCACCAATCATAAAAAGTACAAAAATTATACACTGGACTTCATTGAAATGTAAACCTTTTCCTCGAACATAAAGAAAATGAATATGCCAGTGAAAGATTAAAGGAAAAGCCACTAACAATAACTTTACATCTGACACAGAATAAGCAAATTTCTCTGACTCCATGGTAAATTTCCTGCAACATAGCACAATATTTGCCCTGACCTTAGAAATACATTGTACAAAATAATATATACAATTGGTCATTAAGCCATTTTCTTGGGCCATATTTGGTATTTTGAACATCTTTAGTTATAAGGGAAATGAAAATTAAACAACATTGAAATATCAATACACACCTCTTGGATCAACTCAATCTGAAATCCAAAAAAACACCAGTGAATTCTCTGCTTCCTGATGGCCATGTCCTGAGCTACTTTCCTCTACCATGCGCTTCCACCATGATATTCTGCCTCATCTCAGGCCAACAATAAGTCAGTTGTCTATAGATTGAGACCTCTGAAGCTGAGATTTCAGCAATAGTGTCTTCCTATGTCCTGTCTCTTCTTTTGGATCAAGGCAAGAGCACATGCTCAGGAGAGGAAATCCTGCTGCAGACATACCTTCATTCCTGAGTTCATTGTTGCAACTGTTCAGTGTCCACATTATGAAATCATCTAAGTGTCCATCATTGGATGAGCAGATGAAGGAAATGTACATATGGACAATGGATTATTATATAGACTTAAAAAAGACAAAATGCTGTCATTTGTGATAACATGGGTGAAAATAGAAAATTTCAAGTTTAGTGAAAGAAGTCAGGGACAGGAAGACTAAATACTACACTATCCCACTCATGTGGAAGATTTTCAAAAAGCAGATCTCGTAGAAAAAGAGAGTATAAACGTGGATGTGTAACCAATGTGAATCTGCAATCTGCATACGTGGTAAAAATGGGAGTTAATAACCCACTTGAATCAAATGTATGAAATATGATATGTCAAGAGCATTGCAATGTTTTGGACAACCAATAAAAAAAGAAAAAGAAAAAGAGAATAGAATAGTAGTCACTAGAGGTAGAGGAAGGCTGGAGGCAAATGAGAAAGGGAAGAGTTTGATCAAGAGATACAAAGTTACAAGTGCAGAAATAATTTCTGATACTCTATTGCAGAGTACAGTGGCTGTACTTAACAATAAGAGGTTATGTAATACAAGTAGGAGAGAGGATTTCAAATGTTTTCTCACAAAGAAATGATAAGTGTACAAGCTTACAGATACGCTGAAGCCCCTGATTTCATCAATATATAATGGATACATGTTCAGATGCTCTATATTGAAACCGATAAGTTTGTACAATTATTATATGTCAATTAAAAATTAAAAGCATTTAAGAATTTTAAAAGTCAGTGAAATTCATTGCATTAAGCCATAGGCATTCTCATACATTAATAAAGATCATGTAAAATTTTATATTCATCTATTTCAGAAAATTAGAATGTTCTCATTAAGGTAATTATATACCTTGTCCAAGATGCAAAATTTGACTTCTAGTAATTTGGGGATAAAGGAAAATATATAGACACAAAAGGACATAAAATTCACATCAATGGAGTTGGGATAATACAGTACAGTTGCTCTCCACAATAAATAGAAATGACCACTGACAAATGTAATAGATATCCTCAAAATATGATGATGAGAAGAAGAAGCCATATAAGAAATAGTAGGTGCTTCTTAAGTCCTTTGATAGAAAATTATAGAGAAATTATATTAATTTTTTGACTTTTTAATTTTGATTTGATAAAATTTTACTGTATACACTGGTAATGTATATGCAAATTTGGAACAACTATAACTTTTAAAATTTGTTCTAATTATCTATACATGATAGTGGAGTGCAATTTTTGAGAGCAATACTTCTCATTCCTCTAGCTGTACATGGAAGAAGTCACGCCAGTAGTGTAAATATACATGTATGTAGGGTAATAATGTCTGCCTCATCAACCATCCTTCCCATCCCTAACACTCCACCTTTTCTCTCACTCCCCTCTGCATAATCCAAAGTTTTTTAATTCTTCCTATCCCCCCCAACTATGGATCAGTATCCACTCATCAGAGAAAAAATTTCACCTTTGGTGTTTGGGGATTGGCTTATTTCACATAGCATCACATTCCCTAGCTCTATACATTTACTTGCAAATGCCATAATTTCATTCTTCTTTAAGGCTGAGTACTTTATTGTACTTTTCTTTATCCATTTACCTGTTGAAGGGCATCTAGGTTGGTTCCACAGTTTAGCTATTGTGAACTGGGCTGCTATAAACATTGATGTGGCTATGTCACTGTATTGTACTGATTTAAAGTCCTTAGGGTATAAAGGAATGATTGGAATAGCTGGGTCAAATGGTGGTTCCCTCCTTCCCAGTTTTCTGAGGAATCTCCATACTGCTTTCCAGAGTGGTTGCACCAATTTGCACTACCACCAGCAATGTATGAATGTACCTTTTCCCCTGACATCCTCACAAATTCTTATTATTGCTTGTATACTTGATAATTGTCATTCTGATTGTAGTGAGATGAAATTCTAGAGCAGTTTTGATTTGCACTTCTTTAATCACTAGAGATAATAAACATTTTTTTCATGTGTTTGTTGATAAATTGTATGTCTTCTTATTTGAAGTGTCTGTTCATTTTCTTAGCCCATTTATTGATTGTTTTTCTTTTTTTGGTGTTAAATTTTTGAGTTCTTTATATATCCTGGATATTACTGATCTCTCTGATGTTCTTTTGGTAAAAATTTGCTCCCATTCTGTAGGCTTTCTCTTCAAATTATTCTGAGAAGTAACTTTCTGAATCAATCCCATTTATTGATTCTTAATTTTACTTCTTGTGCATTAGAAGTATTGTTAAGGAAGTCAGGTCATAAGCCAAAATAGTGCAGATTTGGGCTTACTTCTTCTTCTATTGGGCACAGAGTCTTTGTTACAGTGCCTATGTCTTTGATCCACTCTGAGTTGATTTTTGTGCAGCGTGAGAGATAGAGGTTTAATTTCATTTTTGTATTTTCAGATTCCCAGTTTTACCAGCACTATTGGTTAAATAGGCTCTTTTCTAGAATGTATGTTTTTGGCACCTTTGTCCAGTATCAGATAACTATATTTATGTGTTTGTCTCTGCATCTTCTATTTTGTACCACTGGTCTACAGATCTATTTTGGTGCCAATACCATGCCACTTTTGTTACCATACTACTATACTATGTAGTATAATTTAAGGTCTGGTATTGTAATGCTTCCTGCTTCACTCTTTTTGCTAAGAATTACTTTGGCTATTCTGGGTCTCTTATTTTTCCAAATCAATTTCATGATTGCTTTTTCTAGTTCTAGGAAGAATGTCATTGGGATTTTAATAAGAATTGCATTAAACTGTACCCTTGATGAAAACAGATACAAAAATTCTCAATAAAATTCTGGCTAATTGCACACAAAAACATATTAAAAGATAGTGAACCATGGTCAAGTTGGGTTTATCCCAGAGATGCAAGATTGATTCAACATATGGAAATCAATAAACATAATTCATCATATCAGTAAACTTAAAGATAACAATCATATGATCATTTCAATAGACGCAGAAAAAGATTTTGACAAACTACACCATGACTTCATGTTCAAACCACTAGAAAATCTAAAGATAGTACAAATGTACCTCTACATTGTAGAAGCTTTTTATGCTAAACTCAAGGCCAACAACGTTCTAAATGGTGAAAAATTGAAAGCATTCCCTGTAAAAACTGGAACAAGTCAGGGATGCCCTCTTTCATCACTTGTATTCAACATATTCCTTGAAACTCTAGCCAGAGCAATCAGACAGATGATAGAAATTAAAAGGATACAAAAAGGAAAAGAAGAACTCAAACTAGCACTATTTGCCGACAACAATATTCTATATTTAGAAGATTCAAAAAAATTCCACCAGAAAACCTCTAGAATAAATGAATTCATCCAAGTAGCAGGTTATAAAATCAACACCCACATATCAAATGCATTTCTATACATAAGTTATGAAGCCACTGCCAGAGAAATTAGGAAAACTACCCATTGAAAACAGCCTCAAAAAAATTAAAATAGTTGGGAATCAATCTAACAAAAGAGGTGAAAGACCTCTACAATTCTAACTACAGAACACTAAAGAAAGAAATTGAAGAAGATCTTAGAAAATGGAAAGATTCCTCATTCTCTTGGATAGACAGAATTAATATTGTGAAAATGACCATACTGCCAAAATTGTTTTATAGATTTAATGCAATTCCTATTAGAATATTGATTTATGTCAAGAGAAATCAGAGAAATTATCATGGAGATAGGACAAGTGCAGGGAAATTACAATGTAATTCAAATTCAAATGTTCTATATCTTCATATGATAACAACAGTATATGCATTTTTCAAAACTTATATGCAGCTATACTCAAAATCACTGTATTTTGCTACAGAAAACCAAACTGCTCATGAGGATTATAGGTAAAGTTTAAATAAGCCAACAAGTCATAGCCCTGTCCTGTTATTGTGTGCAGACTTTTTTTCTTTCTTTTTTTAGTAGTGTTCATATATAATTAAATAATGTATTTTTATTGCAATGTTTATTATTTTATATTCTTATATTTCTTTCTGTATTGTGTTGCAGAAATGGTATATATGTTAACATACCTATATAGATTGATAATATATAATCTATTAATTTATTACAAAAGATGTCAAAGTATCATAGGTATATAATGTATTTTTGTGGTGTCTCAATTTTATGGGGTGGTCTCAATTTGTGGTGTCTCAATTTTAATCTCACCCAAAAACCTTTCAAAGTTAAATTGTTTTCCCATAATCAGTTCAAGAGCAGCAGGGCAGTCAGTTGAACAAAACCTCATGATCTACACTCCAGAAAAATATCTAGGAGATATTGCCATAACTAAATTTTTACTTTTATATTTTAAGACAAGCAGCTTTGAAACTGTTTCAAGGTAAGGTCGTTTCAAAGATAAGAAAAAACATATAACAGAAATCAGAGGGCAATTATTAATATAGTGTTATATTGCCTCCAAAAAGAAATGTTGGGCATAAAGAACGTTCTTAAATCACATTATTTTAAAAAGATCAAAATAATGGAATTTTAAATAAGGACTCAATTAAAAACTGATCTAAGCACTTCAACACATGTTTCTCCAAATAATACATTCCAAGACAAATAAATACATGAAAAAATAGAAAGCATCACTAGTCATTAGAAAAATGCACAATTGAACCACAAAGAGGTCTTCCTTCATGCCCAGTTAGGATGGTGGTTTTCAACAGTGGAGAAAAACAAAACAAAACTAGTGTTGGTGAGGATGTAGTGAAATGGAATCCCATGTACACTGCTGCTGGAAATGAAGAATAGTACAAATACTGTCCTAAAGAGCATGATTGTTCTGCAGGAAATTCTAAGTGGAACGGACTTATAACCTAGCACTTCCATTTTCAGGTGTGTATACAGAGACATGAAAGCAGGGACTTCAACAGTTATTTGTATTCCAATGTTCAGAGCAGCATATTTCAGATTTGACAAAGGGAAGAAATCATCCAAATGTTCATCTTCACAGGAATGAATAAACAAAATTAGTGTACATGCAAAATTGATATTATTCAATCTTTAAAAAGAATAGAATTCTGAGACCTGATACAAGGTGAAAAATCCATGAGAGAAATACAGTAAGTAAAACAGTAGAGACATAATAAGACAAATAATGTATCATTCCTTTACATAAAAGAACAAATATTGTATCATTCCTTTATACTTCATATAGAGGTAACCAGAAGAGCCAAATTAATAGACTAAAAATAGCATACTGATTCCAAGAAGATGGGCAGGGCAATATTTGGAATTATGGTTTAATGGGAAAAACTTCCTCTGAGAAGGGTGAAAATGTATGGAGATGGACATTGATATTTGTACAAGTCTGTGAATCTAATTGATCTCACTAAATTGCATACTTATAAATGGTTAAAATGGTGGAACATTATATTTTACAATAAAAATAAAAGAATTGTAGGAATTTTATCAGTGTACTAATTTCAGTAAATTTCAAATGTGATGGCTTTTTTCTGATTAATAAAATACATACTATATATGTATTCCTCATTAAGATATATCAAAAATAACTTTTGTCAAAAAATATGTTGCCCACAAAATCATTAATTTGTGCAAAATTGTTATTTAAAATTGCTTCATTCTTTTCACTCAAATAATTTATGCTTCTCAAAATTTTAGAAGGCTTGATATACTTATATCAAACATATACATATTTTTCTTTAAATTTTTATTATTTATTAGGACATTCATTGTCATCACTGTGCATATTTAAATGAACAAATGAATGTTTTATATAAGATTTATTTTCATCTAAATTGTTACAGTTTCCTGTCCCATCTGGGAATATTCTCTTAGCAACATTAATTTTTAGAAGCTTTTACATAAATTTTTAATACTAATGAATTATTTCTATTAATTGAAAACTATAGGCCAATATATGCATTGGGAATTTATGCAGAGTTGATAGTTCCACTTTTGCCTTGAAAGATTGAATCTTGCTCTGGCTGTGTAAAATCACTTTAAAATATTCTGTTGGTTTCAGAAAATAGGTAACCATCTCAGATGGCACCTACATTCAGAGTCTGACAGATGTGGAATTGTGAAGGACTTCCTTCAATTCCTTCGCTCTGTGCCTGATTCTGTTCTTTACCTCTCCCTTCCATAGGTGTCTATAGCAAGACACTTCTTAATGGATATTCCAAAAGGCTTCATTTTAAGATGCAACATGTATACAATGTAATTGTTATTTGATTACTGCGAAGAATGTGTACTAGTAAAATGTTCTCTACCTTTCTGTCTAGTCAGATGTCATTTTTAAAAAGTCTCTGTAGAATATATAAAAAAATGCTTATGATAATTTGTTGTTTCCTACTTTTAACCTACTTTGCTCAACCTCATTTACATTTTTGCACTTAGTAGTAAGGTTTTTTTGTGAATGATTTGAAATCATTTTTTCCTTTTTTCAAAGGAATTTACATGATGGCTAAACTGATGATCATATGTAGTGTGAAAGTTTCATTGCCTCTGAATTTCAAATCTTATTGGCTTATTATTTTAATAAGACTTGTCTCTGATGTCTTAAGATTTAATCCAAATGAAGAAGAAAAATGGTGTGCATTAACTCATCACTTTGCTTGAAGGTTTCACATTACTTAAAATGGAGTTTTGTATCAGTAAAAATGCAGTTGAAGAGATTTAGGCCAAACAATTCTCTTTCACATTATTATGGAATTCATCATAATTGGCATATTTGCAGTTAGTTGTGAACTGTATACACATGAAGTAAATATATTAATAATTGATAGGCTGCAGTGAATTCTAACCATTAGATTCACAATGAGTCCTGAATATTGTAAAGATGAAGGGAAATAATTTTTAAGAATTTTGGCAGAAAAACAGGATATAAATAATAGGAACAGCTTCAATTAAGCCAAGTAGAGACTGATTAATACTAAAAGTCACAGGGGTCAGGAGTAAGAAAATGCCTCAGAGAAAGGAATAGTTGATGAGTCATATGACAGGAAAATAAATTAGTTTATATCAGAAGCCAAGAAAGCATTACTCATCTTGAGTCAAGGTCAGTGTAAGAACAATGAGTGAATTCAGAAGAGGTTCCAATGTGGCCTTAAGATCTGTACAAAAGATACTGGTTATACCAGAGCAGCAACAAGTCAGGAAGTATATATAGAAGGTTTACTGAGTATTTTTAATATGCCAGGAAAAATGTAACATAGGCCCCAAAGTAGATTCAATTCTAACATTAGTTCTATAAAATAAATTAAAGATGATATTATATGGTGCTGGGCTACAAGTCTTTGACAAATAACGATCTGGAGACAGAAGGCCTGTAGTGTCCTCCAATTTCTGTGATATAAAAGTACCCTATGGCATTAGCTAACATAAAAACATTCTGAAAAATTAACAAAGTATTCTCATGAGCTGACTCAAGCAGAGCATTGCTATGTATATTTCACAAGTGATCATTCTTATAGATCATAAAGCCACAAAAGGTGAACTCAATTTCAAACATTGCTATTCTCATCTATTTCATTTTAGATCTGGAATGTCCCCCAAAAGCTCATGTGTTGAAGGCTTAGTCCCCAATGTACCAATGTTCAGCTGGGGATTTGAGAGATAATGGATCATAAGAATCCAACCTCATTACTGGTTAACACTTGGATACATTTATACATTTAAAATACTTTATTATTCAAAGATCCATAATTTTATACAATCATAGTCTTCATGACAAAACCAGAAGATGCCCCTGAAAAAAACTTGTCTTTATGGCTATGGTAAAAATCAATATTATATTGAAATTCACACTGGACATGAAATAACAGATGAAGCTTCAAAGGGTTTGAGAAACTGAAAGACCAGGTATGTGTAATGAAGTCAACCATTCTCTAGGTGTCCTCTATGGTACCTTTGAAACATTCGTTATTAGTTCCTATATGGAGAATGTCCAAAGTTTCCCCACAAACTACAAATTAAACCATCATTCCTTATTCTCTAACAAATTAAAATCAGGACACCAAAAAGATTTCTGCATGCCTATGTTCGTTGTAGCACTATTTGCAATACGTTAGATGTGAAATAAACCTAAGTGCCTTTCAAGAGATAAAGGGGTATAAAAAATGTGATATATGTGCAATAGAATATGATACATGCAGAAACAATAATGAAATCCTGTCATTTGATAAAAAATGAATGAAACTGGAGGATATTATGTTAGTTGAAATAAGTCAGACACACAAAGACAAATGCAATATATTGTTTTATATATGGAAGCTAAAAAAAATTGACCTGAGTTTAACAGTGTTTACTAGAGGACTGGAAGACTGAGCATGGTAGATAAAGGGAGTCTAGATTTGGCTAGTGTATATTATGTGCATGTGTTGAAATATCACACTGAACTCCATTAAAATGTGTAATTAGGGCTAGGGTTATAGATGAGTGGTAGAGTGCTTGCCTAGTATGTGTGAAGCTCTGGGTTCAATCCTTAGCACCACATAAAAATAAATAAATTAAATGAATAGATTTAAAAAATATAATTAATACATATAAATAATTGAAATAAAATTTTAAAATAATGATATGTAGTGAGTTTCCCACTTTATCTTCTTTAAAACACCTTGAATAAATTTGAGAGATTAAGCAGAAGTAATATCAGTTCCCTTATTAAAGAAACTATGTGATACCCTAAGGTTATGCACATGATGTGAATTTTTAATTATCAGGGAGAAAAAGGAGAAAGATGGATAAATAGAGCTGAGAAACTAACAAAAAGCTGGCAGAGTTCAATTAGACCAAATATAGTTGACCATTGAACAATATGGGTTTTAAATGAGCAGGACCACATGCATGTGGATTTTTCTTTGGGAGAGTTGCAACAACTTGAAAGAACCAACACAAACACTATGCAACCTAGAAATATTGAAAAAAATAAGATAAAATTAGATGTAACATGAATGTATAAGTTACATGTAGAAAATAGTCTATCATTCCTATCATAAAACACGAGTCTACTATATAAATTTTAATTTATCAAAATTTATGCATGCAAAGATATTCTGTAGATGGGCCATTGATAGTTTAGATAATAACAAACAAATGTACAGATGCAGATTAAATCATGACTCTTACAATGTACTATTACAATAATGTGGTAGCTACCTATAATACCTTTGTGAGTTCATATTGCAAGCATTCCCTTAAAATGCCTTCTGATGCTAATCATCTGCATGAACAGTTCAGTTCATGTGTATCAGAGTAAAAAGTGATCTCTCATATTTGTCTTATATTTTTCACCTTATTATAGAATGTATATATCATAAAATATGTGGTGAATGACTTTATATTATCAGTAATGCTTCCCCATAACAACAGGCTAATAGTTGTTAACTTTTGGGTTAATCAAAAGTTACACATGGATCTTCTTATGAGAAAATATTAACTATCTGCTCTCTGGGTATACATGTTGCTTAAGTAGATTGAACCTACAGGTAAGAAATATTGGTCTAATGCCCACACTTTAACCCCACCAAAAAATTGCCTTTGATAAGGTAATATTTACTGGGACTTCACCTCTAAGCATATATAAAAGATTTATATTAAAAAGGATCTGTTTCAAAAAATAGTCTTCTGACTTACAAAGCTGTGGCTGATGGTAGTGCTATTTTCTTACCCAGCATTTATCTGAAGTCTCACTTGGTGAACTTGCACTTGCTTAAAATTTTAGTGGAATATGTATATTTGTCTCTCCAGAGAAATGTTATAATTAATTGAACATAAGTAGTGAAATGGTGTTTTATAAAGCTTTGTTCTTCTTAAGTGTATTGAAGACAAAATCTCCCATTGATTTTCCTTCAGCCGTTTAGCCCCATGCCTTCCTGAAATGGTGTACCATTTCTTTTCTGAGAAAGAGTTTCAGACTGATTCCAAGCTAAGTTGTTCAATTAGAACCTCCCCCAACATTTCTTAATGTCTATTTTAGTTAATTCGTAGCAATGCAAATTCTTGCCAAACAAGGAATCTGAATTTTTCAAGATTGAATTTTATTTTATCTCCAGCTAGAGGTAGCGAGCCAATCTTCTGAGAGACACAAATTAGGAAGACAGCCAACGTTCATTCACATTAATGTAAACCTTTCTATATAATGAATCATTTGTCATAATTCTAGGAATTGGTTAAGTTGTAGCATTATAAATATATATTGTATTTTCAGAATAAAATATTAAGCTATACCATTAAAATCAAAATGATGTTTAAGGGAAAACTGTAACTATCCTCTTTAGTACATTAACATGTGATTTATTAGATAACACTTTATACATATATCATGTAAGAGAAAAATCTTAATATACTAGTTTTCTCTGCCTCATACGCAACACAGTTTTGGGAAATAAAATATAGAAATATTCAGCAAAAATTTACTCCAAGTTAGATTTAAATTAAATAAATATGTTTTTATTTATGACCTATTGCCTATAATGTATTTAGCTGATACCAGCTTTGATTTTGATCTGAGGTTAAGGTTCATGTATTTGTGTCTGACGATATGATTTACTAATGATTTAAGTTTTTTTTTTTTTTAATTTACATAAGTAAAACATTTAAGTGCCTAAATTATTTTTAAAATTCAGGAAACATGAAAATATTACTTACATATAACTTATCCAAACTCCGATTCCTTTCATTGAGAAAAGAACCCTAGATAATATTAAAATTAAGTAATGTATGAAAGAGCAATTGATATATTGGAGCTACATAACTTGAACTGATATCAATCTATACCTACATACATTGCCTTATTCTATGTACTCATAGCCTCTAGACTTGTTATATTTTTGGTCATTTGCTCCCTTTTCTGTGGTCTCACACATTATATTGGATGAAGATGATCTGGTAGTCAGCTTTCCTTTACTGTGGGAAAATACCTGAAGAATCTTCCCTATGAGAAGGGCTTATCTATATTTTTTGTTTTGGAAGCCCCATAAACACAGAAGAGAAGCATTTATGGTCACAAACAAAGGAATGCCAGAAGCCATTAGATATGAAAATATACATACATACATACATACATACATAAATAATATCTTCTCTTAGAGCTTTTAGAGGTAAAAAGTTTATTTTTGTATTTTGTAAGAAAACTAAAATTTCTCTTTGGCCTGACAATATTTTGATGTTTTAAACTTGCTTGCAATTTCTACCTGTGTTTTGAATTCACCTATGCCTGGCTATCCCTTACCAAATAACAACCCTCTCTAAAACCTTACTGGTGCCTCATAAATTCTGGCTCCTGCTGACCAAATAACAATTCTCTCTAAATCTCAGTGGCAGCTCATAAATTCTAATGTCTGGAGCTGAATTTATTTTCTACCTTGAAATGTTAGCCATGTAGATCCTTAATCTGCTCTTTGTCTTTGTATTATGATTGTCAAAATCTTGTTAGCTTTAAGTACCTTAGACACCCACCACCTTAGTAACTTTTTGTGCTATAAAAACTTTTTTCTGAAGATCAGGGTAATGATCTCTAGCATGGAATTATGTAAGAGACAGTCCTGGACAGCTTTTGTGTACACAATACAATCTTTTTTAAAAAAAAAGAGAGAGAGAGAGAGAGAGAGAGAGAGAGAGAGAGAGAGAGAGAATTTTTAAATATATATATATTTAGTTTTCGGCAGATACAACATCTTTTTTTTGTCTGTGGTGCTGAGGATCGAGCCCGGGCTGCACGCATGCCAGGCGAGCGCACTACCGATTGAGCCACATCCCCAGCCAGCCCACAATACAATCTTGATTTAATTTGATTTAAAATTTGAGTTGGTCGTCTTTTCTTTGTGTTTTGGTTTAACATTAACCTTTTTTTTTAACTTCACTGTAAATAAAACCAAAGAACACAAGAAAACTCCTGTAAATGAGCCAGGTGCATAAAAATAGTCATTCTTTATTGAAAGCACAGTATTCATTATAGAAATAATATAAGCTTAAAAATTAAAAGATCGCTCAAATATCAAGGGTGTTTAGGAGTTAGAAATTTTTTCTTTCAGAATATAGGTAGTAAAATAGGACAAAATAAAAGAACGTCTTATTTTATTCAATCCATGATGCACTTTGAATAGATAGCTAAAATGAAGGAAAAAAGAAATGTTTGCCAAATGCATATGCTTTGGGAACACTAAATTGTCATAATTTTCCTTCAGTTATTTGATACTGTGAAGAATGTTTATCAGAAATGATATAAGAATTAATATGTGTATGATAATTATAAGTGCATTACATTTTACCAAGAAAGTAGAAAGAGACAATTTCCATTGTCAAAATATATATATGAAACTAAAAGTGGTTTGGAGAAAATAAGGAAAATTTTCTTAGAACTGTTTAAAATTGGCTTGTTTGTTTATTCAATCAATGTTTACTTTGTAACAGACACTAAGATAGGTACATTAGTTATGATCTGTGACCAAATTATATTTCTTATACAATTATAAAATATTATACTTAAATTATTTAGAAAATTCTAAAATGCAATTGTATAGTATTTGTAATCAAGATAATAAAAAGTGAATTAAATAAATATTAATATTTATTTTACAGAAATAGAAACAATTAGAAGCAAAAATGGTATCAAGATAATAGGTTAAGATAAAGGTTAAATACTCCACTTAAAAACTAACTGCTGGACTTCCAATGTCATTCTGAAAGCTCATGTCATTTCATCCATCTGTATTCCTAGGAGTATATGAATCTTGACACCAAAGGCATACTGAAACCTAAATGCAGGCATTTTACACAGGTTAGACATGGATGTTGCTGTGATTTGAATGATGTTCCTCCAAAATTCATCTTGAAACTTAATTCCTGACATAATAATATTCAAAGTAGAGCATTTGGGAGGTTGTTAGGTTAATGAGGGCTCTTCTGTCATGAAAGATTAGATTTTTAATCAAATGGGCTTCACATAGCATTTGATTTTTTGTTTCACTTTTGCCCTTCACCTCCTGCCCTGGGCTCAGCAACAAAGTGCCATCTTGGAAGCAGAGACCATGCACTCACCAGATATCAAAACCTTGATCATCAGAACTGTGAGGAATAAATTTGTGGTATTTTTTATAGAAGCAGAAAATAAACTAAGACAGATATAAAAGCATATCAAAGAGATTATCAACTGAAAACAGTAATTGAGATGCCATTTTAAAAAGTATTATCATTATTCTTGTACTACCATAGTAATTAGCACAAAACATTTTCTTCTAATGTGTTTTAGTGTAAGGGTGTTATATTGTACCCATATTTTATTCCATAGTGGAGAGAGTCATTTGACTCAAGTCATTAGTTCAAATGCCTTCTGCATTTCTATGGTGTCTTGTAATGGAAAGAATAAAGTACTTCAATGAGAGAGAAGTGTCATTAGTGAGTAAAATATAGAAAACATTTTACAGAATTAATAGAAGGAAACAAATTTTGGCCTAACTTAATTGATAAAGATTTATTTCTATTATGTATTGTTTGATGCAGATATTGACAAATTCCAGACTCAGATATTGATAAATCCCAGACTCTGAAACTAAGTATGATATAGGTATTGTTATTAAAATGTCCTATGATTTAAGAATGAAAGCTTGAAGCAATCAATGATAAGACACAGGCAAGGGGATTACGAGAACCATAAAGAGATATCAAAAGAAATTTTAAGATCCGAGAAACTATAGAATTAGATGGTTGAGTAGCGTCATATGTTTTACCTTTGAGATTTCAGTTTTATTTAATCAATTGTTCAATAAATATTTATGAATGTTCACTATGTTCAAAATTAAAACCAAACCAAATGCTATGAGACAGGGGTTCAATGGGGGAGGGTAAATTCATTTTGACCATCTCTAAGCTATGGATATCCCCTTCACCTGGAGAAGTACCCTCACCAGCCCCCATTCTGCCTCTTTTCTTGTGTGGATTAAAGCTTTGCCTGTATACTTGACTTGATGTTTGTTTTTATTGACACCTAGTCAAAAGTCCCCACCACTGGCATCACTACCATTAAGAAAATGCCATATAGATGGTCAAGATGATCCACCAAAAAAAATTGTCCAGCTTTTTATTACATGGCTAGGAGTGGAGAAGTCCTGTATTTTTTAGAATTGAATACAGATGCTTCTTGATTTAGCATAGGATTTATCCTGATAAAGGCATTTCAGTTTGAAAATATATGTTGAAGATGGATTAAATACACCCAAACTTTCACACCATCAAAAAGTTAAAAAATTAGGTAAGTTGAACCATCATAAGTTTTGGGCCTGTCTGTACAATATACATTTAAGAGCTTTGAAATAAATCAGATAATTACTCAAACACACAGTAACAAACTATGATTACAATATAAAATATAAAACAAAGTGCCCTTGCTAAGTAGTAGTTAGCAATGGGCGGTGAAATGTAAACCAATAACATAGCAGGGACACAGAGTTTCTTTGAAATTACCTTTAGTGAACAATCAAGTAACTTGTTGAACAACAATAAGTGTACTAACTCTGAAAATAAACAGGCGGAAACAAAGGGAGCCAATTAAGAAATGTGACAAGAAAGGAAGATCAATGAGGCTAACTTTTGACAAGGTCTACTGAGGTCATTGTAAAGTTAGGATTTATGGCCATGGGTTTCTCAGTGTGTTTCAGAAGGGAAATTTCATGAATAGCACAGGCATGCTAAGATGAATGTTGCCTAGTCACTCACCCAAGCACTTGCATTGACATAATATTGACTTCAGCATGAACTCTCCTGGAATAAGATGACCAACAAGACAGTTCCATAGAGGACCAACTAGGGTCAAATACTCTTCTGCCCCATGTGAAGGAGAAGATAAACATCTGATTGGTAAAGACTGCGAAAGATGGAACCCAGTTCTTCCTGTAAGTGAAAAAACAGTAATAAATTTGGAAGCAGCATTGGTTCCTTTTTATCCTCTGCTCAAAGATGACCTACTCTCTTTTTTGAGAGTAACCTCTGTTTGACCCTTATATTACTTTCACTTATAATGAAGTTCTCCTGCTTGGTTTTTATATCTAACTTTAAATTTTCTTTCATTGGAACACAGAACTGAAGTTTGTAGCTTCAGCTCCCCACTCTCCTGTGATACCAGGTAGTATGAAAGAAAAGGATCGAAGATAACTTCTTTGGTGGGCTCTCAGAATATGCCCTTGAGTGGAAATGATGAAGTAAAGGTAAATATTATTGAGTGGGAGGGTACAAGGGGCATACATTGAAACTTGGGAAACAGTAGATGTCAGTTCATGACTATCTTGATAGCCATGGACATCGTTGGATTTTTCCCAAAATATTAGAATCCATCTAGGGGCTTTGAACAGGAAAATTGTATGTTCACTGCTACTTCTAGTTGCAGTATGAATTTAATGGGAGCCACAGTGAAGGTTGGGAAGCCTCCTCAGGACTGCACAATTTACCCATATCTGAGATGATGGCTTCTTTTACTATTTACTTGCAGTATTGTCAGAGAGAAGTGGGTAAAATTAGGAGATAATTTCTGATGGAATCCCAGCTGGGTTAGTTCTGGAAGAGAGAAAATCATGAAGATGACTTTTGACTTTCTAGCTGGAGAAGGCACCTGTTCTTTTTTTTGCCAATTATGGTAATTGAGAAAAAAGAAGGAAAGGCAGCTTGCAGCAGGGGAAGTTGAAGATTAATCACTGTTATTTCTCCCTATTATTGAGACTTTCATTTTAGAATACAAGAAAATAATATATAAATATTTAGAAGGTTGCAAGGTACAAGGACTTGGCACTCAAAGGGAGATCAGATGTGCAATGTTTGAAGTTTAGGGGTTGAAGATGTGTAGTAAGGGACTCAGAATTGAACAGGAAAGACCTGCAAGCTTGTCAGGAAGACATAGAAAGATTTAAGGAAGAGAAAGGACCAAAGAATATGAATGCAAATCTGAATGAAAACCAGGGAGGGGTGATTTCATAGAATGAGACATTATTTCTTCTTATCACATATTTTCTTAAAGTCTCAGCAGCTTTTGAAACAGCTACCTACTCTTTCCTGGAGAGGGCTTGATAAAGGTAGGAGGAGAAGAGATTAAGCCTACAGTTGGAGGGGCTGGTCTCTAGAAGAATGAGGCACTAACTCACTGATAATAGGTAAAAGGAATGGTTGCTAACATATGCAGGAGTGTAGACTACGGAATGACATCTGTCTTGCCTGCCAGGCGTCCTTCCTGATTATTTTGGCAACAGCGCTTTGAGGAGTGCCACCACTGGGAGTTTAAATGAGCTGCTTGCACTCTCTCTGACATCAAGGGAATGTGACCACATTTTTTTATGGTAATCAAATTACCATACACCCATGGCCATATTCATGATGCACACCTATACATGCAAGTGATTTCTTACTGGTTTTCAAGAAAAAAATGTGTGATTTACTCAACAAAATTAGCAGCAAACTATGGTCAAACTTCCTATTCCAAAACTCAATTACTATTTCTCCTTTTCTGTTCACTTACATTCTATTTCAGTTTCTGCTCTTTCCTGCTACCATAGTCCAAAATCTGGACATAACATCCTTTGCTCTCTGGACTCTCTGATCTTTCTCCCAGAATCAGAGGTTCACTGTTTGACAATCTCACTTAGCCCCTTAGTCTATGAAGTCCCAGAAGGACAGCACCCTCAAGAATCCAACAATAAATTAATCCACAGGAAAGCAATAACAGGCCTGTCTGTCAGAGTTTTCCCTATGTTAACTGCAGTCTTAAAAGTTCTTAATTGGGTTCTGAGATTCAAGGTCTCTGACTGTTCATTGCTAGACAAACTTATTAAAACCTTTATCTGTTATAATCAATACCAGATGACACTGTCTTCTACTCACTACTTGATGTAAATAAACACAGTGAATTGAATTCAATATTATCAATGTATACAAAAAAAATTGTTAAATATGCCTTTTTTCACAAATCCATCTTTTAACATTCACAACACTGTAAGGAAAAGGTCTTACTATCATTCCCTCTTACAGATTAGCAAATGAGGTGTTAAAAATTAGGTAACTTGCCCTGTCATGTACCTATTAAGTCAGTCGATTAATTTTTAAATCATTCAAGTCCTGATATGGTAAATTGAATAGTGTTCAAAAAAAAAAGTGGTTATAAGTTCAATTCACCCCAGGACAATAACCAGATACATTGGTATATGTTCAGATATTCGAGTATCAGTTTTAAGTACTTGTCCATTGAAGATAAAACGATATAGCAGCTAAATTTAGTGAAGCATGGATTTTAACCATAAAACAATCCTTTAGCAGTACAATTGAAAAAAAGAAAAAGAAAAAAAATCTGCTTCTCCAATTATTGACAGCCACCAGGAGGGTGCTTACATTTGAATTACAGCATGTCAGTTTTATTTTCTAAGTTGCAGAAAAAGTGCAGATTTTAATTAAGTTTAAAGTGTCCACCAGGAACAATAATATTATATGAGACATGGCCAATTGCATGTTAAGAAACATGGCATTTAGCTACTCTAGCCATTTTTATAGCTACTAGAGAAAAAAAGAGTGAAAAGCAATATGATCTAATGTATCTCTCATTCAGCAATGAATTATTGTCATTTTTGCATATGTATTAAATTATAATGGAGAGAGTAGGCTGTATACAGATTACAAGCATGATTAGATTAAGTAAATAATAGTATTATATAAATAATGAGGATTATTGATTATGATTTTACTTAAAGCAAATATGAAAAAATATTTGTTAGCACAAATTTTGCATAGTTCTCTTTAATGTGTGTGTTCTGAGTTCTATTCATATATTAAGATAATAAGTATTGAAAATTAGGTATGTGCTGGAATTTAGGATACCAGAGTTGAAGAATGTAGGATCTCCTGACTTCAGATGGAGGAATAAAATATTTTCTTTTTCTAAGTGAACTCTGAAGGACATTACGAACACGATTTAGATTACAACCACTAGGCCAGTTGAGACAGGGACCCTTAATTAGTTATCATTTACTGGTTTTCCCCTCCAGTCATTTATTCTTTCGGCTATTTGTTTATTGATTCCACCAAGAAATAATTACAGTAACAAATAGGAACCAGGTACTTCCTTTTCCCTGAATTATGTTAGATTTCTTAAGGGAAATCAGACATGTAACACAAAAATTTCAATCTAGGGAGATAATTTTAACTTTGACTTTTAAAATCAAAGGAGATATAAGAGGCAACACTTGATCCAGGTATTAAATGAGTAGGAGTACAACACTCAGCAGAGAATTTCAGGAAGTCTCTCACATGATAAGATATCAGCAGATATCAATTGAATGACTTCATTGCATAAATATTTTGGGGATATTATTATCAGGGAATACAAAGAAACTTATGTTTCAGAAATGTGGTCTATAACATTAATTAAGCAAGTAAACAAGTAAATTAAAATTCTGTGAAATATTGAAAAAGGAAGAATTAATTATGCAAGTGGCAGGATAACAGAAGGTGATGATGAATATGGGTCTCCCTTGCAGTGGGGGAAGGACATCCAAGAAGGAAAGTCACCCAGACTGGAAATATAGGGTAGTGTGAGATGACAAAGTATTCTAACCTGCTGGAGGACCATGTTCAAGGGAAAGAGCAAAAGACAAGAGTGTAATCGAATCTTGAATAACTTACTAAGAAGCCCTGAATCATTGGCCAGATTATCAGGAGCCTCTAAATTGAATATACTCTGCAAGGAACTGGGCATAAGATAATGCATAGCAATGCCTGAAGAAAAATGTTTGACTTCTGATCATATTTGTTTCATCTTATTTTTTTCTTTTGGGTATATTTTATAATTTCTGAAACATGATAAGTCACATATATAATTTATAAAGAAAAGAATACAAATACCTTGAAGGAAATTGAAGCTGATGGTTGTAGATGATGGGGGTTCATGCAAAGAGAGAAAGTGATAAAGACAAACATTTGCTTTGGAAGAAAACGCATAGTTAAGACAGAGGGAGGCTAGTTAGCAAACTGGTAGACTCAGAAGAACTAGTAGGGGTGTGAACTAATTTGGATTTGTTAGAATTGGAGACAGATTTTAAAGCATTATATTCAAGAAATGATCAAGGATGCAAGTAACAGTCTTGATTGACTAGATAACCAGCTCATTCTCTGGCCACTTGTCAGGCCCTGGATGCTCTGGGCCACACTAACAGTGCTGCATTCAATCCTCTTAGTGATGAGCAGATTACGATTTTTTATATAAAAATTAGGTTTAAAGAAGTTAAAAATTTCATAAAAAGGTACATAGCTGGAAAGAGGCAATTCTTGACTTTAAAACAAGGTTAATAAGACACTAGAGCCATAAGTTAATAAAACTCCAGAGTCAAGCAGTTAATCACTTGCCTCTGAAGGTGGAAAAGTCAGGAAGAAAAAGGAAAGCAGGAAATTGATGCAGAAGACAGGGGTTGGTATGAGAGTGTAAATTTTTCTAAGGATTTTCATCTGTATCTTGAATGGTGTTGAGAAGTCATGAAATACATTGTCCAGGAGATAAATATTTAAACCCATCACCTAGTGATTCCAAACATAGTCCAGAAAAGTTCAAAGTTCTACAAGTTAAGGGTACATTATTAAGAATTATGATTCTTATACTTATTCGTATCACGTAGAACCATGAAACAGTCACAAACTTAGATTTGATAATGAAGCAGCAGTTGAAAAATATGTATTTTGAAACACAATGCCAAAAAAATAGACAACAAAAGTACAATTATATAATAATTTCCAGTTTGGGAAGAACTTTAATATTTGATTTTAAGTATGATTTAATGAAAATATATCACAGTTTGCTAAATTAGTTCAATGTCATTTTCAAGAAAAAAAAATGCTGCAACTTTCAACAAAACTAAACAGAATAATGGAATTATTTCTATTTACTTATAACTCAAGGTTTTTTCCTTTAGTATTATCAAAAAATTAGAGAGATTCCAAAGTTAAAAAGACCACCCTAACAAACTTGGCAATCATCTTTTTCTTTGTTTAAGAAGGTATAATTTTCAAGTTGGGTGAAACTCTTGGGATGCTACCAGTGGCATTTTGATATAAGAGGGAGTTAATGCTACTGAGGGACCTCAAAATCACCTTCCTCCTGATTATCTTGGGGTTTTAGAGCTCATGGATATTTATGTTTCTTAAAGGGGATGACTGCTGGTGGTCAGAGATATGCAGATGTGGCAATCCTGAAGGACTCAAATCACACTCAAGGGAAGCAAACAAGATAGTTTTCTTTAAAAATGGTTTGTGGTTTTTTAAGAGATTTTAGGAAACATTCCACAGTATTGATTGAGGTAAAGAAATAGATATGCAGAATACCAGATACCATGAAAAAGGAAGTTAAAAAAATAAACCTATTTAATTTTAGAGACAATTAGCAATTAAAGCAAATTCGGACAAATAATGCAACCACAAACACACAGATACACAGAGTCACACACAAACTGCCCCCATGGTGTGCACATTACTGTTCAGTTATTCTAGAGCTAAAAGTAGAGAGAATTTAAGGAATCCTGTTTCACCCAATGATATGTTTATCCCAGAAGATGGAGATTATAGAGGATAAGAAAGCTCATTATAGTTCTTATTCCACAGATATGAAAGGCAAAATTGAATTTCTTTAAGCACAATGTGGGCATATTGTAACATAATAGTGAGAATATTCTTACCTACATTTCTTATTTGTGGTTAGTTAATGCTCATTAGTTAAAATCATACACTCTAAAATGCTTTCATCCCTTTGAAGCAACAGATTTCATTTATTCCTGGCAAATCATCAATTTGTATCCCTCTTGAAACCCATTCTTAATATTTTACTTGATTAAATATTAAGTAATTTGAAAATTGTGCTAAACTCACCAATAGTGACACCTATTGGTGGGATGTAATTATAAAACGGATATTTTTAACCTACAAATAAAAATAGTTAACTTTATTCATAAATTAGAATTGTTAAAATTTTGATGTTTATTGTATCATCATAATGGTTGGAATATTGTTAATTCTCAGAATAAATATACCGAAATGATCCAATTCTATTAATTTTGATATAGTTTTAAGCTTTCGTTGTATCACCATAGCTAATGCTTCTTTTCTATCTCATGGGAGGACGTTATTTATACGATTCATATCAGCTGTGTTTTGGCAGATTCTGCACCTCCTCCCCAGTTTTTCCTGGGGAAGAGTGATTTCTAAATGCAATTAGATTATTGCCTTATTTACTCATTTAGTGTAAATGAATGAAAAAAATGTTTCCTAGTGAGAAAATGCCTACAAATAAGAAACTCTTCATTTACTTCCAATATCAAAGATAAATAGGTATATGATATTGGTTGTGTTAAACTTTAAAACACAAACTACTGTAAACATACTGTATAGATTACTTAAATTGCTATAATGTGCCACAATCAAGCTTGAACTTCAAAATGTAACTATGGTATATAGTTGACATACACATATTGTTATTTTTGTTTTGCTTTGTTTTAGGAGCCTCTAGTGAGAACTTAATGAAACAAATATGTGCAGTTATATTAATTGCTTTAATTTAGTTCCTCACCTGCATTTTTAATTACATTTGCAAGGCAAAACAACACAGAGTCAGATAGAGTCGCACAAACTTTGTAAATATATCTTTTACTACTAATTTATTATCTGAAATAGATTTAAGCATCTTTATCAAAGAAAAATTAAAAGACACTTCCTAGGGCCAATAACAAGAATAGTGAAGAAGTGGTGAATTAAGCAGGATCAGGAAAAGATTTTCTATGAGATTGGTGGTCACAATATTGTACATGCCTGCATCCCAGACAATACACTCATTTCTTCCCTGATTCATTCAGTCTTGCTGCTTCAAAATGTTATTTGCTTAGTGAGGGTATCTCAAAAAACTGGCCATTGTATCTGGTAAGAATGCATTCCTCTATATAACTGCTTTCTCACATGTAATTTTTCAGAATATATTTTGCAGTATATCCAGTCAGATGCTATGCAATAGTTTTTCAAAATATAGGTTAGTACTTAATTTTAATACTTAGGCAGAAAAATATTCTGATTGGAATAGTTGAGTAGAAATATACCATAATAATTTGGGGGAGTTCTCAGGATCTTTATTGAAGGAGCAATGACATTACTATTTAGTACAGAATCAACACCATCAGATAGGGATTTACCCATAAAATATTTTTTTTTCCCAGAGCAACTTTGGATACTTTAACAACAACAAAAAATAAATTGTGCACAGCATACTTCTGGTTTAATTTTTTAATTTTTCCCCACAGAACAGCTTCTAATAGGGCCTAATATGATGTCTCTCATCCTAGGCTACCATTTCTAGTCCAGTTTGGTCTGAACTGGTAAGACCCTGATAATAAAGATAATCCTTGATAATTTTTGAGAAAATATTACATGTTTTTTACATGTTAAGGGTGACTGCAGGGGATTTTTTTCATCCTGCTTCTATGGAGGCTTTGCCTTCTTCAAACAACCTGCCTTACAGTTGAACATTATCAATTCAAGTTTCTTTGGATAAAAGGCACAGAAAATGCCTTTTCCCAACTTAAAGCTAACAAATTTTTCCCAAAGTCAAAAGAAAAATATGAAAGATATTCTATTGCTGTTATTTCTGAATTGGTTGGGAGAAAAATCATATCCCAAATAAACCACAAACACACACACACACACACACATATACCAAAAATAATTTTTTTCTGAAATTATATGCTACCCTGCCTATAAGTAGAAATCTTATCCCTACTATATACTAACCATATACAGATTGTTTCTAGGGTATACGGAATGTTGATAATCCTGAGAGCTGAATAACTATGTTCAGCGGCCTTAGAAGTGAGAATAACAAGAATAATTTCCCATTGTGCCTTGCAAAAAAAGGAAATAAATTGTTTAAGTATGAGAAATAAGACAGATATTTTGTATTTCATAGCTAATATTTGTATAGTACTATGATTGCCTGTGCTCTAGGCAGGATAGTGGACCCTTCTTCCTCTAACTACATCTTGAGTGGCTCAAATGCTCTCAGATGTAAATCTTTCTCCATAATTTTAAACTCTACAAACGGTTTCAGATAGCTTCCTTTTTTCATTTCAAATCATGTATTTCTTCATTCTTAAATATCTTCTACAGTCTATATGTCTGACTACCTGTTTATGTTACAAGTATGAAAACAAACCCTGTAAGTACTGATATAAGGCTACAATGAAATCAGAATTCAGGGACATAAATAAATGAAAATGTGTCAGTGTGATCTCAGTAAGAATGGCTTTGTCTTATTTAACTTTATTTAGGCAACACATAGTGTTCTCTATCCTATTAGTTATTTAATAAATTAGTTATTTAATAAATCAGTTATTTAATAAATTTAATAAATTATTAGTTACTTAATAAATTAGTTATTTAATAAATATAATTAATTAAAAATACATGGTCATGTCTGCTGAAATAGATATATTCAACACTATTAGAGCACTGAAGAAGAACCAATCAATTGCCTGGGGTTCCAGGATAGTTTTCACATTTGAACTGAAAGGTGAAGAGAAGTGTAAAACAACTATGCTAGACATGGGGAAAATAATGAGACACTTGTTTTAGAAGACAGGTGTGTCCTAAAATGCTCAATCAAATGACACCTGAAGGCACAAATTTTAACTTTTGTAAGAAACATGTTGTTTATCAGATAGCATGAGGAGCTTCTTGGCCTTCTTGGTAAGTTGATTCACAACTAAACATTTCTTCTAGATGATATAGTGGTCTCTGATACATAATGAATAATTAGGTTTTTGATGCAGTACACAAAGGGTGAGAGAAAAATTGAGTGGAGATGCTCAAAATAAGCCACTATTTATTATTTTGCAGTGAATTCAATACAAAAATCAATGAACAAATTCACCTGTGGCTTGACATTTTTAAAAGTTTACATACTTTTTTAAAGAGAGAGAGAGAAAATTTTTTAATATTTATTTTTTAGTTTTCAGTGGACACAACATCTTTATTTTATTTGTATGTGGTGCTGAGGTGAACGTGCTACTGCTAAGGCACATCCCCAGCCCAAAAGTTTATATTTTTAAAATGTTTATTATGTACGTATTCTTATCCAGTTTAATACACATCAGCCCTTAATAGACACATGTCAAACTATATTTCAGGCCCTTATGATTTCTAAAAGTTGAAAAGAAGTAACAATGGCCTTATAAAGTAAGCTTCATAAATAGGATTTATAGCTTAGGGTAACAAATTTTGGGCCAATAAAGACAGATTTCTTTTTATGCTAGTTGTACATTCTAACTTGCAGAGTAAAAACATGCCTTAGTAACAAAAATAAAATGTATAATTCATATGTTTAAAAAACTCTTTAACAGCATATTTGTAGATGCTTAATTTTACCAGCTCTAGACAACTAAAGGAGAGTGCACAAAAAAATAAGATGTATCTGTTAAGAAGGAAATTTCAAACAGAAGCAAAACATGGGGAAATGAAGGTTGAGAAATTCATTATTAAAATGGCTTAGAGGTTCCCATTGCATTCAGTAGGAGATAAAAGTAAAATTCATAGCAGTTGATTCTTGAATACATATCATACTCAAACCTACAGAAGACAACTAGTTGGGAAGTCACATCTCTCATGGCACAAGGATCACTCAATGCAATTTAAACTCAGCCATCTTGCTGGGATGGTAGTTTCATAAACTTCAAAAGGTTGAAATTATGTAACTGGTAGCTAAACCTGTGGGATTCTAATTTCTAAACAATTTTAGCATTGTGTAGACCGATTTAGGGTAATTATTATGTTCCATAGGGTTGCACAAAATTCCCTAGTGGAGCTGAAGGGTAACACCGGGGAGTGAATGGGCAGGATGGTGGTGGATCCAGGATGATACCTTGTATATGGTGAGACAGTGCAGGCAGCTGCCAGGGAAAGTGCTCAAGAAATGATACTCTTCCTTTATTTTATTTGTTTCTTAGTTTATTCATATACCATTTTTCCCAGGGAAAAAAAAAGAAAAAAAAAACTAAAATAGCTTGAGAATATGCATTTGCATCTGCAGGATTAAGAAAAGATGAAAAATGAGAACACTAGAATATTTAACGAGAATTAAACGTTGGGATGAGGGAGATTAATGTGGAGTCTATGTGCAAATTGTGGCATAAATTTGTGAGTTTTTTGCAGCAAGTGCAAAGGAGAATATGTTTACTTATATGGTTGAACATTTTCATATCTTAATGTTATTTGTGTCAAAAGTCCATCTCACTCCAGTAAGATTGGCAGCCATTCGGAAGTCAAACAACAACAAGTGCTGGCGAGGATGTGGGGAAAAGGGTACTCTTGTACATTTCTGGTGGGACTGCAAATTGGTGCGGCCAATTTGGAAAGCAGTATGGAGATTCCTGGGAAAGCTGGGAATGGAACCACCATTTGACCCAGCTATTGCCCTTCTCAGACTATTCCCTGAAGACCTTAAAAGAGCGTACTACAGGGATACTGCCACGTCGATGTTCACAGCAGCACAATTCACAATAGATAGACTGTGGAACCAACCCAGATGCCCTTCAATAGATGAATGGATAAAAAAAAATGTGGCATTTATACACAATGGAGTTTTACGCAGCACTAAAAAATGAGAAAATCATGGAATTTGCAGGGAAATGGATGGCATTAGAGCAGATTATGCTAAGTGAAGCTAGCCAATCCCTAAAAACAAATGCCAAATGTCTTCTTTGATATAATGAGAACAACTAAGAACAGAGCAGGGAGGAAGAGCAGGAGGAAACGATTAACATTAAACAGAGACATGAGGTGGGAGGGAAAGGGAGAGAAAAGGGAAATTGCTTGGAAATGGAAGGAGACCCTCATTGTTATACAAAATTACATATAAGAGGTTGTGAGGGGAATGGGAAAAAAAACAAAGAGAGAAATGAATTACAGTAAATGGGGTAGAGAGAGAAGATGGGAGGGGAGGGGAGGGGGGATAGTAGAGGATAGGAAAGGTAGCAGAATACAACAGTTACTAATAGGGCATTATGTAAAAATGTGGATGTGTAACTGATGTGATTCTGCAATCTGTATTTGGGGTAAAAATGGGAGTTCATAACCCACTTGAATCTAATGTATGAAAGATGATATGTCAAGAGCTTTGTAATGTTTTGAACAACCAATAAAAAAAATTTTAAAAAAAGAAGTAGTCCGAGCATTCCTAACACTAGCCCTTAATATACATATTTATCATATGAGCAAGACTGTGAAATGTAGTGAAGTTCCTCAAATCCTGTTGTTTTATGAAAAGGGAGGTTACATGAGGAATAAAGGTGAAGTATCACATGGTGGCTTACTTTCCTACATTTTCTGGTACTAGCATCCGAGAGAGAGCACCATTTAAAACAGTTGATCAGCAATTCAGTAGTGCATATTTTAGGAATGTACCCAGGTCATTACAAATGTGGTTCATACATACGTAGTTAATAATGGGAAATATGCTTTGTCACTGAATTTTTGCAGTAACTAAAAATCAGCAGCTGTGGAAAATTAAGCTGAGTTTTGATTCAACCTCAATTATAAAACTATCAGAGTCACACTCAAATAAATGCACATAGAAATAGTCTTGATTGGACTTCAAAAGATTAGCAACATTAACTTTTTTGTGTATTGTGTACATCCATATATCTTCTATTAAAAATATAAAAATTTTGCCATTCAAATATTTATATAGTTATCTCTGCATTCATTCACTCATTTGTTTAATAAATATTTATGAGAGCAACTACATACCAGGCACTATTTCAAGTGCTTGAGGTATAGCCATGGACAAAACAGGTAAAGATCCCTACTTCCATGGATATTGCATTCTAGCAAGTAGATCATCAATGAACAACAAATAAAAATTATGAGTTAAAGATTTTTCATAAATACTGTTGGAAAACAGAAATAAAGCATGATTAGGACCAGGGCTACAACATTAAATAGAGTAATTACAGCAAGTCTCACACTGAGGAGATGGAGCACAGAGTGGAGGACAGACAGTAAGAGGGTGTATTCTGGTAAATGTCATGCAATGCACAGGAAACAAGGTGATATGGCTCTCAGGTAAACATGCTTGTAATACAGGCCATGTTTCTAGAGTTGAGTCTAACAAGGAATAAGAAGTCTCACACATTGCCTAGGACACATTTATTCTATATATATGTATATATCTATCTATCTATATCCAATTTAAGTAAGAATTACAACTTGTCATCAGTTAGATATGTTTCTAAGAACACTAATAGCTCTTATGACCTCTAAAAACTAGTGTTTGTGAAATAGGTAGATATGAACTAAACATATATATCCTTACACCTTTATAAGATACCCTCAATAACTTTTAATTTAAAAGGTACATGGCAAAAAAACAAACTTACATGGTTTAGTCATAAAGTTAAATAAAATAAGCAATAAAAATTAAAATTTCTGGTGTAATGACAATTCAAACTAAATTATATCCTATAAAGTTAGCAAAAAAGTGATTTCATAAGAAATATAATTAGTATTTAGAGGAATTATCATTATAATTTTGCAGTAGGCTTATTCTTGTGTAAAGATGGCACATGATTGGCTTTTTATTCTGCCATCTTTGCTCTTGTTATTACATATACTTTCCTATCACTTTATCTTTCATTGCAATTCATAAAACCTTCTATATCAAAATTTTAATCAAAATTAAAAATAAACAGTGTTCCAAAAATGCATTCCAGTGTATTTTTTACAGCATCCTAAGGTTGGTGATGTTTGTCTTCCTAAATATGCCACTGGGTAAATGGAACTGTTCCCTCTACAGCTGCACTGGGCTAACAAGAGTAAGCAGAGATTAAGATCTACCCTGTACTCAGCAAGGATACAAAACATGTATCTGTCAAAAAACTTGTATCCAGAATATATAAAGAACTGAATGACTCACTAATAAGACTACACAGAACCATCAAAGTATCTAAAATATCAAACTATCTTTAATGAGACACTACATAAAAAAAAAAAAAACTATGTGTAGGGCTGGGGCACAGAGGTGGAGCACTTGCTTAGTATGTGTGAGGCACTGGGTTCAGTCCTTAGCACTGCATAAAAAAATATATAAAATACAATAAAAATTTTTTTAAAAAGACTTAGACATGGAGCAAGTAAGCAAAAGAAAATATGTTCCATATCATTGTTTTTTAGGAAAATAATTAAAATTACAACTAGATATCACTACACTCATATAAAAATGTCAAAAAATTTAGAAACAAAACAATAATGTCAGCAACATGACTACAAAATTCTGGCAAGGAAGCAGAGCAACTGAAACACTATCTCGAATATGCTGATGGGCCTGCAAAGTGGTACAACCACTTCAAAAGGCTTTTTGGTGATTTCATATAAAGTCAAACATATACTTACCATAAGATCCAGCTCTTAAAATGTAAAAAGCAAAGTATATGTCAATACAATTGTTTATAGAGACATTACATATTACAGCCCCAAATTGGAAATAACCAAATACCCATTAACTGATAAATGCACAGTTAATTATATTTTATACAATAGAAAACTATTGAGCACTATAAAGAAACACATAGCTTACACATGCATCAAGTCACACATTTTTGAAACATGCATCAAGCTTGACGAAAGAAGCCAGATACAAGATTTCACACTGTATGAGTCATTCCAATGACATTCTACCAAAAGGCAAAACTATAGAAATATAAATCTCCCCAATGGTTATTATGGACTGAGGATAGGAAAAAAGATATAATCATAAAAGTTATAAAAGGAAACAATTTAATGTGATGGAAACATTCATATTCTATATCTACATTCAGGTAGTTTTCTACATACATTTGTCCCAAATGGCCAAACTACACAACCTAAAAAGGGCAGATTATGTTGTCAGCAATTTATACCTAAACAACCACAGTTAAAAAACAACATCCCTTCTTTCAAAAAAAAAAGTCATATAGTTTCTATTATGTATGATAAAAATGTGCTGAAAAAGAAATTAGAAAGACCTCATATATTGGAATGATGGAGTTGAATAGTTTAAGATTATTAATTATGAATTCTTCTCAAACTGATCATGAGATCAAATACAATCTATCAAAATCTCAAACTTGTTTTTGATTTTGTTTTCTCAGTGTATATGGGAACAGAGTGAAGAGATTGACAAGCTGGTTTTTAAATTTATAAGGAAATGGGAAATGTAAAGATACTTAGAAGACACTGGAAATAATGAAGAACAACACTGGAGGATGTACATTTACAAATATTAAGAATTACAAATCTATTGGATCTAATCAATGTGGCATTTATGCTAGGATAGATAGACTACATTTGTAGAATTGAGAATCAAGAAAAAAGCTATGCATATACAAAATACATGACTGCAAAATAATGCAAATACAAAGTAGTTAGAAAATGATGACCCTTCCAATTAATATTACTGGCTTAATGGAGATATACTTATGGGGAAAATATGTTTGTCATTATCTCACACCATACAACAAGTAATTTCAAGGTGTCTTATAGTTCTAATGTGAAAGTTGAAACAATAAGATCTCATAAGAAAGCACAGGAAAATAGCTTCATATATATGTAGATGTTCCTTCAACATGATACAATAAGCATGAACAGTAAACATATTGAAAATAACAACATAAAATCTATAAAGTTCTAACCAATAAAATACCTCATTAAGAGAACGCAGTGATGAGTTCACAGTTCTGAGCCACATACTCAAAAGATTTGCAACATATATTCTGCAAAATCTCAAATCAAATATATCTGCAAATCAGAAAAATGGAAACAAATTAACTAATAATTAATTAATTAAATTAACTAAGATCCAATAGGGCATAAAATGTTGCTCAACGCCATTAATCACCATTAATCATTAACAATATGCAAAGTCTAACCCTAAAATGACAAAACAAACTGAATAACCTGGACTAATTTAGAAACTCTTCAGTAAGCATTAGCAATGATACAGAGCAACTGGATTTTTCATAACTTACTGATGAAAACTTTAAGGCATTTCATACCCCATTGATACTGATAATAGGAGAACCATAGCATCAAGAGAAGAAAAAATGGGACAATTTTCTTGCACAGAGATGAAAAACAAAAGTATTAGTGTAAGGATTCATTAAAATGCCTGACACAATTATCTGATAACAACTCATGTAAATAAGAGTGATCAAAAATATTTCTAAACGTTACATGCCCACAGATTTGGCACTTTTCAAATACATGAATATACATGGGGGTATCTATATACTTTCATACTTATATTAATTCTTGTTAAGTATAATACTCATAATATGTATTAAGTATAAGTATTATAATACTTGAAAAGCATATGCAAGTACATATAAAATGTATGTAAGTATGATGCCTATAAAATGTATATGATTATATATTTATACTTATACTTTTATATAGTCATGTATATTTTTAGTAGTTCATCTGTAAAACAAAGTCTTCAATTATGTAAGCATACTAAAACCTAATAAAATCATTCTGCTACTGCTGCCTCTGGCAATAATTTCAAATACTCTGACTCTGTAGAGTTAGAAATGGCCATGCATTATTCATCTAAGAAATAAAGAAATTGTTTCAACAGTTTGTTAATCGTGTGGAAGTTCTACTGAGCTATGTTTAAAAATCCCAGGATAGTGATCAGTTTATCTTTGTGTAATATATTCTTGAAGCATAGCTAAAGGCAAGTTAGTATTTTATTCTTATGAGGATTTAAACATTATACATCAAAGGATTGGTAGGCAGGTACTTTATTCTGGCAAATAGATCAAGAAAAAAAAAAACAGAAGTGTGATTAGAGGAAATTCCAGGCTAGATGGCCATAATTACAACAACTAAAAAATGATCACTCATCAAAATGACCTTCACTTAATCTATGTGAGGAAAAACACTGTGATATATTTTCTAAACTTTCCTTGCCCTGATTTTATAAACTGTATCCATTACAAATATAGTCATAGAACCAACTTCTTATATCTCACAGAAAGAAAAAAATCTCTTTGAATCATGTCCCTAAAAAAAGTAAAGGTTTCAATCATTTGTGCATCACATGATAACTGATAGCTGTCCTTCACTTTCTAAAAATATTTGCTAAATTCAATACTTAGCAAGAGCATTCTCAACCTACTTATCCTTCTGCAATGCAAGGCAAGGAATCAACATTATATGATAAATCAAAGTGAAACTAGCATCTTTGTACCATTCCCAAGGTATCATATCAAACTAATATATTTTTACATCAAAGGGATTATAATTTGCCAACTATATCCTTTTACATCTTGATGGATAAGGACAGAGTTAAAAATCACACTTAGAGATTGACATCTAACATAGACTGGAAAATAACATATGAATATTATCTGAGCTTCAGGTAGAGGCCAGTGAAAGGTGAATTTCCTTATTCAGCATTTCTGTTGTGAAATCATCTATGAAGTAATGGCAAAAGTGACCAGAAAATTGAGAGGCAAATGCTAATAAAATGGACAAAATTGAAGAATTTCATGGTACATAGACAAGAATGTCTACTGTGAATAATATAAACAATTAATCATTAATAAGAAAAATGTACAGAATATATCATTCCTAGGTCTTTCATTTGAAATGCTTAAAGCCTTAATATTCCTGTGACAAATAAGAGACTACCACAGGTAATTTGGGGTTTGAGAGACAGAAATACTCTGTGCATCAAAAGTAATTTTGCAATGCAATTCTAGTTGTTATTTATAGGGTAACTTAAGGTAAAAAAAAAAGTAATTCTGCTTCCATAGCTCACATATAACAATTTATGAAACAAGAACAACTTTTGATTTAGAAAGCACTTAATGCTCATACTTTTTTGTTTTTTATTGTGAGCTCCTTACCCTCTTTAGGTTAAGCCAGTAAGTTCCTTTTTTTTCCTCCTATTTTATAGATTTATCTGTTTCATAAGCCAAACTTGAATATTAATAGATCTGGCAATAATTGTTGTATACCTTTTTTCAAATAAAATGTCTATTGTGAAATAAAATTAACATGAGATGCCAATTGCATATAGCATTGTGAAAATATCTTTAAATGCAATATTTATCTAAGGAAGAAGCAACAGGCACTTAGACTCTTCTGGCTGAAGAGCAATTAATGCACACAATAGGAAGGAAATTTGGCAATATTTGTCTAATAACATAAGAGCATATAAATTTCGATTGACTACTTTCATATCAACATAGTTAAGGAAAATATCAAGTTGCACAATACTATATAGAACAGGAATTAATAATTGTGTGTGTGTGAGTGTGTGTGTGTGTGTGTGTGTCTGTTGTATGTCATTAGAAGAATGTAGTCACCAGGGAGAGGAAAGAGGAGGGAATGAGAAATAAAATTACCAAAGTTATGTTATGTGCATGAATAAATATGTGACAATGAAATCCACCATTATGTATACTTGTAATACACCAATAAAATTTTTTTTTAAAATGAAGTCAACCTAAATTTCAAAAAGTTACTTAAATAAGAAATAGTGTACTTTTATACTATGATAAAAAGAAATAACTATAAATTATATGTAACATACTATGCATTATTGTGAAAGTGTTTTGAAATAAAAAAATTACAAGAGGATACAATTAGAATGTGAAAATTTGATTTTTCTTTAAAATATTCTCAAAAATACTTGATAAACATCTATGATCATTACATAATTATCATTTCTATCTATGTAATAAAAACTCCGAAATTGAGGAAAGAAAACATCTTTCCTATTCTGATTAAGGGTACTTACTAATAACACGAATCATAACTAATGGTGGAATGTTGAAAGCTTTCCTCTGTCATAAGGAAATAAGATAGTGGCCACTTTCACACTTCCATTCACTCACCATTATATCAATCATTTTTGCCTGTACAATAAACCAGAAAAAAATGAGCAACATAAGTAAGAACATCAAAGAAGATTAAATTAAATGAGAGCTGCTCCATGTTTAAAAGACTGATATCTGCTGAGAGCCAGAGGAGTCTGTATGGCCCCTGGCATTTTGCCAACAGTATTGACAGGCAAGGCATTACTATCCGCCTCTGCCGCTACTTTTGAGTTCTCGCACTACTTTCGAGCTCTCCTGGGGATTTCCAGGGACCATACAGACTCCGCTGGCTCTCAGCAGATATCTTAAAGACATCAATGCTACCTAAATCGATCAATAGATTTACTTTACCAAATCTCAAAATTTAAATTTTTTTATTGGCTTATTTACTTATTTTTATTAGGTATATATGAGAGAATGCATTTTGATTCCTTGTATACAATTGGAGCACAACTTTTCCTTTCTCTGGCTGTACACAATGTAACATTGCATCATACATACATCATAGGTACACGCAAATTTTGCATGTGGCAAAAATTTGTTCCCAAAATGTAGGCTCTCTCTTCACCTCATTGATTGTAACACGTTCTCAGCAAAATAAACAGACAAAAGAAATTAAAGGGATGAAAATAGGAAAAGAAGAACTCAAACTATCATTATTTGCTGATGACATGATTCCATACTTAGAGGATCCTAAAAACTCCACCAGAAAACTTCTAGAATTAATGAATTCAGTAAAGTAGCAGGATATAAAATTAATAACCATAAATCAAATGAATTTCTATACATCAGTGATTAATCCTCTGAAAGAGAAATTAGGAAAACTACCCCATTCACAATAGGCTCACTAAAATACTTGGGGATCAACTTAATAAAAGAGGTGAAAGACCTCTCCAATGAAAACTACAGAACACTAAAGGAAGAAATTGAAGTAGACCTTAGAAGATGGAAAGATCTCCCATGCTCTTTGATAGGCAAAATTAATACTGTCAAAATGGCCATACTACCAAAGTGCTATAAAGATTCAATGCAATTCCAATTAAAATCCCAGTGACATTCCTTATAGAAATAGAGAAAGCAATCATGAAATTCATTTGGAAAAATAAGAGACCTAGAACAGCCAAAGCAATCCTTAGCAAGAAGAGTGAAGCAGGAGGCACCACAATACAAGACCTTAAACTATACTACAGAGCAATAGTAAAAAAAAAAAAAAAAAAAAAAAAAAAAACCAGCATGGTATTGGCACCAAAATAAACTTGTAGACCAACGATACAGAATAGAGGACACAGAGACTAATCTTCATAATTACAGTTATCTCATACTAGACAAAGGTGCCAAAAACATTCATTGGAGAAAAGATAGCCTCTTCAACAAATGGTGCTGGAAAAACTAGAAATCCATATGCAGCAAAATGAAACTAAAACCCTATCTCTCACCATGCACAGAACTCAAAGTGGATCAAAGACCTAGGATTAGACAAGAGACCCTGCACCTAAAAAAGAAAAATGTAGGCCCAAATCTTCATCAGGTCAATTTAGACTACAACTTCCTTAACAAGACTCCTAAAGCACAAGATATAAAATTAAGAATTAATAAATGAGATGGATTCAAACTAAAAAATTTCTTCTCAGCAAAAGAATTAATCAATGAGGTAAAAGGAGAGCCTACATTTTGGGCATAAATTTTTGCCCTTTGCAAGTCCAAATTTTTTTTTTTTTAGGGAAAATGACAAGTGAATTTTAAAGTATATTAAACATCCCACTGGTAGTATTGACACAGGCCTGTAATTTCAGCAGCTGGGAGGCTGAGGCAGGAGGATGGAGAGGTCAAAGCCAGCCTCAGCAAAAGCGAGGCACTAAGCAATGCAGTGAGACCCTGTCTCTCAATAAAAATACAGAATAGGGCTGGGGATGTGGCTCAGTGGTCAAGTGCCCCTGAATTCAATCCTCAGTGCCAAACAAAAAAATCCCAAAATATAAAAAATAATCCTGAATAAGGACAAACTAGGAAAACTTACTTGACCAAATATTAAGGCTATTATAATAAAGTTATTAATATAGTGTAATATTATTGCAAAACATGGTAAATGGAACAACCAATGTCCAGAAAGAAATCCACAAATAGAGATACTTACTCATAAAGAAGGAATACTTGCTTAAGGATATGGAAAAAGTAGAAAGGACATTATTTTTTTTAATGAAACAATTGAATAATAAGAAAAAAATGCATTTTAATCTTTAAATCACATCTACGGAAATGATTGGGAAAAAAAATGTGCTTCCAAAAGACAATACGAGCCAGTTGCAGTGGTTCACTCCAGTATCCCCAAGGGCTCAGGCAGCTGAGGCAGAAGAATCAAAAATTCAAAGCCAGCCTCAGCAATTTAGCGAAGTCTTAGGCAACTTAGTGAGACTCTATCTCAAAATAAAGAAAAAAAAAGAGGCTGAGGATGTGGCTCAGTGGCAAAGTGCTCCTGGGTTCAATCTCCAGTATCAAAAACAAAAAGACAATATGAAAGAATACTTTCAGGATAATGGAAAAATATTTCCTCAACAGATAATAAAAGCATGAATTATAAATAACTGTTAACAGAGTACTTTAAAACCACACACTGTCTTCCAAAAATAGACACAATTGAATGAAAGACCAAGCGGGAGATTGGCAATGCACGTAACTATCAAGGCCTGAAAAGGAGAACTTATAGTAAACTCAAAGATATAAAAGACAACCAAGTAGAAAATGCATAACAAACTTCAACAAGGACTTTTCACAAAAGGGGACATCCTAATATAAAGAATAAATGAATGAAGGGATTCCTTGTAGTTGTCAAGTAGGAATAAATTTAAAATGCTATCAGCTACCGTCACCTCAGTTTGCTAGGATGAAAATGCCAACGTCAAGGAAACGATGGAACAAACTGGAACTATCATTGCTAGTGACTAGGATTTAAAATTGTATGAGCATTCTCAAATAATATTTAGTATTATTTTATTAAGTTAAAAAATGCAAACCCCATGGCCTGGAAACTCCATTCCCTAGGATACTATTAAAAAAATGTTAATACATGGCACCATTATACATGTAAAGCAGTTGTACTTTAATTGCTAAAATGCAGAAACAACTAAATAGTTGATGTATACTAGAATGGATAAGTTTTCACTTACATGATGAAATGCTATAGAGCAACGAAAATGTGAAAACTTCTGCTGCATGAAACAGTATGTGTGAATCTTACAAATGTGACACTGAACAAATTAAGTGAAACAAAGCAAATTGTGTGTGATAGGATTCCATCTGTGTAAAGTTCAAAGAGGCAAAATCAATGTGTTACATTAGAAATTAGGATGGGGCCACCTTTGGAGAAAGGTAAAATAGTGGTTAGGAAAGTTCACCAGGGAGGTTTCCGGGACTAGTTTTTTTTTTTTTTTTTTCCAGTTTATTTATTGCTCTAAATGCAGATTAATAAGCACATTCATTTAATGATAATTCATCAGATATCTATATTTCAATTTGTAAATTGTAAGAAATAAAATTTTAATAAAATATTTTATTAACATCAAGTTGTTTTCCATGCCACAGCTAGATATACTTTCATGTTTGTAACCATAGAGTATGAAAATTTTCAGATAATAAATATTTAGAGACTGGTGAAATGTTTTGTTCTATATCTATTCTTTTGCAATTAAAATGTCAACTATTATGTGGGCATAATATAACTTTTTTTTCAGTCTTCTAACCAAAGTTTGAATTATTTATTTCAGGAAAGTTCTAGTATCAGGGTTTCTTTGAAAATATTGACAGATACAAAGATACTTTATCTGCAATGTGTGTTACAGTGTGTGTGTGTGTGTGTGTGTGTGTGTGTTGTGTGAACAAAATAGTAAGGGTTGTAAATTTAAAAATTGACCTAGTTAAGCCATCCAGTCAGTAAGATCTATTAGCTTACTTGGAATGCTGATAGATGCTTGTTTCTATTAAACAACAGCAAAAAAGCAAGTACATATCTAACCATGACAGCTTTTAATAGAGGGTTTGCAGACATGATGTATTCTCAGTACCCAATGAAGAGTTTTTGGAGGGAGAAGTACACAGATCTTGGCCTGACTAAAAGCAAGCAGAGGATACAGAAAAGGAATCTCGTTACTTCCCATGAAAAGGAACATTTTTCTACCTATCTATAAATATATAATTATTTTTAAATACATTTATGTATGCATAGTATTAAGGAAATAATTTAAAAATGTATTCCCAAAGACATCTTGTGTTAGAATGTTGTTCATTTGCACACTTGGTTCTATGTATGGTAAAAGTTTAGCAACGAGACAAAAAAAAAGTAAGACCTTTTTTTAGATTTTACATGTAAGTGAGATAATAAGGTATTTTTATTTCTGTATTTGGCTAATTTCTCTTCACATAATATCCTCCAAGTGTCTACCCGTGTTGTCAAAGTAGTAGTTCCTTCTTTCCAAACAATGAATAATATTCCATTGTATATGCATGTGTGTGTATGTGTATCACAATGTCTTTATTCACCCATGGATGGAGGTTGTTCTGCATCTTGGCTATTGTGGATAATTCTTGGATAAAGGTGGGAGTACAGACATCTCTCAAAAGTGCCGATCTCATTTTCTTTGTGTATATACCCAGAAGAAGGATTGCTGAGACATATGGTGCTTCTATTTTTATTTTTTTGAGAAACTTTCATACTGTTTTTCAAATGGCTGTATCATTTCACTCTATCTCTGTATATGATTTTATATATATAATGTTGAACACCTTAAATACAAACAATATGAAGGAAAATAAGGAGAAACAAAAGAAGAAAATTTTAAAAAGGCAAACAGGAACTATGTTAGTTTGCAGCTGGGAAAGAAAGAAAGCTAAATCAGCAGACAGAGGAAAGTATCAAACTTAGGTTTTATTGGAGTGGTCTAAGAATCAGCTTCCATGGAATGAGAGTAACAAGAATCAAACGAGTGATCAGTATTTCTAACCAGGATGTGGACCAATATGTCTCTTACTGAGTATAAGAGAATCGAGAAACTAATGGGGAAATATAGTATAAATTAAGAAACTGCAGACCTGAGCATTGTTATAAATTATTCCTATCCAGATCTGCTGACTGCTGTCTTAGTTAGTCTGTAGTGGCCCTAGGATTCACAGTATCTAAAGTATCAGATCAAAAGTCCTCAAATCCTGGAAAGAAACTAGGTATTTAACACAGTGTTAATCTAGGATTTATGTCTTGGCCTAGAACATGTTAATTTTAGAAAACAATGATTGATTTCATTAATTTCACTTTTCTTAAATTCTTAAAGCAAAAATAACTTGAGACGATATGTGATCTCTACTTCTTCCAATGTTTGGGTCAGTAAGTAGTGTCCAGTTTTAAAAAAAAGGAGTTATTTCTGTGTATACTAAGAATTTTACAATTCAATGTGAATATAATAAAAAAGACTTTTCAAAACACTACAATTGATGTAATTCCATTAAGAAGTTGAATCTTTTAATGTGGATTATTACTTTTTTGCCAACTGATCATTAGTGAAAAAGCTACCTATTTGATAAGAAAATGTCATAGTGCCTTCATTTTGATGCCCTTAGAGTAAGAAACTGATATCTAATAAATTGGGTTCTTCCTTCTTACATGTGAAATAGTTAAAATTATATCTATAAGATATAAGGTTTTATCAATTGTAAGATATTTTTCCATCACATTCAAATCTATTTTGTACATGACTTGCTTTATTTTGTTCCCCAGTAAACAAGTCACATTTATTCTTAGTAAAGATTTATCATTTCTGAATGTCACTCAGATAGTTAAGTCATAAGCTCAAAGCAGTTTTAAAAATGCAACTAAAGATAGACTGTGACCTTCTAGATGGTGAAAAGACTTATTTGTGAGCCATATGGTCAGCCTCAGGCTGAAGACATTAAGATTGAGGCTGGAGGGAATTCAAACCATGACACTGATTAGCACTTATGTCCCCACTTTGGATGCACCAAAAAAACATCAAGAAAATATTTTATGACAACTTGTCTGCTGTCATTAAAGCAATCCATACACAAAGAAAGGAATCATTCTTGGAGATGTCATTGAGTGAGTTTGGAGCCACAACAATTTTCATGAAATTGAGATACAACTGTAGGCAAGATTTACAGGGCTTAAAAGACCATGGATTCGGGGTTGGGTGGTATTTCTGATTGATTCATTACAAATATACTGAAATTGTCACATTTCTTCTCCTTGATATTAATTCTTAATTTGTGAGGTTGTATTCCAAGAGGCAAAAATAAACCGACATACTGAATCTTGTGCCGAATTTGTGAAACTCATGATAAATTTCTAGTTACTAACTCATGTTGACTATTTAATTAATTAATTTTCAGAAAGTTACTTTTTTTCCAGTGTAAGATGATTTCATAGTCATTTTATCCTCTGATTGTCATATTATATTTTTAGGCAGAGTTCATCAAATTCCCCTTTTTAGATTTTGTTTTCTTTTTTCAGGCTGAAAGGCATGCTTATAAAGATGGAGAGTGGCAAATTGATGTGACAGCTTGTAAAATTTCACATTTTCCATTTCTTTTTCCATGATTTAGACTTAGAACCTCAATGCAAATTCTCTAACACTATTACCTAACCTTATCACCCTCAAGCTTGAGACTTTATGGCAGTCTCAAACACTGACTGGCAGCATGAAGAATATCAAACACACATCACATTTTCAGGGTTTGAAATAAAAATAACTATGTTTAGAAAGACGTCTGTGGTCTCATTTAACAGATCATTTCAATGTAATAAAATGTTGTCATGATACCCTGAAATTCTTTTTTCCATAATCATATTCATAATAATCCATCTTCAAAACCAATATAAAATGATTTTCTCAGCTTATAAAATATTTCTAAATGCAACTTGATTCCTATTTTTTTGAGGGTGATTGTTCAACCTTTGGGCAGGTATAGCCTTCATCTGTACAGGTATGAATCTACTCTATTGCCAATACAGGTGAGTAGCCAAACAGTAAAACTTATTACTAATGTAATATGATAGCATATTAATGATGGTTACTGATTAAGAATTTTGAATACAGAAAACATACAGAGTGGGTTTTTTTTTTTTTAGGATGGTGGGGATTGAACCCAGGGACTTGCACATGGTAAGCACACACTTTACCATTGAGCTATATCCCCAGCCCCAGAGGTAGGGTTTAACAGAGTTAAGGAACTGCAAAAGATGCATGCTAACTTTGCACATTAGGTGAAAAAGTATGATATAATAAGGAGAAAATGTATTAATTTACATATATGAGGAATAAACCATGTCAGATTAACAAGCTCAGGCAACATCACAGACAACACAATAAGATGATGAGGACAGATCAAGATTCATTTTCTTTCAATCACAGTAGTGGAACAAGCTAAAAGCATACTGAACTACAAACTAGTCAGGAACAAATGCATGTACTACTCACCGTTTTTCTCAAATTGGAGGCTGCTTATGAAATTTTAATGTGAAAAGCTACAAGTAAATAGTAACTAGAGTCAGACCCAGAGGTGACTGGTTCTATCCTAGGAAAAGACATAGGAAGCATTTGAAAACGTGTATGTCATAGACAAAGAAAGAAGTCTTCAACTTTACCAGAAGAGATTTAACCATGGTTGTATATCAAGGTATCTTTGAATATTTTATAGCTTTTATATTCTCTGCTGACTTAGTCATGGCTATTGTAAATATATGCAAATCCACATTGCCTCACTTTTCATTTCTTGGACTCCCCAAAAAGAAAAGAAAAAAGTTTTATTGGTGCATTATAATCATACATAGAATTCATTGTGCCATATCCATACATGCACATAACATAATTTGATGGATCTCATTCCCCAGTACCTTCCCTCTCCCTCCCTTCCTTCTCCCTGATCTGCTTGTTCTACTCTTACTGATCTTCCTTCTGTTGTTATTATTTTCATTAGTACATTACCTTTATATACATATAAGAGGTTTATCATGGTATATTTCTACTGAGACAATATTTAATTTGGTAGATATTGGTTTTCAGTACTTCCCCCTGCCCCCATTCTTCCTTCAGCCTTAATCCCTTTCCTCTCTACTCTATTGTAGCCTTTCTCTTTCCATGAGATCCCTGTTTTATTCCTTTCTTCTTTATTTCTCTCTCTCTCTAGTGCTACATATGAGAGAGAACATTCAACCTTTGACTTTCTGAATTTGGTTTATTTAGCTTCATATAATGAACTCAAACTCCATCCATTTTCCTGCAAATGACATAGTTTCATTCTTTTTGGTGGCTGAGCAAAACTGCATTGTTTACATATGCCACCTTTTCTTTATCTGTTCCAGACAAGAAAATCTTAAAAGGGAGAAGAATAATAAATTAATATAGACTGAAGCTAATTTGCCCTCACTCTTTCTCCCCTAACCCCCTAGAGTTCACTTATTAGTTTTACATGGGTTATTCTATTAGGTATAACTCATTTATACTTTATGGAACTCATAATAATCTAGTCTCAAAGTTAGTCACACTAAACCAATAAATATTTTAAAATCATAACTGTCCAGGATATTCAGATTTGAAACAAGTAGTGTGCCTTTCATATCAGAGAGAACACTTGACACAAATGGTCCTTGAGATAGTCCTCCTGAGAATTTGTCTCAGTTTAAAATGGTCTCCTGAAGAGAGAAGGTCTCAGAGGCTGTAATGTGGTTAGCATTGGTCTTTTCATCATTGGTATTGACATCATTGGTACAAAAAGCCAGCAAATAATTCTCCTTTTCATTTTGCTAAAATATGAGCAAGTTGAGGAGATAGATTAAAGGAACAAGCAGACGGAAAGTAAAATATCGATTATTATAACACTAAAAATATAGATTGGAGAAAAATAACTTTGTTTACTACTACTATTGTATTGTATTGCATCGTATTGTAATGTATTTCTGTACATGGTATTAAGAGATTTTCTACCACTTCATAGTGTAGCACTAAAAATCAAAGTTTTCTCTATGAGCACATTGAGCCTTTTCATTTTATATAGGCACATTCTGATTTTTTTCAACCAAATTCTCAAAGTTATCAACAAGAGAAGTCATATCCTTCTTTGGAAAAGAAGTAATCAGAAAGAGTGTAGGAGTATTTCCCTAATCATGTGCCTCTCTCATGGAAGGATATGTCAAGAGTAGAGAGTAAGCTGATTCATAGGGAGGATGGAATGAAAAGAACATACATAAAATGAGAGTCCACCTGGAATTTTCACCCAAAACTGAACTGTTATTTCCTTCACAAACTATCTAATCAATCACATCTTTATTTTCATTTTTCTCTTCATCTGAATGTTAAATTTTGGATTTTTAATACTGTTTCATCTTGTCTTCTCTAAACCAATTAGTAACTCTATCAAAACTTTTTCATTAAAGGAAATGTTCCAAACTCCTTTTCCCTTTGTATTGCCACTATTCTCCATCACTTATAATCAAGCCAGCATCTTCTACAGGAGTAAAAGAACTCTGGCCCTCTGAGAGTCTCAAAAAGCAAGGGTGAGGGGCGGGGGAGTTATTCAATGTACATAATTGAATATATTTTAGAAATGCTGCATGCCTTATTCCATTTTAGAGATTTAGTATCTCATTAGCAGAGATGCCTTCCAATATAGAAATCTCTTTGTCTAATTCAATCCAAAATTCCCAGTCTTATTTCACATGGCAAAAGTTTTTAAGGAACTAATAGCTCCAATGACCTCTAAGAGCTAGTGTTCTGTGAAACACACTTTGAGAAATGCTCTCTCAAGATATTTTAATGACTATCTTGTAAGTTCCCTGACTTTGAAGGTACTCATGCCAAACAAATCAATTGCTATGATATGATAGAACTGTCATGTTTGAAAGCATTGAATGCATCCATATTGTCTCTTGGACAAAAATATGGTGAAATTAGTCAGGTTAATATTTAAAGTCAAGTATAATCTTTACTCAAGATATCTTTTAGAGTATTCCACTATTTCCTAAAACAAAATTCTTGCCTAAGTTAAAAATATTCTTTCACTCCTACACAAGACAAATAACCTGAGTTGTCTAAACCTCAGTTTCCATAAATTCTGTGCCATCACTAAGACATCACTAAGCCTTTTCAGACCCATACTACTCTATATGAGCTCTGAAACTCATCACATTCTATGCACTTGGCCTTATCCTATCCTGATTTTCCATATCACTGTGTTCTTTGTTGTTCAGTAGGCTCCTCAGAAATAGAATGCAGTGGTTAAGAACCTTGGATCCACAGCTTAGCGAAGATAACTTCATAACTTTGTGAGTGGGGTTTCTCTTTTGAAACTCTCAGAACACTCTGGTACCATGTGCAAACATTCAGAATAGGCTTCTGAAATATGAAAGCCCACAAAAAGCAGAACCGAGTGGTCCCAGCATAGATTCCTGAGATCAATGATTCCTTAGTCAGCTGAACAAAGGCACATGAGTGTGTTTAGAAGAAGTACTTGCCATCTGAGTTCAGCCCAGATTCACACCTACAAAACCAGGTTGTTGTAAGCTATTAAGTTTTATGGTGTTTTGTTACACAAACCAAACTGAATTTATAGGAATCACTCTGTGAATTGATAATTAATCAAACATTATGAAAAACAAGCAGATGTTAAGTCACCTAATTTATGTCCTTTTATACACAAGAAAATATTACTTGGCTTCTTATACATGAAATAGTTATTCACTAAATAATAAGTATCATGAACCTGTATATAAAATTGTGTGATTTTTGTCCTGAATACTAGTTAGTTTAGTTATTGTATCAGTAAAAGTTTATTCTTTCAGCAGCTGGGTTTCTTTGTCAGAGTTCTTTGGTTGTGACTTGATTTTTAGCTTACCAATTGATCCTGCCACATCCTGTTCTTCAAAGGAAGTACTATGTGACATGAAATATACTTTAAACAATGCTCATGCACAAATAACTCTGGTACTTGAAAGCTAACATATTCAAAGAGGATGATTATGTGTTATAACATTCTACATAGATCTCTGAGGGAAAAAATTATCAGCCTTTTTTCAACTTGTATACTGTCAAGCAATATGAAATTTCTTATACCTATGTTATTGTGCAGAGCTCCAGAAAATTACATCATTTGTTTACACATACATAAGATACACTTTCATAGGGCTCTTGGTAGCAGGATAGAGCATTAGGATATGGGACATAAGGGTGATTGATAATTTTGTTTGTTTTACACAGATGCCCCTGAAAGCTTTAGAACTACTTCATTGGAATTGGTGTGGTGTTAATGAATGTTCATCAAGAACACTTAACATTTTAGTATATAAATTTTCTTGAAGTATGTGTATTACAATTAGTGTAGAATCCACATTTGCATTTGTTTAAAACACATACAAACATTGGGAAAATGAATATTTCTATTTCACTGAAGCTTAGACATATTTATCCTTTTCCATTATATATATGGTGATTTTTTTAAAGTAAACTTTAATCTTATTATTCCATAGATTCAATGAAAGTGTGCCATTTGAGTTTGATGGTAGGTGGAGTTTGTGAAATTCTTCTAAGACTTTCTCTCAGTCTATGACTATGTTTGTTATCAGATAGTAGAGGACCAATTCACCAAGGCTAGAACAGAAAGGTAAATTAGAAACAACAACAAGGGGAGATTGCTTTTTAGCTTGTGATTAAACATTTGAAAATCCAGTCTATATAGATACCAGAGATCAACTGTAGAATGCATTCCAATTATATAAGTAGTCATGAAGTATGAGGGTATGGTATGTAGCCCAAACAAGTGGATAAATCCATCAGAGAGGAAAAAAAAAAAAGGTCCAAGCTATTCTCAGGTAAAGAATATTCAGGCAAGGTAAATCAATGAATATGTATGAGATACTACTGGCAAGATGATGTTATTTAGAGACACGTATTTGTCTATTCTAGAACTCATAATTTAAATCTTGTGCTTCCTTAGGAATAGAATATAGTCTTCAAGTTGCAACCATTATAAGATGATTATAGGATATGTTTCTGAACATTTGGACTCTGTTTGGGGTACATGAAAATGAATATGAAAGAAAATGCAAGAATAATTTCCTATTCAGTTCATACAGGGGTATTACCTCATTGACTGGCAAAGACCTATTGCAGATAACTCTGTGACAGAACAAGAATGAGTTTAGCATCAGTATTAAACTATTAACACACTCTTACATTTTATGGTTTGTTTAGTTACTTTACATACTCAGCCCATCATTTCACTGTATATAATTATTCATATTTAGTCTAGGTTTTTAGGCCCATTCAAGATTTACTATTAAACTCATTGTTATTTGTTGGATCGCAAATTGCATATTAACAACTTTTGGCATCAATTTATTTTTACGTTTATGGAAACCAAGATCTAAATGTTAATAAAGTCATTCTGCTTTCACAAACTGAGAAAATTTCCTCTCACTGTGCCATGGTCATGGTTCTAATTCCAAGGTCTACTATTTCAGTAGGCATTTTTCCCCTGAGTAATGAGAATAGGATCCTTCTCCTTGGGTCACTTGAAACTGGATATTTTACTATGTAACTTGTATGTTTAAAAGGCATATTCTTTAAAAAAAAAAAAAAAGAATAAAAGAACTGGTTCTCCAGTGGAATTTGAGGTGCATGAATCACAGACAATGTTATTTCCTTTTTATTTCTCTGAAGTCTATCTAGACCCCTGATATACATTGAAGGCACCATAAACATTTGTGGAATAAGAAAATTATGAATAAATTAATCATAAGGCTATCTCTGATTACTCACTTTTGGTAACACTGCCAACATCAAAATAAAGGAGAAGAACTATGACATATTAGGAAATTATATATATATATATATATATATATATATATATATATATATATATAATATATATATATATAAATATATATATATATATATATATATATATATATATGCAGAATTTCTAAAACTTTGTAATTTCCTGAATTGTAGGAGTAACTGTCACAGAGCTCCTAAATTTCTTGTAATCTCTTGAAAAGAGAATATTATGTTCTGAGGCAACTGTCACTTGTCTCCAGGATAAAGGCTGGTTACCAGAAAGGCCAAACCATGATTATAAGCTTAAAATTATAACCCCATCCCCAATCTTTGGAGACAGACTTAAAAATGGAGTTAATAATCAATCCAACCTACGTGATGTAGTACCCATCAAAATCTCTTAGCTAGTGAATTTCTAGGTTTGTGAACACATACCAAACAGGGTGGCAGCCCCTAACTCAGGCTCTTGCACTCAGGGACCTTTCCATACATCACCCTGGGTATCTTTTTATATGGCTCTCACATGTGTCCTTTATCACAGATCCTTAATATGACAAAGTGGCAAACATGTGTTTCCCTCAGTTCTCTGAATCAGCCAATGAAATTAATTTAAAACAAGGAGCCCTCAATCTTTGGGATCTGTCTGTAACTCCTGGTGAACTGAACTGAATTAGAGTTGAAATCTTCTGGGGTTTCTTTTTGTGTGGGGAACAATTCCCAAATACCTATCAGAAGAAACATGTTCTTCCTTGTATTTTGGGTTGAGTGGTATGTAAAACTAGAAAAAAAATGTTTTTTGTTTTCCTTTTTATGCAGTTACAAGAACAAAAAGAGATAAGGTAACCAGATTAAATCAAATTTACTCAAAATTTGTCTCACTACATTAGCTAGAAATCTTAAAAACAGACATTTGGTTATGTCATCAGGACACAGTTCACTGGCAAGCACCAAGCTAAATGTAACAAAATTAGATGGCAGGGAATGCAAGTCAGCATGCTGATTGATAATTCAGAGCAACCAACTTTAAGAAAATAAAGATTTTAAAAATTTTCAGCCAGCATAACAATTGATTTGGGGGGTGCACTGTACATCAATAAGACCAATTTTAATTTTAATTCATCTAAATTCATTTGCCTGAATGTTCTTACTCTTCTAAGATAAAACTAACAAGTTCTAGCTTAAGGACAAGCATGATTGGTAGAAGACATTTAGCAACAGTTGATGTACCTATAAAACAGAATTAAGCTCAGTTTTTCATCGCGTTAATGACTTATATAGGAAATGCCAAGTATTTAGCTATATTAGTTAATCAGGGAATCCATTGTGAATGATTAAAGGCACATTAAATATGTAATTTGTAATACAGGCTCAAGGCTACTATTACATTTTTGCTCTAATGAGTTAATGTGTTTGAAGAAATGATGATGTTAGGCTAAAGTTGTTTTAACTTTAAAAGAAAAGAGCTTCTAATTAAAATAACCATAGACTCTCCTTGAAAATCTCATTGTCTTTGTAAAAGGAATTAAGAAATTGCATTTTGTCCTACAATTAAAATTTTAAAATACTAATAAAAAATGTGATAGGAAATGACCACAGTGGTGATGGAAAAGGGCCCCATTTCATTATAGCTAATCCAGAATTTGTTCAAATTGGAGGAATGAGAGAGATAACAGGAAACAAACCTCCTTATGTGTGGGTAAGAGAAAAACTTAAAGACAAATTAAATAGAGTGTGGGGGGGAGGGTGATTCACAAATCAGGGAGCTCTTAGAAGCAGGCCAGGTTCTGTTAACTCTCCAAGTCTACAGCCAGAGAGAAGTGAGGTACAGAAAGCAGAAACAAATTACAGAGACAGCTTAACCAGTTAAAATCTGGTGTTTGCTTTATTTGAACTTAGTTCCACTAAATGTTGGCCACTGTGCCTGACACTCTTTTTATTACAATGGTAAATTCCTAAATTAGGTTTTTAGTGTATTTACATATTGAGTAAGGTTGTAGCTTGCTGCATAAGGACTCAAGTATGTGAGTACAGAATCTTCTTTGGCCAAATTCAGTTTGATTTACCAAGTGATAATTTCATTGTGTTACCCAAATAAGCTATCCACCTATGAATGACTTTTGAGGAATGAGATTATTTTAGCTTTTTTATGCTCAATTCAAATAGTTAAAGATTGTGTCACTTTCAAATTGAATTGCACCTAATATATAAAGCTTTTTTAGGGGAAAATTCTAATCCTTTAAAAAATTCCAATATCATTCAGGATGCAGAGTCATAGGAATTGTCAAGTTCTGTCTTGAGCTTGGATAGTTTCATATGTCAAAACTTGTAAGAATGATTTTTTATTTGGGGGATTTTTTTTTTAAATCAACACTTCACTACAAGAAATCCACTTTAAAAAAGAAACAATATTATTTATCTTATGGAAACAAATGATTATCAATACCTAGTAAAATGATATTTGTAAGCTGCTTTATAAATGATAGGTCAAATACTATGGAAGATTGATCATCATATTTTCACAATAAGCCATCATTAAGTAGTGACACTATTTTTGCAAAAAGAAAAGAACACATGAATAAAATATGTTATGTTTCTTATTATCTCCATTTCCATCTTCATGGCAATCCTTCAAAGCACTTTTCATGATCCAGTCTAAAAGCAGTTTTTGGTGCTTGTCAGCATATAGCGCTTTTCTAAGCATTATTATAAATAAGATAATAAAGTTGTTATTTTTTTACATTAAGTCGTATAATATGAAGTATTATACTATTACTAGTAGTATAATATTAAGTAGAAATAATATGAAGTATGGGAGAAAGATAATTTTAGTATACCTTAGGAAAATTAGAGAATAAAGAATGCATGCAATCCTAAATAAAAATTATTCTCTCTACTAAAGTAAAAGTTGAATAAATTTAAAAGCCAGAATTCAAAAATGATAGGTAATTGGAGCAGTTTCAATGAAACCTAATACCTATTTGAATTTAAAATGTTTCTTTTTTAAAATGTGTATCTGATGAAATCAGAACTAATTACATTGTCTTTTTGTTTAGTAGTCATAACAATCAATTCACTAAAGTTGTAATTGAAAGTATAGAAATAATACTCTATTGAACATCTTTCTTCCAGGACATTAGTAATTTCAATATTAGTTTCTGCAACAAATTATACAAACCCATTGCTAAAAAATAAACCATGTTTTAGTCAAAAAAGCAAATAAACCAAATCCTGGTCCATATGTCATATTCGAATTTAGTAATGTGTACTACTGGAGCTTATAAATCCTTTTTTGAAATATCTGCCAGTAATCAAGTTTCACCTCAAAGACATTGATTGAAAATAATAGCAAACATACAAAAATTCCTAAATCAATCATTTATAATGGTAAAATGAAAGATTCTAAAATAAAAGTTTAAATACACTTAAAATGATTCACTAAACATCAGACACTATGAATTTCATGTATAACTTGAAGAAATTTTGATTTAATTTTATAAGCAAAATTTACTATGTATATTTAGCATATTAAAAAACACAACTTTAAACTTGAAGCATCAATTAATTAATATTCAAATCCTATTCCTGAATGTTGTATTTTCCTCCAGGGTTTCCTTGGGATGAAAAGGCAGTTGTTATACAAAAATGCTAACAAAGTGTTATGATAAACCCATCTGTGAGAATTCCTCAGTTGCTAGTACAAGAACAATTAGAAGAGCTCATGTGAGCGGCTCTGCATCATTTCTTGGCTTTGGCAAGCTGCAGTGCACACAACATTTCAACAATATCCTCACAGGGAGTCATTTCAGAAACAACTGGGAAATACTCACCAAAGATGAAAGTCTGGCAAGAAACTGCTCCAACTCAGGAACTTACTGCTTTGAACTTGGAAGCATGAAACATTTTTTAGAACTTTTTAAGAAGGAGGAGGTAAATAATCTCACTATGTCAGCCACATTTTTCAATTTATGTATTCTTCCTAAGCCATTCATTATTATTCTGAAATGCACACATAAGAGAAGAGTGAGTTGTCAATAAACTGTTTTTTCTAAAAAAGTCAAAATTGAATTGTGAAATACTGTGAACAGTTGTCTTCCAGTTAGGAACAATGGAAAATGGAAGTGTAAGGAAATAAATGGAGCAGGGTTTACAGGTGAAGTATGTTTAGGAGATGACATGGTAGAGATAAATAAATGTGTTTTTTTTTCTCAATTTGAATTGCTGATTTCTTCAAATATGAACTGAGTTGCTCATTAACCTTCTATTTCTTTCCAAAATGTTTCCGATCTGGAATTTGTGACCTACTATCATCAAGAATATTGCCACAATCAGGAGGTGAAAATAATTTCATTTTACAGTGTTCAGTAATATATTTCATAGAGGAAGTCAGTTTTGTATTATATAATGAATAGAAAGACTCACAAATACATAGAATTTTAGATTGAATGTCAAAGCCAGCATTAGTGAGTAAAACAAAAGGTGTTAAAATGAGCTCTTGAGGAGAGCAAGAGTATTAAACTTGTCAATTTTTCCTATCTCAGCTTTTAAAAACAATCTGATTATAAAAGCCAGTCTGTCATATAATATCTAATGAATACCAAGCTTAGCAGATGATATCAATTCACCTGAGTCCAGCTATTTGGACCAAGAGCATTCTGTATTTTCTTGATGCTATTTTCCTGATGGTTAATGATCAGTTTGTAGAAAAGATGATAGACTATTTTAAAAATTACATATCTTTCCATGGTAATGCTTATGTGGGTAACTTCCAAAAATGTTCTGCATGAAATGATACATTTGTTTTTTTCATTTTAAAATGTATTTATTAATATTTATCCATTGTTTGTATGCTTCATTTCTATGATAACCCCTTCTGTGTTCAAACATTCTGTGCCATCTTCCCTGGATCTTTTGACAGTAGGTTAAGATGGGCCACACTCTTGTTAACAGCAATAAGTATTAAAGGCCACTGAAGCTTCAAATGAGAATAGATTACCTGCAGAAAATGTATTATGTATATACTCTGTCCTAATGTTTCATATTCAAATGAGAAAAAAAAACAGATTTTTTTTGCAATGCAAATGAGGTAGAAATGACTGGCTCATCTTAGTGTCTGCTTAAAGTACCATATTATGATAATTTTGGTTAAGATGACATTCTTAAAGTTTCATGATATCCAATATCTCTAAATGGTTCTCATGCCCATAAAGCACAATTTTATCTCTTTATATTAAGTTAGTTTAATTTATTTCCCATAGTATATGTTCAGTGAAAAAAATACAAATATTCCCCACTTGGTTTATAAGTACTTTTGAATCAAATTAAATTCCTGAAACCTATTATAAAAACATATCAAGCAGATATTGAACAGTTCACATAATTATATCAGGTATCACCTAATATTTTAGTAGCTTCATTAAATCAAAATTGAGTTTAAGTTTATTATATATTCATCAGTTTCATTTTAATTAAACAAAAATTCAAATCTTCATTAAAAAATAAATCACACACACATAAAAAAATCATAACTTTGGTTTATGTTAAAAGTATGCTTTTATGTTTGGAAATTTATTCTGAAAAGCTATAGTAAAAAGAAAGAACTACGCAATGGTTCTTCCCATCTGTGGAGTAGGAAAATAAAACCAAATCGTTTAGCTACTGTTTACTGTTTCAAAACAAATAAATGGAAAGCGTTTACTGTGGAAATTACCATCTTACCAAGGATATAAGATATAACATGACTCTGAAAGAAAAAAAAATTATAGCAGTAAAAATATTCACATATTGCTTTCTTCTGGAGGGAACTTTGCTATGATTAAAGCTGCCAACTCAAATGTAGAATAAATGTTAAAAATTAAAAAATTAATTATTTTGGAAATACATAAATGTGTGTTGCTACTATAGTGGCTAATGGTAATAATTTTAAAAATTTTGTTGCTGGAGAGATTATATACTGGCAAATAGGGGAAATTATTTTGACGAATTATTTTTCAAAGTTTACTTTGAAGGTGACTATTGCAGGTAGATATTATTGCACTCATTTCATTTGTTAGATGTAATGGTTTTTTAAACCTTGAAGAAACCGGAAAACAAACACTTATGTTTCTTAGAAAAGAACAAATTTAGAAGATTAACTAGATTGTTGTAGGGGTAGAAAAACAAGGTGCATTCATACAGCTAAGACACAATTATTATATTATAAAGGGCTTAAAGAAAATTAGAAGACAAAAGCATTTAGAAACTCTTTAAATGAGGTATATTATTGAGAAAGATGAGTGGAACTAAATTTAATAAGACCTATTGAGTTTGTTTTTTCTAAATGCAATTTCTAAATGTGAGTTAACTAAATGTGGCCTACATTATGTACAGTTCTGGGAATGGACTAAATGTTATAAAGCTATTTTTATGTGTATTCTAGAGTGAAGAAGATAAATATGTACTTTTGGATATGAAAGCAAGGATTCTTAATGTTTTAGGTCAAAATTATGAATATAGAAAGGAAAGATAAAAGGCTAGAATAAATAGTGTTCAGTTTTACTATTTATGATTAGAGAGATAATATGAATTTAAGTTCAGATATATTGTATCCTTTTTAGTAAAAGGAAAGAGAAGGAATGAGCAGATCCAAGGGTAGTGGAGAAAAGTACAAGCTGATCCTATAATAGGAAGTAAGAAAGTGCTCAAAAATGATTGAAGCATGTCCAAAGGACACAAAAGCTATCTTGAAGAAAATCCCATTGGTTAAGTCTGGGAAATATAAGTGAGAAAATAATTATAATGATGTTCTATAAACAAACAAACAAAAAAAACTAGAGTGTGCATTAATTTTTCTTGGTGTAAAAATAAATAAGGATAGGGAATGTCTTGTAGAAAACATACATGAAATATCAATTGTCATTTGTAAATCACGAAAGCAGTAATTGTTTGGAGAAGAATCATCTATGAATGCTCTTCCCTTGTGTGTGTTTGTTGTTTGTTCTTCTCACTTCTTTTTTGGGAGTGGGGGGCAGTTGCTGAGGATGAAATCCAGGGCCTTGCAAGTTCTCTGCAGGCAGTCTTCCCCTCAGCTAATGTCTCTGGATGCTAATATTAGCAGAAAGAGTATGACGAAAAACAAAATATGTGCGTGCTTTTAATGTATCTCCCAAAAGATATTAATTTATAAAAAGAAAAATAATAACTTTACCCTGTAGACAGAGAGAAGATACAGAGTTTACAAAGTTCACACATTTAGAGTTATCAGTGTTGAGGCAAAGCAACACAATGCTTCTTTTGAATTAACTAAAAGAAAACTGAATCGCTCCAAGATCTTCCTGGAAAATATTTCTTCCACAAACCTTATTACAAAGAAAATTATACAAATCCAAATTACAGAGAAATATGAAAAATAACTGTCCAAAAATTTAAGATCAAAGAGGACATAGGGAAATTGATTCAGGTAAAAGGAGACTAAAGAGATAAGACAACTAAAGTAAATAATTGGTGATATTTTAATAAGGCCTTATAATAATAATAGTGATGCATCACTGTTTATTGGCTGATTGTTTATAATTGTATCAAAGTTGTATAAAACAATGTCCTTATTTTTAGGAAGTCACACTGAAGCATGTAAAGATAAACATGTTCACAACATACTGCAATGAAAGTAAGTATCTATGGAGAGGTAGAGGATAAATGATAAAACAAGGAATGTGCTTCCCTTGTAAATCTGGATGAAGAGATTTCATGATTTTTCTGTATCATTTTCATAAGTTGAAGTTAGTTTTGAAAATTAAAATAAGTCATAATCCTGGAAGAGCAGAATTGGTACACCTTGGATTATAGGGAATGGTTGGAGAAAGAGCTGGATTGACAGTCTCTAATGCCACAAGTAATGAAGAATGAGTCCCTGATGGAACATAAGGGCTATTATTAATGGGCAAGGGGAGTAGTCTTTCTCAGGCCACACAAGTATTTCCCACAGATAGGTTTTCTGATTTCAAGTGGTCAAAATAAAAAAAAATACAAATATATAGTTTACAGTTTATTAAAAATAAGGTTGTAAAAGTGTTTCTAGGATGTCTACATCTAGAGAAAGATTCTTAGGCTATGACAGAAAACTCTAAGTTTGATACAGTGTTGTTCAAATTCTTTTACCATATTGTTTTTTTGTCAAGAGTGTCACAGTAGCTGCTAACAATATTTTGGTTGCAAAAATAGCTAATATTTTTGAACATATATTTACAAAGCTCAGAAGACTTAAAATGTTGGACAAACTATCTCTATATTAGTATGTATATATATAATATTGCTATAATGGTATGCATATATGTGTGTGATTATTGTTTTTAGAATCAAATGAGAAGTAAATCTAGAAATAGGAATATCTCACAGATACAACAATGACTAAAAGAGGGACAAAAGATTTTAAAGAGAGTAAGTATGCTCATGGTTCACTTTAAAATATTCAATTTAGATAAAATAGATGACTTTTAACTTATTTATACTCATGCACCCTGAGTTCCCAGAAAAGCTCAATGGAATAGCAAATTCAGCCGGGTTTACAGATGAGAGGAGATGTAATAATCTTAGTATTTCTGACTACCTCCTGGAGACGAGGTGTTTCAGAATGGTTCTGTTTGCCAGAGTTCAGATGGGGCAAGCATAAATATCTCAGGTGTTCTTTCTCTTTGTGGTTCACAGGAATGCTCACTGAAGAGCTTCTGTGACTCTGGCCCTGAGTGTTTCAAATGCAACATAGCAAAATAAGAAGCAGTCTATATAAGTTTGCTTCCTCCCATCTGATTCCTTTTTCTTAGTACAGTACCTCCAAAACTCCTCAATATTTCTGAGGCAGCAAGTGTGAATGTGGAACATCAGGACAAGTATTCTCTAGATACTTGTTTGAAGGAATTACTGATGAGCAGACTCAATTCTCGGCAGACTCTGAGATAGCTAAGGAATGCTCACACCTGACCCATTCCCCATCATTGGAGTTGGGTCTCTGTTTTGGCATAGTTTCTTTCAAAAGAATCTTCTGGTTCCTGGATCTAACTCCTGAGGATCAAAACAGTACCTGAGCAAAGTGAACCTCACCTAAATTAGAACTATTGTTATGATTAAGATATTGGGGGTCTCTCAAAAGTTCATGTATGAAATAATGCAAGAAAGTTTAAAGGGATTGGCTTAAGAGAACCTTAACCCCATCAGTGAATTAATCCTCTGATAGGGATTAACTGGGTGGTAACTGTAGGAAGATAGGGTGTGGCCAGAGGAGGTGGGGCATTTGTGGTGTGCCTCTGGGGTTTATATTTTGTCCCTGAAGAGAGGAGCTGTCTCCATGCTTCTTGGTGGCCATGTCCTGACCTGCTTTCCTCTGCCACACTATTGTGCCATGATGTTCTCTGCCTCACCTTGAGCCATGAGGAATGTGGTTGGCTATCTATGAACTGAAATCTCTGAAATTCTGAGACTCAAAATAAATTTTTCCTCCTAAATTTGTTCTCATCAGGTGTTTTGGTCATAGTTGTGCGGAAGCTGACTAAAACAACTATGTGTGCCCATTCTCATACCTGCCAAGCACTGAAATTGCTCAAATCAACATAATTTTAAGGCAAATTACTATATTATATGATTCTTGCCTGAGAATTTTAACACCTTCTACATGAGTGAGTTCATGACATTCCACAGACTTTTTATGTGCATCTATAATGTACCAATTAAATAAAAGGAAAAAAATAGAAGATGAGATCAATGTGACTTGAAAATAGGAAATGACTCTAGAACTTTGGGCCTAAATCTGAGTATTTAACACATTTTGGTAAACTAGATTTTAATCATTTTATGTTTAAGGCTTCACATATACATCCAATGATGTGTATGTGTGTGCGTGCATGTGTATGTATACCTACACACATGCACACATGTACACAAAAGCAGTGTCAGAAAACTTTACATAAAGGAAATTTTTTCCCTATTCCATTAAGACCAAACATCTCATCCACTTCATCGGGCCTCTTTAAAGACAGAAATTTCTTCTCCAGGGAATAGCTACTGGACATATTCCCAAGAACACCGTCATTATCAATTTCTAGCAGAAAGTCTCTGTCAGCATTTTTTAACCTTTTGAGCTTTATGTTGATTATTGTTTCTTATACTATATTTCTCTTTATTTCTTTTTTATTTGTGGGACAGGTTCTTTATTTTAAAAAGTCACCTGTTAAAATAATATTCAGTATTAAAACAGTGTTGCACTGTTGGTTTCTCTATCTCCTAACGGGCTCCAAAGAGACCATAATATTTTAGTTCAATAAGCTGCAGTATTCATAATTAACAGACTTCATAGAACCACCCTTACCTAATAATGGGGATTGGGTAAGGAAAGAAACTTTGAAAGATCAGCACATTACCAGTCCAGATTGTAGATGAAGTAATCAGGTGTCCCATCCCCGAAGAAGTCTAGTTTCAAAATAACAAAATTTTAAACATTTGGTACATAAACTCTCCAAAAATGTTCCAGCACTGACTAAAACAAACCACAATGAGACAGCCCTTTTAGAGACAGCAGCTTCAGACCCGGAAAAGGGTAATGAGATGAATTTCATATGGCTAAATCAGTGGTAAAAACAATTTTCCTACTTTCAAGAAGACAGGAGAGCAATAATGTGGTCAATTCAAGATTAAGAGTTCTATGACTTCATTCTGTGAAGGAGGTTGAGATGGGGCAAACACTTGGGTCCAAGGGCTGAGGATAGGCCTCAGTGGTAGGAGGCTAGCCAAGTATGGATGAGGCCCTAGGTTCAATCTCCAGCAAGACAAAAAACAAAAAGTCTCAAAGATCTTACCATCTTCATTTGTTCACTTTTGATGAAAAAAAATAAAAAGTTATACAAAGATATCTTAAAGCTAAACACACACACACACACACACACACACACACACACACACACACACCCCACCTAAGTAGCACTGGTTTTGTTTTTTGGCAAACTCCTCTTACAATCACTTTTATGGTTTCCTCTGGTTTGGCTGCTACTTTGTACAGATCAATGAGGTTTACCTTAGCCGACTTTTCTCTGGGCTCTGTTTTGCTTTCAGTAGGGTAAGCCTATACCCCTTTCCTTCCTCTCTGCAGAGGGCAATATGGATTAGACTGAAAAGTTACCTTCCAAAAGCAAGAAGGGAAATAGATTGCTGAGTCAGAGCTGTAAATTATTTGAAGTGTTTAAAAAAAAAAACCTGGAACTTGGGGGAAATACAGAGGCATTTTGGTGAAAAATACAAGGAGGGGCGGGTGCAGAGGAGGTGTCAAAAAGAGAAAGCAGCCTTCCAATCAAAAATCAGCCCTTAGTTTCAAGGTGACCTTCCAGCTGGTTGGCCTCAGGTGAATCAGGGTCAGAGGAAGGAGCAGCAGCAGGACAGGTCTGGGGAGCTCTGCATCCCATTCAGGTCAAACAGAGTCTGATCCAGCATACTTTGTGTATAGAGATGCTTCTCTACAGTGCATTACAGCTTATCTTCCAAGTCATGAGTTGTCTTTTCCCGTTTAGCCACCTGTCTCTCAGCAAACTCAGTATGGGTTTCTGCCTTGAGTTTAGCAGTAAGAACCTTTATCTCTGTCATATTAGTCTTCTTTTTCAGAGTACTTCTCTTCAGAAACACCCAGACGGTTCAGGTCCTCATCCATCTGTTCATCCACCTCTCATCAGCCAGATTCTGCCAGAAAAGCTCATTCCTCTTTGCACTCCAAATCTCCTCTAATAATCAAAAAATTATGAGTCACACTTTGCATAATTCCTATCTGCTTCATTTGCCATGTGCTCAGCTTCTTTGAGTTGGATTTCCTGGAGTTCCATCTTTATTTAGTGTCTTAGAGTCTGGTTTTCAATAATCTTCATATCTCTCTGACTCTCATCAGCAGCTTCCTCTTCTCCTCCTCCTCCTTCTTTTTCAGGGCAGTAGCCAGCTCCTCTTCAACCAGTAGGATCCGATGGTTCAAGGAGGTCACCTCAGGTGTTTCCCAGGCCTACCTTTCCCCCTTCACTTCCCCCTGGAGGCACTAAACTCCTCTGCATCATCTTCCTGGATCTTGCACTTCACTTTGTCAATGGTGGTGAAACCAGCCACAGTGCCCCCTCCCCACTCCAGCCATCTTCCCCTGATTCTTAATCTCTGACACCTGCCTCTCCTCCACTTGAGTTTCATCCCTGAAAATAGCAGCTACAATCCATAGCAAAAATGTATGTGTAATAAATTATGCATATAAAATAAAAATCAACAGTGTATTTATTATATACTATACAATTAACATAATCATATTTAAGTGCAATTAATATTAATATCAATCTTTATTTACATAGACATGACTTAGTACAATTGTCAGGCAGTGCCATTTGCCAACCCAATGTTTATCCAGCCACCTAGTGTTTATTCAGGTTTGATGAAGGGAAGGAGAGAAGTGCCTCTAAGGCTGTGTTAGACCAAATTCTCCTGCTCTTGTAAAGTGGAGACCTACCAGAGTCTATCCTGCTCTAACATTCGGGCAAATATTCACACACCCCCAATCCTGCCAACATCCTGATAGATATTTGACAGTGGTCATTTCAAATTTCGTGTCTACTATAGTAGAGGTCATATTGGTTTGTATTTCCTAAACTATTGATGGTTTTATTTTTCCGTTTTCTTTTTTTAGTGTTTCTATTTCCAAGTTCAGTCAGAATCACAGATTCTCAGATTCTCCTTCTCCTTCTTCCACTGATGAAGTATCCTAAGTGGGAGACTGTGACTCATTAAGAGTAAACAGTTAAGAGCTTGGTGAAGTGATTTTCTATTTTTCCCCCTCAGTTATGTCTCACCTGGTGTGCTACTTAAAGACAGAGATCACTATGGAGCTTCTTTGAAACTTGATGATGTATATAGTATGTTTAGTAACTTTCTATGTAACTTCAAACAAACTTCAATAGAGATGGAACACTGGGCATCATTTAATTATGGGAGTTGAAAAATGGGACAGAAGATAACTAATGCCATTGTAATTATTCTAGCTTCTTTGAAATCCTGTCATATTCCTAAGAGTATCACTAATTCTCTGAATACTCAGATTCTCTAATTTAGTTTAAAGGCACAAATTGCTCTTCAATAAATGGGATGGACATCTGTCACCTGATCACTTAAGTCATTCACATATTGTAGAAAACTTAAGAAATAAATGCCAGATGTTAACTTGAAAAGAATTCATCTTTGAAAGTATAATTGATGGGCATTCACATATCTCAAGGTCTGAAATCTGTTTGTGTACCTCTAGCTAAGTAATGGAAATGAGATAAATGAGTGTAAGAAAAATTACATTATTTAAAACTAGTGTACTACAAAAGTCCACTTAATTTTACTAGGAAAAAAAATTTCAGCCCCAAAGAAATATATCTGGACAATGATGTAAGTACAATAATGATGAGTAATAATTATTTCTGGAATTATGTAAAAATATTTTCTTATTTTGCTTTTAAATAGAAGATAATATAGCACAGTTGATGCTTGTTTAAATTTTGCATACAAATATGCATAACGCCAACTGGATTCAATTTATTCTGTCTTAATTTGAATTAACTTGACGGGTTTTTTGACACAGGCTGAACAGACTAATTGTTGCTTATTTGGGTGCACTGAATCAGTGAACATGGCAATCAGATTCCAGACAGATGTTCATAGTTTCTTTGATTGCCCAGAGCCTGAGGTTGGAAAAGAAGAGAGAATCATTTTGCTGATTTACTTTGGTTAGTGTCTGTCACGGCACAGACTGCATTACAAATACAACTGTTAAAACAAGCAGATGCTGCTAAAGAGTTGTGAGGAACAGATAGGAATACTAATTACAATGTAACCTTTTGACACATTTGAACTTGTACAGTTTTGGTAAGCAGAATTTGGCCATAGTAAAATTACAGTACTACATTTATCTTCCCCCCTTGTTTGTTTCAATATCTTCTTAGTATCAGTGTTGCTATTAATTTATTCTGATCAGTTTTAATGATAAAGATAGCAATCAAATGATAAAAAGAGTACCTTCCTCTCTCACTGCCAAATGGTCCTCTTATTGTCAAATTTTGTAGTGCATACTATTCACTACATATATTTTTTTAAAAGAAATAGAGTTTTATAGGTTCCATTGAATCCTCCTGTGAATGAATGTGAGAAACAAGTAGAAGATGATCAACTGTGTACGACCATTGAATTTGTGTTCTATGGTTATGTACTGTTGTCAGGAGCAGACTAGGCTGAATATATCAAAGGAAGAAATGAAATAATGATGAATTATGTAAAAAGAGTAAAAGTGCTCTAAAATTAAATAGTTCAGAGGTCTTAAAGTTATTACTTAATATTATATGCATTTTATCATATATTTCTGGTTCATTTATGTTTCTCCTTCAAAAATTTTTTTTACATCTTGCCCAGTTTTTCCATTAAATATTTCATTAGTTTATTTTAAATCGATTTGTGGAAATTCTTTATATATTTTGCATAACAGTCTTCTATTGTTTTTGTGTATTTATGTGCAAATATTTTATAAGCTATGATTTATTTTTCAAATACTTAAAATAGTCTTTGCTGAATCAATGTTTTTAATTTTTAATGTTGTAGATTTTGACAATCATTTTCTTTGTCTACAGTGCTTTATAGTCTTATTTAAAAGTTATTTCTGTAAAGAAATCTTTTCCAACAAGAAGTCTTACATATAGTCCTATATAAATATTCTTCTAAATATCTTAAAGTTTGTTTTTTTCTCGTTACAATTTTTCGTACCATGAGAATTAATGTTATGTATAAGACACGGTTCCAAATATTTTTTGCATTAAAGTAACAAATTATCCTATCACTTTTGACTGCAATTTCTATTAATATTATCTTTTTGCCTCCCTTACCATCTTCCTCTCTTAAATTTTCTGTTAGGCATATCTATGTAATTATTTTTCTTCATATCTATTATCTTTCTTTCTTTCTCATCATTTTCCCTCTCTTATTTATCTTTGTGATAACCTCTCACACACACACTTCCTGGTTCCTCAGTTCCTTTATCAGTATATCTATCCTTATTATCTCTCTAGTTCTATTTAAACATGTTATATTAAATTATAGATTTAATTCCATGAATATTTGTGTGCTTCTTGAAGTTCCATCAAGTTTTTTTTCCAAATATTTTGAGCATATCTCATTCTTTCAATTTTTAAATTTTAGACTTCACTTTATTTTTTTTTTAGTCTCTCTGAGTCACCCTTACATCTTAGGCTTCTTTTTTAAATGATATATATTTGTTCATCTTTATGGGAATACTTTATTAGTAATTTAATACATCATATTATATTATGTAATTATCAAATAAAGCTAACAAACATTTACAACTCTTCAATCATTAATAATTTATATGTGTTGGATATTTTGTACTCTTAGTCATTTTTAGATGTATCATATTGTTTTAACTGGTGCTTATCCTCAGGCACCAAAGAATATGCAGTAGAGAAAAGATAGTTTCTTCAATAAAGGGTGCTAACATAAATGAATGAACATATGGAGAAGAAAGAAACTAGATCCCTCTTCTTACTGTAAACAAAAATCAACTCAAATGGATCAAGACCTAGATGTTAATCCTGAAATGGTAAAATTACTACAAGAAAAAAAGAAGAAACATTTCTTTTAAGAATTGGTGTAGGCAACAAATTTTAGATAGGACCCCAAAGGCATAGGAAACCAGAGTGAAAATACACAAGTGGGATTATATCAAACTTAGAAGCTTCTGCATAGCAAAGGAAGAAATCAACAGAATTTAGAAACAATTTACAGAACGGGAGGTCTGAGACTTCTTAATGTCACTTTTCAGTACTGTGTACAGCTAGAGCAACATAAGTGTTAGCAATCTAGGACTCCCTTGTATCATGGTCCATGTACCTTAGGAACTGGGAAGCTGGGTGGAAGGAAAACATCCTCATCAATGGTCCAAGAGAGCATGTCGTATTATTCTTCACAATACCAAAGGAAACATAAGCTCTAATGTACTTTGAAATCCATAACAACACTAATTTTCCATAGATATGTTTGAATCCTTAGCTTATGATGATAAGGAATACTTATGCCTCTGTGACTCTTTTTTTTTGTAGTTAATTTTATCATAATAATTATAGTTAATGGGTAATTACACCAGATCTCAGCTGCTTCTAGATAGTATACTTGTGTACATAGTAATTACAAATTACACCAAACATGCCAAATGAGCACATGAAAACCATATTATGTACTTAATTTTACAAATGCCATTTGTATTTATTTTACAAATATTTTTTTAAATGAAGCAATATCTGTTGCTAAAATCCTCAACAAAATCAAAACATTAAATGATATGTCTGCAGTAAGTAAAAATTTCCAATTGTTTTACATATCCATTCATTCTAGAAGTCATCAAAAGCCTTTAACTCTATTGACATGAATTTTTAAAAATATTTATTTTTTTAGTTTTAGGTGGACACAATATCTTTATTTTATTTTTATGTGGTGCTGAGAATCGAACTCAGTGCCCCAAGCATGCTAAGCGAGTGCTCTACCACTTGAGCCACATCCCCAGTCCCAATTGACACAATTTTTTTTGCATTGCGAATATTGGATTATTCAATTATCAACAAACTATGTTGCATTCCTTTAAGTCAGGCACCATTTCTTGGTCATAATTGGACCTGTCTACACCCTACTATTGCTTCACAGTCACAGACAGAAAGTAAGTATTAAGGATTAAATTACTTTTCTTCAAAATTCATAAGTTGGAACCCTAACCTCAAGTACCTTAGAATATGACTGTATTTAGAGGTAGGACCTTTAAAGCACTAATTACAATAAAATGAGGTCATCGTAGTGGGTCCTAATCCAGTTAGATTGGTCTTCTTATAAAAAGAGTACATTTGAATACACAGGGAGATCCTCTTGAATAAGGGGAAGACCACGTGAAGACAAAGGGAGAAGACAGCTATCAGTAAGCCAAAGGAGGAAGCCTGAAGAAAAACCAAAGCTACCAACACCTTAATATTAGACTTCCAATCTTCAGAACTGTGAGAAAACAAATTTCTACTATTTGAGCCACCTGATCTATTTTACTTTGATATGGCAGACCTAGCAAACTATATGCAGTGAATACTAAATAAAGAGATTGTATAAACTAGTTGTGAAGGAAATAGGTAACGTGTCTTAAAAACCTGGGAACTCATTTTCAGGTAATAAAAAGGACTAAGGGCATCGGTGACAAAGAAAAGTGGTTGCAAAGGCAGGTAGATTTTATTTGTTTATTCAACAAATATTTATCAAGTCTATTGTACAGTCTAGTCTGTGGGGATGCAATCTGATGTACAACCATCTGTGTCCTCAGTCCTCATGGCATTTATAATTTGTGGAGAATGACATTTACAAATAAGCCATTTCCTAAAATCATTACTATGAGCTGAAATAAGCACATAAAGTAAAATAAGTGTATGTAACACAGAATTAACTCCTTCTTCTGAACTTACTGAATATTCCACTACTGAGTTATTATGTTTAAATTTCAAAAAGTTCATGTCATCCCTAGCTTTTAAAAGACATTTTAAATGATTTAATTTCTACTTAGGGTAATGTTATTCTTTTTGATGTTTTGAATAAACTGCCTACAACATAATATATCAATTTGTTCCTTCCATGCATTGTTCCATTGTGCTCAGACATTTAATTTCACATGAGCTTTAAATGTACCTTATTTGTGTTCATACATCCCTGTGATATATATCACTATTTTGCATTAGAGTTATTTAATAACAAGCATAAGAAAAAAGAATTTAATACTTTTCATTGTTTATTTCCTATCATTTGTATTTATTTTCAGCAATTTAAATATGATACGCCTAGGGGTGTGTGTGTGTGTGTGTGTCTGTGTCTATATACACACATGTGGCTAACAGTGGTTAATGTGTATCATTAATTAAAGAAAATCTGTGTCCCTTATTTTCCCAAACATTTCTTCTCCCTGCTCTCTCTCTTCTGAGATTTGAAAAGTTTGTTAGAACATTTGACATTGTTTCATTACCATTAGAACTCTGTTCTGTGTTCTCATATTTTGTTTTGGCCTGTCTTTGACATAATGAATCATATTTATTAAGTCATATTTGCTAAATGAATCAAATTTACTAAAAAAATACATTGAAGACACTCCTTATCTTTGCTATAGTGATAATGTGGTATTTTTGTATGTTTCCGTCTAAAATACTCCATATCAATGCTAAAATGACCCATCTGATCCCATATTATGTCCACATTCTTCATGAAGGCCTTTCTTGTGTTTATTATACATATTTTGAAATTCTATTCAGAAGCTTCCAATGTCAGTGTCAAATATCTGCCTGTCTCTTTCAATTATTTTTTGTCGTTTGGCAGGTTTTCCTTTCTATTCCTTGCTTTTTCATAAACCTTGTAATGTTTGGTTGAAAGAAGCAGACACCTTATGTGAGACAATAAAGACATAGTTAAAGTGTCTCATTTGGGGGTGAGTTAAAAATAATTGGCATGCCTCTCATGCTAGAGTCAGGAGTTGCACTTACTTCCATTTCTTTTGTTGTTATTGTTAAGTTTAGAGCACCCTGGTTATCAAATTCCTGTAGTGATTATCAGTATTTAGGATTGAGAAGGGTTTCTTAATATGATTTTATTATTTCTGCTAAACTCTCAACTTTAGATCTTCTCTTTGCAATGTGCCTTAAAGACTTGTCCCCCTCCCTTGGCCCCGTAGAGTCTTATTCTTCTCCTGGTTCTTTTCTAAAAGTTTTACTCTGCTACCTGGTAGTAATTAGCTTTTAGTCTGGTGGCAGAGTCTGTGGGGAACATTCCCCATTATTCTTATTAAGCCTCAATCATAGGCAAACACTGTGTCTCTGCAGGGGGCATTGGTTGGTTTAGCTCTGGACTTCTCAGTGTCTCCACTGGTATTACAACTGCAGTTAGGGCCCAGCCTATATTTCTACCACTTGTAAAGAATTTCTCTCACCAGCCATCACTAATGTTTTAGGAACATGGCATGTGAGTCTTCTTTTTCAATATGTTTTGTGGGAAAGGGGAATAGGGTCAGAGTGTCAGAATGGGCTCCTGACATCACTGTGATCACCCTTTTCAAGCCTACAACATTAGACAACCTTTTTTTTTTTTTTTTAAATATAACTTCAGCCAATCTTTCTATATCATATAAGATCCACATAAAAAAATCTGCAAATAGGCATAAACTCCCTCTATTCAGCACCAAAGTTCTCTAAATATGTTAGTTAGGGCACAGTCATCTCTACCAATTTGTTAGCAACTCCAGCCATATCCTCACCCATGCCTTGCTGCAGGATCCTGGGTGAGAACATGTTCATATCTCCTTTTCCCCTTACAGGCTTCTCCATAGATTTTGGGGTATGGTTTGTATCATTGCTTCAGTACTCCAGCTAAAGAAAAATCATGAACGTGGAATATTTTTGTTTGTTTGTTTGTGTTAAGGAACAGTGATCCTCTTTCAATTCTCTGGTTTTCAAGAAGAAATGCAAAGTAAATAGTCCTAATTTCTGTTAATATTTGAAACATAAAATGTGGTTAAACAAATAAAAGGAGGTATTCCAGAAGAATATTCAATTTAAAGGAAACACTATGACCTGAGGAAGCATGATATTTTCAAGGAAATGAAAAAGGAACCCTTAGAGGATGGTGGCTGAAAATAGATAATGAATCCATAGATGTGAAGTTGGAGGGTAGAACAGGTCACATTATGCCAATATCTTTTTGGATCTTTTTCTTGTGAGTTATACAAATTTCTTGAAGTATTGTGAAACCCAATTTTAGAATTTTATTTTGAAATATTTGCCCCAGTTGTACTCTACAACACTAATTTCAAAACATATATGGAACAATTTGGAACTACTGTCACAATATAGTTTGAGAAAAAAATAGATCCTTGGACTAGGAAAATAAAATGGACATGAGAATAAACAGGAAGACTCCTCTTTGAAGGCTCTAACACCGGCAGGGAATTGGAAGAAGTGCAGGGTGGCTATCAAACATGAATGATAGGATTTACGGGGACTAAACCAGAAATGGGTTAGGATGAGATTATTAAAGAGCACAGAGGCCATGCCAGGAAGCCTGTACTAATTTCTTCTATAAACAGTGATGAGATCACAGTGGGTTTTAAGCTGACCTGGAACATGATCATATTTAATTTGAGGAGAGGTAGTTTAAATCATTTAATCAGGAACTATATGGAAAGGATATGGTTACATTCTGAATTGTAAATGCAGCATTTAAAACATACATGCTAACAGTGTAAAACTACGTAAGAATTTGGCTTTCCAAGCAAATTAATCAGCTACTCAAAGAAAATTTAGTTTGATTACCATTCTGCCTTCCTCAAAACAATTTGTCCAATCTTGGACTTCCCAGCCCATAGAATTGTGAGAAATAAATGTTTGTTTATGTCTGTTTAAAAAAAAAAAAAAGCAACTTGCCATAAAATGTATTAGTCATGAAATAAGAATCATAGAATCTATGAAACTTAATTTGAAGATGATAAAGATGAATCAGTTGCTAACCAGATAATATAAAGACAATTTATCTTTTCCTCTTATGATTCAAATAAAAGCATAAATGAAAAATGTATTTTATATAATAGAAAATTTTATAATCCTGGTTTACAATGTAATTGCCTGTTATGGTTTAGATGTTAGGTGTCCCCCAAAAGTCATGTGTGAGACAGAGCAAGGAAGTTTAGAATCTCCTGATAGGGATCAGCTGGGTGGTGACTGTAGGCAGGTAGGGTGTGGCTGAAGGAGGAGGGTCACTAGGGGTATACCTTTGGGGTATATGTATTTTGTTCCTGGTGAGCACTCTGTTTCTTGATTGTCATTTACTTAAGCTGCTTTCCTCTGCCACAACCTTCCTCCATGATGTCCCGTCTCACTTGGACCCAGCACAATGGAGATGGCTCTCTGTGGACAGAGACCACCATACCCATGAGTGCCAAATAAACTTTTCCTCCTCTAAAATTTTTCTTGTCAGGCCTTTTTAAAAAAATGACTAAAACATTGCCTTACATGATTGTTCTCAAAGGTTTTAAATGTTAATTTATTAATGTATCCAACTATCCATTCACTTGTTTTTTCAAGTGTTCACTGAACACATACCAAGTGCTGAATATTGTGCTGGATATACTGGATACACGAATTTCAAAGTTCCATGGTACATAATGTATTTTCCAAGAGTCCAGGAATCCATAAAAGAAAAAAAAATCAAAAACACTTTACAATGCAGCAGGATGTAAGGAAATGAGCAAGGAAAGAATGTAAGGACCAAAATGAGACAGAATCAAGGCAATACAAGAAAGACAAGATTTTTTGATATGATTTACAATGCATTTAGTTAAAATTAATTCAGCAAAGCATTAAAGTGTTCTATATACTAGACCTCATGTTCAGTCTTCAGCATTTGAGCTATAAATATTGACAAGTTACAGTCACTAACTTCAAAAAACCAAGAATATAGTGAGAAAAGCAGACATATTCAAAATTAAGTAATTATTAAATTCTAATAACAATATAGACTATGTGGAATGAAAATCCAAAATGAGGAGTTGGATCAAATATTTAGAGGAAGTGACTTGGAATGAGATTTCAAAGGTAAATAATACCTCACCAGGAAAGAAATGGTGACACAGTGTTTCTTGACATTTCCAGATCCTTCTCTGCAGTAGCCTGCTATCTTATTGCTCATCTGTTTTCCACTACTCGGACATTCAACTTCACCTACTATTTCCCAATTCAAATAGAAAATTCCTTCTCTAATTATGTTATCTTACTTGGAAAAGTATTTTCCAATTTTTTAAAGCCATGACTTAAAGTTAGTAAATATGTTTTATTGTCTTGGTTATCAAGCTCTATTTATGTTCCTGTCACATACACATTTACAAACCACAATTTAATCTGCTACCTATATATTTATTGTCAGAACAAAGAATAAAGTACAATGTTGTCCCTCACGATTTTGAAGTCTACAATTTCCCTCTCCCTGGTTTTGAAATCTATCTCATCTGTCCTTCAATTGACTCCAGAGCCTGCAGAACAAGATAGTATCTTGGAGTCTTGAAAGAAGAAGAAAACTTATACCCCCTCACATAAATTATTTTCCCCTACTGATCAGAACATCTGGTGTAACAGAGTCTATAAATATTTAGCAAATGACTCTCAAATATTGTTTAAATCTTCTATTTGCCTCTATTTGAAACCCACTCTTTTATTATAACTGAGTTCTATTTTTCACCTTAACTAGAGTCACTGTTTATTGTTTTGCCATTAAGCAGTCTTATTGTTTAACTACAATATACTTAGGTACAAAGCTGTTACCTCAGTTGCTCACAAGTCAATTCCCCCAAATATATTAAAATGTATTTAAAACCATTGTTATGATTTGGATATGAGGTATCCTTCAAATAAGATGTGTGAGACAATGCAGGAATGTTCAGAGGTGATGTGATTAAAATATAAAAACTCTAATCTAATTAGCTGAAAAATCTATTTGATAGATTAATAATTCCAAAGGAAAACTATTCTAAGCATAACTGTAAGCAGACAGATTGTGGCAGGAGGAAGTAGGTCACTGGGGTGTACCTTTGGGTTCATATTTTCCCCTGTCCCACACTGGCTCTCTGCTCTCTGGCTGTCATAAGCTGAGCAGTTTTCCTCCACCATACCCTCTGCCATGATGTTCTGTTTCGCCTTGGGGCACAGAGCAATGGAGTTGACCAACAAAATACTGAGAACCCTGAATCTGTGAGCCAAAATAAACTTCTCTTCTCATTTGTTTTTGTCAGGTATTTTGATCATAGGAATGCAAAGCTGACTGACAAAAACATAAAAAAAATAAATTTAGAATGCTCAAAATTATCCTATTATAGTTAATGCCGCAATGTCCCAGGGTTTCTTAAATTGACTTCCAGATCACTCACATATAATTGAATCAAGCCTTTATTGAAGCATACAGGTGGCAACTGAGCAGGAACATAAAGTCTGTTCCCTGATCAGCCCCGAATAATTGGAAGGGGACTCCTTTTAAGCCAGAAAACCACAAAAGGGACGTTTGGGTTTTTAGCCAATGCAAGCAAACCAAGTGACAGAAGGGGAAGATTGCTGTCAGGTGGCGGGAAGCTTTACCAATCACAATTAGCCCAGTCAACCCAGTTACAGACACAGAGCCCCTTTACAAAAACCCTAGTTACAAAACAAAGCCCCGTTAGGTATTTCCGTGTTCTTAAGGGTTTCTATAGCAAAGGAAAAGAACAACTTGCCCCAGTCACAACCTTTCTACTTGGCATGGCTGTTTTACAAAATGGAGTCACTTGGGCTTAACTATCACAATCCCATGTATCATAATTTAAATTTGTCCACAAAGTTTATGTCAAAGAGTCTTTCTAAGTGACTTGTACCATATATGGCCCTGTTCTTTAGGGGACATCTCATATTGTAAAAAATCCTAGTCAGATTCAGCACATATGTTATAATTCTTCAAGTTCTTTATATAATGTGAAATTTCAAATATTCAATTTAAATAAATTCGAGTAAAATAAAATATGACTGACACATAAGTTCCATTTAGAATCTTTGTAATTGAATGATAACCATATAGACATTTACTGATAAAAGACATAGATGGGGAGTCGGGATATATTTCAGTGGTAGAAAGCACTTGCCTGGCATACTTGAGGTCCGAGATTAGAACTCCAGCATGGCAAATAAAGTAGATTCAAGTTATCAAAAAGCAAGTTCATTTTTCAAAATTTTTTCCCCTCATACATTTTAAAGTATTCCAAATTTTCTGTTATGTAATACATCTCCCTTGTATTTGATTAAAATATATATTTCTTTTTTTTTCATCTTTCATACATTTGATTCATGTGAGTTATGCTTTTCCATTTTTACCCCAAATACAAATTGCAGAATCACATCAGTTATACATTCACAATGTTTACATAATGCCATATTAGTGACTGTTGTATTCTGCTGTCTTTCCTATCCCCTACTATCCCCCCTCCTCTCCCCTCCCATCTTCCCTCTCTACCTCATCTGTTGTTGTTCCATTCTCTCCCTCCTCCCCCTTTCCCCTCCCAACCTCATATATGTGATTTCGTATAATGATGTGGTTTTCCTTCCGTTTCCATGCAATTTCCCTTCCCTCTCCCTTTTCCTCCTTTCATTCGTCTCAGTTTAATGTTAATCTTTTTCTCATGCTCTTTCCCCCTGTTCAGTTCTTAGTTGCTCTCCTTAAATCAAAGAAGACATTTGGAATTTGTTTTTTAAGGATTGGCTAGCTTCACTTAGCATAATCTGCTCTAATGCCATCCATTTCCCTGCAAATTCCATGATTTTGTCATTTTTTAGTGCTGCATAATACTCCATTGTGTATAGATGCCACATTTTCTTTATCCATTCATCTATTGAAGGGCCTCTAGGTTGGTTCCACAATCTAGCTATTGTGAATTGTGCTGCTATGATCATTGATGTGGCAGTATCCCTATAGTATGCTCTTTTAAGGTCCTCAGGGAATAGTCCGAGGAGGGCGATAGCTGGGTCGAATGGTGGTTCCATTCCCAGCTTTCCCAGGAGTCTCCATACTGCTTTCCATACTGGCCACACCAATTTGCAGTCCCACCAGCAATGTACAAGAGTACCCTTTTCCCCACATCCTCGCCAGCATTTATTGTTATTTGACTTCCTAATGGCTGCCAATCTTACTGGAGTGAGATGGTATCTTAGGGTGGTTTTGATTTGCATTTCTCTGACTGCTAGAGATGGTGAGCATTTTTTCATGTACTTATTGATTGATTGTATGTCCTCTTCTGAGAAGTGTCTGTTCAGGTCCTTGGCCCATTTGTTGATTGGGTTATTTGTTATCTTATTGTTTAATTTTTTGAGTTCTTTGTATATTCTGGAAATTAGGGCTCTATCTGAAGTGTGGGGAGTAAAGATTTGTTCCCAGGATGTAGGTTCCCTATTTACTTCTCTTATTGTTTCTCTTGCTGAGAAAAAACTTTTTTTTTAAGTAAGTCCCATTTGTTTTTTCTTGTTATTAACTCTTGGGCTATGGGCGTCCTATTAAGGAATTTGGAGCCTGACCCCACAATATGTAGATCGGAGCCAACTTTTTCTTCTATCAGGTGCAGGGTCTCTGATTTGATATCAAGCTCCTTGATCCATTTTGAGTTAACTTTTGTGCATGGCGAGAGAAAGGGATTCAGTTTCATTTTTTTGCATATGGATTTCCAATTTTCCCAGCACCATTTGTTGAAGATGCTACCCTTCCTCCATTGCATGTTTTTAGCCCCTTTATCAAATATAAGAAAGTTGTAATTTTGTGGATTGGTTTCTGTGTCCTCTATTCTGTACCATTGATCCACCTGCCTGTTTTGGTACCAGTACCACGCTGTTTTTGTTACTATTGCTCTGTAGTACAGTTTGAACTCTGGTATCACTATACCTCCAGATTCACACTTCCTGCTTAGAATTGTTTTTGCTATTCTGGGTCTTTTGTTATTCCATATGAATTTCATGATTGCTTTATCTATTTCTACAAGAAATGCCATTGGGATTTTGATTGGCATCGCATTAAACCTGTAGAGAACTTTGGGTATTATCGCCATTTTGATAATGTTAGTTCTGCCTATCCATGAACAGGGTACATTTTTCCATCTTCTAAGATCTTCTTCTATCTCTCTCTTTAGGGTTCTATAGTTTTCATTGTATAAATCTTTCACCTCTTTTGTTAGGTTGATTCCCAAGTATTTTATTTTTTTTTTGAGGCTATTGTGAACAGAATGGGTTTCCTCATTTCCATTTCAGAAGTTTTGTTGCTGACATACAGGAATGCCTTTGATTTATGCGTGTTGATTTTATATCCTGCCACTTTGCTGAATTCATTTATTAACTCTAGCAGTTTCTTTGTAGACCCTTTTGGGTCTGTTAAGTATATTATCATGTCATCCGCAAATAGTGATAATTTAAGTTCTTCTTTTCCTATTTTTATGCCTTTAATTTCTTTTGTCTGTCTGATTGCTCTGGCTAGCATTTCAAGAACTAAATTGAATAGAAGTGGTGAGAGAGGGCATCCCTGTCTAGTTCCAGATTTTAGAGGGAATGCCTTCAGTTTTTCTCCATTTAGAATGATGTTAGCCTGAGGCTTACCATATATAGCTTTTACAATGTTGAGGTAAGTTCCTGTTATCCCTATTTTTTCTAGTGTTTTGAACATAAATGGATGCTGTACTTTGTCAAATGCTTTTTCTGCATCTATTGAGATGATCATATGGTTCTTATCCTTAAGTCTATTGATGTGGTGAATAACATTTATTGATTTCCATATATTGAACCAGCCTTGCATCCCAGGGATGAATCCTACTTGATCATGGTGTACAATTTTTTTGATGTGCTTTTGCATTCGATTCGCCAGGATTTTATTGAGAATTTTTGCATCTAAGTTCATTAGAGATATTGGTCTATAGTTTTCTTTCTTTGAAGTGTCTTTGTCTGGTTTTGGGATCAGGGTTATGTTGGCCTCATAGAATGAATTTGGAAGAGCTCCTTCTTTTTCTATTTCTTGAAATAGCTTGAAAAGTATTGGAATTAATTCTTCTTTGAAGGTTTTGTAGAACTCTGCTGTATACCCATCCGGTCCCGGGCTTTTCTTAGTTGGTAGTCTTTTGATGGCCTCTTCAATTTCTTCTTTTGTTATTGGTCTGTTTAAATTGTGAGTGTCTTTCTGACTCAATCTGGGCAGATCATATGACTTAATAAATTTATCAATATCTTCACTATCTTCTATTTTATTGGAATATAGGGTTTCAAAATATTTTTTAATTATCTTCTGTATTTCTGTAGTGTCTGTTTTGACATTGCCTTTTTCATCCCGTATGTTAGTAATTTGCGTTCTCTCTCTTCTTCTCTTCGTTAGCATGGCTAAGGGTCTGTCTATCTTATTTATTTTTTCAAAGAACCAACTCTTAGTTTTATCAATTTTTTCAATGGTTTTTTTTGTTTCAATTTTGTTGATTTCCGCTCTGATTTTAATTATTTCTTGTCTTCTGCTATGTTTGCTGTTGTTTTGTTCTTCCTTTTCTAAGGTTTTAAGATGTAGTGTGAGTTCATTTATTTGTTGGTTTTTTCTTTTTTTGAGGAATGAACTCCAGGAAATGAATTTCCCTCTTAAAACTGCTTTCATTGTGTCCCATAGATTCCAGTATGTTGTGTCTGTATTGTCGTTTAACTCTAGGAATTTTTTGATTTCCTCCTTTATGTCTTCTGTAACCCATTGATCATTCAGTAACATATTGTTCATTTTCCAGGTGATGCAGGATTTTTCCTTCCTTCTTTTATCATTGATTTCCAGTTTTATTCCATTATGGTCAGATATGGTGCATGGTATTATCTCCACACCTTTATATTTACTGAGAGTCGCCCTATGGCATAATATATGGTCTATCTTTGAGTAGGATTCATGTGCTGCTGAGAAGAATGTGTATCCACTTGATGACGGTTGATAAATTCTATATATGTCAGTTAAGTCTAGGTTATTGATTGTGTTATTGAGTTTTATAACTTCTTTGTTCAGCTTTTGTCTAGAGGATCTCTCCAATGGCGAGAGTGGTGTGTTGAAGTCCCCCATAATAATTGTGTTGTGGTCTATTTGACTCTTGAACTTGAGGAGAGTTTGTTTTATGAACGTTGCACACCATTGTTTGGTGCATACAAATTGATAATTGTTATGTCTTGATGGTGGATGGTTCCTTTTAACAGTATATAGTGTCCTTCTTTATCCCTTTTGATTACCTTAGGTTTGAAGTTGACTTTATTCGATATGAGAATGGCCACTCCTGCTTGCTTCCGAGGGCCATGTGAGTGGTATGATTTTTCCCACCCTTTCACCTTCAGTCTGTGTATGTCTTTACCTATCATGTGAGTCTCCTGAAGGCAGCATATTGTTGGATTTGTTTTTTTAATCCAGGTTACTAGCCTATGTCTCTTGATTGGTGAATTTAAGCCATTAACATTTAAGGTTACAATTGAAATATGGTTTGTACTTCCAGTCATGTTTATTTATTTATTTATTTTAGATTGGTTAGTTTTCCCTCTTTGGTTATTTTTCTCCCCCTTTACTGAGATACCTCCCACTGTTAATTTTGGGTGCTATTTTTCAATTCCTCTTCTTGTAATATTTTGCTCAACATACTTTTCAGTGCTGGTTTTCTAGCTGTGAATTCTTTTAGCTTTTGTTTATCATGAAATATTTTAATTTCATTGTCCAATCTGAAGCTTAGTTTTGCTGGATACAGGATTCTTGGTTGAAATCCATTATTTTTCAGTGTTTGAAATATGTTGTTCCAGGATCTTCTCGCTTTCAAAGTCTGTGATGAAAAATCAGTCGTTAACCTAATTGGTTTACCCCTAAATGTAACCTGCCTCCTTTCTCTCGTAGCTTTTAGTATTCTCTCCTTGTCCTGTATGTTAGCTATCTTCATAATTATGTGTCTTGGAGTTGGTCTATTATGGTTTTGGATGTTGGGGGTCCTGTAAGCTTCCAGGATATGGCAATCCATTCCATCTTTCATCTCTGGGAAGTTTTCTAGTATTATCTCTCTTAGTATGCTATCCATTCCTTTGTATTGATTCTCTGTGCCTTCTTCTATCCCAGTGACTCTCAGATGAGGTCTTTTGATGAGGTCCCATATCTCTTGGATAGATTGCTCGTGAGATTTCAGCATCTTTTCTGTCTTGACTATATTCTTTTCAGTTTGATAAACTTTGTCTTCATTATCTGATGTTCTGACTTCTACTTGATCCAGTCTGTTTGTAATATTCTCATTAGCGCTTTTAATCTGATTTACGGTTTCTTGCATTTCTATGATTGCAGCTTGATATTTTTTTAACACCTCTATCTCCTGATAAAGCTCATTCTTTGTGGATTGAATTTGTGTGGTTAGTTCCTCTTCAAAATATACTTTCAATGCTTGGATTTGCTGTCTCATGTCTTCTCTAATATTCCGTTCCATCTGAATTAGGTATGCCTTGATTTCTTTCCCTGTCCATGTTTCTGATTCTTCTAGGCCCTCCTGTAAATTTGGGTTGTCCTCTATTGTTTGTAACCCTTTTTTTCTTGTTTTTTCATATTGTTCACGTTGCTTTCCAGCTCTGTTTGACTGCTTAGTAACTGCTTTCTCCTACACATTTGTTTTGGCTTTGTATATCTCTGTTGTCTCTCTTTTGTGGTGGGAGATTATGCCTAGAAATGTTGGGCTTTGTTGTACTTTACAGCTGATTCATTCAATTCATATAAGGCTTCTAGGTTCTGTATGCATATAATGTTTTGCTGTTTGTTCTTAGGACTATATGTTTAGGTTGGGTGCTCTGGTGGTATGATGGTTAGTATGTCTTGGCTACTTTAGAAGATTGCTCCACTGAAGGTGGATACTACCAGGCAATTGGATCAGGGTGCTGATAGTAGCTAGGTATTTATGAGTCTTATAGACAGCCTCGAGACATTCACCTATTTGCATTTAGACAATTACACGCAATGGAAGATGTAATGCTTGGGATGAGAGTTGGGGGTTAGGGGAGTGAGGGTGCTGTTAAAAAAAGAAAAAAGGTTATAGGTAGAGATAGATTAGAGGGGAATGAAAAGAACAATAAACTTGAAATGGGATAGAAAGAGAGAAGGAAAAGGGGAGAAAGGAACAGGGAGAGAAGAAGGAGAGAATAAAATATCGACAACCGCAACAACAACAACAAAAAAAAACACCAAAAAAACACAAAAATTAAAGTCTTAGAGATCCACCTTCCTCTCTTCCAGTAGGCGGTGCTGTGCCCTCCAAGAGGAGCGTCTGCTCTCTACCAGCCAAGAGCTGTCTCTGTAGGGCGTCTCCTGGGGGTCTCTCAGACTTGTCAGTCCAGAGCCATTTCACTTCTCCAGCTCTTAACACCCTTCCTCCTGACAGTCTACCAGCCAGGTCCTGTTCCCCAGAAGTGACTCCCCCAAGGTCTAGTTACACTTGCAGCCCCACCCCGTGTCCCTTTTAAGCCCCAGTGCTGTGGTAAACTGGTGGCTAAGACCTCGGGATTTGCCGCTGGTGATATGTGGGGCTGGGGTTCTGGGATCCCCTCTGCTTCCCTACGGACACGACCCCTGAGAAGTCAATGATGTTTCCTGGCTGCTTGTATCAGTATGGGAAGTCATGCACCTGCTAAAGTGGATTCTGCTGGGAAGGAATTCCGCCGGCCGAATTCCGATGACATCACCTCTCTGCTATGGCAGGCCCCAGGCTCCTTGCCGGAGTGTCCCAGGGGAGGGGTGGGACTGGTCCGGCCCGGTTCGCCTCAGCTTCTGGTTTGTGGAGGTTTGGCTAAAGACTTCTTCCTGCCAAGCTGTGTCTCGGCGTCTAGCAGGACCCAGTCACATTGGTTGTGGGCGGGTGGACGGATCTGCAGCTGTGCCCGCGGTGCCCAGATTGTGGCTGTTAGTTTTGGAATTCCGCGTCTCTGGCAGGGTCCCGCTCATCCGGGTCACACAGATGCTTCAAAAAAATTCTAGTAGCTCCCGGGCGGTCTCTCTTCAGAGGAATTTTGCTAGGAGAATCTCCGTTGGACGAATCCAAGAGTTATCCTTGTGATTTTATGTTCCCATCACTGGGTGTGCCTTAAAAGCGCAGCCTCTCTGCCCGCCGCCATGTTGGATCCCCTCTAAAATATATATTTCTTCAGACAGAAACTATAGCTGACAATTGTAAAATTAAAAAAAATATTTTTTTTTTAGAAAAACTAGAAAGTGTTCTAACATTGTTGTGGGAAGCCTCAAAAGCTATGGTATTTTGATATTATTGTAACAAAAATAATTTTCAAAATGGCATTGGGGAAGAACTTGATGAATGTTGTTTAGATTATATTTACATATGGATATTATACTCTTACACTCTAACAGATCTCTACACTTTGTAGAAAAATTATCTATCATTAAACAATTTTATGTCAAAAAGTAAAATGATTTATAATAACCCATTTAGAGTAATACTTAAATTGCAGACTGATACCATCCTGAATTCCTGAGTCGTGGCTAATTCTAGAAATATGGCCTCATATTTTTTTCTATTGCAAATTGAGCAATTAAAATAACACACATTTATTATCTCATCATTTCAGTGGTTCAAAATGTAAGCATAACATAGTGGTTCCTCTGCTCATGATCTCATGTGCTGCAATCAAAATAACAACAATACTGCATTCTCATTGGGAGAATTGACTGAGGAAGAATCCACATCCAAGCTCATTCAGGTTGTTAGAAAAATTCAGTTCCATGCTATCGTATATGTCTTCTGGGCTGAGAGGACATTGCCCTCCTGGCTCTGTAGCCTTCTCAATAAGCATTTCACAACATGGCAGTTTTCTTCTTAAAGCCCAGCAGAATAATCTCTTGCCCACCAGTCTGTTAAAATGAAATGCCATTTGAAATCATTGGAGACACATCTTAACATCTTCACTATATAAAATATCTTAATTTAGGGAATATATCTCATCATTTTTGCCTTAACCTTTACAAAAAGGACAGAGGTACCACCCACACTCAGAGATATTGGATTACACATGGCATTACATAGAGGAGGGAGCTTCTGGGTCTCCTTCAATTTCCATTTCTGCACTTATCAAATGTTTCCATCAATTTCTCTGAATAGGTCAAATTCACACTTCTATTTAAAAATGAAATTTTAAATGTATTTGCTTGTAATTGTACACATAGAAAGTTTATGTTCCAAAAGTAAATAACCTTTAAAATTTTTAAACAAATTTTTTTCCCTTTAATTTCACAAAGAAGACTAAAGACAAGAAAATAGAATCTAACAAGCATATTTTAAGAGAGTTATCCCTTTTACACATTAACATAGAACAAGTCTCTCCCTTGGTTAGTTTGTCATAGGAGATGACTAAAGTAAAAAACAGCAACAAAAACACAGAAAAATAAAAAAGAAAAGAAAACTTTTGCAATGGCATCCCCTTTTACACTGAAAATGTTTTACATTTGTATAATTCCACTTGACTTGGAGGTTCTAGAGATCTAATTTCTTTCATCCTAGAAGGCTGAGCTATTTCTAGAAGTGTGATTTTGCTTTCCTATATTCCCTTTTATCCTCTTAAATCTTTCTAACTACATATAATTTCTCAAAGGTTTTTCCCTTGAGGGATGTATGTTCTTTTCTAGTATATTTAACTATCATTATGTTAGCAATTGTTTCATTGCTGAGACCAAAATAATTAACCTGAACAATTTAGAGGAGGAAAGATATATTTTGGACCATGGTTTCAGAGAATTCAGTCCATGGTTGGCTTACTCCAATGCATCAGGGTGTGGAGAAGAAAAACTTCTTACCTCATGGCAGCCAGGGAAGAAGGGGTTGGGGGTGGGTAGGGGCCAGAATCTAGATAAAACTTTAACCTCTGGTGACCACTTTGGCCAACCAGGTTCCTTCCCTCAACAGTCCATTAGCTATCAATGCATTAATCTTCTGATGAGGTCAGAGTTCTCATGATGCAATCATTGTCTGAAAGTCCGACCTTGGAACATTGCTTCATGGAGGACCATGTTTTCAACACATGGGCTTCTGGGGGATTATTCCAGATCCAAACTATAGCAATCATCATTTCTTTTTTTAGTGCCCTGCAATGTATGATCAGCTATTTTAATCAAGAGGAGGTGGTTCTGTCTCCCATCCCTAACACTCCAATAAGATTAGGAGCCCTCTGTCCATTAAAGGGAGAGGAAGATGAGGTCCCTCTTCTTCCTGCCTCTGTAGAATTCCTCCCGGGCTTGCCAAAAATCTCCTTCTAACTATATTAACTATGTCAGCTTCACTTTGTTTCTGCTGCCAGAAAGATATGAGCAACAAAACTTGGTGATGGACTATTAAAAATGCTGCTCCCAAGTCTCTTCTAATTATCCAAGGTTTTGACCATAAATGTAGTGAAATGCTGTCCAATGTCCATTTCTTCTCAGGTTCCCAGTTTTAAGCCATTAAACAAAAATTTGCAGGAAAACTCCGCTGTTCTAATACCCCAATTTGTAAGCTTTTTCTTCTTCCCTAAAGAAAAATATGTCCTGAACTTCTAATTAAAATACTTAACATTAACATTCCTTCAAGTCAAAGAGAAGTCTCTTCCTCCGGATTCAGGGAGCTCTTCAGGAAATCACAAGTTCACAGCCTTTCTGAAAGAGAGGAACAGAAAGGAAAGGGCTGCAGCAACATCCGAAATGAGGAGGAGAATAAAAGTTTGGGGAGCAAGGAAAGATTTAAAAAAAACACAATGCAGATAAATTTTTGTACATATAATAATCCTCAAAACAGTATTATACATGTTTATGTGGAACCAGGAATGGAGAGGATAGACTTGCAAAGTGGACGAAAGTATTGGGGGGAGATGATAGGATGGATTGTCTATTTTATTTATTTGTTACACCTCATCAAACTTGATAGATTGTGTTTTATTGTTCATATTTGGCATTTCATCCACACTCATTAAACAAACAATATTATTTATAGTTTGTAGTCACCTGTATTCATAAACGTATGCATACTCATATTTATGAAAAAAACTTATGTAAAAAATAGGAGGAAGGATTATGGATTTTTGTGGATCTATAGATTTTTATTTCTTTATACTATTATGTGTTAAATCTGAAATACATAACTACTATTCATTTGTATAAATACTTCAAGTTTAAATTTTTTAGCTTATTTTACTATAAATTTAGGTGTATATGCACTTATAAGAAAAAAACAGAGGGAATCTGCACCTAGTTTTCCCTAACAGTAACATCTTGTAAAAATATAGATCCACATCACAACCAGTTCACTGATATTGAAATAGTCTAGCTGCAGAACATTTCTTTCACTATGAGTGTTCCAATATTAACTATTGACAGTCACATTCATTATATTTCACCACCTAATTGTCACCACCATCCTTACATATCTTCACAAGTACTCTGTGCATCTTAACCTTGCTCCAAAAACAGTTTAGTAACAAATGATTTTTAAGTTATGCCAGAATAATTTTTAAAAAAGCCTCTTATGAAGATGCATCCCATTTTTTTTTGAGAAAAAAAAGGAATAAAATCTGCAACAATTTTGCAAAAAAAGTTTGGCACAAAATCTGTGACAAGTATATGGTAAAATACGGCATTTCCATTCACACGTTTTTCTTCATTCCTGGCAACCACTCATCTATTCTCCATTTCTATATTTCAATGGAGTTATATAAATGGAAATATATAGATTATAGTCTCTGAGATTGACTATTTTTCATGAACAATTCTCTGGAGATTTATCAAAATCATTGTGTGTATTAAAAGTTTGTTTCTTCATACTGTTGAAGAGTATTCCACAGAGTGGATATACCATAGTTTATTTATATCTTCACCCATTGAAAGACCTCTGTGTTGTTCACAGTTTTTTGCCAATTATAAAAAATCTGCTACAAACGTTAGTGTAAAAATACTTTTGTGCACACAAGTATTAATTTCTCTCTAATAAGTGCCACAGAATGCAATTGCTGTGTTGTTTGGTAGTTGCATGTTTAATTTTTGTTAAAGAAAATATCAAATAGAATTTGGATGTGAAATTTTAAATTCAGACTAGCAAAATATGAATTACTGGGAATCTCTGTCAGTATTTTTAGGTGGTACAATAATAATAATAAATTGTTATTATAAATATTATTAATATTAACAATAATTAATAACTATAACTATAAATATTATCTAATCATTCTGTTAAATGCACAATAACAGCTCATTATGGTATTAATTTCCATTTCATCAATGGCTAATGATGTTGAACATATTCCAAGAGCCTATTTCTGCTTTCACATTTTCTGATAAAATGTCTCTTTTTGTCTTTTGTCCATTATCTGATTGGATTGTTTCTCACTTGTGAGTTTTGAGAGTACTTTATATATTTGAGATACTAGTCCTTCATTAAATATATGACTTGCAATATTGTTTCTCCCACGTTATGACTTTTCATCCTCTTAGGATCTTCACAAAGCAAAGATTTTTATGAAAACCAGTTGTTCAATCTGTCCTTTTTGATGCATCATGCTGCTTTCTGATTCACAGGTTTTTCAAATATATTATTTTCTTGCAAACTGCTGCCAGGGCATATAACATAGTTACCCTTGTGAAATAAAAAATTATGAGAATTCAGGGAGGTAAATGTTAAGGACTGAGAAAGGCAGAAGTTTGGATGTTATGACACATGTGTTACAAGGAAGCTTTCATGCAGACTTCAAATTTAGCTCCCTTCAATTCACTGCTTCCTAAGAAGTGGTTTGGAAAACCTTTGAAGGATTCATCTGACTACAAAAAGGAACAGACTTTCTGGGGTGTGAAAGGATTTGTGGTTGAAGATGCACCAGTCAGCAGCGGATCATGTGGACATTCTGCAGACAGAATTGTTTCAAGTCTGAAGTGGCCTGGGAAACTTTTATGCAGTTAAGCCTGGTCTTCAGCCAGTGGCTAAAGCACTTCATAGTAGTAACACTGAAGGAGCCTGGCAAGGGACACTGGGGCTAATAGGCTGAAAGGCATGTCCCCTGTATCATGTCCAAGAACTCCATGCCTACCCCTGGATCTCAAAGTATAGCTCCCATTTTCTTTTTCTTTTCCCTTTGTAAAGATTTATGTTTTTTGTTCATAATCTATAAATTGATTTTGTATAAGATGTGAAACTTGGAACAAGAATCATTTAAGGTTTGACTGTGAATGCCCAGTTACATCGCCTGGGGGAAAAAAACAAAAGTGTCTTTCTTCCATTGAATTACTTTTGCACTTATGTCAAAATTCCACGGGTCAAATTTGTGTCTATTTGTGTTTTCTATTCTTTTTTCATTAATCTATTTGTCTGTGCTTCTGCTGTTACCACACAGTGTTGATTATTGTATCTATAGTGAGCCTTGCAATCATGTAGACTAATTCTTCAACTTTGTTCTTCTTTGTTAAATTTTTTTTCATCAATTCTAGTGGCCTAGTTTTTCCATGTTCATTTTAGAATAATCTAGTGTGATTCTACAAAAATCTTTCTTGGATTTTGATAGATATTGAACTAAGTCTATATGTCCAGATATAGAGAATTGGCTGTGTTACCATGTTCACATTTCCATCCATCAAAACAATATGATTATTCATTTTTTTATCTTTCATTTCTTTCATCAGTTTGTGTAGTTTTCAGCATACTAACCCAGAGGACATTTTGTTAGATTTACAGCTAATCATTTCATTTCTTAGAAGTTTTGTTTGGTGTGTGTATGTATGTGTATGTGTGTGTGTGTGTGTGTGTGTGTGTGTGTGTGTGTGTTGGGGATTGAACCCAGGCCTTGTGCATACTAGAATAGTGCTCTACCTCTGAGCTACATTCCTAGTCCTCTTCACAGTTTTAAGTAATATTATATTCCAGTATCCATGTGTTTATTGCTAGCATACAGCAGTAGAGATAATTTCTATAGGTTAATTTGTATTCTTCAACCTTGCTAAATACATTTATTAGTTCAAAGATTGTTTTATTTTTGTAAAATAAAACAATGCCTTTGGAATTTATACACTGGAAATCATCTACAATAGTGACAGTTTTTCTTTCTTTCTCTTTTTTTAAATCTCTGTCTCTCTGTACCTATGTGTCACATTGAATCAGAGTCTACCCTAGTCAGTATGAACTCATCTTAATTCCATTATATGCACAAATACACCATTTCCAATTAAGGGCACATTCTGAGGTTCCAGGTAGACATAATTTTGGCGAGATGTTATTCAACCCATTACCCTTAGGTCTCCCTCCCCCACTTGTACCTGATTGAATCCAGGAGCACTTAACTGCTGAGCCACATCCCCAGTCTTATTAATTTATTTATTTATAGACAGGGTCTTGCTAAGTTGCCTTAGAGTCTCACTAAGTTGCTAAGGCTGGCCTCAAACTTGCAGTCTTCCTGCCTCAACTTCCTGAGCCACTGGAATTACAGGCATGCATTATGAAGCCTGGCTACACTTAGGTTTTCTTTGTTCCACATATATCTTATACTTAATAGTTGACGACGCTGACAAGCCAGAAATGTCCACAGATGACAGATAAAATGGCCAAACCAAAACTTGCTATTTTTACACAAAGGGTCAGTAAAAGAGAACCCTATTTAATTTCATTTTCAGTGTCCTCAAAATGTCTTTGAGGGAAACCTAATAAAACAAACACTGGCCTGGTGCAGCATCACTTCCAGATCTTCAACACAGGTGCTAGAGATCTGCATGGGCTTTCCAGTCCGGGAGCATGATTCTCAGCAACATCAGCTGAGTTCATCTTCTCATCTTCTAGGAAAAAGTCAAGCTACAGGCTATGCATTGTGCTTTTTTTCTCAGAAATATTAGCCCTTGATGGTGTTGGTGAGGACAGACAGATGAGCATAAGCAGTTTTCTCTAGATTGCTCCAAACCTTTACCCAGGAACCAAGAAGAGTGAGCAGCTCACCTTATTCTAGGTCTGAATTCAAGATTTCTGAGATTTCTTTGTAATTTTTGAGCTCATATGGGGGCTTGTCAGGGCCTGAGGGAATAAGAATCATTGAGCAGTATCACCAAGACCTGTGAAGTATAATGCTTCAGTTGTTTCTTATACATCTAGGTTATATTTTCTCCTTTGTGTCTCTGGCACCAACACTTCCCACATTCTTCCTCAGACATCTGATGTGGAACTAACTAAACCAGAGATAGCTCAATCCCAAATTACAGAACAATTCATTTCCAGAATATGTTTCCTCATGATGCTTTTATCAGATGGAATCAAGCCACAGACGGGATTGTTGATGCAGGTTAGCTTAGATAAAGACGTCACTTTAGTAGGATGTTCTTGGCTACTTCATTTTTCTGGTAAAGAGTGCAAGCCATCCCATAAGACATCTTGCTTTATGTCTCTGATTGTTTTTTTTCCCTCTTCTTTTTAAGATTCTGCTCCCTTTCTTAGATAACTCTATGATATACCCAATTTCTGTTGAATTTATTAATATATTTCTCATAGAAATGGCTTTTTTACCACCCCCCCCCCCCCGGAGAACAAGTTCCCTCTCTCATCTCTAATCTTCAACCTCCTTTGTGTGTTTATTTGTCTAAGATTTTGTTTGGTGTGTGTATGTATGTCCTCTGTTTAAGACTCAAATGTCTAGAAGGGCTAACTGACATGAAGCAAGCCAGATATAAGCACAACCACAGAGAGTCCTGGAGGATATAGCAAATTAAAGAACACATGCCCTATTGACAAGATGGAATAGGCACTTGTTTTCATTTTATTAGATCCTCTGAATTTTCAAGAGAAGCCAGAAATTCAAGTTTTTAAAGGTTAGCAACTAATTAAAAAGAAAAAAAAGGAGATACATGTGAGCCAATATTATTCAGTCCAAATAGTATAGGTCTGAGAGCCAAATCTGGCTCACTGGTACTCACGTTAGGACTTTTGCTGTATCACTTTAATGATTTTTCCAGAAGATGCTAGGGGTTATCATGCAAATAGTCCTCCTGTGGTTCATATTAATACCCCTTGGGTGGCTTTGGAGATGAGGCCAATTTAAGACCTACTTATGGGGAAATCATGTCTCACATCTTTTTTGAGCTCCATCTGGCAAACCGCTCCCCCTGGCTCAAAGAATCATTGTCCAGCTGACTGCTGGAAGTAGGGCAGGGCTCCCCTAAAGAACAGAACACAGGATATCTGCCCAAATCTCTCTGTCCTCAGGATGTCTGTCGATAGTGAATGGTTTATTATGGCACAAGCTGGTGTATAGCTGGGCAGCCTCCTCTGTAGGGGCAGCCTGAGAGCATCTGTCACACAGACACTGCAAACATCAATAGTATTGTTATCTTAGGCCCTGGGATTTTATTTTCCTCAATACTTTATTTACTTCATTGAACAATATTGAATTTTCTTCTGCCTGAGTTGGGCTGTGAGACTAAATCATCACCAGGTGCTTTAAATTATTCTCTTGATGATTGCTCGCTTCTATTTCTGGTGCCGTTTTTATCTCTGAAGTACTGCTTTGGGTTTTCAATTTTGGTGGTCAGACCTGTGTTTCTCTTCGCTGCAGAAGTTTAAGCAAGTCTCTGAGGAATGTCTTCCTGTTTTATTCCTTGTTTCTAATGTGTCAGGCCAGGCCAGGCCAGGACAGGCAGCCGGCTGCAGAAACCACAGTCTGGTTCATAGAAAGTTTAAGAACTACACCAGAGAACTTTCTGGTGTGGAAAGAGAAGAGCTAAGGAGGGATGAGCTTTTTAAATCATACTTCAAAAGAAAGGGAATTCTACTCAGTCTTTTGGTCTTCCAAGATATTTTTTTTCCTCCCAGATTCATGATTTAATCATTTTTTTTTTCTCTTTTCTTCATGTACTTTCTCTCTCACACTGTTGTCAAGACGAAAAATCTCTACACATTTCTGGTTTCAGACCAATGGTACTTTCTTGGATTCCCAATGAAGGTTAGAGTCCTCACATCCATTGCCTCAGGTCCCCATATGTTGCCGATCAAAAGATTCATTACTCTTTATTATCACCATTATTGTTGCCTTTGTTGTTGTTGTTGTTGTGAATGATATTTTAAATATTTTGTTAGTACCTGGTTTATCATTAAAGTCACAAAGATAAGAGATATATCTGTCTCACTCACCACTGGACTCCCAGGAGAAGAAATAAATGTAGATGTCTCTCAGCTGAACCTATTTCCCTTGTAAACGCAATGAGAATTTATACTCAATTTTTAATTTCATAGATTTCATAAACATTTAGCACCTGTCCACCAAATACAGTCTTATAGGTGCACTGAGGAAAACAGCCCGCTTTGCTCTTCAAATTCAATACATTTGAGTCAGTTTTTCTCTTTCCTGCTACAGGTGTTTCCTTTTCTCACAGATAAGGTATGAGCTAGGTAATATAATTAGTTTACTGGTTAATAATTTAATTTTGGATAATCAACACTGGAAGCAATTTTTTTTAATATTGGGAACTTGGGATCCATAAATTTTAATTTCCTAGCAATTTGCTTAAGCTTTGTTTTGTTAAGAACATGGAATTATTAATATTCTTAAGTCTTTCTCTATTTCATAAATCTAATAATAAATATTTGATAAATTCTTCATATTAGTTTGCTAGGACTTCTTTAAAACTGTGTTGCAACTGATTGGCCAGAAATTTATCTCATAGTTGTAGAGACATATTTCTTACATTCTAAATGGAGATGCTGGTGGAGTTGATTTCTCATGAAAGCAATCAAAAGAATCTTCTGGCCTCTCTTCTTGGCTTTTAGCTGGTTCTCTTCTTGTTGTGTCTCTTCACACTGTCCTGTTTTTGTATTAATCTTTATGTCTAATTTCCCATTTTTATAAGAACTATCAAAAATGTATCTAGGCTGGGGATATAGCTCAGTTGGTAGAGTGCTTTCCTCACATGTACAGGGCCCTACCTTCAAACATAAACACCACAAAAAAAAAAAGAAAGAAAGAAAAAGAAAGGATGTATCCACAATTATGACTTGATTACTTTTATAAAGACCCTATCTCCAAATACACTCAAATCCTGCAGTTTAACCAACAATATAACAATGAAATACTTAGAGTTAATTTTATACTGTAAAGAATACACATTTTTACTCTGATTTGGTATACTAAACTAACATTCACTGCAGTATGTGATGCAAACAATATGCAACTGATTGAGGACAGACAGATGCAAATGATGGGAACATGAAGTTAAGGGAATAATTCTTTCAAATGGGCCCACTATGCTGACTTCCACATGCTTTCTTTTCCAAGAAGCAATTTACCTGCAGCCCTGCATGACTTAATTGGACAGGATATGTTATCTTCCTCAGCACACGACCTGTTATCTGAAGGAGAAATTCATGCCTGAAATAACAATGTTGATGAGAGGAAATCACATACCCTGAAGAGGGAGAATTTTGTGAACCTGAGAAACTGATGTGACTCTATTTTTTAAAAACAAACCCAGCTTCTATCTCAAGGTCTATCCAAAGGGAGAGGGAATGACCCTTGTCCTTGGAAAACCCACAGAGCACTCCTAGGCACATAGCCACCCTGCTGAGTTGTTTGTCTGTAAATAACAGGAGAGATCTGCTGACTTAGTTATGCTAGCTCCCAGAAAGGCCACAGAATGGGCCTAATGCCTGACCATGACCCATAGCAACCCCCTAGCAACCACCAATCTACATGAGACAGGGAAAATACCTGAAATGCCAGGTGACCCTCCCAGTACTTTCTGTGATTGATAACATGTTAGGAAACCCTGTAGTTTAGCGAGTACACTCCTCACGGCTTAAACCAATCAGTTCAAATGTATCCACCTCTTGAACTCACCAATCACCCTTACCCAACTTGTTCCTGACAGCGAATGTGCTAATCAATGTTAAGACTTGTTGTTTGATTTTCCCACAGTATGAAATGATTTGCTATGTGATGTTGTGACACATAGAGTATCCCCCAAAGCTATAAAATCTCACTGAACAAACGACTGGACTCACTCTTTGGACCCGCTGCATCAGAAATGGTTGTGAGTCCAGGCTCCAGCTTGCAATAAAGACTCTTGTGTGATTGCATTGGATTCGGCTCTTGGAAGTCTACTGGGGTCCCAGGAATCTGGCATTACAAACCTTTTCACAGACCAGATCCCAGAACTCAGTGACAAAGGGATAATTGCTCAAAATCATAAAATCTGTAAGAAAGTATGGTTCAGAATTCAATTAAAACTGGTCAGCACAGTCCAAAATGCCCTTTTATTGTTGAGGCAGTATAGACCTGAAAATCTGACATCATAAGTCAAGAAGTGGAGAGGACTCTCTAGAAACTTCTCTGGGATCCCCAATAAAACTGGATGGAGTGCAGGAGAGGCACACGGTTCTCCTCTCAAAGAGGATCCACTTTGTCATTTGAGAGTATTCCCTTTCCTTTTTCCTATTCCTTCAATAAACTAATGCCTGTTACTCTGAGAAACATGTCTGAAAATTTTCTGACTTGATCACAAGAACCGGGATTTGAAATGTGTGTGTGTGTTTCGGGGGAGGGTGTCTTTGTGCTGCCTCAGTTTCCTGTAACACAACCAAGCTCTGTACCTAGCCCTGTAACACAACCAAGAGTGGCAATTGTGTATAACTCATGTTTGTACTGTGAAAATTCAAAAATAAAAATAGCAATATTTATTAGAGTAATCAGAAAACATCTGAGGCTTTAATAGGAGCAAAGGATTAATGCAAATGGTATTTAATAAAATCAGAAATTGAATAAACATGGAAAAAAAAGACATTTAAGATATGGGGCTTGAGTGACAGAGTACAGATGAATAAAAATACCAGGCATATTTGTATCAGAGTGAGTAGGTGATCTGACTCAGCACATTGAGGAAGAATAAAAAAGTGAGTTAAATCAAATGAAAAATGGAAGTTAGAATAGATGAAAGTAGGTTTGGGATTTAAAATTTTGGAAACAGGGTTTGTATTTGATCAGAGTATGAAATATATAGTTTGTGAGCAGAAAATTGACTGAGATTATGGGAAAATCCAGGAATTATTATAATTTTTTACTCACTCTGTACACATTGTAATGCAACTTGTCGATTTTTTTAGTTTGGTAGGTTGACCTATTTCTCCTTTCCAATGTATCTTCTGGTTCATGTCTTGCTTTGACAAACCGAATGTAAACTACTTAACAATGTAGAAGTTTTGATTTTTTTGGTCCTGGACTTCAAATGAATGTCTTTTTTCCTTCTCCTCTGCAATCCCCGCCCCCAGGATTGAACTCAGGGGCATTCAACCACTGAGTCCCACCCCCAGTCCTATTTTGTATTTTATTTAGGGACAAGGTCTCAATGAGTTGCTTAGCACCTCACTTTTTCTGAGTTGGCTTTGAACTCACCATCCTCCAGCCTCAGCTTCCCAGGCTGCTGGGATTACACGTGTGCGCTTCCCTGCCAGGTCTCTCTCCTCTTTGTGATGGCTATTTGAAGAAGCCTGGTCCAACCTGCTAGAAGAAGAGAGGCCTTGTGAAAGAAATCTGACCCAGGAAAGGCCATCTTGATCACCAGCCCACAGCCTGACTTCTAATTGCCATAGACACATGACTGAATCCAAGCAAGATCAGTCTAGTCTGGACCTGGCCACAAAAAGCCTCCCTTTTAATCATAAACTCATGAAGGATAAAAAATTACTTATCATTCAGAGGATCAAATATTACAATTGTTTGTTAGGCCATATTATGGTGGTAGAGATAATTCAGATTGTTTAAATTGTGTAAATTTAGGAAAATAAACCTGGCAGCTAGAGAAGTGCTTGTGTGCAGATGTAGGGTGTGGGTGTGGGCAATTAGTAAGAAAGAAGAGTCAGGAAATGGATCTAAGAAGGAGCTTAGACTACAATAGTAATAATATTACTATTGTAAAAACCATTTATATTATAAAACATTATAAAAACCATTTTAAACCTGTGAATAAAAAAAAGGGAGAATAAGGAGAATTAAGGAATTGTTTGTATTTTTATCAAATATTATAGATAACACTTTTCTGTTTAATAATATTCTTAGAGTGATTTTTTTATGGCAGAAATGAGTATTTTCCTTAAGCCATTTTTTGCCCCATCAGTTTATCAACATATTCCTAGTCCATTTTGTGGAAAACAAGTTTTAAAAAAATCTATAAAAATTGTGGTCATGGTTAGACGTTTTGGAAAAATGAGAAGTCATTGCTCCACATGATTGGTTAAAATATAAATACCAAAGACTCCCTGTTCCAGGAAGAGCAATATAGCTTTTTGCTATGATAGAAACTTACATGGGATCACTTTGGTCGTTCAGTAAAATTTCTACATGCCTAAGTCCCATGACATATTAAGGATAAAGCCAGATTAAACATTTTTTCTCTTTAGTTCCTTGGCTGTCTGCCAAACTCTTACTGCTTCCTATGTCTGTGTCTAATCTAGTCTAAATTATCTTAAAATTGCCTTAAAGGATGTGCCATCTGAGGATTGAAGATTCTTATAACAGAAGTTTAGAGAACCCATCCACATATATTAAGACTATGAAGGCATCAGTAAATATCTCAGGAATATATAATCTATATGAATATATAGATATATAAATATGTGATACACATACATTGCACAATTAACTTCAATGGATATGAATAACAAGAAATTAAGTTAAACTTTTTAATATTTGGGTAGTTTAATGGTCATGTTAAGAATAAAAAAATGGCAATCATAACTTATTTTTTAAAAGTTCTCTATTGCTAATTAGGCAATATTCTTTCATCTACATGTACATGGATATGTGAATATATTTAGCATTTAGCATCAATTTTTTTAGAAAATTATATTTTGCTCATAAAGTGCTCTTTTCAGACCAAGCATTTAATAAAACCAGAAGATTAATTTTAGGTAGAAATTAGTGAGTGAGGAGGGATGTATACAGTATATAGTGCTTTTTTTTAATCTCCTTTGGTTTCTTGGTTCTTGTGATTCTCCAAAGATCCTTGCATCTTAATATCAGCTTTTTTTTTGTTAAGCAGATGTGTTACTTAGGAACAATTTGCAGCCCTGAGGAATCCTAATGATTTCAATAACAATGCATGTGATTTTGACAAGGATTTGCATCATTGTGAAGGATTCTGACTGGGAAGTCTTGTATTCTAACTGCCATGGTATACAAGAGGACCACCTCTGAGTCTGCCTCCAGATGCTTTATTTGATTGAAGCTAACTAGAATTAGCTTGAATTTTTTCTGTTTTTAACTTTTTGTTTATTTGATGATTCATCTCTTCCTTTTTGTTACAAATGAGAATTTTACATGCAAAAAACTAATTTCCATGACAAGAGTAGAATGTTTGTGCGACTTGTTCCCAAAGACAAGAGATGATCAAAAAGCCTAAAAAAGAGGGGAAGTAACATTTCTCTTAACTATATGCAAAAATCACCTATGAGAGGATACTTTTTAGACTTTTAGATTTTTTTTCACTCAGAAGTACATTAGAAATTAAATCCCACATTATTGAACTTTCTAAACTTGACTTTTTCAATATTATTCAATCTACAGATATACTTAACTGTATCTCTTCTAAAAAGCCAATTCCCTCACTGTAAACAATAAGATCATTTTCATTTTTTAGTAATTGATTTTGGTTAGACCACTGAACTGAACATACTCTTTTGAAAAAAAAAAATCTCTATATATTCAGAAGAGCCACACAATTTAACTTGTTCAATGTCAAGTGACAGTGTACTTAGACTTACAAGATCAGAGTGGAACACTAGGAAAGAGCTCAGTTACCTAGGTCTTCCTATGCTCATATTAATCAGGCAGGGATTTGCTATTCACTGGGAACTAATTCATGTTTGAGTACAAAAAAAAAATTAAAGCTTACTAAAGAGCTTTTCTTTACACTTTATTCCATTGGCCAATGTTTTCAAAAGTAAGTAATTTATTACTTTAATGAGTGTATGCACAAATGATGGAGACGGAGCAGACCTCATAAATCAGAGTGACGCCATTTATTCAGCTGCAGAGTTGATCAGTCAGGCTTACCCACTTTCTGGGTTAATAATGCCCACCAGTTACAAGAGGGGTTTGGGTTTTTACAAGTTACACTGCAAGGTGACTTAATCATTGGAGACTTCAACAGGACATGTACGTGTGGCTTCATTGTCACTGGGAAAGAATCTACTGGAAAAGGATCAATGTTTCATGCCTCCTTCCCAGGGATTGTCTTATCACCAGGAAAGGATTTATTGAGGAAGGATCAAGGTTTTGCCTTCTTCCTCCCTCCTCCTGGGTTACACTGTCTTGGGGGTTCTTTCAATGAATATAACTAATATTTTCTGAAATAAAACACAATACCACCAAATGGAATAATACATATCAGGGCACATCAGAATCTGTCTCAGTTTGCAAAATGCTATTCCAGTTTTGTGCAATGTGCCTTGTTAAAATTTTAAAACAGAAAATTTTGCAGGTGATGGGAAGTAATTGAGGAAATTTATACATGACCACAAATAGCTTACATCTACATTTTAAATAGTAAAGTCTTCTCAAGATGAGGAATAGATCTGAGTGGAAAGGAAGTGAAAGTTTTTATAAGTCTATGGTGAAAAATATTCATGTATAAACTTGGTCAGTGGTAATGCAGACGAGGAGAAGGAACAGGTGTGAAGCATGTTTAAGAAACAACATAGAAAAAAAAATGGATTACTAATTCAAAAGAATAGCAAGCAATTGGTAATGACTCCAGTTGTCTTTTGCCCTGGCAATGCTGTGGATGGTGGTGCCAATAAAAAAAGAATTCAGGAAGGGGAGCTGATCTTGACACCATGAGTCATTAGCTACAAGAAAATGCACTTTAGATTAGTGAAAACACTATTGCCTGTAATGTTGAATATTTTCAAAATATAGCAGTTGAATTCATTATACTTGAAGAGTAAACAGTGGCTAAGAAAATAGAGGCAGTTACTATCTACTTATAATAAGGTTGACTGGAAGGGCAGGCAACAGAGTCACAGATGTAATTTCTTCATTTGTGTATTGTAATGTTTATTGAGTAGATCCATTGCTCTCATCTTTCTCTACCTAGATACTATTTTTCATATCCATTGAGTAAATTATTCCTAAGACTTCCCATCTAATTATTTTATGTGTTTATTTTTACTTATGAAAATTCAGCATCAACGGGCAAGAATATATAACTATAATTTATTGAATCTCTTCCATGGTTGATAATATACACAAAATTTTATTTACATGTGGGACAGGCATTTGTTCATAATACTAGAACATACATTATTTTAGCAATGGCAAGTTCTTTTCGTGTGTAACGCTGCAATACTATATGAGAAAAAACTTGAGACAAAAAGCCAACCGAGTTGAGTCAATCTAATATATTTCATAGACACTCTTTTAGACTCTTTAGAGTTTAATAAAGATATGGTTTATTTTCCATATTGATGTTTTTTTTTTTAAGGCTAGGAAACTGTAAATTATTGTAAGATATATCCAGTGAATGACTCTGGAATATTTTTGAACAATAAAAAAAATAGTCATTTTTTTCCTCCTAAATCGATTTACGCTTGTTCCTTCATGCTAAATCATACAGTTATTATTACTACAATCCAAATCTGTATTGCTACTCACTTGAATTTCTGCAGCCACTCCTTGGCACTCCATCTTGGTCTTCTTTAGCTGACTCATCTCTCAGATCCACTCACCATAGAGTACCTAGTATGGATAATCTGTCAATTTAACTCCATTGGGACTTTGCACTTCTCAGAAACCAACACTGTTTGTTATCTTATGCATATAACCAGGCTCCCTTGTTTAAATTTCAATCCTTTTAACCTAAACCTAACCCTTAGCCACAAACGATGCTCTTTTCTCCACTGCATGACACAACATCAGACTTCTTGTCCTCTTCATGTCAAATTATGTATGCTTCTGGAATTCTCTCATAGATTTCTTATGTAAAGGGGCTTTCCTTCTCCACACATATCCAATCTCTATAAATATTGAGGCTGACCAGCTTCTTCTGGAAGTACACTTACATACCAGCTTTTTATGCTGGTCTTTCAGGTTCTTGAATCTTTCATCAGAAACTTAATATTATTAATTTTTTTTTTTAGATATGATGGATTTGTCTTTTCTATTAGATGCAAATAAGGATATAGGGTAAAAAACTGATATCAAAATTCTTTTGTTAAGTTCGCTGGTTTTCTTTATTTTTTAATGAAACCTGTACTTATGGTGGGGCTACATCCTATACTTGGCTATTGATTTATTAATGATTAAATACCCTCATGTTTTCTGGTATTGATGTTCCATGATTATGTCTTGAGAAAAATATTTACGTAAAATTTTACTTAAAAAAGGCTTTCAATTATTTAACCAAAAAAAGCTATTTATATCACTTTTCCACTTTCACTTAAATAACTAAGACTTTTAAAGGTTTTTTTTAAAAAAAAATTGTTACTATTTTCTTCCTATTATTTCTTTCAATAGTGATATAAAAGCATCTAGGGTAATGAGAAGATAACTAGATAGTATTATCTAACAAATTCCCCCAGTTTCTTTCTAAGTAGATTATTATAGATGCTTTTTCTAGAAACCAAGACAATGTGGAGAGCTGCTTCAAGTCCTGATTCTTGCGAACAGGTCAGAAAGATTTCAGACATGTGGCTCAGAGCAACATGAATGAGTTTATGGAAGGGACAGGAAATGGGAAATAGGACATTTTTAAGGAAGAGCATGGGAACTTTCAGGACAGTATGCCTCTCCTGCACTCCAGTTTTTGTTTTTGTTTGGTAGTGGGGATTGAACTCAGGGCACTCAACCACTGAGCCAATCCCCAGCCCTATTTTGTATTTTATTTAAAGACAGGGTTTCACTGGGTTGCTTAGTGTCTTGCTTTTTGCTGAGGCTGGCTTTGAACTTGTGAGCCTCCTGCCATAGCCTCCTGAGCCACTGGGATTACAGGTATGTGCTACTGTGCCTACCTGTGCCTACTTTGATTGGGATCCCAGAGAAATTTCTAGAGAGTCCCCCCATAGGTCCACCTCTTAACTTTTGACTGCCAGAAAGATGACACCAGACTTTTAAGCCCCAACTGTGATGGCAACTTTAGATCACCTGGGCTCATGTTTATCAGTTCCAACTGGATTCTTAACCATACATTTTTATAGATTTTATGGTTAGAAGGAACTATTCTTATCTACCAGAGTTTCAGGATCTGGTTACAAAACAGTCTTCCCCTCAGGTTAACTTGGTTTCCACTCATCAACTTTGTTATTTTGGGGCTCCATTTCTTCTTCAGATAGAAGGTAGTTTGCTGAGAAATCTGACATACCCTGTCCACTTAGGCCAGGCAGGACTGCAGGTAAATTGCTTCTTGAAAAAGAAAACATGTGGGAGTCAGCACAGTGGGGCTGATTTTATAGAATTATTCTCTTAACCTGTGTCCCCACTATCCTCATTGTCTGTCCCTAACAGATAAGAAACTTAAAAGTTCCATAAATCTACAGTGCAGATTTTAAAAATAAATTTTACCTTACAGAATGTGAACTATTAAGGGAATGCTTATTAAAAGATTTACAAACATATTTTATTATCCTACAATAGATGAGATGCCAAAACTTGTTCAGAAATTCGTTATATATACCTTGCCCTATGCTAACCTGAGGGACCTGCAAATAAAATTCTTAGTGAACTCAATTGCTCCCTTAAATTTAAAGTGTGGACATCCCACATAGGGTTGATAAGAGACGTTTCTGACTTTTCATATGAATTTTCTTTTGAAACCAAAATAACCATTCTCTTCTGTGAGCCAACAAATGGCTGTCAAGCATTTTATTCACAACAAGACCCTCATAAGGTAGTGTAATTGACATGCTAATTGACTCATCTTAGGCCTTAGGTTGGCACTGAAATAAGACCTGCCACTATGACATAGGATATACTTGTTAGTTTGATAAAAGTAAAATCTTTTTTGCATTATGGAAAGGAAGAACTACATCTTTATTTCTTTATAGACATACAGAGGTGCTGTAAAGTAGGAATCTGTGTTTCTACATAACTTCATATAAATAGTTTTTAGGCAGAAATGCCATTATAAGGTTACTATAAAATAAGTCCCAGTTTTAGGAATGTGAAATATTTCTGAAATAACTTCAATTTTTGGTTTTTGTAGGGCAGAGTTAACCATGGGTCCATAACTGTTTTCTCCTACTTTTTCCCCCCTAACCAATCTCCTTATAAATATTTGACTGATGGATTTACTTGAATGAAAATAAGTGAGAATCCTGCAGGGGTTGCTAGGTACTGATTGCTGAACTTGGGAATGCAGCATGCAGGATATCTTTCTGCAAAATACTTTATTGTAAATCTTCCTGCAATCTATGAATCTCTGGGCTGCAGCCACACTAGATATTGGTTAATCATGCAGCCAATACAGGGAGATGGGAATAGGAAAATATAAAAATTGAGACATCCTTATACTCATCCTTCTAAGAGCAAAACATGTTCTAGTACACACACACACACACACACACACACACACACACACGAGAAACTATGTCTGGTGAATTTGGTTTTCCTGGATGTAAAAAGACTTGTGCCATGTGTATTATTTGTTAATTCTTTGTGAAGATTGTATATGAGGGTGTGAAAATTTGGGCCTCTGTGTTCATGCAATTTGTATGGGTTTTACTTTACAAACATTAGATCATTATAATAGTTCTGTGAAGTGGGCAGCACTTGTGTTATTAGCTACATCTTAGAAAGGATCTTATACTGTGGTGATAATAGTAGCTATAAGAAATCTGGAGCAGTAGCAGCCAATATTTATCTCTTATAAGAACAAGGCCCTTAATTAACTCATATGTTTTGCAATTATCCAGCATGCAGATTAATATGAAATCAATAAAAACCCAAGCTTCAGTATAATTCTCATGCTTGGGCACCATTTAAGACATTGAAAAGCCTCCTAAAAATATGCTCAAATGATCATATAATTGGTAACATTTGCCAATGTCAAATACTTTGACCATGATCGATTAAGAACATTCCCTCTTTACCCCAACTTCTCTTTGCTAACCTGCCTTATATTGGATAGTGTGGAAGGAAATAGTGAGGAGGTAATTCAAAAAGGGATTTGTTTATTTGGGGTTCATGTAATATATGGGGTATAATAATTTGGCTTGCAGTTAATTTTATGTATAAGCAATGCCTGCAATCCTAGTGTAGGAATAGTTTTCTAGAGTAATCATCACATGTTGTGATAACCAAAATGATATGAAGGCAAAGTTTGTGCCATGGCTTGCATGCCTTTTGGTATACAACAGATGAATTTAATTGTCAGCAGAGGCAAGACAAACTTTAAAATGTACAGAATCAGAATCTGGTCTGGTTAACTTTCATGAGTTTTATAGTGCATATATGAAAGAAAGAGCTTTACATAAATCTTGAAATGATCTTTTATAACACTTCCCAATAACAAGATGTGAAACTAAAATATTGCAAAGCTATTACTAAAAAAAATTATTTTGGTCTAACATGTTAGACAAACTTATTTTAGAAATTAAATTATAAAATTCTTCTGTGAAGAGGTAAAGAGATTGCAGCCAACAATATAAGATACAATTACCACATCAGTAGATCAGAAAGTTAATAATGTTGTGTTCCCAATATTGTTTGTTATGGGTCATTTTTAAAAGATTATAGTTTGTTGTAATATTGGTTCATTCATGTTATATTTTGTATTTTTAATATTTTTCTTAAATTTATACCAAATTTTATATGAATCAGGTCCATGATCCATCTCTGCCTGTAAGGTTAATATCGTTCTCTGTATTTTTCACATGAATAACTTAAGTAGGCTAAGCCACTACTAAAATATCATCTAATGTGCTTTTCTAGTCAACTGAACTTTCTTTTGTCCAGATTAAATCAATCATAGGGGAGAGAAAGAAAATCTGACATTATGCAGAGGATCAGATCCATACAAAAAAAAGAATAGAAAAGCCTAAGACATTCAGTTATCTATTCATTCTCTGTTTATGCCAAACTTAAGGCTCTTTTGCTTAAATAGACAAATAAGAATGCATCTCTGATACAAGTTAATCTGCAAAATATTCTATTGTTGCTATGCTTTCAGTGTTTGGTGTATAGGCTCCTCCTACAAAAATAAATACTTTATGTATGAATTGGAGACTATTTCAAATTAAATGTTTGGGAGGCATTTATAATAATGCTGAATGAAAAGGCATTTTTGAGGCTTTGTAAAATGTTTAATTACAAGAAAAAAGTTTGAAATTTTAAGTACAATCTATCTTGAGTGTAGTATTAAAGTATTTTGTGTAGTATTTAGTATTTTACAATACTTAAATCACTTGTCTCTGAAGGTTAATATGCTTATTCAAATGTGCAAAAGTATTCTAATCTGGATGGTCAAGAAAGAGAACAAAAAGCCAGAATGATTTGGAACCTATTTAAAAAAAGAGAATGACCAATCCAGGTAGACAAGACTTGAGTTTATTTATGCGATTCAAAACTCCCTTCTTGAAAGGACATTTACAAACTTAATTTCAAAAATAAAATAAATTCTGAATGACAAATGTTCACGTTTTAATTTCAATATTACAGGTATGTTCTTTCATGATAAATTATCAGTTGAAAATGTTCCAGTGGAATCTGGTATCAATTAATTTTACACTTCATATAATAAATAATAAAACATTTATTTTCAAGTCTTACATATATTACTTAAAAATAGATACAAAGTTCAGTTTGTAATTTTTAAATTTTATTGCTGTTTCAAGCTACCTGAAAGAAAATACCTTAGTGAAAATTATGTTTCAATTGTCCTGAATAAGTATGGCTTAAAACAGTCCACCCATGTATTATTTAGCTATCAGGTTGGTCAAATGATGGATGATGTCTTGAAAGTTAAGAAATGGTATCAGTTGGGCAGGTAAAATAATATTTGATACTTTTATAATATGCAACTTGGAATCAAATTCAAGAAGTTGACTGATTAAAAATCTAACATTGCACAAATTCATAAATAATTGCTTAGTTTCCATCTTTAAACCTGCTTTTTTGAAGCACACCGAAACAATGAGATAGAGAAAAAAATGTACATAAGACTGTTTGCTTGATGGAGGCATCAATTTGTTAAAATATTTCTCATACATATTTTCCTGTTCAAAAATATAAACTTGATTGTTTTCCATATATACAAGTATCCCGTGAAATCCTGGATTCTGAGAAGAAATAGTTTGAGGTATAGCATTGAGTAAAACATCCAAATGCATGATATTTTTGGCTGAAATTCATTAAAGTTACTGTCGGCAGAGAGTTGATTGGAGTGTGCTCCCAAAAGTCTTCCAGGTTTTGCCCTCTGAGAAATTTGTCAGCGACATCAAATAATTGAACTCTTCAACATCAATATATACAAAGGCATTTTATTATTAATCAAAGAAAGGGAAATAGAGACATCAGAAATTGCAACTTTATTTTTTGAAATACATATATTTATTGCCATCATAGTTCCGCAATTGTCATAAAATTAGAGTCAGATGGGATTCTGAGACACGTGCAAGTTTTGGAAATGGACATGTAGATAACAGTATGGAACTGTACATAAAATAATTACAATTTATTAAACACACTGTTTTAGCATATCCTTGATGGACGGGAATGAGCACCATATTTTTTTATGAATATATATTTTTGTATTTTTTTTTCTACAGCACCAAAGAAATCCAAATAGGAAAAGGAGAGATGAGGGTCGAGAATTAGGAATCAGCCCTGTTTCCATCTCAGCCACACTACCTTATTTCTTTATGATTTTCAAAGCTTTTTTCACATGATTCTGCCCCCTCAAGGGCATCAGTATTTCCTAAATGGTACAAGTATATATAGCAGTTTGTACTCTATACCATCCTTATTCAAAACTTGCATGTGGCATGAAATGGATTCTGGCACCAAGGTATATTTTCTGTTGGTTTCATAGGTTCTTCGTCTTAATCTTAGCCAAGAAAGCAAACTGGACCAAGTTCAAATCCAAATTTTTGATTCTGATCTCCAAAGTCATTGATCATTACATCAATGATAGGTACTTGATCGATTTTCGGTGTGTTGATTTCAATTACAGCCTTTTCTGGACTGTAAAATTAAGCATAAATTAAAAATTACATGATAATTTAATATTGCTAAAACACATGTTATTTTCCTAAGCTTCTGAAAGGAGGCTAGAAGATAAGAAAGAAGAGAATAAATCCAAAATTTGCCAAAAATTGTGTGATAACTTTTTGCTATTATGAGTGGAGGATCACATTCAGTTTTAAATTTTGAATATTAACAATAATACTTAATATTTAATTGTAGTAACGCAACTATGATCATCCAACATACTGCACATTTAAAACTAATTAAGTTGATAAATACAATTTAATATAAAAATTGATGCTGGTACTAGATCCCATAATATAAGTAGTACATCCTTATTATTTTAATTATAATTAAGATATAGATGGTCAAATTCTCTTGTCAAATACAGTATAAAATCATAACAGAAGTTGAAACATTTCTACTGCCATATGCTAATTTTTATAAATATTAATAGTATACTACTATTTAGAATGCTTTCCAGGACTTGTGCATCTATAACCTGATTTGTGTTCTCTTTCTTGTTCTACTTGTACCCCACTCATTCTGTTGAAATCATGGGTGCTCTTATTTTGCAATTGTGCTATCTCTTCAGTCATCAACACTTAGTCAAAGCAAATTGCTATTATATGGAATTCCCATGTGCATGAACATTGGTTCCAGATAATAAAGATAACAAAAATGATAGTAGTTTCCTAAGTTGCTGTTAACACAGTGACAATTAAAAAGCACCTATCTAAGATTACCTTCTGTTATGTCTTCAAAAATGTATCTTTGTGTATTTCAGAGTGTCTGCATGTGTGCATATCTGTGTGTGAACATTAGTGGTTTTGAAAACTCTGTATTTTAATATGTCAATGTTAAGCATCAAATCTTATTAATAACTGACAGCCATTGAGAGAAATCTGGCTTAGAATTAAAGTGAGGCTGTTAGAGGCTGCCTCTCATCTGTGAAGAAGACAAGCAGAGATTTCACTCACCGCACAGCCATCATGCAGTGCTTTGATGTAAGGGTTGTTATCATAGGACATCTCCTCATCATTTGATCCCAGGAACCGAAGTGCTTTGTCATAACTTCCTGATGACACATCATACCAGGCAGCCGACTGATGACAGTTATAGGAGAAATTTTGCCGAGCAGAGGCAGTGAGAAGTTTCAGGAATGTCATTTGCACCATGTTAATGGTATTGCCTTCAACATCTAAATATGAAAGCTGGGAATAAAAGAATAAAAAGACACATAAAGACTCTTTTTCTCTTTTATGCTATGAAAAAATAAATCACTGTTGACAGTGAACTTTGATGCTGGAAGGATGTAGATGAATCCACAGCCCTTTTGTAACCCACTGAGAAAAAGTGAGAATTGAGGGTTACAAGACCCAGAGACAGGATTTTATGAACTCAGGTCTCTATCTCCAACTCACTTACTCTATCTAACCACTGCTTATCCTTGACAAAATCACAATGTCTATTGTTTCCTAATCAGAAAACACTGCCAGAAAAATAAAAATGATTCTGCTTTGAGGAAATACTTCAGTATATTTCATATCTTTTTTTTTTTAAATTGTAAAATAATGAAGCAATGAAAACCAAGGAATCTCAGTGTGATGCAAAGGTTAACTGGTTTTGTTCTTTGATCATGCTCCTGTACTTTTTATTTTGGGGCTATAGTCTTCCAAGGTGTTTTGGTCTTCTAATTTTCAAAGCAGAGTTTCAGTCCATTCTCAGATTTTATATATACGCTTTTTTTCACTGTTTTATCACCAGCACCCAGCTTAATGGCAGAGACAATAGGAATTAATAATTGTTGAGTCAATACTATTTTGTATTTATAGCAGAAAAATAGTTTTAAATGTAAATTATTAAGACTTGTCTTATGTCATCTTCACAAAATTTTTGTTGGGCATAATGGAGATCACTGAGCTTAAGAGAAATGTATAAACCTAAATTTAAAAAAACATTACAAATTCACTGTGATTTATACATGAAGGCAATACAAAAGCACTGATCTGACTTTTCTTCTTATAAAAACTTTATCTATTCCTTACTGATTAACAGAGAGATATTGAGGAGCCTCGTGAGTTTAGGGGAAAAATTTACTTTTGCAATGAACTCTAAGGAAAATAAAGCTTCACAAAACAAACACACACAGGGTTCTACTTGTGTATATTTTACACTCATACACAAATAAGAATGTAGCTTGGATGCATAATATCTAGCCTGAATACTAAACTAGGAAATTATAAGTCATTAATATGTATGTTTATATAGTAATGATAAATGTACGAATTTTCATCAGTGGAAAATAGTAGCATTTTAAAAAAATATTAATTGATTGAATAATTATTTGGATAAGTGGGAAACACTTCAATTTGGTTAACTCCTAATTAAAGTAATTTAAACACATATTTTAAATGACTTTTAATATGAATTTTGTCTAAGACACAATCTTAAAATATCTTTACAAAATTTTTAAGGGAAACTGGTAATTGTATGGAAATATGCAAATTTGGCTTACAATACAAATAAAAGGTAGGTTTGTTCAGTATATTCCCAAAGGTAACAATCAGAAAAAATAATCGTACATGCTAAAAGTTCTTCATGAAATGAAAACCAAAGAATAAACTAGGGATCAAGCAAATAGGAAATGAAATAGTGATAGTCAAAGATATTAAATGGATATTAAATACTTTTGCTGATATTTTTAGCAAAATTCATTTTATGATAACTTTGTCTTGAACTTGAAATTTAGTACTTCCATCTATTTTGATACAAAAACAAATTAAATTGCTTTAGGATACCATAGTGGTCTCAGAGATGCTAGGTGGAGCAAATTGTAGAACACAAGATCTATATAATTTGAGCTTGGCTTATGGAATTTGAAATAAACCATTTCATGCTGAGGTAATAACATACCAATTTTCCTCTCTTAAATTCACTAAACCAACTTCCTGGTTTCCCCTTTGGCCACGATGAAAGTCTTACCTATTGTAAAGGAACAGAAAAATTAAAAGTTAGGCAAATATTATAAATGATAATTTTTTTGTCTATATGGGTAAATTTTAGTAAGATTAAGAAACTACAGAGCTTTTGAAATATACATAAAATGAGATAAAGAGCAACATTTGAGCTAGATCCTATGAATTGCATGTAATAAATATTGAATCATTTTTTTTCATGATCTCTTCAGTGGTTTAAAAATAAATGGGGAGAGATAACTTGGTAAAGACAGACTAAGAGCTGTAGGGGACATCATTAGAACTCTCGGGTAATCTCTCACAAAAGAAATCCTCCAAATGCCAGCCAGCATCAACCCCCAAAGACAAGGAACAGCACTGTGTATCAAAGGAAGCATTCTGAAAACATTTCTCCAGTAACTAAGGGTGGGCTGTCCCAGAAAAGTCATTGGTAGAAAGTAAGACTAATCATTTCTTCTGGGAATATAAAGAATCCCTTGTAGATCTGCATTTATTATTAAGTAAAGATCAGTAAATTATGAGTTTATAAGGCTTTATCACTAGGAAATCTGAATAATCAGTGTGAGGGGCAGCATTTTCCTTTGCCATGGATTATTTTGGGGGCTAGAGGAGGTGTATTATGCCTTGCCATGTGATAAGTTGGGTTGGAAGATGGAAGTTGCTTTGTCTCCTGACCATAATATATCATTCTGATGTTACCAACTTAAATATTCTCCTAAAAAGATCAATCACACATAAAATTATTTGCTTTGTCTTATGGAGTTCCTTTACCTCTAGGAGCCTGTGTCATTTTCTAAAGAAATTGTTTGGAAAATGCACTTATGCTAATGAAAATCTCTGATTCTGTTAATGATCTGCATGTAGCTTTAAAGACGTAACTCAAGTACATTGATACTATTAGGTGAAAAGCATGTAAAAGAAAAATTCTTTATGAAATTTTTCATTTTGAATATAATATGCAGCTGTGAGTGTTACCATGTGATAATTGGGCAGAAGAATACTATATATGTACTAAAATTTGAGATTCAGCTGTGATGTGTCATGGAAAAACCATAGAATTTTAGAGAGCAAGCAGGTGCCTAAAGAATACATCTGGGCAAAAAATAAAGGAAAGAAGTATTTGTTAACTCTATGCATCACTTGGGTGCCTTATTCATGTTTATGCAAATGAAATGCTCTAATTACCCTGTAAGAAAAGCAGATAAATGAAAATATGACAGTATAATTTTCCTGTTTAGTTCAATATTGCAAAAACATGGCAGGAACTGTCAATATTCGCCACCAAAACAGATTGGTACTTACTCCCTTAGATTTTTTGTCTGGATAAAGGCAAGTCTCACCGCCAGATGTGAAATTACAATAAACTTTGAAGGAATCTCCTGAGCAACCTTGGTTAGGATCAATCCAATATTCACCTAGAAAGTAGGAAAAAGCAGGTCATACACAAGTTCATTAACAATATCAAATGTATGAGAATCACATTTTATTAAAAAGAGAAATAAGGAAAGTCAATATTCATAGATCTCGTTACTTTTATGCTTTTAGGCATATTAGGGTATATATTTGATTAGCTGGAGTGACCTTTTCTTTTTTGCCTCAACTCTTTGTAAAGGAACCATATCTGAAATATTTTTTTTTTGGTCTTATCATACCAATCACTTTTAGGTATTAATCTGTTACCTCTTCAAATAATAACATCCTGTGAATCCATGTGTAATAAATTACATGTATAATGGAATCAGATCTAGTTGAATCCAAATCTACTATGTAGTACTTTGTTTTAGAAATGTGAGTGTGATAATCCATTTTGACCTAATTTATTTATCTGTAACAATGGAGTACATATTTAGCCACAGAAATCATACCTTCACCTTATTTTACACAAAAACCTCTTGTAGTAAATGTTGATCCTAAGAAGGAGAACTGCATTATATATTTAAATGTGACCTGCTATTAATGCCATTAATGCAATGTGGTCAAACGAATTTTGTCATGTGAATAATCATGATTAATATTTTAGCATTAGGTGAATAAAGATGGTCAAGATTAGGAGTATCATAAAGTTATTCTTTGAATAATTGACAGAATGGTTTTTGTTAACAAGAATTATTAGGAGACAAAATTGATAAACAGGTGACAATTACTTTGCTTTCTTCCTATCACATCATGCTCTAAACTTAATTTTAAATGTGAATTTGAATTATGTGAATACAACGATTTTGAACTTATAATTTTAAAAGCTCTGGTAGCTTAGCTTAGTACTGGAACTCTCAAAACTCCAACTTCATTCAATGTTTATCTTCTACTATATGAAAACAGTGGAAGTACTCTAATAGTTAATAGCTTCTACTGTTTATCAGGTAACAAAAACATTCACACTTTTTACAATTACACTACTAATACATACATATCTGAAACAAATTGAAATTCTCAGAAAAAATATACAAGAGAACAAAAATCCTATCTAAGATTTTATCAACAGAGCTAACTATGCTCTTTGATATTTTAATGTTTTTAAAGAATATATTGTTTGGATTATATGGGAAAAAATTTATTTTGCTTTATGGAATTAACATTTTTATTAAATAGTCTTTCAAATAATGTTAATAGCTTAATTATTCAGATATCTTTGTTTAATAAATGGATCAATATCCTGTAGATCCTATGTTCAATTTATCTTCAATTTACCCATATATCATTTCTACTGCCATATCTCTAAATGAAGCCTCCATCACCTCTTGTCCAGAGTAGTCCCAGAGCTTCTTAACCAGCTCTCTTGAATTCATTTTACTTTCTTCCAAAAACACTTTAAATCATTTTCAATTTGCTCACTATTGTTCAGCTACAATCGCCTTCTTTTAATTTCATGAAAACATCAAAATCTTCTCTTCAAAGCTTTGCAAATCTGCTGCATCTTCTGCCTGGAATATTCTTTTGATTCTTAGTGTGACTGTCTATATTAAAGTTTCAGCTTAAATGCCATATCCACAATATAAATATTGAGTTTATACAAGATGGATTCATCCCCTACATAAATAAATACCCACTTTTCATATAACTATCAATAATATGCTATTACTAATATTTTTCATTTTTCTATCTCTACCATTAGATAATAAATAGGTCAAGAACATTATTTTTTCTGTTCACCTATGAATGTGTGTATGAAAAACAGCACCTGGCAGTATTCAAGAATTAATTAATTAACCTTACTTTGATGTCACACTTAAAAGTAATGAAGATAGTTATCACAGAGAAATTATTGGAAACTACAGTCCACAGTGGGATTACACTCTTAAAGTTTATAATACTTTTTAAAATTCTCTGGTTCTAAATCATATGTGCTTTCAAATTCAGTACATGCTGCCATCTTTTACATTTAATTTTCTATTTTGTATGATTACTTTATTCATTGAGATCTAAAGTATAAGAATCATGTATATTATGTAGCTGTATTCTCTGTATTCTCATTTAAATGTCATAAAAACTTCAGTGGAAATTCGTTGATTGGTCAAGTATATTTTAATTTGTGAATAGAAGGGAAAATTTTCTAGCACAGGCTCAAGCCAAATTATTTAAATCCTTTGTGTACATAATGCCAGTTAAAAGTAAGAATCTCTTTATAAATCACAGATCTAAACGTATATTTTTCATTTAAATAAACACAAATTGGAAGACCCTGAATTATCAATTTGCACAGAATCCTTAACTACTAGCTGTGTTTTAGTTTTAATTGGCTATGCTTAAGAAAGTAAGATTTTATGATATTTTTCCTTTATAGTGGCTATATATGAATTAATTTAGACTTTCCTATCTTCACTGTGTTATTTAGATCTAATTTATTAAATTCATTATTTGATGATATTGAAAAGCAGTATTTTCTTAGAAGTAAAGGGAGGTAAAGTATTTCAGTATCGATGGGAAGATTTATTAATCATAAATATCTACCCCTTTGTTAGTTAAGTACTTATGACTTTAATCAACTATCTAAGCATAGCTGAACTTTTCCTTCTCAGAAAAATAGATACATATAGGTTTTTCCAAACTCTAGGCAAAAGAAAATATCCTGATTATAATTATTAAGCAAAATATGAATAGTTCTACTAGATAATTGTGGATCAATGAAAGAAAAATTTTTGTTGCAAGTTATCCCAATCCTTAAATATTCTGTTCATCAAATTTTTCTAAACTGATAGATCAAATGTTCATGTTATGCTATTTAATCATATTCAGATTATCCATGTTAGTGTAAAGTACTTGATCAAATCGATGCAAATATTAATTAATATTAATGTGATTGTCTTAATGTACTATATTAATCATATTAATATAAAGTAACTTAGTAACAATTGTATGGTGATATGCACATATGTATGCATACATAATACCCATTCTGAGTTATTTATAAGGCAAAGTGCATTTGTGTGAGCAATCATTATCGAAAAATCATCTTGTCACAGTTCAATGAAAACCTTATTTAACAGACAAGGATTTTCCAAAGAAGACCTTGAATTACACAATATAAATGACTTTTTCTGTCTACAAGAGTAGAATTAGTAATTGTTTGCTCTAGTTTTATTTAGAGAGTATATTAAACATTTAATTAGAATTAACGAGCTCACAATGCACTTCAGTAACTTAGCAACTCAGTACATTTGTTTTGTCATGTATTATTAACATACCATCTGGGAAGTCAGGGTGGCTGAGTTGCAGGTCTTTGCAAGTTCGGGCGGGATTAGTCTGAGTACCCATTGGAAACTTCATATGCTCAATGTCTTGCTTTAGGGAATTGAGGGAACCAAATATTTCCTCCATTCCATCGGAGTAATCAAGAATATTATCGCCTATATCTGCTTGCATGCTTTCAGTATGTCTTCTCATTTTTTTGGGTGACAAGATTGGTAAAGGCTGAATGACTTCACCAGGTGGACCCTGTAAAGAAGACAAAGTGGGTATAAAATATGTGAGTGTTCCATAAAGTAAAGAATATTCTTCCAGCTTATAAGAAATTACAGTTGGTTTAGCTTTTCTATAGTTGCAAAATGATACATGAAAAAATCATATGAATAAATACACATATATATGTATATATGTAAATTTTGTAATTTCTTTTAAAAATTATCTGGTGGAAATATGGAGGTAGGTGCACAAGTCAGATTTCTGGCACTTTATGTACATATTGTAGCATAGTTTTCTATTAACATGTTATGTATGTTACTTTCTGATTTTCTGAGTAGTCCTCATTTACACACTATTTCTAGAACTATATTTTAAAGTCTCAGCTGGACGCAGTGGCTCACACTGGTAATCCCAGAAAATTAGAAGCCTGAGACAGGAGGATTGCAAGTTTTAGGCTAGACTCAGCAATTTAGTGAGGCCTTAAGCAACTTAGCAAGACCCTGTCTCAAAACAAAAAATAAAAAATGGGTTGGGGATGTAGCTGAATAGTTAAGTGCACCCCCCTCAATCTCTAGTACCCACTGCCTCCCCTCCCCTGAAAATGTCTCTACAGATTAGAGCAACATTTTAAAGCTCTTACACTATCTAATAAAATGTATTACATTTCACAAAAATTTATATTCTGAAACAGAATATTAGTGTGTTTCATTATGTATTACTTATATCTTTATAAATTAACACTTAAAAGTAATCAGACTTCAATTTATGTTTATGTAAAAGTAGAACCACACCAAATATTTAATCCACATTGTATGGGTTAAAGTGAACATTGGAATAACTTCTATGTTGAATTTATAACTCTTAATACCTCAGAAATTTGATCTTATTTTCAAACAGGGTCATGGGAGATGCAGGAGTTAAGATGAGGTCATTAGGGTGGACCCTAATACAACATGTCTGACATTATTATAAAGATGGAACATTTGAACACAGAGACACACACAGAGGGAAGACAATATAAAGGAGATTCAGAACAGATCCTTCCTCAGGGCTCTCAGAAGAAAACAACCCTATTGGCCCCTTGATTAGGACTCCTACCCTCCAGAACTGTGAGATAATACATTCTGTTTTAATAGCCACTCAGTCTTCTGGTATGCTGTCAGGGTAGTCTTAGAAAACTAGTAAACATGTAATTGGAAACATTTTAACTCAGGAAAGAAGATTAAGTATTCTTTCCCATACTTATATATTGTAATTCTACCTTTTAGTAGTGTTTAAGTCTGGTTAATATAAGTACTTATAAATGGTAGTTATTATTTTTGTTTCTATTACTATCATTACATGATACAGAGAAACAATGCCCAGCATCTGAACTTTTATCTTTATTCCTAAAGTCAGGTAAATGTTCCTTTGTGGCATACAATTAATTGGATTCATTAAAGTACGATAAAAATCATGATTCTTTTGAAAAAAATAAAGATTATTATAATATGTAATTAAGGTTTCCTCTATTTAAAGAGTCAAATCAGTTCATAGGTCTTGGCATGTAGACTTTATTACTTAGTTGACATTGTTACATTTGTTATAAAGTCAGAACCTTGGACAGTACATAGTTTTCATCCATTTTATAGTTGCAAACAAATCACTGCCAGTCTCCAGATGTAAGTTATCAAAACATCATTCTTGTCAACATGCACTTACCGGAGGTCCAGGAGGCCCTGGAAGACCACTGTCACCTTTCTGGCCAGCGGGTCCCTGTTAGAAAAAGAGTGAATATAAGTAGGAGAACAAAGTAATTTAATGGACTTCACTCAAAAATTAAAATGTCAAAGGGAGAAGCACTTACAGAGGAGCCTTTGTTACCCTTGGGACCTTGAGGACCCTAGAAAATGCAGACAAAAGCACAGATTAAAAATCTAGAGCATTTGTACCTTTTTGTTATACTCGTAGCTTAACTGTGACTTAGAAGATTGCTTTGTCCAGTACTTACAGGTAAGCCTGGAGGACCAGGTGGGCCTATGGGACCAGCGGGACCTGGAATTCCCTAGAGGGAGAATGATCTGATTTAATGAGTTTTCCTCAGCAATTCCATTTCCATTCTTTGCATAAAAACACACATTCCAAAAAGTAGAGATTAAAAATCCCCTAAGAACAGCCTAAAATTTTCCATTGTGAAGCTAAGAAATAACTTTTATAAAGTAATCTGAATTTTTCCACCTGGTGTACTGTCTATAGATATTGAGATACTAGATAAATATCTATAGTATGAAGGTTATGTACATATATATTTTATATCCCTGCAGCACTCAGAATAAACTTGCATATGATGAGGATTCAAAACATGGTTGTGCAAATACTAAACTATGATTGTTATGGTTTTAATAATTCACATTTTTAATGTATTTACTTTAATGTCAAATCAACATCATTTGAAAATACCACTGATTAAAATAAACTCCAATAAAGATGCTCTAAAGTACTTCTTTGGTCATGTTTAAAGAAATATGTGAAGCGTGTGTGTGTGTACGATTGGAAGAGAGAAAGAAGCATTCATGCTTTTACTCACCCCATCCCCCTTTGCTCCTGGAGACCCTTGAGTTCCAGGGAATCCTCTGTCACCCTTCTCTCCTTGCTCTCCTGGAGGACCTATCAAGCCAATTAAACCAGGATGGCCCTTTGGAAGAGGGGGAAAAATTTAGTAGTACATAAATTAGAGCCATTAGTAAACTCTAGTCATAAAATATTTGCACATTAAATTCATGAAATAAAAATTTTAAATGTATATAAAATACATTTAAATAACCTTTCTAAATGGAATGTAAAGATCTTCCCTCTCTTCTTGCTTAACAGGATTTTTACTACTTAACATTAAGTGCAACCTTTGTTAGGGGTTTGGTATGTTACGGAACTGAATGTTTTCTAAAAATATCTTTGATGTTTCATGTAAGGATCATTCAGCTTAAAAAACAATATCGATAAGTAATATTGATGATATAAACAACGGGAAACTCATTATTTTAATGAGCATCTAATTTAATATGAAATGTTTTCTATTCTCCAGAGACTTTGCAGTTTTAAGAAAACATCTGGAGATTTAAAAATAATCTAAACAATATTAATGCCATTCAAAAAAACAAGCTTGTTTTCTCTACTTAGTTCAACACAGTATAAATTCTTGGAGATCGGATTACTACTTGAAAGATATTTCTAGTTTAAATTATTTTTATGTTTCAAAACATAAAAGTGGTCATTTTGGTATTCCATCTGCTTATCTTGTGAACAGTTATTTTAGTACAACCATATGCTTTCTCCATATGGTTTCTAAAAGGGCACAATGAGAAGATGCAACACTGGATCCTGGTTCGTTTTCCACCATTACTTTGCATACATTCTCTTCTATAAACACATCTGGGAAGCTGAGAGTTGTAGCTTTTCATGGTTAGAATGACAAAGCTATCTTTCGAAATTTCCTTTTGAGAGGTTTTAATCTGCAAAAGTAATGACTTCTGCTATTAGTACATCAAAAGTATAACAACACACTTTAAAAAAATTCTTACCTTCTCACCCTTGGAGCCAGGATCTCCTTTGAGACCAGGTAAACCAGGAGGTCCCTAAATAATAAGAAAAAAATAAACACATTGAGAGTAGGCATAAATATAAAAATCATATTACTTATCACAGAGTTAGTTTGATTTGGGAACTATGTAGTTTAAAAAAAGTTCATAATGATCAATGTTTATTTTTCAGGATTACATGTAAATGTATATATTTAACACATCCTGGTTTAATCTGTGACAATAACATTAAACCATAATATTCATAATCCTGATTAAATAAATACGAATTGAGAAATATGCCATAGTTTGTGTGGATATTGATATAAAATGGACAAATTCCTTATATTGTTCTATTAACAGACAAAAATACTTTAGGCAAAGTATATGCAGTATTAAATGTGCATGTGTCTAACAATATTCTTCTAATGAGAAGAAAATTAATCATCAAACAAATTTATGTAAATTAAGTTAGATTCTTTTTTGTATTAACATAAACAATCATGCTGCTTTGTTAAACCACAGACAAAAAGAAGACTAAAAAATTCTCTATTCACTTTTAAATATATCCTAAGAGTGAATTTTGACATTGCCCTTTCATCTAGATTGGAATACCCAACAGGGGTGCAGGTAGGTGGTAGAGTACTTGACTAGTATGTGCAAGGCCTTGGGTTCAATCCCCAGAACAACAACAAGAAAGAACATTAGAATATGTTATAGTAATGGATCTCTCAAAGTGCTGTCCTCCAAACATTAGCATCAGCATCACCTATGGACTTATTAGGAAGAAAATTCTTAGACCTTGTGCAGATCAACAGAACCAGAATGTGTGGTATCCCATAATCTGTTTCATAGATCTGATGCTCATTAAAGCTTAAAAACATTTCCCTGTGGTATCAGACCCTAAATCCAGTTAATCAATATACAAATCAGAGCACATAGAGGATACAATGTATATTAAAATAAAACATGACTTATTTAGTTTACTAGCTAAAGGATTTTATAATTAAATGTACATAATTTGTACCTACTTTTTTTCTAGTCATCAGAAATGACAGGTGAAAGAAAATAATGCCCAAGAGCCTATTTAAAAAAAAATGTTTTATAGGAAGCCCCAAGAGCACAAATTTTAAGGAAAATAGTAAAAATGGTAAAGGAAGCAATCAGGTAATCATTTAGACAGCTTATGTCACTATTAGTGTATAAGAGGTCAGACTATGTATTAGAACAAAGAAGCATAAAAGAAGCCTATGAAAATCACTTTAATAAAAATGTAATCATAAGTTTGATCCCTAGCACCGCAAAAAATTGTAATTGTAATAAGGAACTATGTATGTGAAACATTTAAGAATATTGGTTATACTTGATATATATCAGTTAAAAATCCATACATTTTCTAGGTTAAAAATATGAAACTGAAGCCCTGTCACAAAATCAAATGTACAAAGTGTTGGGGAGGCAGCCCAGTGGTAGAGCACCCGTGGGTTCAATCTCTAGTACAAAAACAAAAGCCCCAAAATTATATATATATATATATATATCTATATATGCTTTTTCTTTACATCTCATTTTATATTCAAACTTTCATGTATACAATATGCTTTACAGAAATTTTGCTGTAAGGGGGAAAACTGATAAAGATGTTTTCGGCTGGACATCAATATTCCCAATCACTGTCATAGTCACAAATGTTGAAGTCTAATATCTCATAAGTCTGAGCTTTATTCATAAAAATATTATAAAAGTAACTATGTCTTAATATGGTGATAATGAAAGAAAAATCAGGCTTATGAAATACTGGATAAACAGTGAAGCAGAACACAAAAGTCAATTATGATCATTAGCTTTAGTTACGTTATAGATGGGTACCTATTATTTTTTTCCTTCTATTCTAATAGTACAAGCTAAAATAAAAAAAGAAAATAGTAATTCTAGTTTTCAGGCTTCATAAGAAATATACTAGACACTGTGTTTCAAATTCATCTTAAATATTTTCTATAAAATTATTCATGAAGGAGTTAAAGGAAAAGAGTATTAATCCCTCTAAGTTAATAAGTTCTTATGAAATTACAAACTTATCTATGGATGAATTTGCCAAGCAAAATCAATTTTGTATTTTCATCAGCTGAAAATAGAAATTGATAATGTTATGATATTGAGAGCAGTTATAAATATCCTTCTGAACTTGGAACATATCAAAAAACAACAACTCTGCATATAAAAATGTTATTCCAAATTACATGTTTTCTATTTCCTCTTTAGGACATTGTAAATTGAAAACCCCTAGGGAAATACGTAATTCATATGCAATAAAGAGAAATGGAAAACAGGGACCATACATTCTTAAGTGTGTAGAATATACAATCAAACATTCCCCCATGCAGTATTATGCTTTATGGAATATTTGCTTGATCTGCATCTCAAAGTTCTAATGCGCTGAAGCTTAAAGAAACTGCAGATCCCACACTTTCTCTAAAAGATAAAATCATGAGATATTGTTTAATTTAGTGGAAAGAAAATGCTTTATTATTTCAACCTGTTTGATCATTATGAAATGCATCTCATCCCCTTTTAGAGTTTAAATGTAGCATTAAAGCAAAAAAATAAAATTGTAATTCAATAACCCATCTTACTTTTTATTCAGGCTTTTATGTTTGAAAAATAATGCTATCAGATATTTTATTTATCACTTTGTGAAAAGAAAGAATACATAATAATATTAAGTAAACTTGTCCAAAGATAAATAATGAATAATTTTTCAGTTGCACTGGAATGTATATGATTTTAAAAGAATATGATGCAAAACAAAAGCTTAAAACTAAATGATAGTTTTGCCTCCAAAAAATCAAATAAATATCAATTTTTAAAGTTATTAAATCACACTAATTTTGACCTCTAGCCATAACAATTTAGTTACCATTATTTTTCTATTTAAAACACTCTAATTCACATTTAATTTTCGCTATGTACTAAAGAAACCACCAGTTCCACTTAAAAGCAAAAATAAGAGCATAGTTGTTTACATAGGCTCATCATCGTCCTTTTCTTCTCTGTTAGTGCCTACATTTTCTACTTTTGTGACCTAAGTTCCATATGGGGATTCTAAATGTACGCATGTCCATATATGTCTGTGTATATACACATGGGTATATATGCACATGTATAGAATTAATGCATATGTAGAGGTTTAAGTTAAATGTTATCATTTGTATTTTGCTATTTAAAGTAAAAGGCATATACAGCACTGCTACAAAACTCTAGTCAAGTTGACAACAGAGTGGAGAAGACAACAAGCAAATATCATTTTTAGAGTTTGATATCTGTTAATTTCACTCTAAAAAATTTGTCTCCATAAAGTTCCTATAAAAATGGTAAACTATTATCTATGCTGCTGCTGGATGGACCATCTGTTAGAGTTCAATTGTCTAATTAGGTACCAGCCAATCTGGAAAGATGAAAGCCAACCAAGTTCAATAAGTTGATTTATTGAACAGCTAAACTGGGTTTAAACACTAGGGCATGGGAAGACCTAGGTAGCTTTGACTAGTGGAATTTTGGAACTTTGCTGTAGGATGTTACAGGCAGCTTCTACAAGGGGAAAGGTGACCCAATAGATAGCTGCAGAACTCTAGTAACAAGCTGAATCTTGCAAGACTTGAATACTTGTGCAAACATATTTAAAAAGGTAATGAGGAAAAACTAAATTATGGAGAAAGTATATTCAAAGCAATTTTATGTGAATTATTTTCTGAGTTGAATGTAAACTGTGTAAGTTTTCAAATCTCTATCTCCCACATCTTATTCACATTTATACCTCTCGTTTCCTTCTTTCATAATTTATATTTCTAATCAGGGAAGGATCCTTATTGGCAATTATTTAAATGGTTTTATTCTGGGTATACTTACCATCCTCTGCTTGATTTGATTATTGTACTTGTCACATGTTCTAACTGCCGAAAGTATAACTGTACATGCTGACCTTCTGCATTTTCTCTAACAGTCAACATCTTCCAAATCAGAGTATAGACAACACACATACACACACACACACACACACACACACACACACACACACACACATAAACTGAGGTGAAATTAGTTTCTTTTCACTAAAAGACACAACTGATGTTTCTTAAAATATTGATCATTATTTTATTCACTTAATTCTTTATTTTATGTTAATAGTACCCATCAATTGTTTAAGTTGTATAAAAATAACTCATTTAACAGGCATAAAAATTCCAGGAGGTAGAAGATGTTAATAACTAAATTAAACTCATTTAAATTTTATGCCATTTCATGAAACAGATGCTCTTAATCCCATTTTATAAATAAACTAAAACTAGAGAGAATGAGAAGAAGGAAGAACAAGTTTTCCATTGTCATCCCATAAGTAAATGGCAGTGCACATATTTGAAAATAGGGAGTTTGGATTTAGTCAATGATCTTAACCAGTAACCATGATAAACCACTTCTCACTCTGCTTAAAACATTACCTGTTAAGATAAATCATTTTTAGTTGAATTGAAAAACCTCATTAAATTGCCAAAAGTAGCAGTTTTAAGGTAATAGCTCAATCCATCCTCACCTCATAGACTTAGTACCATTTTCATAGAGATTAGACATCACACCGAAGGCCAACTGATGCTAAGAAAAAGTTACAGTATTTTTATATCATAAATAAGTACTCTCTAACAAAACCAGCAGCCAGAGAATTGAATAGGCCCATGCTGATTGTTTCTGAGGCTCATCATTTCACTGTTCCTAAAAAGGATTGTTCAGTCCCTTGACCTCTAAATTTACATTTGCTTATGAGTCAGAAGTTCAAACTTGCAAGCTGGAAACAGGTGGTATGCCTGATGGTTTTATTTTTAATATTAGCCAAAGGAAGTCTTCAGCATGGTACTTTTTTTTATTTCGTCTGTAGAAAGGTCAGCATACTTATTGGAAAACCTGAAATAATAATAAGAAAACCTCTGGCAAATTTTAGGATGACATTAAGGCAGAGTATTTTTTATTCCAGGCTCTTACCCTGTGCAGTTAGGCACTTACCAAATCTAAGGAGAGTATTTCCTAAGTAGTGTAGTTGTGGAGTGATCCTCTTTCAGCCAGGACCCTATTTCTATGCTGATGAAATTATGTGCCCAGTTGAAAATCTCCAGCTTGAAGTCAATTACAATTTGGTAGTAATTATTCAGTTACCAAATAAGTAATCTTTAACTTCTTCAGCAAAAGTTTAAAATAATATTTTAACATTTATGAAATACTTGGTAGGTATCTGAGGGGAAATTGTGCCATCTTAAAAAAAAATGGCCAGAATCCCTCTTGAATAATTATGATTGTGAATCTGAGTTTTGATGGTTTTAGGGTATAAAGGCACCTGAGATAATTAATATATCCATGACAAGAGGCTTTTGACTAATTTTTTTATTAATTTAACAATTAATTTATTTAATAGTTTGATGAATTTAATAATTAAATTAATGAAATGATTAATTTAAATTACTATATGGAGGAACTTGACCATTTAAACCAATTTTTACCACACTTGCATAGTGCAACGTACACTGCTTGCTGTTTTCATTAATCCTTTAATATAACTATTATTGGATAGTGAAGTTAAAATAACTGTATTGTGAAATTGAACTATGCATAAAGCAAACAAGTCACCTATTGAACAATAATTTTAAAGAACAAGTCTTTTTTTCTCATTTTCTGCCCAAATTTTAGAAAGGATAATTCACATGCTAGAATAAAATGCATCTCTGAATAGTATGCTGGTCAATCACTGCTTTACTACATTTCTCAAGCATATTGTTTGCACATAATGTTTATAATAGAGACTAAATGTGAATGTTGTTATAATCATATCTTTTTTTTGTTAATGGGGTTTAGTGTCTTATCTTTCAGCCTATATGTCTCACAGAAAGAACCATTTATTTGGTCAAGGAGTCACTGTAAGCCTGTACTAACATTACTCTTTTAAATGAAGTACCAGGAAGCAAAGTTTAATTGCATGCATTTGGGGGGAACTGTCTGTACTAGGAAAATGACTGGCAAGGCCATTAGTGGCATTTTATTCTGAGGGGAAATAATTTTTTCATCCAAAAGGTTAAAAAAAAGGAACATTCTTGTGATCAAGTGGCATCTTTTCCATGTATCTATCAGTTAAACATATTTGAATTTTTTAAGGTATGAGTAATATACTTCTTTGAATATTGTATCAAGTACAAACCAAGTTACCATCTAAAAATTTCAGGATTCTGCCATGTAGACAATTTTGTTTCAGTAATTCTCTCTTTAAATAAAGAAAAAGATGCTACTCACCATAGGACCAGGTGGTCCATCTTGGCCTGCAGCTCCAGGGAGACCTTGTTCTCCCTACAGAAAAAAATCATATTTTTATTAATAATAAATGATTATGTATTTTTTTCAATTTTGGAAATTCAGAAAGGAAAACAGCAAACATCCCCTGTGAATTCCACTGCATGAAAAACATCTACAAATACTGTGAGAATTTTTGTGTTTAAAATTTCAACTCCATGTGCTTGTCTGTATGCAGTACAGCCACACATACATATGTGTGCACAGAGGCATGCAAAGAAATTTTATGTCATTGAGAAATTAGGGTTTAGTTCCCTATTCTTCCTTTGCAAGTTAGAATTTTACCATGAACTTATTAAATAAATGACATACTTAAATATGTAGGAATGTCTGTACATAATAATTACTGAATTGCCACAAAAACATTCTCAATATAACTTATGAAATATGCTGTCAGAAACATTTTAACTCATAATTTTCCAGAAATAAAATGCTGTTTTCAAGGCAGCATTTTTCAGCTAAAATGCTTACTCACCACAGGGCCAGGGATTCCCCGGAGAACTTCTGGACCAGGCTTTCCAGCTGGACCCTGAGGACCAACTGGGCCAGTTTTCCCAGGAGGACCTTCAGCACCTGCTTCTCCCTATTAGAAAAAAAAAACACATGAATGCACCCATAATCAGAAAAATACATCTTACTCTTTTAAAATACATTGAAAATAAATGCTTATTTAATGTATTAAAAGATTTTGAAACATAATATTTGTAAAGTATATTTTACCTTAGCACCTTTTTCACCTTGTCTTCCCTCTGAACCTGCAGGTCCAGGAGGACCCTATAAACATAAAACTGCAGTTAAATATGTGTCACATTTATTGCAATTCTGGACTGACTTACAAATACTCCAATTTAACTAGTAACAGACTAATACATTTTGGTTTTCTATTGATATTAAGTTTCAAACACAAGGTGGAAAATTAAAATGATTTTCACATACAAGCTTTCACCCCAAAAATTAAAAATAAAACACAGGGTAGACTACAGACAATCATATAGCGCCAATGTAAGTTAATGGTAAAAATAAAGTGTTTAAAAATGCTGATGAAGTAAAATAGTTACTATTGAGTATAAATACTCACATCATTTATTATGTTGAATTATTAGCGATGAATTGAATATTAAATTTTGCTTCCATCTTTATGTATATTTTAAGAGTGGACCCCTTCTTAATCTAAGAACATCTGGATGTGTTTACACATCCTTAAAGGAACATGTCCTGGTTGAAGAAACATTTATAATCATGATGGTCAACACAGTATTTTCATTCTCTGGAACTATGTAACTCATAGAAATAAGTAACATTAAAAAATAGTATCACTTCTTAAAAACTACCATTAGAGCAAAATTAGAAAAAAGTACTACATTCAAGATGTCATACAAAAAGCATATATATGGGAAGATTAAATAAAAAATTTGGTGATCTCCTAGAACTTGCTTTTTTATTTCTTCCCCAATTCCTCTTGTTTTTCATTTGTTCACTTCAGTTTTGTCAATGATTACGCTTAAAAGTATTAACCAAGATTGAAGCTGGAAATTGGAGATAGTAGCCATGTTGTGGTATTTGGTGAAAATAAGGTGAAGAATGAGGAATTACTTTTTAAAATTTTTCAGCTATTGAAATAACATTCTAATGATGAATACAGGCAAGATTTTCACGTCTTTTAAATTCATATTTAAAATGAATATCAAACACTCCATCAAACTCCAAATTCCATGAACTCATTTTATCTCAGAGAATCAGTGAAGAAAACACTGGTAATTATTTTCTCAGTATCAGAACTGTAACCTCATTTGACATTCACTGTGCCTCAATCACAATATAAGAAATGTATAAATTCTATACAGTCATCTCTTGAGGTGGTAGCAATATGCTCTTAATAATGCATAAAATAACATTTCAAAACATATAAACTTCACATTATTTATGCAAGTATATTTTTGCATTAAAGCATAAACCCTGAATCTTTCTCACTGTTAAATGTTGAGCCATAAATTATTTTGGTGTGATATTTAAAATAATACTCAATGTAATCATAATGACTATTAATTTGAAAACAGAAATAATGAAGCTCAATGTAAGTTTTTCCTTATTCATGAAAAATATTTTTTCTTAAATTAGTGATGTGAATTTATGCAGTCTTAAACTCAAAAGATTACATTTAATATGTGAACTTTATACCATAGATTTATCAATGGCTGCTTTTTAAAGCACAAACCATCCTGCATGTAAAAACAGAAAAAAATACCCTTTATGCCAAGAGAGAGAAATAAAATCTGAGTTTGAAGAGCCTAGAGAGTTTTAACATAACTAAACTACAACAACAAAATTATTATTAAAATAAAGGTTTTTCCACACAAAGGGGCTTTTTTTTCTGTATGTGTAAAGATAACTGTCACTGTGTGAGTCCTTATTAAATAACAATTGCATTTATTTTCTCATTTTGATTTATTCATTTCATTTTTTCCCAAATGACAAAAAATTTTACTTTTTTTAAAAAAAGCAGACTTGCTTTTCCTAGGAAAGTTGGAAATTTTCTTTGAAAAAACTCATAGTGCTCCTATGATTTAAATGCATCCCCTCAAAAGTGTGTGTTGGAAACTCAGCAATGCAACACCACAGGGAGGTGGAGCCTAATGGGCTCCATCCTTGTGGGTGGATTAATACTGATTGTAAAAGGACTCCAGGCGTGAGATTCATTCCTTGTGCTCTCTCATACTCTTCCATCCCTGCCCTTCTGCCATTGTGATGCAGCAAGAGGACCCTTGATAAATGCAGTTCATCAGTCTCAGATTTCCCAGTCTTAGAACCATGAACAAATACATTTCTATTCCTTAGAAATTACCCAGTGTATGGTATTCAGTTATAGCAGCACAAAATAAACTAGTATAATGCACACAGAAAAATTCTTGTCTTGATTATTTTTCAGGTTTGCAACAAGAGGCCCTCGTTAGTTCTTCTCTGGCATTTGCTGCTGTAACAGATTTTCCTATCTGTGATAAATACACTTCCTATAAAATTCTATTATTATCATCTTTCCATTATTCATATTTTATAATATATCCTATATGTTATCCATTCTTCCACTCATGTCACAAATATTTAAATATTACTTATGTTCCAGAAATGTGCTATGCATGGTGAATACAAATAAAATATAAAATTGCAATCCTAAGGGAATTTCCAAAATTCAGTTACAGAGACAGACATAAAAGTTAATAAATAGACTATACTGTAAAATAAATGAAGACCAGATAGGTTTGAAAAATAGGTACACTGATCCAGTTTGGCAGTAGGGAAAGTTTTCCTAAAAATTAAATATCTGATCTAAACCTGACAGTGCGGGATGCTTCCTTAGAACAGTTTACCTTCTGAACATTTACATGAAAGCACAAAGGCATAGAATGGAAAGTATATGGTGCTCTTCAGAGAACTGCTAGTAGTTCAGTCAGACTGTCAGCCAAGAATCTGGGCATACATGTGAGTCACAGGGGCAGAATTCTGGGAAGCATGCTGATGTTGGGGTTTGAGAAGCAAGGAGGAAAGAGGGAATGTATAGAAAGGGAGAACTTGAGAAAGGTTCTGACTTCAAATATTAGTAAAATTAACTGCTGAATTTAGTGCTATTAGAACACTTAAGTATATATTAAGTGAACAAGTGCTCTTATTTTACACATTAAAAAATTATAACAGCTACTCAAAAAGCTAAGGCAGAAGGACTGTAAGTTCAAGTCCAGCTGGGCAACTTTGAGACTGTACCTCAAAACAAGTAAAAAAAATAAAAAAGAGTGGCATATGTTGCTTATAGGTAGAGCACTCCCAGGTTCAATCCACAATAGTCACAAAAGAGAAAACATTAGGACAGTTTTTCCTAAGAAGTATTAAAAACACTAACATTTTGAGTATTTAAAAAGTAAAGTTAAAATCAATTTAATTAAGGATTCTTAAGAACTTTTAATATTCTTCTTGACTGTCTCTGAAAGAGGTATATACCCTGCAGAGACTCCCAATTTAAATGCACACTTTGTTTATGTAATGACCCTCAAAGGGCATAGTTTTTTACTGAACAGAAATTTTAAGAAAATTTATAATGCATTTTATCATTATAATTTATTTTTCTACCTATATATTTATATAATAAAGGAATTTTTCAAGGGCCTTTATAAAAGCAAACATTTCAATTTGAAATTTAAGTTAACAATACATATAGTAACACACATATGCGTTATGTGTATTTGTGTGTGCACTTATATATGCTCAAACTATATATGTATGTCTATTTACCATATATGGCATACATGTATGCATATATATGATTTATTGGCCTTTGTATTCAATAATAGCAGTTATTTTGATTTTTATTGTAAGCTTTCCTTTGGTAATATGAGCTGTACTTTAAAATTCCATTTAATATGTGTACTTTCAAATTATAAGGTTAATATTGTTTTAATTAGTTCCAGAATTTTTTTTTCAGTATAAGGGGACATGAAACTAGCTGTAATGATCACTTGTGCATCAAAATTCCAAGGCTTATTGATGTGAGCTGTACTATCTTCTGGTGCCTTAAGGAAAGAGATATTTATTTTTCAGTATTACAAATGTAGGACCTAAGGTACATGGACTACAAATTATAATGTAATTTTTCTAGTTCAATAACTATCAGAATCTTGTTTCTGTATCACTGCGACTCAAAGTATTACAATCAATATTCTATTAGGAAGTCTTATTATCATTTATTTGTCAAATTCATTCCCAGAAAAATGATAATATTTTGAACATGTTTCTAGTAATTGTTACTTATGCTATATATTTTAGCAAAATTGTTATTGGTCTGCCTTTCTGTTGCCTCCAATGTAGGTAAACTGAAGATAGGGGGAATGTTAATTTTCATAAAATACATGCAAAGCTTACTTAAGACTACCTGTCCCAGATGGACTGAAGAGAAATAGATTGCAAAACAATTCATTTGACCAAATTAAAAAAAAAAAGTGACTTCACACATTTGTAGTGTAGTGTAGTCTAAAGAATGACCTTACAATACATATTACTTGTTCCCAACTATTTTCTTCTCAGTTAACTCTGTTTAATCACATTATTATTTATCAAATTTCTACTGAATCTCTCTTATTTTATAAATCTATTTTATTAAAAATATATGCAGTTTTTTTTTTAGTGTTAGTGGAATGCATTACAATTCTTATTATACATATAGAGTACAATTTTTCGTATCTTTGTATATAGAGTATGTTCACACCAATTCATGCCTTTATACATTTTTTTGCATTACAATTCTTATTACACATATATACAAAAATTTTTCATATCTATGTTTATATATAAAATATGTTGATATGCAGTTTTATGAATTTAAATTATCCCCTTTTCTGCAATTGTTCTCAAAGGAAATTCCTTTGTAATATGTTATGTAAATTTACATGAAGGAATAAATAATTTAAATATGTATAGATTTCAATAGAATTACAATATCCTGTACTTTGAAAATGCATTTCATTAGTATTTTAAAATTATTTTTAACATGCACCACTCAACTGAGTATTGATCACTATAAAATGGAAATGAGAAAGAAAAAGAAAAATTTAGCAAGAAACAAAGCTAACCTATTATAAAGTTACTTGTTGCTAATAAGTTTTCTTTTAAATTACACAATCGCAAAATTAGAAATGGTTTAATCTTTCACCTATATATTTTATTTACTGATAAATAAATCTATGAATAATGCCACAATTTGAAACTTTTATTCAATGTTGGTAGTAACATCTTACTGTCTGCACTCCTAAAAAATGTAGGCACTGGGCTTGCTTCTTTAAATATACAGGATATTAATTTAATTTAGTCCTCACGTTCACTTTGGACTTAGTTATTATGCCCACTTTATAAATGAAAAAAAAACCTGAGACTCAAAGAAATTAACTTATCATATATCATATTCTTTGGTAACAAAACAGATTTGAAACTGGGTGTGACTGATTCTAATGCAACTGCATTCTAAATTATTGGTTTCTAATATTAAGATATGAAAGATGGTGGTTTGCAGGTTGCAAAAGAACTAAGTAATACTAATCCCTCATGTTCTTTCATTTTTATAGCTAACAGCACCTATTTAAGCTAAAGCAGAACTGCTGACTAAATCAACCAGTTTGTTTGGCTGTAGTTTAAAACAATTCAAGCATCAATCAATTGCAAGTACTATACAAAGCAAACCATACTTTTAGTAATAAGGGTATTATTGTTAGAACAATTTTCACACCATCAAAATACCTTTTATTTTGTCTAAAAAATGGATTACTATGTAAAACTGATAAAGTCAGTTATGTGCATAGCACTTTATGTTAACCTACTATAGGAAACAATTTAGCACATTGTGATAACAACTTTCAGGTCAGATTTTATTATGCCATTTTTTTTGTTATGTCACATTTTAAATGAAGAAAACCTTCGTGTTATTGTTAAATTGTGCTGACCTAAGGCTGCTTATTCTACCATATCAAAATGCATGTGAAAAACATTGTAAGCAATGCATAGTTACCATATTTCTCATACCATTAATAATTCATGGGTACACAGCCTTCTAATTTTGTTAACAAAGTGACTAGAATAGATTAAGATAGTCCATCATATTTGTATAAATTATTACTTTAAATAACTTTATGATCTTAGGTTCTCAACATACAAATTCATTACATCATGCAACTCAGTATCAGAAACTTCCTATATGCTATTTTGCATAATTACAATGCACTTTCTCCCACAGAAATAACTACCATCCTAAACTTTTGTTAATCATTGTTTTATCATTTTTTTTTAATTTTACCATGTAGTTTGAATACTAACCATGTTTTACCTTTTTTGCCCATTATATAAGCAAAATGTTGAAATATATTATTTTGCACTTCAATATTTTGCATTTATATATAGATGCTCCTCAACTTCTAATGGGATTCTGTTATAATATACTCATGATAAATTGAAAATACCATATATTGAAAATGCATTTAGTATACCTGACCTGTTGAATATTATAGTTTAGCAATACAGTGCTTGGTAGAGTACCAGTCCTTTGCTCACTGGCAGCTGCTCAGCGTGATACTCTCTTATGATGTATATGATGTAACACTAGCCTAGGAAAACATCAAAATTCAATATTTGAAGGCCAGTTTATACTGACTGTACTTTTCACACCATCATAATGTCAGAAAATATAACTCAAATCACTTTAAGTTGGTAATATATTTTCTCTCACAGGTTTTTTGAGATTCAACCTTCTGGATTGAAGCATCTCTAATATATTCATTTTCACCGCCATGAAATATTTTTGTTTATGAATATAATTAATTTATCTTTTCTATTGTTATTATTATGAATAAAGATGATATGAACATTCTTAAATGTGCCTCATGGTAAACATGTGCAAGAAATAATGTAGGATATGTACCTAGAAATGTGATTACCAGTTGGTAGGAATAGTTGAATAGAATCTATTAGGTAACTTAGAACTATTTCTCTAAAGTGGTTTTACAAATTAACAAAGAATTGATGTGAATGATAATCCCCCTCATTTTTTAAAAACATCTTTTCTAACATCTGGTTTGCCAAGAGTAGATTTTTGTTAATTGGTGAATATAGGATGTTATTTCTATGTGATTTTCAGTACGTATTTCCCTGACTTCAACAACATCATATCTATCATTTGTGTATTTTGGGGGCATTTCTGTCAAATGCCTTCTCGTGACTTTTGCTAATTTTTTTTTCTATTGGAATATTTTCTTTCAGAATTTGAAAGAAATACTTAGATATTTTGAAAAATTATTCTTTACAAGTTTCTCTATGTTAGAAATATTTTCTCCTAACAGATCTTTTATTTTCCATGTCTCTTTAATATTTTTTGATAAACAGAAAATGTTAATTATGATACATTTGATAGATCAATTGTTTTCTTTTCAGTAGCAATCTAATGTAAAATTATTAGGTGCTACAAGAGGCTGGTCTATAGACATTGTTACATTATGAAAATAGTACAACAGGAAACAAAGGATAGACACAGGAAACCACGACAGGCTAAGAACAAGTAATGAGATTGAATCAGTAATGAAGTTTCCCCTAAAAGAAAGGTGCAGGATCAGATGGCTTGATTGCTACATTTACCAAACCTTTGTAAAACTAAGCCCACATCTTCTAAAACTATTTCAAAGAATTGAAAGAGAGGGAACTCTTCCAAACTCACTCTACCAGTATAGCATTTTATCCATATTAAAAACAAAACAAAAAAACAAAAAACAAGAACACAACAACAACAAAAACTAAACACAAATATCTTAGATGGTCATAGGTATAAGAATCCCCACCCCCAAATACTATCAAATGGTACTCAATAGCACATTGAGAAAGTCATTCACTAGGATCAAGTGATGCTTTAACATCCACAGATCAACAAATAGACTTCCTCACACCAACAGAATGATCAGAATAATATTATCATCTCAACCAATGTAAAGACATATTCAGTAAAATAATGTCCCTACATGATTAAAACTCTAAACATACTACATATAGAAGACATTTGCTTTAACATAAACAACAATGACTATATATGCTAAATACCCAGTCAACATTATACTGAATACGCTAAAGCTGAAGGCCTTTTCTCTAAAACCTGGAACAAAACAAGAATGTCGACTCTCACCACTTTGTCAATATAGTATTTGAAGTCTTAGTGCAATTAGGCAAGGGAAAGAAATGAAAGGTATATAAACAAGAAAGGAAGAAGTTGAATTACCTCCTTCTACTGACAGTATGATTGATTCCATATTAAAAAAAAAATCTGAAGACTCCACTAAAAGACTATTAGAAATGATAAATGAATTTAGTAAAGATGTAGGATAAAAAAACCACATGTAAGAATTAGTAATCTTTTTATATACCAATAATAAATTGGCTGAGAAATAAATCTACAAACTCATTCAAAATAATTATGAAGAGAAATGAAATACATAGGAATAAATTTAACCAAGGAAGTGAAAGAACTCTATAATGAAAATCTCTGAACAATGAGTAGATACAAAAAAGAAAATAGGAAATAACTCCCATTTTCATAGATTGTAAGAAAAACCTTAAACATGCTGCCCAAAGCAATTTAAAATTCAAGCCCTATGAAAATACCAAGGATATTCTTCATTGAACTAGTGGAAAAAAGTCTAAAATTCATATGAAACCACCAAAGACCACAAATAGTCAAAGCAATATTGAAAACAACAGCACACACACACACACACACGCGCATACATGTGCGCATACAGACGTGCACATGTGTATGCTCACACTCACACACAAATGCTGAAAGCAACACAATACTAGATTTCAAGACATAACACTGATCCGTAGTAACCTAAACAGCATAGTACTTGTACACAGACACATAGACCAGTGGAAATAGAATAGAGATCCCAGAAATAATCCTACACAACTGACTGATTTTTGAGAAAGGTACCAAAAACAGAACTGGGAGAAAGGACAGTCTTTTAAAAAAAACTGGATATCCACATGTAGAAGACTGAAACTTGCCTCTATCTCTCAATTTCTATAAAAATCAACTCAGGATGGATCAAAGACCCAGGTATAAGAACTGAAACCATAAATTACTGGAAGAAAACATCAGCAAACACTTCCAGACATTTATATAGGCATTTTATTATATGACTCCAAATATACAGGAACCAAAAGCAAAAAAAGACAGATGAGGTTATATCAAACCAAAAACTTCTACATAGCAAAGGCAACTACCATGAACAGAATAGAAAAACACCCAACAGAGTGAGAGAAAATATTTGTAAGAAACTCAAAAATCTCAACAGCATAAAAACAAATAATCCAATTTTTAAAGTGGGCATATAGTCTGAACAGACATTTCTTAAAAGAAGCAATACAGATGGAAAACAAATACATGAAAAGAGGAGATCAAAATAATAATTGCAAATCATTAGAAATAGATGGACTATCGTTGAAAAGACAAAAATAAATGATTCTTCAAGGATGTGCAAATAAAGAACTCTAATGCATTGTTCATGGGAATGTTATTGAGTATAGTCATTATGGAGATTAGTATATGGGTTCCTTAAAGTAAATTAAAAAGAATGGATTTATCATATAATCCACCATCCCTCTTCCGCTTATATATCCAAATGAAATGAAATCGGCGTACTGAAGAGATACCTGCACTCCTGTGTTCACAGCAATCCTAATCAAAATTGCTAAGATACGGAGTCAAACTAGTGTTCCCAGAAAGATGAATGGACCAAGAAAATGTGCTACATATATGTAATGGAATATTATTCAAAAATAAAAAAAAAACCGAAATATTGTCATTTATAGGAAAATAGATAGAATTATAGAACATCATGTTAAGTGAAATAAGCCAGACTCAGAAAAAGACAAATACCACACATTCTCTCCAAAGCTAAAATAATCCAATTTGAACACTGTGATTACTGGAGGCTCAGCAGGGTGGAGGGGAGAAGGCGTAAAGGGAGGTTGGACAATAGGTCCCAGACACAGGTAGAAGGAATAAGTTGTAGTGTTGTTGCACAGGACAGGGGGAGGATTATAGTTCATAATAATCATAATATAGTTCATAATAAGCTGATATACAGTTTTGTGAAGATATAGAAGAGAGGAGCCTCAACTTCCTAACCATAAATGATGAGGGGAGGGAATGATAATTACCTTGATTTGATTGGTGCATGCTGTATACCTGGATTGAAATATCACACCGTGCCCCATTATATATAAAATTATTATGTTAATCAAATAGAAAAGCAAATTAAATTTAGTTTAAGAGTTTTGAAAATCCAGGTTCTTCTGCAGTCAATATTTTGAACAACACATACTTGTATGTTGGTACAGATCTTCAGGAAAATTCTTTTGAATTTTTACTCACAAGAAAGAGAAGTTTGACCATGTAAAGCAATATAATATTATATACTGATTCCTGAGATTATTTTACTGATATGACATGAAGGTTTTTGCAATGCTTTAAGCTACCACTAGGGTATTGACATCTTATCCCCACATGGTACTCCAGGAGTTGATGTTCAGGGTAGCACTGGAATTTGTTATAACAGTCTATATTTTCACTGAGGAGAGTACTAAGCACTCCCTAAATAAGAGCTGTTTTTCTTATTTTCATCATGATACTGAAGTGGTTAAAGGGTTTTCTATTTTAGTAAGTATTCTGACACATTTTTCAGTATCCTTAGAACATACTGCCTATAGCTTACATACATAAGTTTAAATACATGGTGAATAAAGAACAGATATTTCAAAATGAAGAATTAAAAAAAAACAAAAACTTACTCTTTTTCCAGGAGGACCTGGTGGGCCAGCCTCACCAGATGGACCAGGAGGACCCTATAAATAAATATAAATTACATATGAAAGACACCGTTAAAGAAATTGGAAATTTTCTTATGGATTATATAATTTCTCAAAACCTGTACTTAAATAGATCTTGCTTCCTCATTTCTACAAATCTATTTTTTCCTTAAAAAATTCAGCTTAATTTCAGATACCTAAACTTCCTCCAGATATCTACAAATGAAGTTGATAAATTCTTATGGTAATCTTCAAAGCTAAAGGAGAGTGAATCAGATTCCCTCTAGGTAAAACTCTGTCCTTTTAAAAAATGCTAATTTCTATTTGGCAAATATTCAACCAGTATACTAATTAATAGACTCATGCAATTAATAATTCTACTCATAATCACATAAATTTGTGAAACTATGAAGCTTTTACCTGTAAATTACTTATATAGCATTAGCATTGCTATGCCCAGGTATTCACAGTATGCTGAGATTTGATCCAGAAATCTCATCTACACGGCAGAAGCCTGCATCTCTGAGTGCAAATACCTTATGGATATGGTTCTAGAGACAAAATTGAGATAGGGCTGCAGTTATCTTCAGATGCTACTTAACTTAGTACCCACCCTATGTAGTCAAAGCACACACTGCCATTCACAAATTGAAAGATGAAAAACTAAAAAAAAACAGGTTTATATTATGCTAAGTTCAGTTAAGTTAGTAATTGAACAAATTCATGCTAATGATAAGTTACTAAGGAGGCTTTCTTCCTTTCAGTCTTATTTTTTTTTCAGACATAACCTTCTTAAGTTCATATATGAATCATGATCAGTGAAACTACAAAGCATGTACAACTGCAAGAATGGGATCCTAATTACAATAAGCTGTACTCCATGTATATGTAATATGTCAAAATACACTAAGCTGTACTCCATGTATATGTAATATGTCAAAATACACTCTACTGTCATGCATACCTAAAAAGAACAGATACAAAAATGATATCTTTATTTAACACAAATGAATGGATAACTGAATCTGATATAGTATGTCAAATCATTAGTATGCTGTGACTGTAGTTTTTATTATGAGGACTTTGATTATATTTTTGATACATCTCAAAGAGAAACACTTCTAAGATTAAACTGGAATTCAAATATTTCTTTTGGAAAAAAGTACACACAATGAGCTGTGCTTTTGAAAGGATGATCATTGCTTTAAAATAACTTGAGTGTGTAATGAGTAAGAAAAAATTTAATAGGCTTTCTTACCAGTTGACCAGGATCTCCATCTTCACCCTTGTCACCACCAACACTATCTTGACCCTATGATCAGGAAGAGAAAATGAATCCAGACATTTTTCACTACATTTCATTTTATCAGGGAAAAAAGGTTTAATAGACTATCTTAGTGTGTTCTTGAGATAAATTATCAGAGGGACAAATAAAATTACTATTACTTTTTTTTAGGACTGTGGTGCCTCTTACTCGCTCCATAAAGATAAATGAAACTGCTGTTATATGAGATTAAAAATATAGTATGCTTTTGATATAAGTCAAGGAAGAAGAGGCAGTTAGTGTGAAAGGCAAGTTCATCCTTTCACCAGGAACAGATATGGTGCAGTAGATGATCGGATTTGCATTATAAAAGAGACAGGGAAAAACAACAGCCCTGCAACTTTAGTAATAGGTAATCATAATCATATATGTAGAAATAATAATCTATAATAATAATATCACATGTATTTTCTTGTAGTTGTTTGTTTTCTTTCTTGTTCTGTCTTTGAAAGTCCATTTAAGTAATGAGGAATCTTCTTTATTAACAAGAGAAACACTGCGAACATCCCTACCAAAATCATTAGAATTTTTTTCCATAATACTTCCTGCAGGGCCAGGTTCCCCAGGAGGACCAGGATCTCCAGGAAAACCAACAGGACCCTAAAAGGAGGTTTTTGAAGAAAAATAAATAAATGAAAGAATATGAAAATTTGAAATTTAAAAGGGTAAAGTCAAGGCAAAGTCTAGGAGAATATTTCTTGTGCTGGAAAATTTCTTAAAAGTAAAATTAATTCAGAATGTTTATGAACATATGAAATGAAGAAAAGTCAGCTTCACTAGCCAGATTTCTAATATTTCTATAAAAAGTTCAAAAGTGAATCTGGCATAAATTCCACTTTAAAGGGAATTAAACTCACTCACCGGGTAACCCTTGGGGCCATCGTCACCTGGTGGCCCCTTAGCACCAGGAGGTCCAGCAGCACCAGGTGGACCAGCTTCTCCTTTTTCTCCCCTTTCTCCTTTGGGACCCTACATAACATAAGAAAATAGTTACTTTACAAGCTTTAAATCAATTTTTAACCTCAGCATATTAAGCACACAATTCTTTGCTGGGGGTTTTGTTTTGAACATCGTAAAAAGTATAACAGAATGTATCCAGTCAACGGCTATTAGTTGTAATGCTTTCACTTGGGCAAATATTATCTTTTCTCAACTTGTATATGAATGGAAATAGTCTAGGGTATGTGACGGTATTAAGCATTAAGCATTAAGCATTAAGTCTCTGCCTTTCTGATTGCTTTTAATGGGTTAGAAAGGGAAACTAAAAACCTAAATCATTACTGGTAGTTAAGTTACATTTCAAAATGCTTTAAAGAAATTTCCAAACAACTAACATCCTACATTGACAATAAGATGACACTTACACCTGAGCCTGCTTCTCCAGGAGGCCCTGGGTTCCCTGCTTCTCCAGGTTCACCCTATGAGGAAAAAAAAATTAAATAATCATTAGAGCAGAGAAATGACATCTTGCAGTTGTAAATCTGCCTTCAGTTATGATCATACATTTGAGAGTAATCACTCCATTATTTTATTGGTTAGAAAAAGACAAAGAAAAACTTGAATAACAGTAAGGAACTTTTTATATTAATAAATTCAGTATTTTTATTTTTCAGATGAGGAGACAGAACCACATAGGCTTGATATTACAATTCTCATGGGTTAATTATAGTCAGCACATCAAGTTAGCTTACCACCAAACAAATATGCATGCTTCCTAACAAATCATGTACTTGTATGCACCAATATTTACATTATAATCAATTTTATTGATTAAAAGTTTCAAATTGTTTCTAACTGAAATATGAATTCACTTTCTCTTTAACATAACAAATCGTCTAATAATTTGAGACTACATTATGAATCCTATAGGATATGGTTAATAGAGATCAAGAGAACACAGAAAAAAGATTATAATTATAAGGTATAGAAGGCATTTAGATACTAACTAAAACTGCTCCCTTTGAGAATACACTTGTAATAAATTTCATAGCATTTATGATCTCATTTAGATATGGATGGCTATTTTCTAGCTTACTAGAATAATAAATAAATCTCTAGACATGTAGATTTTAGCTATGAAAGCCTGTTGCTAATGCCTCACACAGAGAAATACATAAAAATATAACAACATGCTAAAGTGATCGTTTAAATAATACAATACATTCATGAACTGTATTTCCACTCATAATCATGGTGCTACCAACTCTGAAATCAGAGATCTTAGCAATTCTGAAGTGGGCTGTGTACGTCTAAATTGAAAAAGATACATGATGTCTAGTTTCCTTTAGTTTTAAACTCTGGTATTTCCAATATTTGTAGCACAAACTCCATGCTTCTCAATGGTTTCAAGGGTAGAAAATTAAATGTAAGCACAGAGGAAACTATTTTGTGTACAAAATTCTCACTCTTTGAGAATATATATATTTTAACTCCTTATGTTATCTGCATAATTGTGGAAGACATCAAGTATTTCAAGAAATTTATCAGTAGTAGTTAGTGTGTGTAAATTTTCAACTCTCAAGGTGAATAGCAAGTATTTCCAGAATTTTGGATAAACCTTACAAGTAAAATATTACATTTGTATTATTTATGAAGAAAGAAATTGTTGTGCTATCTCAGTCTAATGGATTGATATATAATAGTAATATTTTTATGAGCTGGTTATTCATACCTTTGAATGGAAACAAGTAGTTTGCAATTCAAATCAACTATAAAATGCTCATGTTAAATATTTTATATATGGTATACATATAATATTTATTTAGAATATAGAAAATATGTTGGTCCTGTACAAAATGTTTTCTTATGTGTCATATTAAGCTAGGGCAATAATGCAGAGGTGGCAATTAGCGGTCAAATTACTATAGGTTTTTAAATCCCTGTCAACTGTAAAGTTAAACATATTCTATAAGCCTTCTTCCATTTTTTTAAATATAGAAAATGAAAGGCAGTGAAGAGATGGTTTTAAATAATTTTTAATATTTAAGGATGATCTTTTAAATTATAAAGTCAAATTTAAGAACAATACATTAATATTAATTTGTCCAGAAACACATATGAAAATTACCTTTATTGTGCAAGTATGCACAATATATATATAGCAATTCCATAAGATGTAATTAATATTTTCTAGAAATACCTCAGTTCCAATTTTTGAAAGTGGGCAGGACAAAATTACAAATGAATAAAATGATGCCACAGGGAACATATCAACAAGATTACAAAATACTGATTCTAAAGAATAATACTTGATGTAAGTATATGATAGAGAACTGGTATATGATAAAGTGTTAGCTTATGAAAGTGTAATGTCTTATAACCTTTTTACCTCATTCTATATAATTCTTGCTTGTATGTTCAGAGCTATAGACATATTAAATATTAAGAAAATATCCTCTTTTGAGGGAATTATTAAAGTTTAGAAGTTATTTATGGTAAATATACATTACATGTACATGTTAAATATGTTTACCCAAAGGACACAATGACTAAAGACACTGCCTTCTTCTATTTTTCATTTTTAATGACTGAAAATAAAGTTTCCAAAATATAAATGAGGATATGTTCAACCAGAATGAAAGATGATGTCAGAAATCTATAATATATAGCAGATTCTAAAAATAAAAAAAATAAATAAATAAGATTAAAGTGTTTTATTTCTATACTGTTTGGTGTCACATAGAAAATGAAATATCATAAAAGAACAAAATTAGAACTTTCTTTTGTCATATAACAAATTTCAAATCAGGTACATTTAAAACATAAAAATCAAATCACCAACTAGAGTGAATCATTCTCATAAAACTCATAGTTGGTAAGGTGCTACCACAGAGGCTTTAAACAAAATGGAAACAGTGTGGGATTTCCTTGGAACTCCAAACATCAGTGTCTATCTGTAAGAGTTTCACAGAAGAAAAAGCATAAAAGAAGCCAATGAGGAACTTAAAACTATTCCCCTGTATTTGAAACTTTAGGAAACAAGCTGAAACAGCTGAGTGGAACACTACTAGAAAGCATTAGAACCAAAAAGGGATAGTGTAACAAAGAAAAGGGTCAAGGCTGATGTCATTGATCTGATACACAAGTATCCACAAATCAGCATTGTCTTAAGCTTTTCCTCCTAGGACAACTGACCTCAATGACAAATGCTCTTTCAATCCCACCCTCCAACCACCAGAACAACTTAAACACTCGACTTTCAATTTCAAAATATAAAAAAGATATCCAAATAAACTACACCATTGATGCACTAACACAAAATTTGCCAATGAAGTAATTAATGTACTGGAATAGTCACATAAATTTTCTAAAGTAAACATCAAAATAACACATTCTGTTATTACATTTTATTTCTGAGCTTCAAATTCTTTTTTGATTTTTTTTTTAGTTGTAGATGGACATAATACCTTGATTTACTTATCTTTATTTGGTGCTGAGGATCAAAGCCAGTGCTTCACACATGAAAGGCAAATGCTCTACCACTGAGCCACAACCCCAGCACTTTCAAATTCTTTAATTAAAAATCAATGAATTTCTTTAAATAATTCAGTACAAGATAAAATGTGTCAAGACTTGAGGTCAAGGAGCAGAATCACTTCTTTCCTTTTGGTACCAGGAATTGAACCCAGGGCACTTAGCCACTGAGCCACATCCTCAGTCATTGTATTTTTTATTTTAAGACAGGATCTCACTAAAATTGCTTAATGCATTGCTAAGTTGCCAAGGCTATCTTCAAACTTGTGATCCTCCCGCCTCAGCCTCCTAAGCCATTGTTATTATAGACAAGCAGAATCACTTTTAAAAGTTTGGCATAAATCTGATATCTTTAAATAATCATCAAATTCAGGAAAAATTTAAATTTTTTACCATATAATATTTTCTGCTATGAAATACAATTCTTTCCTCAAAACTGGTAAATAATTTATTTTTTAAATCAAGAAAATACCAATGATAATTTTCTTCATAATTCTATTAAGAAGTGAGCATGAATACAAATTTTTTAAAAAATCAGTGAATCATTTTGACATTTTCATAAAAGAAGAGAAAATTATTAAAATGAAATCATGTTCATCAGAAAAGGAAGCTATTCCAAACCTGGATGTTTTGGCATATGCTAACTATTTTGAAAAGTGCCAAAGACAGGTCATATTATTAGTAATGAAAATATAACTCAAAACATGACAAAATCAATGACTAATTCTTTTGTGTCATGAACATTTCTATTTCCCTTTTAAGTCAGTTACGTTGAACAATCTCTTCTATGTTCAGTCCTATGACTATCTAGAGACTGAACTCCCATCAGAAATTCATGGAGTGGAGTATCATATTTTCAAATGAAAAAACTTTGATGAAATTACTGAAGATTTTTTAGTTTCAGCTTTCCAGCTCTCAAAGGTGGATAATGATGACACCATCATTATGAAGTTGTTGCATTGATTAAAGAAAATAACCCATGTACAGCATTCAGTACAATATCTGGCAATCAAAAACATGATATCTCAAAAGTACTTTAACTTTTAATGTGTTTAAGTACCAGAGTAGATGTCATGTAAGTCATATAACTATATGTAAAATACTTAAAGATCCCTTTAAATTAGAAGCACTTAATACAATATTATCAAAATATATAAAAGTATACAATATTATCAAAAGCTCTTACTTTCACCTATTTCAAATGGCATCTTACTAAATTTCTTACCTTTTCTCCAACACCACCAACTGAACCAACAGATCCTGGGGGTCCTTGTGGTCCCTTTAGTGTAGAAAAGGTAATACAGTTATCCTTATTCTTGTGTTGAAACATAAGTTCATAAATATATATCTAGTTTTTCTCAGAGACAGAAACATATGCTAGAATTTTGTTGTCAAATGTACTGACAGCAAATAATTTAATATAGCACATTGACTTTCAAATTCTCCAGAATTTCTAATGTAGAGCAGTAGTCTTTGCAGGTCTGATCATTCCAGTTGACACTTAGAACAAAATTTTGATCTCTCTACTCTGGAAGTCAGGTAAATTTTACAGGATGATTTTGTGGTAGATTAAAACTATGACTCTAGTTATGTATTACATAATCCATATGAAAAATACCCCCTTTATAAATGATTCATGGAACCATAGCAACCATATCTAAAGAGTAGTTTGCTACATATTGGATGCTGCTTGGAAGTTTTATTAACCAGCTATCTGAATCAGCAATGATTATTCCACATTTCTTCTACTTAATCTGGTTGTGGTCTTTAAAGAGAATAAAATCTAACATACAGGTATGAAATTACCAAAATTGTTTTCTCAAGAAAGTAAAAATCGGGGGCAATGTTGAAAGGAAAGAGCAATTATGAAATGTATTTATAACATTTCATTATAGATTTCAATTACTTTGGCAAATTATTTTCTTATCAAAATTAGTGCTTAATAAACAAATATATGCATTTCAAATTTTAGTTTAAGGTTTTAGGGCAGAAAGTCAGAATTAATAAATGTAGATCGTTATAAGTCATATCATGCTAATTACGACTGAATTCTTTATTAAATTTATAATTTGTTTCAAAGTATTACAAGAAAATCTCATTATCCATCAACAATTGCTAATTATACAAATCTGGTATGATTATTATTTATTTTATGCTGCTCCACATCAAAGTCCAAAGTTAAAGCCTAAGAAGCAACTAAAATACGGCATCTTTATAAAAGACATAAAGGTAAGAAAGTAACAACATATGAAGGCCAAACATGTATACAATATTATTCTGAGGTGAGAAATAAAGAAAAGGAGATATAGCTGAAATAATGATATCAATATTTAATGGCTGCAGATGGAGACAGAGTAGGAAAAAGGTGAGGGGTAAAACAGAAAGAACCATTGTCTTTAGGACTACTTTGTGCAGATCAATAAATTCTAATAAAGAAATTAGTAGTACACTAATCTTTCTTCTATTTCAATTTAATGTCCCCCTTCTAGTTTTCTTTTTCTCCCTGTCTTCCCCACCACCACCACTTATTTCGGACTAGCTTTCACAAATCAAAGAAAACATTAGACCTTTGATTTATCAGTCTGACTCATTTCACTTGGCATGATATTCTCCAGTTCCACCCATTTACCAGTTCCACCTATTCTTCTTCATGGCTGAGTAAAACTCCATTGTGTATATATACACACCGTTTTCTTTGTTGATTCATCTGTTGAGAGATACTTTGGTTTCATGGCTTGTCTATTGTGAACTGTGCTGCTATAAACACTGATGTGGCTGCATCCCTATAGTATACAGGACTGAAGAAAAAGGACAAGGGAGAGGGGATAGGATAAGGGAAGAACAGAGGAATGAATTTGACCTAACTTTCCTATGGACATATATGAATATCACTGTCATGTACAAACCCATGGTACTTACAACAGCAGCAAATACCTGAAAGTAAAAGTAAACAGCAGAAAGAACAGTAGACAGAAGCAAACAGGGCAAGGGAAGGAGGGAAGGAAAGAGGAAATACTGGGGACTGAAATAGAGCATCATATAATATATTCCAGGCTTTTATTATTGTGTCCAAATGAATCATAACATTATGTATAAATAAAAAGAACCAAAATTTTTTTAAAAATAAATTAACAGTGTGGAGATTCACAATAATCATCAAAAAGTAGAAAATACAAACTTACCATGGGGCCAACATCTCCATTTTCACCTTTTTCACCAGGTGGACCTGGTAGACCCTAGGAAAACATAGTACACAAATAAAAATCACTCAATACATCTTGTCAAAAGTCACGAATTAAGTATAAAGTAAGATAAATACATGGAAATTAAAATGCAGAAGCTAACATTTGTTAAAATACTTATAATGGAAGTTTTGCTCTCATGTGATAAAATCTTATACCTACATTTACAGATAAAATCTGTGCTTTGTTCAATATTATACTGTTCAATTTTCTTTACTATAACTAAGTACATCATATGATTTTGGAATTTATGAACACCTACCCATTTACTCTACCTTTTTAATGAACTGGATATAATAACATTGCCAGGGTACAAATCTTCTGAAAAATATTATCCCAGATTATTTCAGAATATCTCATCTAGGGGAGGTTTTTATAGATAGGTATCACTTTGAAAAACTCTTTTGTAAAATTGATATTTCAACATATCTTCAATATTATACATATCTTCTGAAGTCTGGGCCTGCTAATTCATCTCTGAATCTTAAAAAAATTCACATGACCATAAAAAATATAAATTTATACATTGTTTCCTCAAATTAATTTCCACTGTATCCATTTGCTTTAGGAGAAATTCTGTGTTACAGTATAAAACTAGAATAGGCTGGATTCAAATTTTACTTGACCATCTTTATGTGAAAATTATTTTACTTCTTCCATATCACTTACTCAATTAGCAGAAGAATTTATATTTTCTCTCTCTTATCACAACAGTACTTGTGTGTACTTGAATTGTATACCTATATACATGACTGTGTGACTCCTCTACATACTTATAATATTGGCCTACTTTTGGGCAGTGTCAATTATTTTCTTCCTTAGAACTGGCAGAGGCCAAACAAACAAAGAAACAAACAAAAACTAAGATCTCAATAAAATACTGCTGAATAAATGGTGAAAGCATGAAACCTAAGAAAGCAAACAAATCAAAAGAAACAAGCCAAAAAAAAAGTTTCTTGTAATGCTGTCTGTGAAATTGGAAATTCTCTATTATTTAAAATGTTTAATCTCAGGAAAAATAGCTACATAAACAAACTGATAGAATAGTATACTACTGTTAATTTGATACTAATATTCTAAACAAGAATACTATATATAATAATAAAGCCAAATACCAATGAAGATACATGGTATAAATTTAACTGTAGAATATGTATGTGAAATAGGTATAATAGTTGTTGGACAGAAATTTATGGTAAGTTTTCAATTGTAAGATTATAAATTATTTTCATTTTTAAACTTTTTGGTGATATAGTCATTTGTATAAAATATTTGCATTTCAAACATGGATTTGTTTGTTGTTTGTTTTGCTGTTTAGTGCTGGTGATCAATCTCAGGGCTTTACACATGGTAGGCAATCATGCTACCACTGACCTCTTCCTCCAGTATCCACAAAATTTATGTTTAATGTTTTTACTATGGTATTTCAGAAGTATTCTAACTAACAAAAAATATAAACAATGCTAAAGATCTAAATAAATGCTAGTATTTTAATAAAATGATTGATTTTGGTGCAGTACTGCCATGGTTGTAAATTATTTGACCCTGACCCACAATAATATTTACTTATAATCCTCACACATGCAAGCATGTGCAAAGTAGCTGAACCATGAATTTCAAAAGGCAATGTTCACCATTTTGATAGATAATGACCTTTGAAATTTTTATTCTATTTTACCATATCCTGTTCTATCTCATTTTTTAAATGCAGGTAATAACCCTGAAATTGTTTTTATGACCTGCTAATTCCACATGACCCGCAGGAAAGAGTACATTACTGAATATATCTGTAAACTTTTAAAATGTGGTATATATTCATTTTATGTGTAAAACTTAATTACTGACTTATAATGGCCAGATATACATATACTGATTTAATTAGTTTCCCTCAAACATTAGTAAGATATCTAAGAAAAGAGACTGCTATATGTGCTTTCTAAGCTGTTACCATGCTCTGAAGGCAGTGTCTAGAATTAATATTTAAGTTTTTTACAAAGAAGTAACCACGTATTGTTTCTTAGATAGTACTCTATGCAGAATCACCAGGGGCAGATTACTAAAATGTTAGATTCAAAGGTCGTCAACTTCAGACACTCCATTTCATTTATGCAGAAAGAACTTAAATACTTAAACATGCAAGTAAAGTTTAACACAGATGAAACAAATATTTCACTTTCAGACAATTTTCTTAAGAAGTATGTACTGCAACATAAATGTAAAGTTCTTAAAAACATTACAAATATTAAGTCACATTCTTTATCTTTAGTCCAAGTTTATATATAATTTTAATATATAGTACATTTGATTGAAAATCCCCATATTAAATGTTACATAAATATGTTAATAGTTTTTTGTCTCTTGCAAGTACATTTTATATTGTCATCTTATTTTAGGCTTATGATCAGTTCAACAGAAACCTCCAAATAAAAAAAATCAAAATATTTTAAATTAAGTTGTATTGTAATTTGAGTTAAGATATAATATTTTTATTGTTGAAATTAATAGAGATATAATAAGCAAAATTCTCTTTCAGCAAATAACTAAATGTGCTTAATGGCATTCTAGTGATAATCAGTTTTCATATGTCCTAACTTTCTCCTAGGGAGTGATTTATGCATGGAGAGGTTCTATTGTAGGGTTTGTGAATTTAAAATCATCTGCCACTTCAGTGAAACACCAAAAATGAATTTAGGTCAAAAACTCTCTCTCTGAAACACACACACACAAAAACAAACAAACAAACAAACAAACAAACAACAAAAAAACCCACTCTCTTTCTCTTCATATGCAGATAAACAATAAATATCAAATTAAGTAATTTTATTCAATGTCTATTGTGATTGCTCCTAACTCTATGAAGAATCAATTAAAGGATAGATGTAATTGTGTACATATTAACTACATTAGCATTTTTTCAATATCCCTATTTAAAGATGTAGTTATGGGACAATATGAACAATTTTTTAATAAATTGATTTCTTGAGTCATCCTCACCAAGGAACACTTTTTTCTTATTTCATGAAAAAGGTGATAATTTCTATTGAAGCACATAATGGCAATTTTATAAATATAAACTACAAGGCAATTTTTTTTAACCATGAGAGCACAAGTTCCTAAATTACAACCTTACAGAATTCAGAGTAATCACATACATGACAAAAACAGAAATTGAATAGTAACACGTCCATTGGTGATCTTGTTTTAATGCTTTCTTGTTTTCAAATATGTGTACTTCTCACACATACTGTAAGTAGTACTCATGACTATTTATTTACAACTATAAAAATGTCAAATACAGGGATTCCCACCTCTTGGGTCCCCTTCTTCCTCCGGGAGATGTCTTTTCTGCTGTCCTTTAATAAACTTCTAATTTCTACTCTGACCTTGCCTTGGCGTGTGCTTTCTGGTGTTATTCTTCAACATTGGGGAAGCAAGAACTCGTCACCGGTCAACAGCGGTTTCATATTGGAGGTCCCATACCGAGATTCTACACCGAGGTAAGTGCACGCACCCCATGTCTGTTTGAGGTGCATCTTTCTCTCTCTTTCTCTCTGGAGGGTAACGTGGGCACCCGACGGCTACTTAAACGCAACTAGTGCAGCCGCCACTCTTCAAGACTCGGGTGAGAGGTTTCTCGGCCTAGGCAGCTCTTAATCACCTGTTCAATACAGAGCAGGCATGTTGGGTTCTGCCAAAGCCGCTTCCAACTTTTCTGTCTGGGCCCGGAGAGCAATTGGCGTGAGTACACGGTGTCCCGAATTCCGATCTGCCTCGGATGCGTGGAGGTGGGGGAAGGAGTTTGGAACAACTGCGGAATTCTGGTCTGGGCTACTCTCAGACAATTCTTAAGGTTTCATTCTCTTGAGCCTCCTCCTGACAGCCCCCAGGGGTATCATCTACATGAATGGAACTGAGGGAAAGCCCCAATCACATTTGCCTCCGTATGGGCTACGCAACACTCCAAACCCCGCATCCAATCCCTCCTGGATGCTCCCCTTCCTTTGCAGGTCAGAAATGTTAGCAATTCGGGTTGAGACTGAGAAAGGCATGAGATAATTAGTAAAATCTGCCTAGGTTCCCTAAGGTGCATAGGTAACTTTCAATAGTCTGTTTTACCGCCCAATGTTTAAAATGGGCTGTGTTCTCTTTAAGCTGCTAGAGAGGCATTTTTAGAATCAACTCCTCAGGTAATCTGCTAGTCTACAGAGCAAAGGCAACAAAAGAGAACATGTTTCTCTTTTCCAATGGGTTTTTAGTGGCCAGGAGGATACAGTAATGCCCTAATGTCTGAATCCTCCCAGGGTCTCTGGCACAGGGCAAACTGAGACCCTAACACTTTGCTAAAGGGGACCAGAAACCCCTTGGCAAAGCAAGGTGAGAGACGGGTTTTCTGGACCGTTTAGGAAGCTCAAACCTAGGGAGACGTCCCTAATGAGAACAGTTTTCTCTGGCGCAGCAGCGTGGGCGCCTGAGTCCTGTTTTCTTCTCACTCAGACGGGAGCTTCTCTCTCTCCAATACGCCAGGTGCACCACTAGCCTGCGTATTGAAAAATTGGGACAGTTTGATAAAATTTACAAAAAGGAAATGGTGTGAGGTGCTGTATGTTCAGATTTTCGTTGCTCTAAGGGAAAATCCTAAATTATGCCAACAGTGTAAAGTAGACTTAGCTATGATATCTGCTATGAAGAGAGAAAATCTTGGACTCACTGAGAAAAAATCAAGAGAGAAATTTCAGCCGATCAAAGTACATACCCTCTTCCCCCTTCAAGACCTAAGGCAGATAAAAACTGACTCTACTGGAAAAGTTAGGAGATATGCCAGATTGCCTGGGATTGGGTCTATCCAAAGGAGCTAATCCTATAAGTAAAGGGGAGACTGAGGATTTCCCAGCAGCTGCCAGAGCCACCTTCGCTCTGGGGAAATTCCTCATTCCTTCCCTGCGCTGTAAGGATTACTCCACCTGAATGCAGTAAAGTCAGTCACACTGAGACCCTTGATTTTACACCTATAGTTGCCCCTATGTGAAAACATCTGGTCCACTCATGGGGAAATCTATGGTGCCACTGATAGGAGTCATAATTAAATGGAAGTTCAAAACCTGGAGAGATATTTTCTTATCTAGTTGTCTGATTGTTTCTTGGGGATAATCTAGGCTAAATGTGTGCCTAAAAGATGATGTTTCATTGTAACATCTGGTATCTAAATGAGTTTGAAGCATTGCACAATCTTGCAGTTAAAAATTAGGGTTAGGTAATTGTTTAGTTTGATTTCAGATAATTCATGCCAGAGAACTTAGATACTTAGGATAGAAAATTAAAAGAACTCTACTTCCAAGTTGGCAAGTAACTCCCAATCATTCAGTCTTATTTTTTCATCAATTTTGAACTGGGTAGCCTGAAAAGATTTCACTAGGTGTACCAGTGCATTAATTTGGGCAAGGATAGTAAATTATGATTTGGTATCTGTTCCCCTTAGTGTGTAAGATTCAGGAAAAGAAAATGTTGGATTGGGACGTTGGTCTGGCTTATTGAAATAACATTGAATAGCAACAGTCTTGGAAATTTTTAAAGCTTAATTTTGGATATACATGGTAGTGTGTAGTTCTCTTTTAAAATTTTTTCAGGTGATTTAATGTAACTTAATACTACTTTAGAAACTTCAGAACAAAGAAAGTGGCTTAATGATCCTGAAGGGATCTCTTCTGATGGTAGCTTTATATTATTAAGCAAGATCCTATTTTCAGTTTTGTGTGAGCACGTTTTTCTAGTGTAGAAAGTTGTAAAGGTATGAAATTTTATAAATTGTATCTTAAACTTGTATCATAATTTTCAACATCCAAACCTGGAAATTGTGACTTATGGATAAAATGCCTTAGGAATGAGGTTTGTGCTCAAAATTCCAGTTTTCCCAGTTTCTTCCAGACCTCAGCCAGGACTTAAATTGATATGCAAATAGAAGAAGCCTGGAGCACTCAGTAGGAGACAGATCTGAGACCCAAGAAAAAAAAAAGGGGGGTAAAAGTGTCTTTTTATGGGAACTCAAACTAGATTAAACCAAAGAGTAATTACAGGCCGGTCAATTTTTTTTCTAGGACTTTTGCTTTTTCTTAGATTTTTGTATTATTTTTGAGCTCATGATTTTGGTCCTACAGACAAGTTAACATTTTTCTGATAAGTTCTATTTTTGATCAACTATGGAGTTTTAAAACATTGCAATGAGATTTCACCTGAGAAAGCAACAAGGCTTTTACTATTGTGTTGTGTTACACTTGTGTTACATGTTGTATGTCAGTATGTCTGTATGTGTGTATGTATGTTCATATATCATGCAGTGATATGCCAATTGACAGATGAGGAGCGCTCATGAAAAATTTTAAAAATGGATCCAAATATCTTTGATTCACGTGATTCAAATGGCTCAATTTAAATTAGACCACTCATCACTCAAATGGCCCTCCAGTCTATTACTTCTCAATCAGACTTCTATCATGGACCCACTCGATAGACCCGATTTTTAAAGGGGGACTCCAAACTGCTTGCCCCACACCGTCCCTTTTCAGCCTGAAGAAGCCAGAGAGATTTTCTTCGCCCCCCTTCCTTACAGCAGTAAGGAGTTCCCAAATTAGAGGGGGGAATGAAGCCAGATTTAAAGTTAGGTAGTCAGTGTAGTGAGGTAAACCGGGTCTAATATCGAGTGAAATCTAAAATGGAGGCCATGCTGGGAATGACTCAGGGAAAACCGCAGGACAACTCATGGAATGTTAATGAAGTCCTGAAAAGGCCCTAGGCCAAAGTCCACCTCAAAGAAATGTTAAAGGAGCCCAGGAAACAGCCCCAACAGACTTGAAGATAGCCCATCCCAAAAGGTGATAATTAAGCCCACCTGTAGGCCTCCAACCTACATTCCATCACTGAAAGAACTATAAAAAGGGGAAAGAACAGCCCTTCCACGGATTCCCACCTCTTGGGTCCCCTTCTTCCTCCGGGAGAAGTCTTTTCTGCTGTCCTTTAATAAACTTCTAATTTCTACTCAAAAAAAAAATGTCAAATACAAATATGAAAGTAAAGCTTTGTACTTTTCAAGCATAAAAAAATTTTGTCATTAAAATGAAGCATATAATTAGAATATCATGTTAACGAGTAAAAAAACCCCTATTTTAACCATAATAATTACATTAAAATTATTATGTGACAAGATGTAATTTGTACAATTATGTACATAACAAGCTATTTAATACCAAAATCCAATACTTTTACGATTTTATTTAGGAAAATAAAGATGATTAAATATATACAAATTTCACTTGCATATACTTTTTTATGACTTCACAAATTCTAAGGTACGGTAAGCCAGATTACTTAATGTATCATTTCTAATATTGCTAATTGAGCACAAGCAACATCCACATTACCTAAATTCCATTTAAAACATCTTTACAATCTTACAAGGAATCACTAGATATGTAGAGAATAGTAAGTATAGAATAAGTTAGGGGAAAAAGACCAGACGGTTGCAAAGTTTATAGGGATCAGTGAACATCAGGTGGAAAGCGAATCATACTCAGAATAGAGATGGCCAAGAAGAGTCCAGTTGTAAGATCTATACTACAGAAATAAAAGTTTCTCATCTACAATGTCTTGCAATATAATATTTCCTTCCCAGATATGCTTCATAAAACACAAATTATTTTAATTAAAAAAATTCAATTGGTTTACTATTAATCTACCTATTATTGTTTATCTTACTATTTGTTGGCAGTGTGCTATTTCTCTTAATACTTCTGAATGTTTGTTGTTACCTGAATTATTAAAATTTCTGCTATAAGACCCAGGAAACAACCATTCTAATGTCTTACCTTACTTATCAGACTTATACATATGTAGTTGATTTTTTTAAAATATAGGAATGAAGAAAGGGGTGTTATAATACCTGAGGTATTTAGCCTAAGAGCTAAATGTACTGCAAAAACAGGAATCCGGCTGACACATATTCAGAAAAATTAAGAACACTTGGTAAAAGGCAGTTGAAGTTCAGATATAATGTGAGTAAAATAACCATTATAGTTAAATATTGTTCTTACATAGAAACAAGGAAAGATGCTTTTCTTGCCTCCACTAGGTGAACCTGACATAAGAACCAGGTGGAAATGATGGAGTAAACAATTAGAGAACCACTTACCTGAAGACCTATGGGACCAGGAGGTCCAGGGAAACCTCTTGAACCCTCATCACCTTTCTGCCCAAATATCCCCTGCTGTCCTCTGGGACCTGGTTCTCCATCACCTCCCTAGGGAGCAGCAAGGAAAATTATCATGAATTGGAAAACCATTATGATACGAGTCATAAAATGTCTCCATTGCAATTTGTTCAAAGCTGATATATTTGAGAATAACCAAAGTAAAATGTAAACCAAATTCCCACTATTCGCTACAAACATGTCATTGTTCATGTTGCTAACATTTCATGTTTCTGGAGTACTGCTGATTGTGAGTTGATCATATATACGAATGAAGCAAAAGCTTTTTAACAGTGAAAAATGTATTACATATTAAGTTATTTTCAACTAGTTATAGTCTAGGTTGAAAGGAAGTCACGTTTTCTTGTTCTAAGGATAAGCTTGGTTAGCTATGCAATATAATTTAAACATGACTGATATCAAACATACAAATACAACTTATTACCATACAAAAATTAACTGTGAGTCAGTGTCAAACATACAAATAAAACATTACCACACAAAAAAATCATTGGGTTATGTGACATTTCATAAATTTCACGAAGGAGATCTTGGTTGAACAAAATGGAATACTTACAGCAATTCCTGGGGCACCAACTGGTCCTTGAAGACCTGGAGGACCGGGAGGACCCTGAGAGAGATAAAGACCAGTAAATTTAAAACTGTAGCCAGAAAATCCTATATAAAGCAAAACCTTTGCAATAAAAAAGCAAAACCTTTGACGGATCAAGGTCTATTAAACCTCTCTACACCCTTTGGACAAACAGCAACATTACTCAGAAAATTTTCACTTTTAGAACTGTCAACTGCTGCTTATTTTACTCCTTGGAGATCCATAATTTCATATTTGGAGTCAATTTTAAATTGACACTTACTGAAAGCCTTCTCATCTATATGTGGTAGATATGTAAAAAATAGATTTGTACACTAATATACATCAAGTCGAAGGTTCACATTAAAATTTTTTCACAATACCAGATTTCTTTAGTGAAAATGTATGGGTCAGGAATAGTACATGAAAAATTTGTCTATGTAATATCTTCTAACAGAACATGAGAATTCTGAAGATTCCCTAGAGATAGTATGTAATTTAGATACATGAAAATTTCAAACTTCTAATATGAGCACACACACAAACTTGGTGTTATATATCAAGTATATTGGACTCTTTATTTTGAACAATAGATTCCAAAGGCATTATGAGCCTTACTTGCATAGATATATCCTTGTTATCTTATTTTCTTGCATTAAAACTAGTCAGGCTCTATAAAAGATATGAAGGCAATCAAGAGTCATTGAATTCTATTTTATTCTATGGTTACCACCTTTGGGGAAGATAGCTTACAGCAAAGATTCCAAAAATGTTGTCTGCAAACCACTGAGGGTATTTGAGACCATTTGAGTTTTCTTCCAGTTCAAAATTCTTCATATAAAAACACTACTACGATGTTATCTTTTATACAGTCTAGGCATTTGCAGTAATGATGCACTAATGATGATAAAATTGCTGACGACTTTAACAATCATCATGTCAATAGCTACAAATTATAAAAGCAATAACTATATTTTCATAGTCCTGAACTCTGTCATCATAAAATGATGTTTATGTTCTTGATGAAGCATGAATCATCCTTCATTTTATTAAATATTGACTTTCTTTTGTCAGGAATAGCACATAAAAATAGCACATGTCCTTTGATATTCATAGGACCAAACTGAAGGAAAAAGTTCTTTTGTTATATATTGAAGTACAACGCCTCTTTCAAAAAGGCACTTGGACTGTAGTTTGATTTGATGCTGAGGCAGCACTTTTTATATGGAATTCTATTTTTACTTAAAAGACAAGACAAACAGTAAGATTGTAATTATTTAACTTGGGAATTTGGCAGAGATGTGATGAAAATAAAGGAAGTTTGTGAATTAAAAAAGACTGACAATATTTATAAATGCATCAAAGATAACATTGAAATTTTCAAGCAATATTAGAATTCTGAAATCTTATATCTGCCATTGCAGGCCTCTCTGCTGCCCAATCTGAAATCATTTTCTGATATTATTGATATTGAATAAAGTAACGTGTTAATACTTTGAAGATCTTACTTAGTCAACCAATAATTTTCAAATGATCATTGCAGGATGATATAAAATTATATATGAGGAAAAGAGTCATTCAAATGCAAGGTAGACCAATAAAAACGTAATAGCATAAGGAGCTCACTGATTTGACAGCAAATTCCATACCACAATTGACCTTAAGAAAAGTTACGATTTATTAAATGTTGAGGTAGAATCAAAAATACCCCACATCATCTGAAAAAAGATTTCAAAACACTCTTGCCTTTCCAACTTCATATATATGTGAGCCTGGATTTCAACCAAAACAACCTATCATTACAGACTGCAGTGAGAAGCACATTTGAGGATATAGCTTCTTCTATTAATCTAGACCCCCAAAATATGAGGCATCGCTACTCTTTGTACTATATATTTTTTTGGGGGGGGGGATATAGCTATATTTCATTAAAACTGCCTGGGGATTATCATTCTTAGTTTTAATGAATCAATTTGTAAGTATTTAAAATTTCTCAGTTTAATTCATAGTATAATAATCCACATGGAGCACAGCTTTTTGGCATTCTTAAAAAGTGTTTAAATCTACGAGGGTCCTGAGACAAAAATTTTTCAGAACTTCTGGCTTATAGTCAACCAGTCATATTTAATTATAGCTTTAAGGAGGAAATAAAACCTTTCAAACATGGCTTCTGGAAATCACATAAGGTTTTCTAATTAGACAAACTGTATTTACTTATCTTTAAGAAATCTAAACAAAACCTAAGAAAAGGTAATTTACTAAAATAGAACTTTTAATTTATATCCAATAGCAACTGCCTCACACTTAGGCATATGGTTTCCATACACAATTTCCTGTGATACTTGTACAGCATAGATCCAGAATATCAATGTTGCCCATCACTCACTAAGGTTGTGTTCTCCTGATATAGAAATACATGAAGGACTAACGATGGGTTAAATATTGCATTATCTGAAAGCTGCTTCTTGTTTTGATACAAATTATTCTCTTTAGTTAGGACCATTCATCACACTGGATTTTGGTGACTATTCAGTTTAAGAATCAATTCTAAAAAGAAAAAAAAAAACTTTGTTCGAAGTTATGTTTTAATGTATGCAATAACTGAAACATGAAAAGCATCAGGATGATAAATAGGTCACAGGACAGAGTCATGGCTTAATGGAATATAATTTCTAGAATGTTATGTAAACTTCTATACTAGTTGAAAAAATAACAAATGTAGAACATTACTTTGTACTTCCCCACCTTGCCTTCTTATTGCAGAATATGGAACACTTAAAGAAAGAAAAAGAGGAAAATAAGAACTAAATGTCTGTAGATGCTCTTTAAAGAGCATGAATTAATGAATAAATGCAGAGGGAAAGTACATGAGATATTATCACTTACCTTACTTAATCTAAGAAGAAGGGAAATTTTAAAAAATATAATTCAAAATATAAACAGTGAGTAAGAAAAGCCTGAGAGGCAAGAATGAACACACCATTTGGCTACACAAAAGAAATTCTTTCACCAGCTTCAAGATTTGTTAAGAAAAATATTCCAAAATAAGCACTTAGAATATATGGAAACAGATTTATCAATTTATATACAGGTAAAGACCACAGGAATGGTATTTAATTTGGCATATGTTTGCATAGTATTTCCCACATGGAAAAGCAGGCTGGCTATTGCATTACAGTACTCTTTCATTGCTAGAGTGGAGTTTAAAAATAACCTACAAATATCATACTGGACTTAATGACATAAGCAGAAGACCTCACAGAAATGTACAGCATTATGGAATGATATAACACAAAGGTAATAAAGTATTGATATTATAAACATTTGGCTAGGTAAGTAAGTAGTATTATGGGAAACTATCCATGGTAAACAGTAAAAGCTGTTAAATGAATGACGCTGGAAATAAGCAGCTGGAAACTCACGTTTTCTCCTTTGTCCCCCTTGCTGCCTTTCTGTCCTGGTTCACCAATTTCACCCTATATTTGACAGAGTTAAGTGAAAGTTTATTTGTAACATGGTAACTTGCGTTGCATTGTTATCATTATCATTGAATTATTACATTTTATCTTTAACACAATTCCATGTTAGCATTTAACATCACTGTTTTAAGATGTATAATCCTGGGATCTGTGTGTTTAGCTTTGTAGTTTTGACAAACATACAGACAAAAAGTCAGATTAACATGGAGAAATATTGCAACTGGATTTAGAATTTAAAAAATTGATTTTGTCTCAAATATCCCACTGTAAAATGATAATGGGAACACATTGTTGTAGAGACAAATAACCCTACATTAATCAAAAAGTGCTTTTCTCATAGTTTTTCAAATAGTAAGATAATGCACATTTTGAATATGTGCTGTTTCACAAATTTTCTATAGCATTTTAGAATAATATTAGAAAATTTATTAAATTCAAACACAACTTTGCATTTGGAATAAAATGCTTAAAGTCTTTACTTATATATTATATACTTATATTAGTAAGAGAGCATATAATTGTCAATTCAGTATGTAACTCATTCTTAAGTCTTATTATATAATATCTAAGATGCAAGTGCTAAATATATGCAGGTATTTATTTTTATTTTACATTCATTTCAGAAAAATTTTTTAAGATAAATATTAGTTGGCATCTACTATTTTTACTTACTGTCACTTTCCTCTTATTTCATTTTCCTATTTGTATCCCACATACTGTTTTATGGAAGATATACTAGCTTTCAACCTCTAAAATAAAACTTTCCAACATGTGGAAGGTATGGTAAAGTTTGATAAAGATCACCTTCCACCTGTCATCCAATCTTAGACTAATTATAAAACATTTGAGAAAAAAATTAACCTTTCAAACACGTTGTATAAAATATTGGACACTGACCTTGTCTCCATCTTCACCAGGGGAGCCAGCAGGACCAGCAGGTCCTGGGAGACCCACGGGGCCCTGTACTCCATCTCTCCCTGCAGGGCCTTGGGGACCTTTTTCTCCCTGTATTGAAAAATCAAACAGATCATTAATTTGTTGTTAACAAACCTAACAACTAGCTTTATGCTACAATTTTTAAGTGCAGCTACAATTTATATATATATATAATCTAGATATAACCTAGTTCCTATACTTGACAAGGAAATTGTTTAATGTTTCTAAGGAAAAAAAAAATTCAAGCAGCAAATGATAACATACATAAAAGATCCCTATATCATTTTATGACTAAGTCTTTTAAATTATTTATGAATCTAAGCAATGGTCCACAGAAGTAATTATGATTCAACTGAGAAATTTTTCTCTCAGACACATAGGTTCTAAGTAAGTACTGGCAAGTAGGATCCGATGCCTGATGTTTGTGAAAACTTGCTGAACCTCAACTCCTCTTTAGTGTCACTGAAGTAGCTATACAGAAGATATAAGGCTTTAAAAAAAATCATAAAATCCACTTCCTTCTATGTCCAACTTCACAATAGGCTTTAGATGTAACTCTTTCCTATTTTAACACACCTGTCATGGATTTTCTGGATTTTGGTATTTTAATTCATTGCTACTTTTCCTAATTCAAAACGACAAGGGTGTTAGTTTTTCCTATTTTTATTTTTGTTTGTTTTTGACAGGGGCATTTATTTACATACAATGTGTAATTTAAAAAAAATTCTTAATAATAAAACCTACCTCTGCTTTCCAGAAAACATCCTTTCAGAATTTAAAATATTTTACTTCCTAAGAGTCAAACTTTCATAGGTTTTGAATAACACTGTATTCTCAATTGTATTCAGTGATTCCCTTTTCTTTTTTTATACCAGCTGGCCATCTACAGGTTATTAGGTCCAGCCTTCACATTGCCCACCTCTCCAAACTTCCCCCACCATCCATCTCTTGCCCTTTATACTGACTTTTATCTGCTTTGTCTCCCAGTTAGTCCCACCCAGTGCTGGGGATCAAACTTGGTGCCTTGCATGTTAGCAAACACTATACCATTGAGCTGTACTACCAGCCCTCCTAGTTATCTATTCTCCATTTTATCTCTGTCACTGACTCTTGAATTCTAAGTACCAATGTCCTTGGTCTAAATTACTGAAATAACTCACTGCTTTCCCCTACATTCATTTTTACTTCCATTCAAACCATGCTCTACATTGTAACCAGAGAATCAGATCATATTACATAATTTCTTAGGTCAATTACTTGTTGCTGTTCCTAAGAGAAAGACCAAGCTTACTGGTGGCTTCTACTTCTGATGCAACCATATCTAATTAATTAATTAATGCCAACCTAAATAAAATAACTATTAAACAAAGGTAACTTGTTGATACTTTTTAAATATGTTTTTGTTTTCAAAATGTGTGACAAACTTATTATAGAACATACTTCTCACATCATTCTGAAGACTTTTTTTAAAAAAATCCCTCAATAATATATTATAGTTCAAACCTATCTATACTCATAAAATGTGCTGTGTTGCTTTTACTAAACTTCACTACTTCACACTCAAAAGCCAAGTTAGATATTTCCTTTTAATTTGGATTCCCCTGCTAACTTTAACTCGTAAAGTTAATTGTTTTGTACAAGGGCAACTGCAAATTAAGATGAATTAATCCTCATCTGCCTTCATGATAGCACATGTAATTTCCAGCCTGGAGTCACTTGGTATCTATTTCTTCTGTTCCTGGTCTGTGTGAAGTTGAGAAAAATCCTTCCGCAATCTATGGCACTCTAAATTTAGATTTTCCACTCACAGTTCCTCATAATGACATCACTTCTCCTCCTTATGCATCTCTTAGACTGACACCTACACAACTACTTGATCATCCATTTATCCTTAAGAGTCAGTATTTATTTCACCACTAATACCCCTCTGGTTACATTAAATACTAAATCTTACCTTAAAAACCGACAGTGAGTTGCACTCCTTCAGGCCCTGTAATTGGCCTGGTCTTATATTTAACCTATATGCACATCCTCAACTTTAATCACAATTTGAAAAATCCATCTCTACTTACTCAAATGTTAATTTATGTATGTATTTTGAGATCATTATTTCATTCTGCTCTATAAAAGTTCTGGTGTAAATAATGATGATTATTTACTAAAAACATATCAATTTCTGGAAAATGCTTTAAAACAATAATTTCACCTAATCCTCACAAAATACTGTGATTATCTTCTTTTCAGAAATGAGGAAACAGTGTTAGATAGTAGCTAGCAATGAGCAGTGAAATGCAGGCAAGGTCACAAGTGTTCTTTAAATTACGTTAGGGTTTTTTAAACTGCTTCCAAATTAGAGAAGAAAGCAAAGTTAATTCATTAAAAAAAAATAAGCAAAAACAAAGGACCTAATGGGAAAATACATCAAAACATATGGATTAATGGGACTAACTCTTGACAGACTCCATTGATATTGATGTGAAGCTAGGAATTATGGCTCTAAGTGTCTTTAACTCTCTGCAAGGAATATTCTTTTAACAGTGAAGACACAATAAGGTAACTTCTGACCAGCTATTGACCCCAGTGCCCACATTAACATGGGATTGACTTGTAGATGAAGCCCCCCTAAATAGGATGGCCACCATGACAGTTCCGGAGAAAACCAACTAAGGTCACAAACTCCACCTCCCAATGTGAAGGAGGGATTGAATGCCTGATTAGCAAAGAGTAGAGAAGGTGGTCCCCAGTTATCCTGGTAAACATCTATCAGTAATAAACTTGGAGACAAGGTTGTCTCCATTGTCATTCTCTGCTTGAAAACAGCCTACTCTCTCTTTTGAGAGTGCTCTCTGCTTTTAAGCCTCACTATGCTTCTACTTTACTTTCACATATAATAAATTTCTCTTGATGATTTTTGGTGTCCGACTTTAAATTTTCTTTCATTGGAACACAAGAACCAAGGTTTGGAGTTTCAGCTCTTTGATTTCCTGTGGCCAAGAAGTTCTAATGTTAGGCAGAAATCATGAATTAAATAAATGATAGAGATGAATGCACATCCCAGTTCTGATCAGCTTTAGGCTGGTAGTCTTTTTCTGTTCTGACTTCTTCAATTTCCTAAATTTTAAGTTGACTCTTTTCTTATTACTAGTGAAGGAGGTAAATGTGTGTACAAAACAATAACAAGAGGAGGCAATGCATTCAGTCCTACTAATACTTCTATTTGCTGCTCACCCTACATATTGCTACATAGCTTTCTTGAGGTGATCCACATGCACTGACTCCAAGTCTCTTGAATCCACTTTCTCCTTGAACTCCACCGCATTTACAATAAGGTCATAATGTCCAATGGGTCAAATCCCAGTACCTCTGTTTGCTCTTTTTATTTTCAGTATTCTTTACCTTTTAAAGCACTGAACAAAAAGAAACTCTTCTCTCAGGGCCTATTTGATGGCATGCCTCTGGAGATATGTATACACACATTTTTTTTTCTTATCACTCATGGATGTTTTACTCTATCTCTTACTGAATCCTTTTACAACTAACATCCATTATTATTCTCCATAGAATGAATTCTCTGTTATTCTCTCTTAACATTGCCTCATAAGGTAATCTAATATTATGGTTTTAAATATTGCTCTTATTCTAAATGGGTCATAGATTTACAGTCCTGGCCCTTACCCTTTTCTCTGCAATTTCATATATATATATATGCTTGATACTGTAATAAGTACTTGGAGCAATTTTTTCCAAAACTTCTAACTCCGAGGATATAATTCATTTATTGTTAATGCAGTAACTTCACTGTGTTTTAAATTTAGCTTCCCTTTATTTCTACAGCTGGTTTTCGCGAAGACAAACAATTCAGTTTCCTATCTGTATTCTTATGTGTAATAACCTCCCAATGCAGTTATAGGTCTAAGGATCAGTATCCCTATCAAAATATTTCTACCAATGCAGTAAGTTGAAAGAGGTTTTTAGCACCATTCTCTAGCCCACCTGAGTGAGTTTCTAATCTGATAATTAAGGGATACTGATTGGGACATAGTTATTACCAAGTGGGTCATGTGGATATGCATGGCTCTTGTTTTCCACTTCTTCCTTTCCAAGATGCTGGGTGAGTGGGAATGTGCTTGACTTCTATATCACCCATGTTGTCATTTTGTCATGAAAGTCTACACCTACTGATAATTACATAACATTTTTATAACAAAAGTCACTGAGTGGTAGTTAAAAAACAAAACTTATATTTGGAAAAAGGAAGGAATATAAGGGATGCATTTAACCTTTTGGTCAATATTTCCAACATTTTTTACTAGTTTTTTGCATGTTTGCATGAATATTTATGGGTCCTTTTACCTAACATTTTGGAATTACTTTCTGTTACTATCCCTAAACAGACACCTCCCTGAAAAAAAAAAAATACTACCTAACACAGTGTCTAGTGGTTAGTTTTTCTCAATAGGTATTTGTTGAATAAAAGAAAATGGAATGAACATCCCAAAGCTGCATTCTTTACTGTATTATGCCAAGATATGTGTGACCTAGATTTCTCAATGAACTTTTATCAAAGGGCTTGAATCTGTTTCTTTTTTTATCTCCTCCATGCAGAGACAATTCTAAAATGTAAGGCTTAAAGAAAATTTCTCAGCATATATTAGAAAAGCTTTTTCTGCCACCCCATAATTCTAAACACAGGTGTTATTAAATGTTTCTGTTTTTTATTATTCTGGATTACAGGGATCAAAATAAAAAAGGAAGGAAGAAACGAATGAATGAATAAATGAATGGATGAAAGAAAATAAAGAATGAAAAGGAAATAAGAGGAAAGCAAAGCAAAAGAGAAAGGGAAAAAAAACTGCTTTATTTTGAAACTGCTATGATTCAAATGTTTGCCAATAAAGCATGTGATGGAAAGCTGATCCTAGTGCCACCATGTTGAAAGGTAGGGCCCAACAAGAGATAATTGTGTCATAAGGGTGGAGTGAAGGAGTCAATGTTGTCACAGGGGAGGATTCATTATCACAGGGTTAGGTTTACTATAAAAGGGAGTTCAGTCCCCCTTTACTCTCTGTCAAACTCTCTTTGTTGTGTGATGATGTAGGATGGATGCTCTTGTGAAATGTGGCCCCTTGATCTTGCGCTTCCCAGCCTGTAGAACCATGAAGCTATCCAAATTCTGTTCATTATGAACTCCCCAGTCTGTGATATTATCTTACAGCAGCACCTAGTCAGAAACTCTGAATGATATCACAGAGTAATGAGAGAAAATATGTGGACAATAAATGCAATATATTTGCTAGAGCTGAGGATTAACTATAATTGAATTGTGGATGTCGAGACTTACAGGCATACAAATGCATTAAACTTATATTTTGAGAGATCTTAGCCAGCACCTTCATCTACATTTACTGAAATAGGCTGTATTTTAATCTTGAAAATGAGAATGCTCTTTCAAAAAAAATATGATTAAATCAAAAGCTGGAAAAAAGTAAAGTAGAAATTAAAAAAAAACATAAATTAAATCACAAGTCCTTCATCACTAAAATATCAAATTTTAAAACCATAAATATACCCTGAATAATTGGTCAGAGTTCTCGTATCTCACTCAGTTGAGATCAAAACTCAAATTACAAATATACAGCCACTTTCTATGGGATTCATTTATGGATTATAGAAATGACTGAAACTGAAGTTGTATCATAACAGGTGTGAAAAGTTCACACTTTTCTAATAAAAAGCAGCAAGGTTTAGTTTTAATCAAAACTCCCAATTTTGTTTTTAAAAAGGAGCGAAATGAGAAGATTTTTACTTAATAATATCCAACTCACTCACAGATATTAGGGTTTCATAAAGTGTGGGAAAATGTCACCTCATTTAATTGAATTTGAAATTTCCTCTATTATAAATATAAAAGGAGGTGTCTTGATATGCCAGGCACATATACAGGAAGAGTACAGTCAGGTAGAAAGAGCTAATATTCTTGAATAAAAAGTAATAACTTGTGCAAGGTAGTATTTTAATGTATTTTTTCCTCAACATTACTTACAGGAGCACCCTTTTCTCCAGCTGGACCAGGGGGCCCGTGGGGTCCCAGACACCCTGGCAAACCAATTGGGCCAGCAGTACCGGCTGATCCACGTTCTCCTGGTGAGCCCTAGAACAGAGGAAAATAATTATTTTGTTATTAATGGAAATAAAAATATTACTGCCTTAAGTCACTTAGGTAACAATGGCATTTTACAGTCCAGTAAAAAATATAAAAAGAACTTTTAGAAAATTTTAAGATCTCAAATATGAACAGCTGAATCCACTATTCAGGAGACTAATTTCTTGTTCCAATATTCAGTTGTTGACTTTAGGAAAGACTAATGAGATAAACAACCACTTCAAAATTATATATGTATTCACTGTTTTATGGATGTTAGCTTTTTAAATTTGTGTTTGCAATTGTGTACAATGCTCTATAAAATATCTATCCAATCTAATCTCTCATAAGCTTTCTTTGTGTATATTATAAAAAATTGGCAGAATCCACTCCTTACACTATTATTTCTTGAAGTGATTTTAGAATTTCACTCCAAACTTGCTAAATTAGAATTTCTAATTCTAAAAATTGCCTTCAAAAAATGTCATAAAATATTTTCAAGTACAACTTTTACATAGAAAAGTTTGATAATCACTATACCAAAGTTTACAATTTTTTCCTGGAGAAGAAGGCCTTAAACTTATTATAGAATTCTCTAGAAAACATTGGGTCTTATTAATTCACATCTGATTAGGTTTGTGAAACTGACTAAGAAAGATACCACATTTTTTAAAACTAATTTGCTTTGAAAAATATCTCATATGTAAAATTTTTTAAAAATAACCTTATAGTTTTCATATTCTGTTTCAACAATTTATGAAAAAATTAAGTAGTGAAGGATAAAAGAAATTTAAAAATATTTACTAAGTTATGTAAAGCTTAAGTATTATATACTTTCTATTTTTATTTTTATTTAATATAAATAGTATTTTACCTTTGGATGAGATTCTTAGATGGGTGATTGTTATAATTTATCATCTTATTTTATAATTGAATAAAATGGGGAAATGGGCTCATTCGTTCCATGAGATAATATAGTACCTTTACCTAATAATTAGTATCTTTTTATAATTTCATTTTAAAATTCATAATCAATTATTTATAAAACCTGAAAAAACATTATTTAACACTTATTTGTTAGTGCTATACTTCCCCTACTGTGGAAATCATTCTATTATATAAATTTGAATTACTGAATTTATTCTAATTTATATTTTATTATATAAGTAATTAATTACAGATGGCAATAACGAAAATAGTAACCAATGATTCATATTTCCATATGCTTTAAAATTTACAAATTATTTTGTTTCACTTTGTCATTTTATTCTCTCCAAAATCTGAGGGAACTGATCCTGCAATGGCAGCATCTGAGCTTTAAAGATGAAGAACCTGAGGCTCCAAGAGTTCCTCATGATTACATAGTTGTTGAGGGAACTCCGACATTGGACTCTGTTCAGTGCTCTCTCCATAGGACCCCCCCACACACACACACTGCTGCTCTCTGATGAGGACATCAATAATTTCCAAGGACCATTATTGGGGAATGTCCTTAAATTCAGCACCCACTCAATTTCACCAAGTCCTCATTGATTACAAAAAGATTACAAGTAAATTTACTTCTTAATTTCCTGACTTTATTTTTCTAAATAAATTCACAAGCTACATACAGTACTTTTATCTAGCCAGTTGTCTGAATATAACAATTAAATAAAATAAATGAAAGGGATACAGATTTATAGGAGATAGAGTAATCCATGAAATATTATTTTCTCTCATTTCTGTTGATTTATGACTAATTGAACCACTATCATTACTATGGAGTAACTTAAACACGGGGATGCAGAAATAATTGGAGAAACTTTGCAAACTATGGTTAAAGAAATTATGAAATTGATGTGGACTTAAATAAATAATGACATTTCTGAGCTCTAAGTACATGTACAAAGACAAATCTAGAAAATAGTCTTCATATTGCATAATAATGAAAAAATTGTGTAAATAGTACATATTTACCAATCAAGTATCCCAAATACTAAAAATGCATACACAGTTACAAGGTAAAACATAAGTTAGCATTTTTCAAGTAATAAACTTCTGAAGTGCTATCAATCTATATTATTTTAATTTCATAATAATAAAATAATTTTTTGTAGAAGTGGCTTATCTGTTAAGTCAAGTGGCACAGTTCTGATGAGTGACTGCAGAGGCCAGTGCAGAAGAGAAATAATGATGGCAGAGTCTTTGGAGTGTTTCAGTGTCAAGAAGTGCACCTCTAAATGAAAAATAGCTCAAAGATATGCTGCTAATTATTAGAGGGGAAACCAAACAGAGAGAGGGAAAAGGGAGGAATTGGGAGGAGCAGTGAGATGCACAGATATTCCCTGAATTAATAAAATGAGAGAAAGGTTTCAGTAATAAAAATACTCCTTTGTTGGTAATATACTCCTTTGTTGGTAATAGAAATACATCAACAAAATACAATATATAATGCAACAAGGGTTATTCTGTTTCATTCAGGTTACAATTGACAACCCCTTAAGATAAATTCTCACTATCATAAAAACTGATCAATGTACCTACAAGGTATGACATCTTTTATTTTAATATTCCACTTGTAAACCTCAGGAAAGGATTAACACCCATTGTTTTTTCAAAGAGAAAATATGCATCCTATATAAGTGATGAGATATTTTATTTGTAATTGATTATAGAAAAAGAGATGCAGTTCTGATAAATCAAGGCATAAAATCATTAGGTTTTTAATCCTGTCTAAACCCCAATGTTGAAAGTCTACCCAAGTAATCCAATAAATATTATTTTCTCTCATTTCTGTTGTTTTATGGTATCACCACAGGCTATGGGGGTGGACAACTGTGAGAATGGAAAGATAAAGAGGATTACTAGAAAGAAGATGATTGTGTAAAGAAAATTTGCTATTTTCTGATTTTCAAGCCTAAAATGTAACAATAACTGTGCAAAGTACTTTTCATATGTAAGGTATTTTAGCATACCACAGTGAATCTCATCACCATGTACATCCACAAGACACTAAGTAAGTAGCAGAAAGACCAGTAGAGGGAAGGGAACAGGGGAGGAAGGAGGAAAGTGAAAGAGGAAGTATTAGGGACTGAATTAGAGTGAATTATATCTCATGCTTTTATAATTATGTCAACATGAATCCTATTGTCATGTATAATTCAAAATAACCTACTAAGGACTTTATAAATGGGGAGCATTTTTTTCCCTGATTCTCTTTGTACCCATATAACCCGTACGTATTGTGTTAAATTTTGATAAGTAGAAGAAATAGAGCCATTTAAGGCCACTTCTTCCTTAAAGTTCAAATTGGTTATAAACACTTTCAATGGATAAAAGTGCTTTCCTTTACCCAAATAGTTCTTCTCCATTTTCAAGACCACCAAGGAACTATTTTCAGCTTGGCTAACTACTCAACAAACCTTTTACCTAAGACAACATGAGGCTCTTTTATCACATTGCTGCCCTGATCTGAAAAATTAAATCTTTCTCTTATTGATGTTGAGTTTAAAATTACTTGAGTAAATACACCTTCTTCAGAGTATATTCATCCTGATCTTTCCATAAAAACATTCATACACAAATACTTAAGAGTGTTTTTACTTTATGTTTTAGAATTCCAGGTGAAAAGTATTTTTTTCTAGTATTACACATCTCACTGTTACTTACACAGTATGTCCAATTTATCTCTGAATATTTGGTTACACTATCTCCTGATGTGAGAAGTCTTGGTATTTTCCTTTACTATCAAAAAAATTCCAGCCATTCTTTAGTCACAAGTAAAAAACCTTTTAACCAAAAAACAGTATTTCCCTAAGAATTAGAAGAGAAAAATACTTTTAAGTATTCCTTACATATAGTATTTCAGTTTTGCTACAATTATTTTCTAAATAAATCAGCATAGCACTCGACACTAAATTTCCTTTTAAAAAATATCCCCACTCTCTTCTTTGATATTACCAAAAAGTAAAATATGTACTATGTACATTAAATAATAGAAACAATAGCAATAAATATGGAACATAATTAAATCAGTGATATGCATTTATATTTTTATAAAAGCTCACCTGCTAGATTTTTTTAAAAAGCTCTCTTGCTAATCAACAGAAATTTAAAAACTTGCAGAATAACAGAGTTGATTGTGTGTTTTCCCTAAAAAGATGTGGTACTGGAATTAAAAGAAATACATGCTGCCTTAACTTGATGCATTATGATTGATATGTCACAAGGAAATAATTTATGGCTCTTTCTTTAAAAAAGAATGCATATTAAATTAACAATGAGGTATCTTTAATATTTAAGGTTAATCAAGCTATTTCAAATAATTGTATTAATGTGTCTCAAGTATAGTTGAAATGCCGATTTGAATCTATGCAAGTTTGTATAGTTTGTAGATATTTTATGCTTTTATTACAAAGCATAACTATTTTAATTTCTCCCTTGAAGCATTCATAAGATTAAATTTCAGATTACCATCTTTCTGTGAAACCTGCATTAAAATTAATAACAAAAATATATTACCTCTTTGTGGTTAAAATATTGTTCATGATCTTGTCACAGCTCATAAACTTTGAAACAAATGATGAAAACAAGAAGAGACTTTTAAAATGTATATTTGTGACCCAAAGTACAATTTCAATTTCCTTTCCTACTAGTTATTTCAAATATTCTATAAGCCTAGATATTTGTAATAACAGCATGCTCTGCAGTGATTTTATTTTATACATAAATAAATGAAAAGTGAAAATCTCTGATGGTACCTACTGATTAAGCAAGTGATACATAGAAAATTTGCAAATCTTAAATATTCACAAGCCAACTTTAAAAGAATAAGACTTATGAATCCTTTAATCTCAATTGAACCACTGAAGAAGTTCTGTCTCTTTTTATAAATTGAAGTTTAAATCCAATATTAAAAGAGGGTCCAGTTTACATATTCAATAAAAAACATACTGAGGATCCACTCTCTAGTGACACTTACTGGAGATACAAAATATATTACAATAGGTACCACCAGCCCTTGAGAAACCTGCACTGTAAATGAATTATGTTTCATAAAGAGTAGACATGTATAATGATAAAATTTTTGCATTGCTGTACAGTTATAAGAAGCCTTACAACTGTGCAATAAATGAAAAATTATGTCTAAGATGTATATTTAGATTTAAATACAGGTTAAAGTCACAATGATCAGAACCACAAAGGTAGAAATTTCTGCGTATTTCTGTCAATGATTCCAGCACTTGGAGTAGAGCACTTGGAATACAGCAGGCCCTAAGTAAGTGTATCAATTGAATGTGCAATCTTTTCTGTTCCAGAGTCAGAGCACATACTTTCTGATCTTGAGCAAATTCTCTAAAAGTCATTTGCTAACCAATAAATTAGGGACACATCCTATCATGAGGCTTGTGTGATATTTAATATGTTGATAACACCTGAAATTCTTTGAACAATTCTTGTCTTAAAGTATGAATGCAACAGATGTTGGAAAACTATACATAAGCATCTATATATTTTTAAATAATTATATAATCTCAAATAATTGTATATGTAAAATTTTATAGAAGAGATAACTAAGATCCAAGAAATAATATGGTATTGTTAAAGTAAGGTGGGGGAGGAAGAACTTTCTCCACACAGCATTAAACTGTTTTTGTGTTTGCCCCTAGAGCGATAATGATTATTTTATATATTAAAAGTATTGAACTGGAAAGAATTTTCAAGAAAGGTTAAAATCTAGAGAAATATCAGTTTCCTAATTTGTGATATAAATACCAATGGACACATGACAATTTAAAAGTTCTATTTACATGACCTTGCTAAGGTCTAAATATCTGCACTATTTTTATGATGTGGCATTTTCATACAGGAGCTAATAGGAAATATGTAAGATATACAAGTGAAGAGATCTACTGCCCAGCATGAGGACTCAAGTTAATAAAAGGGCACTGTACTATGCATTGAGGATGAATAAGTAGATTTCAGCTGCTCTTGTCATAAAAAAGTAACTGTGATAGAAAGTTACTGGATTTATTATAGTAATAATTTCACTATTTAAATGTATCCCATAACATCATGTTGTAAACCTGAAATATATTTTCAAAAACCTTTTGTAAAGGCAATAATTTAATATGTATTGAATTACACATATTATAATGACAGTATCATTATATTTGAGTACTCAATAATAACCACTATGGAAAACTTAGGATTTTTTTTCTCATTTTCAAATAAAAATTGATCATGCTTTCAAAAAAGAGGAATTTAAATATCTATATTTAGTTCCTTTTTTAAGTAGATTGTTAGTTTTAGCTCCTTCTGCAACCTCCTCTCTAAATTTTCAGTCTTTTCTTCCTCACAATGACAACAAAACAAGCAACAATAACATCATTCTACATTCTTGGGGCAGTGAAAACAGGGGCTGTTTTTCAAATGCTTATAGCATAGATATTTTATCAGTTATTTTATATGTGTATTTCATATTCTGAGGAGCATCTGTAAAGTAAATGAAACTGATAAACAGACAAATGATCTCATTAGCATTCACTTAGCATGTATCTACTATGGGGAGAATAGAAGCATAAACATAAGATGCTTCTATAAGAGGTTCTTGTAATACAGAGCTATTCAAGTAGGTCAATTTAAAGGCCAAATTGACCTTCAAGGCAAGACTAGTATGATATAATTCTACTCTTCAAATGATATATTTTAGATCACACAGGCCAAAAATTTAGATGAGATATCAAACATTATTAGAAATTAAAGCATAAATTCTGAATGGTCAAAGTCATGCAGTTATGCAACCTTTGGTCATTGGTCTCCAACCCTGTCTCTACCTGTCTCTCATCCCTAGCTGAATGTGAGAATGGCTTACTGAGATCAACCTGGGCCACAATGTTATGGCCACAAGAGGGTATGCTTTATCATAAAAAGTACCATATATGACCCAATAAGCCAGCAGGTGCCATCCTTCTGAAACCTTGTCTATTCCCTTGTCAGTGCAAAGAAGATTCCCAGGAACAGGATGCAGGGGGGAAAAATGAAAAGAAATAGTAATTATGAAAGGAAATAAATGTAAGCTCTTAAAGAAGAGAAGACACCAAGATGAAATAATAGCATATGAAGAGTATAACAGATTTAGAATCTTCGGGGGGAAACCATGAAAGAGAAGTTATAGGAAATGGCTATCACAGTATTTCAGTTGAGAAATACTGAACACTTACCCTTTAGCAGCTATTTGACTGTTTAATATATTCTCCCCATATTGAATCCTAACACTCCCAGGAGAAGGAAAGAAATATAAAGATAAAAGGCTTTACCAACCACCCTATCATATTTGTTTTAGTCATATTTTTAAAGAAAAAAACTGTTGTAAAGAGATGATTTCATATCATAAGATACAGAGAAAACATTACTTAGGGAAAACGTTCTCCTGATTTTCCTTTAGGAAAATAGAGGGGGTAAGTTAAAGCTGAGAATTTGTACATGTCATATCTGCACATATGGCATGTTTATATATATACAAAACATTTACCCAGTTTATCTTCAATATGCAGGAAAGTGCTGCACTGCCTGCCTCTCTCATTCTTCACTCCTTGGTGCTTTTTGTTTCTTGTGTGTAACAAGTCACCTACTACGTGCTTAAACTCCTGTGATCAGTAGTCCTGCCTAGGCTATGACCAGTTCTTGGATACAACATCATGCATATAGTGAGCACTTGATTTTGACTTGACTTAAAAAGAACAAAGTAACAGAACTCTGTTGGTAATTTTTTTTAAGTGCAAGAACTATGAACTGTTTCTCAATATACATTTACTCCTAGTAGCAAAATCTTTTAGAAAATCATAGTCTTAAAATACCTGTTCTTTCCTAACAGGACCAAAACAGCAATGAGAACTTCAAGACTAAATTCAGCACACACAAGAATTATTTTTCATAGATAAAACTGTTTTTTATTATTTATAGCTCCAATTCCAACATAATTCTTTTAGACAAAAAGCATTATTTTCAATTTTGTCTCTCTGGCCTTTTAGTTTATCACTTAATACTTATTATTTTTTTTTTCTTATCTGTCATCCTCAGTAAAACATAAGTTCTTTGTAGGAAAAGTCTGTATAACTTCATCTTAATAGATGGTATATTCAGATATATTGTCATTCCAAAAGAAAAAAATTATAGTAGTTTACAGAGAATACATAATATATAAGAGAATATAAGTAAAAAACAGGTAAGCATGAAAGACAGGTAAGCAAATAACATTTTATTGGCTTTATATGAAGCTAAAAATATTAACAATCTAAACATGCCTACAGACAAGCGATTTTCCCTCTGTAGGCCATGATCCATTGATGAGTTATAAAGTCAATTTAATGGATCTTATCCAGAAGTTAAAAAATAATAAAAATAAAACATAATAAATAATATTAAAATATGTACACAATTTGTACTTTTTATAATAAGTATTTCAAAAGATTAGAAAAATGATAATAAGGCATCATCTTCCCTATTGAGATTTAATTTTGACTCCATGATTTTTGCAAGCCAAAGGAAGAAGGAAATTCTGCATTTCACAATTCATAACAACTGAAAGAAAAATAGTTATACAAGAAACCACACAAAAATAAAATAATTCTATAAAAGCAGACTTAAAATGAATACTTTTAAAGTTATGATTATCAAGAGATTTCTTCTGAGGATATTTACAGATAGGATCCTGTCTAAAGCAATCTCCCATATTCTCAAGCATATTCTTTAGACATGTCTTTAGGCATGTCTTTATGCTTCACCTTCTTTCTGAACACAAGACGATGGCATTCCATGTAGACCAGGCAGAGCTTAGTAAGCCCAGTGTGAGAGAATGTGATAACAGTGTGATGCAAATTCTCTGGTCTCTGTTTATTTCTGAATGAATTATGAATAAAGAGAACAGGTGCAAAATATATTCATAGGTGAATAAACAGATGGACACAGAGATAGATGGATGATTACAAATATTGTATTCGCTTTCTATGGATTAGAAAACATAGATAGGATACAGAGTTTAGGGTGCATGGTTGTGACACATGAAAAACATCTATAATCATTAGGGACTCAACCTTTGCTATGATAGTTTAAGCAGTATAGTCTTTGATCATTCAAACAGTCAATGGGTTACAGGGAAACTGTAAGAGTATTAAAGCCGAGTTATCTGGAATATTAGCTCTTCTGACTCTTATTTTAGACAAAATTGTTCACAAGGGTATGGAAGTCGGGTGTGATGGCACACGCCTGTAATCCCAGTGGCTTGGGAGGCTAAGACAGGAGGATCACAATTTCAAAGCCAACCTCATCAACTGCAAGGCACTAAGCAACTCAGTGAGATCCTGTCTCTAAATAAATAAAAAATAGGGCTGGGGATGTGGCTCAGTGGCCAAGTATCTCTGAGATCAATCCCTGGTACCAAAAGAATAAAAATAAAAATAAATAAAAAGGGTACAGAAATGTCAGGACAACTTGGAAAAATGTAATCAAAAAGGAGGGAGGAAGGAAAAGAGAGGGGGAAATTTAGTTAAGAGATGTTACAGAGTGAGAGATCTACATATCTAGAAAGGAATTTATGTAATGAGCTATCATGAATTTCATCTGCAGATAAAGGACTTTAAACTTATACAATCTAATTATCTTCTCTAAGTCTAAGATCATTTGCCTTAATAATGAAATGCAATAATATGACCATGTCAATTTTCAAGAATATAATGAATATATAGTACCCAAAACAAGGGTTGGAAGAATGCACTCTCAATAATATTTTGTTTTCTTTTTCTATTTCCTTTTTATTTCCCATTTCTTCTTTACTCACATTCTTTTCCTTAGACAATTCTTCAATTTTTAATTTTCTTTCCCCTAATGTGAGTAACTGCTAAATCTCCAACATTCTCTGTTTCTGTGCATTTCTTCTGTACTTACAATTACTTGGCGAATATCCCAAAGTAAAGTTAATGTGAGATTGATATAAAATCAGACCTACCCATTATAAAACAAAGGAGTTCTATAGAATATTCCTATGCTGTTTTCCTATTAAGACTTATAATTTTAGATCTGTCCCCAACAGATCAGACATTTCCCTCTACTATTCCACTGTTATCTTTTTGATTAACATCACAATACAGAACTTGTTACTTTTCTTGTCAAGAAAAATCATCATTCCTGATTCCTTCATTTTAAATAAAACCACACATTATCAAATCTTATAAAATGATAATTAACATAAACAAATTTTCTAGATAGGTTAGAGTTTGCATCTAGAAGACCAATTTTTTGTTGTTATTGTTGTTGTTGTTGCTCTGCTTTGCTTTGCTTTAATCTCTGTCAGTTGGAATAAATTTTTTTTCAAAGTCTACTTCCACATGCACATGACTGAATGACTGCTATAACTGAAGCCAATGGAGGCTTGTTTGGCACTTGTTACAGGCTGGAATCCTCAACTTGAGTCCTTCTTCCATTTTTTACTGTGATCATAGCCACAGTTTTGAAAACCCATTCCCGTGAAGGTTGCCTCTCTTTTCAGTGCATCCTCCTCCAACAATTGGGGAATAGCTTTAATTGGTTTATGCTTGAAAAATCGGATGAAAATTTACTGTCAGAATAAGTAGTTATTCAAGATTAAGTCAAAATGAGTATTTGAGAAACATTTCTACTAATAAAGGATAAAAACCTTTAAACATTTTTTGTGACTTCCATGAGGTTTTAAATTTTTATGTATGAATTTTCCCTTTGTTGTTGATACAGATGAAGCAAAATGGTTCTAGGTTTGGAAGGCAACATTAAACTGTCATTCCCTCAAAAACACAAGCCTGACATTATCATTCAGTTTTTGTCTTTCCTCACTGCCCATGTCCAAAATTAAAAAAAAAAAAGTGCTGTTACTCTGCCTTCCTGTGTTGACATCTGCACAGTGCTGTGACTCCCCACTTGCCTGGTCAAGGGCTCACTATAGTATTATAAATTAGCCCCTGAATGTTTACAACCATCTAGCCTTTCCCATCTTCATTGTATATTTTACACTAAGGGAAAAGCTTGTTTTCCTAAAATTTTATTTATTCATTATTTATTTATTTAATCCACTTGCTCCAAAGATGTCAAGTCTTCAAATTAACTCCCACTTACCATATTAGAGCTTCAACAATCATATACCATATTCTATTTCTGCTTTAGCTTTACATGATGCAAAATATTTAGCTAAGTACTTAGTTCCCAGCAAGAATTGAAAAAAATTTTACTTCTTCTTCCCAAAGCTTACCCTACTTTAGTAAAACTAGATACGACCTCAAACACTCTATCCCTTTCCTCATATGTTCTCTCTTATGTTTTTGTAATCTCCTGTGCTTTGTTTGTAAAGCCAAGTTGAAGGGCCTTTCCACTGATTTCTCTTCTCTCCCTCCCCCCATAGAATTAATATCTATTGTTTGTATGTCATTAGGCTTTTAATCACCAATCAATTGATAGTGCTGTTTAATCTTTAGTGGGACTTTTTTTTTTCAAAACCATTTATCATATTTTGAGTCAAGTGACATCTTTTGTGGTTTTTAATTGTATAGAAAAAAGTATTTAGTAATCGTTATGTAAGTATTTGTTGAAGGCAACTAAATAAACAGCACATTAACTTTTATATTATATGTTGTTCTATATTTAACTGGACAATTTCTAATAAATATTCTGTAAACTATATGTCCAGAGGGTTTATTATGCACCATACATATATATTGGTTTCAGTTGCTCTGAAAACCTGAAAACACTTATTTGCATGGGTCCTAAAAAATATTTTAAAACAATTCTTATAGTTATAATTCAGACTTCACTAGAACAATGATCATTGATTTAAAAAAAATTATGCCTAAAATAAGATGATCTTATAACCTGAAAGTCTGATTAAATGGATTGCATTCTACTAGAGTTATTGAAGATTTTATGTCCAAATAAAAACTTTTGTCTTATTCAACTATTTTTCTTGCTAACATTACCACCACTAAATTGTGAGAGATGTAAAACAATCTTATACATAGGATTTTATAAATTTCATGGAAAGTCAAATATATTCATTGAAATATATTATTTTTCCTTAAAAAATCTTCACCAATTTGAATGATTTATAGATCTTCAGGTCTAAGAATAATGTCAATCACCCTAAAAAAATGTTATGCTTTCTGTGTTCTCAGTATTAGTTATGGAATACAGACTTTACTCCTATATCAGGCTTTATGATAATTAAATTGAAAGGTATGGAATGATTTCTGTGTGCCAGGTGCTGTACTGAAACATAACCAAAGTAATACAGGGAATTCACAGAGTAATAAAAGAGGCAACTGATGATATTCCAATATAATTTATAAAACAGAAGTCAGAACTCTGAGGCAGGGGGAGTTTCACTAATAAATGATCCATAGAAATTTCTACATCTATGAATAATTTCAATTTTTCCAAGGAGAAAGAAAAAAATGCAGTTTCCTAGAAGAACATGAGAGTATAAATTATACTCTCTCAAAGTAGAAAAGATCAAGGTGGTTTGGGGAACAAGAAGATGTTCAGTACCTTAGACTGGGTAGACTTAAAGGGGAAGAATTAGGGGGAAAAATAGGCTATGGTGATTAGAATCAAATTGGAAAGATGACCCAGTAGCCATGAGGAGTTTGATTTCTCAAGGCACAGTGTAGAGTCATGAGAAAGGTATAAGCAAAGGAATGGCATGGGTAAGGAGGTGCATTAAACTAAAATTTAGAACTGATCTTAAAACTGACTGATGAGTGAAGGAAAATGGAGTCAAGAAGAAATACATTGCGAGACAAGGAGGAAAAGAAAGGAATCTGAACAGAGTATGGTGATGGAAATGAAGAAAAGGGGTAAAGAAACATTTGGAAGTGGAACTAATATGACTTCAACATGCTGCGGATGGTAGTTAAGAAGGGATTTAAAGCAACTTTCCACTAATCAGGCTGATGAAAAAAGATGGAGATTGAGAAAAGGCCACAAAATATTGCCTTTGGTCTGTTACAGTGGCTTTTCAGAGTACAGACAGGAATAAAATTGAATTCGAGGAAAAACATGAAGACTGTATTCAATGGTTCTCAAAGGAGTTTATTTAGACATATGATCATCAGAAAAAAGAGATTAAAAATCTGATGTTTACTCATTTGCCAATTATTTCATAATGTTAAATTGACTAAATCGATATGTATAATATATAAAATGGCATGTATTTTTCATGTTTATGGGGTTTATTTATATCACCAACAAAATATGAGTCTTATGAAGTACTTAGAATCTCAAATTAAGCCTGTTTTGTAGCAAATGATGACTGAATATAATATATAAGCAATTCAATCTTATTTTATGATTAATTTTAAAATGAGAGGAAAAGCGATGGAGTAAAAAGAATTCAAATTATAGCTTCTCTATGGTTTCCATGACCATGAGTTTCTATTCTTCATAATTATGATTTATTTCTTTGCTAATAGTAAGAAGCAAAATAGCTCTTTATATCTCTGGAGAGAAGTAGAAGCAGAAGCAAATATTTTCCAATCATCTAAACCCTTCTGTTTCTGTACTCATTAGCGCATGCAATTAGTAGAAACCAGGCATTGACTGATTTGATTGGCATGTGTTTATTTTCTCTCCTACACCCTGTGAGATCACAGCAGGAGAGTAATGAAAGAATAGTTGTGATTTGCAATCATAGATAGTGTAGCTATGGATTATCATCATACTTACAACTGGACCAGGTGGGCCCTGGGGACCTTCTCCTCCTTTCAGTCCAGGTGCACCCTGAGAGAAGTGTAAAATCAAAGAAAATGAATCAATGTGAACTAAATATAAATGGAAGGAGATGTACGATTGATAAAATGAGAAAGTCAGAAAGTATTTTTTGATACAAACATATATACATATATACAACGATAATCAAATGCTTATGTTTACATATGTTGTCTTAAATACTCAGGATTCTATTTAAGCTCTGAAAAAAAAATGCTTGTAATAAGCACTTCCATTCACACACATATTTATATGTTGATCATAACTGAGCTCCAGGAAGACCTTGTTCACCTGGGAATCCACATAATCCTGCTGGTCCATCTTTCCCTGAGATCCCTTGAGGTCCTGGATCACCCTAAAGAAGATAATATAAATCCATCAATAAAGAGTAATTTCTACACACGTTTGTATGAACAAAATTGTAGTTACCTCCAACCTGCTCTCAGGAAAGCTTAAAATTACTTAATAATGAAAATTTTGTGTGGAATGTCCTGTACATTAAAATGAAATAACAATACCTCAATTTAAGGATTTATATGTATAAATCAATAGTTTTATGGTCAATGAGCTAATTGTGCCATTATTCAGTAATATCTTCAAGTATAATAACCTTATACTAAATATCTTCCTGACATGTTTTTCTGACATTAATTTAAATACTAACAAAATAGAGAGACTCTCTGGAGAAGTGGTAAGCAGTACAGTTAAAAGCAAATGAATGCTTGGAGCTAAGAAAAGTCCTTAAGGATGTCATACCTTTGCACCTTCTTTTCCTGCAGCACCAGGAAGACCTTGCTCACCAGGAGGACCAGGAGGGCCAGGGTGCCCACGTTCACCTATGGGACCAGTCTCACCTGTTGGTCCCTGAATTAGATAAGCAAAACCATATTAGTTTGCTCTTTTAATTTTTGACCAATATAATGCATACTCAAAACATATCTTACTCCCTTTTACAAAAGTTTATCCTTTTCCTTTATTTTCATGCTGTTCTAAAAAGCACTTCTTATCAAACACTGACAGTGACATATCTGACAAAAGTCTGAAATGATTTCTTGCAATCGTGGTTAGGATATCTAAGGGTACAAAAGAAAAAAAAAATACACGAAGTCTAAAAAGATATTTTCCTTGTTTAATACTAGAATTGCTTCAGTGTAAGGGCAGTCCAAGTATTGTTAAAAACTGTTTTGGAAGCCAGGTATGATGGTACACACCTGTATTTCCAGCAGCTTGGGAGACTGAAGCAGGAGGATTTGAGTTCAAAGCCAGCCTTAGCAATGGCAAGCAAATCAGTGAGATCCTGTCTCCAAATAAAAATACAAAATAGGGCTGGGAATGTGGCTCAGTGATCAAATGCCCTTGATTAAATCCCCAGTACCAAAAAAAAAAGTTTCATGCCATTTCCCTTTTTATATAAGGTGTTAAATCAGTTTAACAATAAAGAGACATTGGTGATATATTGATAGGTACTCTACTGAATCACTACTTGATAATAAGCCTAGACCCTGGGAACTCAAAAACTCAAGTAGTTCTCTTCGGAATTTCCATGCACTGGAGACCTCTCTATTTCTAATTTATATTCATTTGAAAAAGTCTAAGGAATGTGGCAGGGGGCCCCTGAAAGCAGTGAGTTTGGGCCAGAAGTTCCTTGAGGCCAAAGGTATAACAATAGCCAGGTCCCGTAAATTGCAGCAAATGCCAAAATGAAAAATGTCAGGTCATTAATATGTCCCCTGACTGGTACCATTTGTGGTCCTAGAGTGTAACAAGCTATCAAGTATAAACAAGGAATGGTGATCAGCTGGTCTCTATTTCACTTAGAATAAACAGCAAGATGAAGGATTTAAGTTGAAGATATATAAAGAGGAAAATTCCAAATGTTAAGGTTGTTATACAGTGAAATGTGTTACTGAAGTTGCTTTGGAATATCATTCCTTGTTATTTTTCTAAAAATGCAACATATTTTTAACTTTTGGTCTTGTATAAAGAACACATGTGCCCCAAATATTGGCACATGTTTCTAGATTTATATTTCTTTATGTAATAACTGGAAGTCTTCAACTATTATTGTGCAAAAGTTTTTCTCCCAAAGATAATTTTTTATCCAAATGCCAGGATTCACAAGAAAATGATATGAAATTGTTACTAATTAAATAACTATATCAGTGAGACAAAAATGGGCAGAGATTTATACAAAAAAAGATGAACTATTTCTTCCATTACTTCACTCCCTTTATTCTAACATGAAAATATAGTTACATTTAAAACAGGGAGTTCAATTATTTATTGATTTATTTATTTGGTACCAGGCATTGAACCCAGGGGTATTTAACCATGGAGTCATATTGCAAACCCTTTTTATTTTCTTATTTTGAGACAGGTCTTACTAAGTTACTGAGGCTGGCTTTCAACTTGTGATCCTCCTGCCTCAGCTTCCTGAGTCACTGGGATTATAGGCATGTGCCACTGTGGGAATTAAGATTGTCTTTAAAATAGTTGGATTTCCATTCATAATAGGAAAAATATATCAATGAAGATATATACTCAATAAAATACCTGCTACTTTTACGCCTTAACATAAAGTAGGAGGAAAAAAAACAAGTCAGGTCCCAGAATTGTAGATGTCTGCATTGGGCAGGGATACATTTTCAAAAGGTATCAGTTCCTGAATATTCAGCTATGACACCCAACATGTTTACATTCTAGATAGACTAATTCTGTTTCTCCTCAGAGATATTGAGTATAATAGGAATTATGCTCTAGTTATTCTTTCTTTTTTTGAAAAAAAAATGGTTATGAAGTTTTTTGAAACAGAAAGTAAAAGTATTTTCAGAGGAAGCTTTCAAATTATTGATTAATGTATATAATATGCAATATATACTTAATATATGTATACTCTTGCTATGTATGGTATACACTGAAATATATTTGTATTACTTATATACTTATTCATATATAAAAGCATTTCCTAAAAAATAGATTTCACTGTATATATATAATTAAAACTGAAGATCTTTAAAAAGAACCCTTGAGTACACACACACACACACACACACACCAAAAAAATGCATGATGACATGCATGCTGTATTTCCTTGGAAAAAGAATCAAGAGTTAAAATTTTCCCTTAGGTTTGAAATTATTCTCTGAAATAAAATTATTAAGAAATCCAATAATTCTTCATTTTTGCTTTTGCCACACAAATTCTTAGAAAAGGAGTGTAGTTTTTGTTTCTCTGGGGAGGGATGCATATTTATGGATGTGCATGTTAGTGTATGTGTGAATACATGAGTTACAAAGTACTAAGAACAAATTATTAATAGGAAAAAGAGTAAAAAAATTAAATAATTAAAACATTTCTCCAACTGATCTTGCTTTACTGTAACTTGCTATTACCAGGGGTAAAATTCCTGCTGAGTAAACTAAAAGTGTTCTGTCCAGTCCATATGTTTTGGGAAAGGATAACAATTTTATTTTTTATGCACACTAATTATTATATGCAGCTCTGTGATACCATAATTCAGGATATTTCTCTAATATTTTAGTTGTCTGCTACCTGTCTTGAGAGAGATTCTTTTTTTTTTTTTAAAGAGAGAGTGAGAAAGGGAGAGAGAGAGAGAGAGAGAGAGAATTTTAATATTTATTTTTTAGTTATCGGCGGACACAACATCTTTTTTTGTATGTGGTGCTGAAGATCGAACCCGGGCCACACGCATGCCAGGCAAGCACGCTACTGCTTGAGCCACATCCCCAGCCCCCAGAGAGATTCTTGTCTTAACCAATATTTCACATATGCTCAAGAAAACAAAATAACACTTATTCCTGATATGAATAACTGTTGTTATGATGACAAAACCCCTTAAAAACATGTAATAAGTTACAAATATTAAAATTTATAAATATTGTTGAATTCTGAGCTTTATCATATTCTTCTAGGCCTAATTAATACTCAAAGGCCTGAAGTCATTTTGTAATTTTAAATTCTAAATGGACAAACTCTTTAGAAAGAATTTGGGGTTCATAAAATATAGATGGTGCCATGGTCAGGCTTTAGTGTTAAACTCATTGTGAATTTCTGATACACTTTCATTATATATTCTTCTCTTTTATTGATACAGGCAAATGAGAACCTGCTTCAATTAAGCAGTTATTTGCTAAATATCATTTGATGTTGGTAATCTTCAGATACTTAAATGTGATCTGAAATTTAAAAATAAAACATTTGGAATCATAATAACATGGATCCATGTTACACAACTTATTAAGGTGAAAAGATAAACATAAAAATATATCTCATTAGCAAAATAAAGGAATATACCTGTGGTCCAACAACACCCCCTGGCCCAGGGGGGGGCAGTCTTGCCTTGAAATCCCTAAAGAAACAAAGTATTATCTGTAAAAACTATGCAAAGGACAAAGCATAAATTAAAATTTGACAATTGAATAACTATTAAAAGAAAGTCAACTATTGGCTAAAAATACCTCAAGTGCTTAAATCTGAGTTAACATATTCCAGTTCTTTTAAAAATCCAAAATTTGCTATCTTCATTGCTTCACATTGTAATGCAATAATTATTTTCAATATACTAAAATATAAGGCAGTATGATTAAGCTGGAGCACAAATGTATTCTTAGCCATGTTCTACCAGGTCAAACAACATATAGAATGTTAACATAGCAATGTTTATGGATGAAATAAATGATGATTTAGACATTCTTTAAAACAGTCCCCTGATTCTCTATGCATAGATAAATCTATAGTCAGTGATCTACATATATTTCTTTTTAATGCATTCCAAAAATCTCATAAAATATAAAAGGATACAAAAATACATGTTTTACATATACAAGAGAATACTTTGCATGATGAGTAATCATTTCATCTTTTTACAAATGTTCTTTCTAAAAACCCAAAAGAATATTGTTATAAATACACCTTGCAAATAATGCAATCATTAAAATAGAATCTGGTTGATGTGAACAGAATGCCTTTATTAAATCAAGCTTTGGGGAATTTATTTTGGTACCTACATTTCTCTAGACTCGTGGATTATTTATTCTGTATAATTGCATTATGATAGACAAAGTGCTTTCTCATGTGAGTAAGGTTACATTTAACAGTTAAGAGAACAGATAGAAAAAACTAGGAGGAAAACATTCCAAAGAATAAAATTAAATAAAGTGAACAGTATTTACAAAAGTTTTGTTCACTGTAACATGTAATAAAACTGGAAATAATAAAATTAGCAAGAAAAGAAGCTAGTAGTCCACATTTGTAGCACAACCTTCCAGGTAATTATGATTGAATTATTTGTAATAGCAAAATTCTATAAGTAAAAGAAATCTAAACTTATAATTATTATAATTTATATCAGAAGGGAAACATAAAACTCTATAATTCTTTTTTTAATATTTACTTTTTGGTTGTAGTTGGACATAATACCTTTATTTTATTTATTTACTTTTATGTGGTGCTGAGGATCTCACATGTGGGAGGCAAGCGCTCTACCACTGAGCCACAACCCCAGTCTCATAAAACTCTATAATTCTTAAGACTATCAGGGTTCCACTTGAGCTATCATTCTAAATAGCCAAACCCACTAATCCTGCATGAAATTATCACAGAATTTATTTAGAATTTTATAGTCAAAATAGCAGTTTGCTTAATTTTAACTTTTTAGCAACTGGGAAGTTTGGAAATCTGTCATCATATTTTCAGATTATATACACACACACATATAAACACACATATACATGTGCACAATATATGTGGGTATGAATATGTACACTTCTCCTGGATTTTGTCAACAACCTCCATGACTACATTTCTTACCTCTATGATGATTCATTCTTCCACCTGCTCCAAACTATTTCTAAAACACTCATCTATGTTAAACCCTGACACTTTCTTATTAAGGGCCTATTGGTCATTCCAATTGTATGTGGTTCTGTCTCCAACATTTCCAACATGGTGCTCACTGGAAGTACCTTCTCTGAGTTGTGGTTTTCTTTATTTCTTTTGTTTCTTTATTAATGAAGTATCTTCTGTTCACACACTTTCCTGCAGCTATCAAACTCAGTCATTTAAACCTAGAGTGTCACCTAAGAGACTCTCAACATTGAGCTTCTCTCATGTCCCAGTAGACTTGTGTTATTCAACTGCAATCATCTCTTTCTTTGATGATTGCAGTTTTTCAAATCAGGTTCACTCATTTATCTACTTTTAGCCAGAAACACTATCTCACATAAGCAAATCTAATCAACTCATTGCTAATCATATGTCAAGTAATATTGATGACAAAGTTCAGCACAATCTTAACCTTGTTGCTACTCCAGTCACATCTTTTGCTTTGAAAATGTGTCCTAGGTTCTACCCACACTAATCCTCTCACCTGTATCTGAATCATACATTTGTATGACCTGTTCCCTTTGTTTGGATCACCCTTCCCCTTCAAGTTTGTCTTGAAGGAGCAAATGCTTTTCTGAACTTAAAAAATATTAAAATCTTTTTCCTTAGTGAATGTGAGAGTAAAAAGTGTATTTAACAATTGATTAAAATTAATTGATTAAAAATCAATATTTCATTGAGGAAAGTCTATGAAATTTACATTCCACATTTGCACTCATGCATCCTAAGGGGAAAGAGAAAAGCTTGGCTGCTAGCCCAATTGTGGAAGTGGTGGATTTTGGAGGAGCTGGAAGAGAGCACTGCCCATATGTCTGCTTATTCAAGACATTTATTGCATTTGCAAGTATCTGATAAATTTACACCAGAGATTGTACAGAAAAACTACACACAGGAGAATTCTTACAGACCAGAATGGGGTTTGCTTGTCTGATATTTTTATGTAAGAAAACTAAACTTACTTTTTAATTTTAGAATAAATGATGCCCTTTTAAAGTCCTTAAAAACAGAAATTAATTTGATATATTCATGGGTAGCTTGGAATATCTAAGACCCAACCAAAATGTAATTCCTATTCTAATAATCTCTAAGGGACTTTATTAATTTTGGCATCAATCCTGGATTTAGCAGTGTCACTGAGACAGATTTGGGATATTTCACTATAATAGGAGCTGTTTCTGATTTTTCCTGGAGACTTGAAAAAGTTTGAAAATGTAAGGCATCAAAATGAATCTTGAATTTATGAATGTGGAAGAAGCTAAAAAATAATGAAATAATTTCCTCTTTGAAATAAGATAACACATATATACAAAGCCTATCCAGTCTAGATTCTGATCTTATGCAAAGAAATCTTTTGAATTCTAGGCAGCAAAATAAAGTGAGAAAGAACAGTTCCTGGCCATAGGGTGATTCACTCTTCTATGAAAAGAGGTTGTGAAATCAGAAATATAATTTCCCAAAAATAATCCTGGCCTTTGTCTACGAGAAACTACTAGAGAGAAGGATTCTTCCTAGAGGCATTAGTTAATATGCTCTTTTCTTCTTTGTTTAAATTCAGATGTTATATATGACATAGTTATTTCAGAGAAAAGCAGAAGCTCTTGACTAAATTGAAGACAAAGTGATTTTAAAATGGTAATGCTCTAGGTATTCCTTCCTCAAAAGCAATTTCAAAAATATTCCTGTTATTCCCAAGAAATAATGTGATGGTTAAAATGACTGGATGCAAGATTTAAGTGGGAATGTTGTGTGGGAATTTAGTGTAAATTTCACTGTGGATTCTTATTTAGAGAATCTATATTTTCCTCATCATGGAGATATCATTCCCAAGAGGAAACTCAAACAATTTTATTTTTTGGTCCCACTATAAATCATTTTGATTCAGCTTTGGAAAGTCCAGACTTTGAAATTTCTAGCCTGGATAAAATTAGGAAGCTGTTAAACTAAGAATTGTCACTTGGAGAGTGAGACAGGAATTGGGTTGCTGCTGACAGACTGTTTCTCCCATGGCAGAAAATTAATAATATTTTAAGATTTGTTAACACATATGGCTATGCAATTCCAAATATGTCTTCATGTTGGCAGAAAGCCTTGAAGTGATTTTTTAACCATGCAGTCAAAGATAGTCTATGTTGTGGTTTTCTCAAGAAATCTGGATAAAATTAACCAATATTAAGAAACAAGAATATGTTCCAAGGATATATGCCAAACCTTGAGGATTTCTGACTAGAATAACAAACCATTGGTACATTCAGATATGTAGTTTCATAACAGTGATAAAATAAATCACTAACCCATGAGAATTCTTAAGCCATCGAGGAGTTAACAATTTCTCCTGTGCCCAATCATCATCGTATATAAGATGGATTATTCAGTTAATTTGTTTAACGTTATATTTCTCCATTTCTAAATAATACAAAATTACTTTTTTCAATCTACATTTCCCTACTCAACAAGAGAGGAAGCATTTGAAATAGTTCCATACCACTTATACCCTTATGGTTGTAACATCAGCAGAATTCACTCTCTAGTTCTGGAAAGAAGAACTTTGTGTTATGTGCATGACTTACAGTAATGTGTGACGATATCATGAAAGCATCCAAAGAATAATGGGTTCTTGTCCATCAACTCATTATTAAAGTACCATTATTAACAATAAGATCGATTAAATAAATTAACATAACAGTTTTTTCAAGGATATTTGTTTAGGTACAAACATTGGTCTATTTATGTATTTATTCATGTTTAAATAAAAGGTCTAATGGAATTCATTCCTACATTGTTCTCAAGCTTGTCATTTAAATGTTAAAATAAGTAGCTTCTATGAACTAATGAGGTACTAAAGATTGAAAATTCCACTCAGAATAAGTTACTTACAGTCTCCCCACGTTGCCCAGGGTGTCCTGGCAGCCCATCCTTCCCAGGTGGACCCTGAAATTACAAGTTTTAAATACCCATGAAGTAAATATTTCTTTAATTATAGACTAGAAGAATTATGTTAGACAATTTACTAATATTTCACTGGACATTATATTTTGATGTTCTAATTGATTTTATACTTGGTGATGTTCAGTTTTATATATGGCATGTATCTCTTTAACATAAGTCTATAGCTATAACTGAGACTAAAGAAAAAAATGTAGAATTCTATTCTATACCTTTTACAATTAAGTGAATTTATCTCATTGCATCTTTTTAAAACAATGTTTACATAGATCTGCATTTTATTTTTTTCTTCCACATGATTAAAATAAAAAATTTTATTTTTATAAAACTATTCTTCAATTTGTGTGTGTGTGTGTGTGTGTGTGTGTGTGTGTGTGTGATGTGTTTGTAAGCCAATTCCCTGTGCATTGAAACATGGATAATAGAGAAAGATAGTGTCCTCTAGTGGTGATCCAAACTTCAAACTGACAAGAATGAAAAAGGAATGAAATTTACAAAAACAAAGGCACTTTACATCTAAAATCGCTTCAAGTAAAGGAAACAATGTACTATGCTCAATTCTGGAAATTATCAGGGCCACTTTTTCCCATTCAGTTTTCTTAAAAACCCTCTTGGAAGCAAAATTCTTATGAAGTACTGGAGAGCAACTCTGCCATGGTATTGCTTTCTCTAATGGGTGCAATCTTTGTCATGTCTGAAGAAATAGATGAAGCAATTAACTAAGTACTTAAAGCAAACAACTCTCCAAGGAACAAAACTGGAGCTCCAAGGGCCCAAACATTCTTAGATGTCACTTCAACATTTTTTCATTAAAACATATTACATATGTTTCCATTTCTCACTAGGTCATGAGTAATATAAGATGATGTTTTGCCCTCAGTTTAGAAGTGAAACACAAAAATGGGTAGTTCATTCTAAAAGATTTCATCCAGGTTCATGTTTTCAAAACAACAAATAAAAACGATTTTTCTACTTTGTCTCTATTTTGATACAGATGGAATTAATATGATATCAGTTTCAGATAATTATAAAAAATTTACTAAAAGCAGTGGAAGACAGCTAAAAAATAATAAAATTGAGTGTGGTCTTTCCCTATCAAACTAAAACACTTCTTAAATGCTGAGCTTTGCAATCAGTATAAAACATACACACGTTTCTAACAAATCTGTAAATATTAAAGTTAAATATCTCACTATATTTGCTGATAGAGATGAAATGTTCATTAAAAAATTATAATCCTTTAAAATAGTGATTTTAGTTCTTAATGATGATATCCTGGAATGAAAGCAACATGATTTTTAGTGGTGTTTCTAGACAGTCTAAGGCAACAGAGTTAATGGTCTATAGGATCAGTATCATCAACACTTTTCTTGATTTAAGTATGTACTTCTAATATTAGGCAATTAATCCTAAATAACTCTAATGGCTTTCCACTACTACCCAATAAAATAAAGCCAAATAATTGCTAAATAGTTTATTTATAAATGATAATTTTATCCATCCAAATAGGCTGCCTTTTTGATTTAGTTAATGAAGGATGGAGGAAACAAGTTCATCTAATGGGAGGTGTGTATATACAGGAAGTCAAACTGTGAAAAAACCCTTCCAAATAGTTTTTAAACTATCCAGTGAGAAAACACCCTCATGAACACTAGATTTGATATTTTTCCTACAAATATAAATGTTCCTCATAATAATGATGCTATAAATTTTAATCATTTAAACTTTTTCTTGAATGAGATAACTGTATACTCTCCAAATATGGCAAAAATGACATAAAAGTAAAAGAACCAAAAGAGAACATTCCAAACACTCAGTCTTTGTGTGAGTGTGTGTGTGTGTGTGTGTGTGTGTGTGTATAATTAGTCTGTAGGAGGAGACTGGTTCTATCCCTCACCTCAATTTTTTCTTTCTTTTTCTATCCCCTGCTTTGGTACTGAGGATTAAACCCAGAGGTGCTTAACCTTTGAGCACAACCCTAGCTGCTAAGTTGCTGAGGCTGGTTTTGAACTTACTCCTGCCTCAGCCTCCCAAACCACTGGGATCAATTTCTTCTTTCTATGTCAAAGAGATGAAGGTATTTCTTTTCCAAATTTCATAAAACTTTATACCAGAAACATGTTAAGCATTTTTAGTTCATACTTTAGTATTTCACTGGATAGTAAACAGTACACAAAGCACTTTATTCAGCAGGGACAGCAATGCTTCTTAATAGTGCCATGTCTCTCCAACTTGACTGTGGGCTTCTAAAGTCTAGGCATCTATTATAATTCTAATACCTCTTAGAGATAAAATGAGTGCATGATCAATGGCTCCAAACTTAACTAAAAGGCATGTGAAAGAACAAACTGAAAAAGTCTGAGAAAAAATGAGTCCAATGGCTCTCTTTGATAAGATTATCATATTGCATGGGGAAACAACTTGCAACAATGTAAACAAATATGTAAATGTATAAGTATGATGTATAAATATATCTAACATAGGAAATACAATAATGTTAAGGCTATATGACTCAAGTGGATTTTTCTTTTGGCTAAATGATCCATGTACATGGCTTCAGAATACTTTTGGACTTACCTTTGAAAATGTGTATATACAGTCACTTTACAAACCACATTTTCACTTTTCTGTGAAACTGCACATATGATATTGCATTTGGAACACAACTCAGTGAGCAAGACATTATGTGCAGGAAATATCAATATATTAATAGTAACTGTGTGTGAATCCACTTTAATCCTATAATATAGTTAATAACCTGATATGTTTGTGGTCATAAAGCAGAACTGTTAAGTGTTAAAATGATACTCTTAAGCAGTGTCTAAAATTATTGCAAAAAGTAAGTGATTACCTAAATGGTTAACCTTTAATTCAAGAAGGTTTTTCAAAATAAATGATTCACCAATTTTATTTGTATACACACTAAAGTTTGGAAGATATTTTCTAGTCTAGGCTAGAACAATGATTCACAAACTGTTATGAAACAGAACTATCTGTATGGCTAATTAAAATATGGCTATCAGGTGAAACTTTGTATTTCTACTAATATCCCAAGGGCAGCTGCTGCTACTGGGCCCAAACAAGCATTTTGAGAACCATTGCACTAGACAGATGGGTGAGGTAATTCTAGTGTATATAAAGAAACTAAATTAAGGAAGGAAGGAAGAAAGAGAAAGAGAGAAAAGGAGGACAAAAGATAAAGAAAGAGAAAACCACTGAACAGGACTATGTTCCCATTAATATTTAAATATAAAAATAAAGCATTTCAATTAACTTTGGGAAAATATTTAATGATGACATTCAAAACAATATTATAATAAACAAATTTTATAAGAAGAATATAAGTCAATAAATGTTATGATTACATTTTCTAAAAAAATGCATTCTAGAGTGAAAAATAATAAAAACATATAAATCTCAATGTGATATAAGTGTGTCAGAATGTTGGAAGAAGTTTAGGAAGTGATAATTGAAGATGGATGCAAAATTCCGTTTGCAAGATGTAATTTGCTAGTGGAAGATAACAGGGAAATTACAACAGACCAAATATTTAATAATTAAAAATATTTATTGTACAATATTTAAATAATAAATATTGTAGAAAAGTAATTGACAAAATAATATTCACATTATTTAAAACAATGCAAAATAAGAGGTATTTAAATTACATTAAAATTCTTTGAATTCATAAATGGAAAACATTCTTTTACATTTTATTTTCAATTTTGCTTTTATAAGGATTTAATTACATCTACATCTCATAATTTAAACTGCAACTCTCAAAAAATGTGAAAATATTATAAAATAAAGAAAGAAAAGGAAATTATGACACTTACAGGAGGGCCTTTTGGTCCAGGAAATCCAACTGGACCCTGAGGTCCTTGAGGACCCTAAAGTAAATAGTATAGAAAGCTTAATGATATGCCTGGAAAGAGAAACCTCCATGCCTCATGGCTTATTTATTCAGATAAAATACAGAACAACATACAACTTCTTCGCAGTAGTGACAAAACTATGGTACTATGATATGGTAAATAATACTAATAGAAAAGCAAAATAGTTTTTTACTACTTAAAATTGTACATCATAGGAGCACTGTACATATTTAGAGTTCATATAAAAAAACTAATAGAACAATAGTAGCAATAAGTTTCACAGATTTTTTTTTTACTTTGAATGTTGGCTATAAACATTCATAAAAGGAAAATTTCAATTCAATGCCATACTTCTCCAAAGGAAAAATATGTTTAAAAGTGACTCCATAAATTTTCTGGCTCTAGTGAGTCACAAATAAAAGGGAAAATAAGGGACTGAGGCTGTGGCTCAGTGGTAGAGCGCTTGTCTAGCATGTATGAGGCACTGGGTTCGATTCTCAGCACCACATATAAATAAATGAATAAAATAAAGGTCCATGCATCCAAAAAATATTTTAAAAAGGGCAAAAAAGTATCTCAAAATAATCATAAAAGATATCTTTAATATTTGTAGATAAAATGTATTTATTTTTGAGGATGTTACTATCTCATTTTACTCATGTATAAACTTCTTTGGTAGAAAGATAAAAAGAACTTTATTGTATAAGTATTCTCATTAACAGTCAGTCTAAATATGCTTTTATAATATTATTCTAGGCTCGATGTTTAATTAACAATATTATTCAACTTTCTTATTTACATATCTTTAAAATGCATGAAGTAGACTCTATTATGATGATTGTGTTGGTGGCAAAAAAAAAATTGGTAAAATTTAATTCTGTGTATGCCAGAATGTAATAATTGTATTCATAAAAAGAAGATACGCAAAATTAAAGATAATATAAATAAAATTTAATAAGTAATAAAGATTTAATAAGATTTATCTACATTCTAAAAGTTTATTGGTGTTGAACTTTAATAGAATTTATTCTTTTAAAGTATCAGTTTAGACTTCTCAGGAGAAATTTCATTACTACTCTTAAGGCAATGCTAGTTCTGCAATAAGCATAAGCTTTTACTATTACCAGCATCTCATCCTGAAATGAAAAGGATTCATCAAATTTATATAGTTAAAAAATATACAACATGAAATTAATAAAATACTGAGAAAATATTTGTAATTTATAAGTTTTTGTACTATCTTTAAACTATGAAAATATGATTCTTAAATATACATCATAAAAAAACTTAGCATTTTAAATAAAAAAATTTTAAATAGTATTTTAAGGCTTTACAGTATTCTCTATTCCCCTAACTTCTTCAGACATATTTGCTTTTTAAAATTTTAATACTTTTAAAATAAAATTTGATTTTAAATTTAAGAAACATTTTAAAAATCACTATTTCAATGAAAAGTTTAAAAAATTGAGCTTGCTTTATAAAGTTCCACAAAAAATTGTTCACATATTTTCCTTATATTAGTCAAATATAGTAGTATCCCCTTTTCTGATTTTACTTTCCACAGTGTAAGTTACTGGTGATCAATTATGATCTGAAAATATGAAAGAGAAAATACTAGAAATAAACAATTCAGTGGTTTAAAATTATGTATTATTTTACACATAGTAAAATTTCATCTCCTTTGGTTCAGTCCACCTGGAACATAAAGAATCCCTTATTCAGGGCATTTACATTGTAAATACTACACACCCATTAGTCATTTTGTAGCCATTTGAATTATCAATCAACTGTCATAGTATTGCAATGGCTGTGTTCAATTAAATCTTATTATACTAAATAAGGTCCTCAAAGCACAAGAATAAGGATGATGGTAATTTTATTACAGTATGTCATAATCTATTTTATTATTATTGTTAATAGCTTATTCTGCTTAATTGATAAACTTTATCATACATATGTAGAAAGTATAGGGGGGAAAACATGGTTTATATAGGGTTTGGCACTATCTGCTGTTTCAAATACCTTAGAGTCCTGAAGGTAACCATGGCAGGTACAGGTAAAGAGGTACTACTATAGTTTCTGGGTAAGGTAAAAAATGTTTAAAGAATCAGTGTAAAGATTGTGTTTGTACCCAAGTATGAAGACTGTATAATATATCTAGTGTCTAGTTAAATTTTATTATTAGACAAATAATGAATAGTTTTTCATATCCCCTAAATATTACAAGGAGCATGCATATGCCAAAATTACTCACTTTTTAAGTAGAATTCAAATGTAATTAGGTATGTTGGTTCTGTTATATTTTGTTTTGTTTTGCTAAATCTGGTAACCTCAGACCCAATTAAATCTATTTAACTATTTTTTTAATATTTATTTTTTTAGTTGTAGTTGGACACAACACCTTTGTTTTATTTATTTATTTTTATGTGGTGCTGAAGATGGAGCACTCTATTGCTGAGCCACACCCCCAGCCTGAAAATGCATCTTTCTAGATTCATATTTAAAAAAGACAAAATTACCCTTTGCTTTGATTCTCAAAATGTATTTTTCCCACTCTCAGAGTGTTTTTACAATTACAAGTATTCATACTGTTGGATCTAACCACTATGTCCAAATTAAAATGTGAAAACATAGAAAGCATATTTATAAGCTGGGGACCTGTCTCATTTGCACGTATGAGGACCTGGGTTTGATCCCCAGCACCATGAAAAGCAAACAAAAAGCAAACAAAAAAGAAAACAAAAAGCATATTTACTTATAAAGAAACATGTTGATTGTTCAATTCTGGAATGCATAAATAAAGCACTAAAAGAGAATATAGTCTGTTCTTTAAAAACAAAGATCAGTGTGCTACAATTTGTTAAACTATTCTAATTTGTTTTGTGATTTGGTCAGTTTAATTAATCTAATGTGCTGAATAACTGTAATCATCAAATACATTAAATATGTCCATTATTAACTCAAAAGGTGCAGGAGGAATGGACTTGATTTGGGAATAATTCATCAAGAATGAGAAATGTTAGGAAAGTTTAATTTAATTAAATATGAGCCAAAATCAGAAAGTAACTAATTAAATATTTATTCTTACATCATATGTACTCACAGTTTGGTCATATATAAAAACTAAGTTTTACTCACTATTTCTTTTTTGAAGTAACAAAACTACTCTTTCTCAGTTTTCCTTTTATAAAACACCTATCATAAGTTTCAAATAATAATAAAAAATACTAACATGACTATATAATATCAAAAGCTATTACAGATACTAAGAAATAATTCTAATATCTTTGACTATAATACAGAGGATAGCATTAAAAAAAAATCTGGACTCATGCAAAACAGCATTTTGCCAAAAAAGTCAAACAAAGGGCATGCTTGCTCATCTGTATTTTGCTTTATTTTATATCAATTGAAAATCAATTTACTAAATAGTTTTTCTATTTACTGGAATAGATGTTTTGTCTTGAGTTAAATTTATATTGATTGTGGCTTAATGGCCACTGGTAGCTTGCATTCTACCAGCATAATTTTGCTGCCAGCTCCACAGACAAATTGAGTATTAATATGGAAAACAAGACAAGTGGATGAAAGGGCATAGGTGTTTTAAGCACATTTTAAGTAAAAAATTTACATTGGCTTGAGTTTAAGAGTAATATCTTAGGCCAATTACATTATTTCTCTCATTTCTTTAATAAAATTAGTTGCATATAACTCATAAAGCTTTCATATTGGCAGGGTGAAGTAAATTAAAGAATATGATTTTTTTTTAATTCAAAACAAAATTTTTGTGGATTAATGGATACAGATACTTTTTTCCAGAAGGGTAAACACTTGCAGAAGTACTCATTTTCATCTTATTTTAGGTGACTGAATCATACGTACTCTTTCACCTGGAGGACCAGGAGGGCCATCACCTCCCGAAGTGCCCTAGAAGCAAAAAAAAAAAAAAAAAAAAAAAAAGAGAGAGAAGAGAAAAGAAAAAATCAGTTTTAATTCCTTGTTATGGCAGCCTCCAGAAAAGGAATTTGCAACAAAGATCATTTGAAACAAGTGCCAACAATACCTTTGGGCCCGGTTTCCCAGTGGGACCTCTTGCACCTCTGGAACCTCGAGGACCCTGCATATGAGAGCAAAACATGAAACTGATCTAATTCCAAGCAAATCCAAAGGCACAGAAACATTATATTGAAAAATTGAATCACAAATGAAAATTACTGTTTTAAATGAAAGCACTCACCGTTGGACCACGCTGACCCCTCGGGCCTGGTTTGCCAGCAACTCCCTGCCAAAGACAGTTCAAACCGTTTCCATGTGCTGTATACCACAGTAAATTATGAAGTCTGGCGTTGAAATATGGTTTCTCATGCAAGGACACTGACATTAGCTAGTTCAGGATAAAACAATTAAATATCATACCCGTGCACCTTTCTCCCCATTGGCACCTGGAAACCCAGGAAATCCAGTGGAACCCTAAAATAATAAAAAATAATAAACAGTGAATATGATAACTTAAACTAGCAGGTCAAAAGATGTGATTATTTTGGAAAACAGAAATTCTGACACAGCTGGTAATACTTAAATAAAAATACAATTAAAATCATATATAAGTTTAAAGGGACCACATGAGCTCCACTTATGTATTTGAAATTGAACTTACAATGACATCTGAAATCCTGGAAGCATTGAAAGCATGAATTAATAAAACATGTTTTAGTATTTAACTTCAAAAGTCAAATAATTAATAAAAAATTATAACTCCTATTATAAAAAAGCAGTCCAATTTTGTGTAAAATGTATTTTTAACTTAATAGTCTACATTCTTGCTTTGACTCTAAAGAAAAATCCTATTTTCATAAGCATGACTAGTCAAACATTAAAACAGAGGCTTTATGAAGATGTTTTTCCTCAATTAACATTATTGTATCCGTATGTATATCATTTCAGCTGAATATCTGTGTACTTTTAGAACTTTATAAGTCATATAGGCTGGCCACCTTTCCTCCATGAAGATGTTTTTCCTGAATTAACATTATTGTATCCATATGTATATCATTTCAGCTGAATATCTGTGTACTTTTAGAACTTTATAAGTCATACAGGCTGGCCACCTTTCCTCCATGTTTTCTACTTGACCCTTGAATGTGACTACCAAACAAAGCAAAGTACTGAACAATTAAATACTATGTTTAATATTCCAAAGATAAAATTCAAGGTTTCTGTCTGCCACGCACCAGTTAAGTAAGTTGCATACATTACTTATCCTGATGAGTATGATTTTTTTTTTTTTTTTTGCAAAATGAGGCCAGTAACACATATTTTACAGGTATTTTGAAAGTGAAGGGAGATTGGAATAAAGGAATGCTGAGTAACAATAATAATTAATGATAACAACATATAATACAATGATCATTTTAAATGCAATAAATACACTGAAACATTATTTCATTTAGGCCACACATGACCACATTTTACAGATAAAATATAATATAATCTCCAATATTAAAATTCCTCCTTTTGACCTTGTGTATAATCTCAGATTTTTCATCTTGTCAGATATTTCTTTAATCAAGACTGAGACCAGTCTCCTCATAATTGAATAAGGAAATACAGATCAAGGTTCAAATCATTTTATTTACTATAAGTCCCTGGAGATGGCTGGAGGTTTTCTAAATATTTGCCTTTCCTGTTTAGACCACTGTATAATTAGGTTCAATAATGTGTAAAGTCTCTAGCAGATAGGAAATATAACTAAATCTCCTTTGACTTAAACAAATTTTGTGGGTTTTGGAATCAACTGACTTGTACTGACCTACACTAAAACAATTATTCTCCAACTGGTAAGTGGTCCCTCTGTCTGAGAATAATCTAATTATTGCTGAAAATATGAATTGGCAAGTCACACTCCATATCTACAGAAATTAAAACACACAATCTGATAGAAGGTCCAAGAATCTGCTCATTCAACAACCTCTTCAGGCGGTATGTACTTTAATGTTTGAGAATTCTTGGAAGCTGTTTCTTAAACATGTACAGTAAGAACAGGCAAGTATGAAATATTACCTATATGCAGAAAGAAGATAACTATTTAGCTTTATTCCAAATTTGAAAGTGATGAATATTACATTCTTAGAAAATAGGGTGAATTCTACTAATATCTTCCACAAGTGCTATTAAAGTAAATCAGGAAAATTGTATGTAAAGACCTAAGGCAGTTGATGGTTAAAATAATAACCCACCACTTATCAACATATTCTGATTCATGACTTTAGAGTCAACTTCTGTTCAACCTAAAGACAATTGTTAGACATGAAATTTCCACATACTAGCGGAACAGTCTCAACTAATTATATTTTGTGAAGGGCTTTTGAAGCTTCTTTCCTTTCTCTACAGAGAATCAGATAAAGGTGCATCAAATAGAGTTTTTTTTTTTAATTAGTTGTTCAAAACATTACAAAGCTCATGATAAATCATCTTTCATACATTTGACTCAATTGGATTATGAACTCCCATTTTTACCCCAAATACATATTGCAGAATCACATCGGTTACATCTAATAGAGTTTTACGGTATGGCTATTTCAGGAATTTGACAAGAAAATATAAAAATTTATTTTCATTAAATTTTACCTGGGAACAAATATTTAGTTCTGTCTTGACTTGACCAGATAACTAATCATATTAATAAATACTAATTTAAGCAAATTGTTCCCATAGATCAATTTATTTTCAATGCATTTATTTTTTTACATGGTTTCTGCTCTAGGAAGTCAGTGGGAAATAAACACAAAGAGTCCGATCCACAAGTTAAGCAGTTTATAATATATGAGGATAGTATCTTTATTTTCCTGTATAAGGACTTATCAACAAAATACAGACTCTGTAAAAAGGCATCACCTGCTTTTAGATAGAAGAAACAAAAAAACAAAAGAGACGACAATGTCAAAGACTAATGGTAAAATTATATCAGTTAATAAAAGTGAAACTTTCAAAATTATTTTAAATGCCATTTGAATTGTTAAAGTATACTATCCAGAAAGAGATTTTACAGTTTGAAATAGCTATCATCTTAAAATACGATGGTGTGACTTTTGAATTCCCATTATGGTTTATATTGCTACAAAGACACTGTATAAATTAAAGTGTCTAATTATAGTCCTTAAATTTCTTCAAAGAGATGAGCAATCAAATTTCACTCTTAATATAATAAAGACTTAATTCCATTCAAAATTTATTGGCTTCCACATAGAAAAAAAGTGAGGCTATCTTTGATCTTTAATGCACCCATAACTTTTGTTTTAGAAATGAGAAACCCAAAAGTTCTTTGATCATAGAAAAAAAATTTAGTTATGCAGAAAAGAAATATAAAAAATAAAGGCCAATATTTCAGACATTTAAGTTATCGAATTAGAAATACGTTTGATTCCTCTAGGAAGAAATATTTCTATTTAGTCATTCTGTTGCATTTTTCTAATAAAAAGAATTCAAAGAATACTAAGCAAAGAAATGACTTAGAAGAAACAAAAATAATCAGAATTTCAGATAAACTCATAAAATTGTGTTCATTCAAGTAATGTTATGGCAGTTTTCTAAGTATTCAAGTCAAAACAAAACAACACCACAATTGTAATTCAGCCTAGTAAATAGATCAAGAATTCATGAAGCGTAAGGCCGTTTATTCTGCAGTGAATAGTTTCTTACAATATTTGTGAAAAAATGTTGACATTTGAAAGAAAGGTAACTGTCAGAGCAATATATTAGAGATAATATTTAAAAGGTCAAAATAATTATTCAAAATAACTATTCAAAATTTCAGTGTATTAGAAAACATTTAAATGATACTTGTATTATTTTTAAATCATAAATTTTATGAATCTTATTTTAGAAAATATCATATGTGTTTCTTATAAAAAATTATAAGAAAAATCAAGACAAGCCTAAAATAGTGTCATCACTAGACAATGAGTTATACAATTGCATGTAGTCTACCTTTCACTGGGGGAGGGACATTTCTGTCTCACCCCAGTTATCTGTGAAATGATTAATAAATATATGTTAATTATATAATAGAATATTATACAAACAGGATTCTCCTTTTCTACTTTATGCATTATGTGTGAATGGGTCAAACTGTGGTATATATAGGGAAATAGATTAATATAGAGACTTTCATCTACATATACAGTATATAATGAACCCTCCAATATTAATAATCAACATTTACAAACTATCTTAATGTACCTAGTCAATGAATCAACTACAGTCTTCACTAAATTGTATGGTTAGCTGGGGAAAAATGAGTACTGGAGATTAAAACACAATTTTAAAACCATCTTTTTTCATAAAATATGTATATTTCAAATACTCAAAAATGGGATTCAGGGGCTGGGGTTGTGGCTCAGCAGTAGAATGCTCACCTAGCACATGCAAGGTGGTGGGTTTAATCCTCGGTACCACATAAAAATAAATAAATAAGATAAAAGTATTGTGTCCAACCATGATTAAAAAAAAAATTTTAAATGGGATTCATGTGATATAATGGGGTTAATAGTGACCCTTCCCAAAAAATAGATACATCCAAGTCCAAAGCTCTGAAACCTGTGAATTCTGCTTTATTTTGAAGAAGGAGGAGGAGAAAAAGGAGGAGGAGGAGGAGAAAAATAAAAATGTCTGGTCTTCCTCAAATGAAATTAAGAATCTTGAAAGGAGATCGTCCTGAATTATCCAGGTGGTTCATAATTTCAGTGGAATTAGTAAGAAATTTTAATGAGAATAGAGCAGTTATCAGCAATGACATATTCTCAGAGGAAAGCTAGATATATTGCCAAGACAATGAATTCTAGTTTGGACTTGAGAAAAAATTTAGTTTTAAGACAAGCATTAACACAGACAAATGATACATGAATCAGTAACAAAGAAGGTTCTTAGGAAAATATAAAAAGTTTAGAAAATAATTATCTGCAGCACATTTTTTTAAGTTATGTGAGCTTCTTTAGGAAGTTCATAAAACCAACTTTTAAGAAAACTTTTTTTTGTACGTAATCAATACAACCACAGCAAATAAAATTTCTATATTGATGTGGAACTATATTTTACAGAGTTGTTTCATTTGATCATCATGAAAATACTGAGAGGAAAGAAAGGCAAAGCAAAGAGACGATGTTTTTATCTCTACATTATTCTAGGCAGTAAGAAAGTGTTCACCAAATGTTCAGTTAATTAATGATCAATAAAGGAGGGTAGAAGAAGGGGAGAGAATTCAATAAAGTTCTGTGAATGATAAAATGAGAAATGAGGTTTATGTTTTAAAATGTGGACTTTCTACTCTGTCTCTTCTCCCTATTGTTGAAAACTAATAATAGTCTATGATTAAAATTCATAATGGATTGCAAATTAGAATCTAAACTAATTAATATATTTAATATAAGAAAGCCAGAGATATTTACATAAATTCTTTTATGGAAATGATATTTATACTTATCTAAATGATATATTTGAATTGAAATTCCTTATAAGTGGTAAAATATCATGTAAAGTAAAATAAGAGATACAGACACTAAATGCATTTCTTTCTAGGTCAAAATCCATTCTATATTACATGAGCCTCCAATTCTGACAGTAGTTCTATTATGGAAATAATTATGTCATTATAGGATGACCTCAGTGTAAAAAACAGTGTGGGTTTAAAAAGTAATTGTCATGTATAACTATAATTCTCTAATAAAAGCATTTTAAAATCCCTAGGTGATTTGTCTGTAAGTGAGGCAGATCCAAAATCACCCTATACCACAATCCCCATACCAGAATCACTCTGGAAACTGGATAATAAGAATATTATTGAGCCCTACCATAAGTCTAATAATCCAGAATCTCTGCAGGGGGATGAAAGATATGAACAAATGATCCAGGGGTCTTTGTATCCACTGCATTTGAGACACTGATTTTGAAACACCTGCTTTACCTTCCTCAAATGAGGATTTTAACATATTTACTGTTCTAGGTCAGCCATTTATAGGACAAAAATCAGTGAGGCTAGAGTGAATTTTACATTGTCTCTTGGACACATGTACTTATATGCTACCACTGAAGTCACTTTAACTTTACCAAACCAGTGTTACCAACCTGACCAATGTATTTTAAACAAACAAAAATGCACCCTAACACTGTCAAGTAGGAATTTCTCAACATTTAATAATCTATTTTTTGGAGAGACTAATTTTAGAAGATCCAGCTTCTGTATTTTTATAATATCTAAAACATATTTTTAATATATAGGACATTTTAAAATAGTGTGTGTTTCACTGAATTATTTATTAAGACTAGATCAGAGAAAAAGTAAACATCAATATTGTTGACTTAAAACCAAAGCAAGTCACATTTATGTATACTATAATATAGATATTAAAAAGCAACTTAGAAAATAGTATATATTTTTTTGAATTGTGTAAAAATAAATGATGGATTTTCAGGAAATGCTATTATTGCTACATGGTATAATTGTGAGTGCATACAACTTTAAGAATTATATTTGGATTTATTAAATTTTCCACAAAGCATGCTTTTGAAATAAAATAGTAAGTGCTGTATTTAAAAGTTCAATTGTATACCTTAATAACAAAAGTCCAATTGATGAATTTTGTCTTCTTATATGCTTAATCAATATTTATTGAGAACATATTGAGTTGCAGTATTTAAGCTTGGTTCTTGGATGGGGTAGTGAGTAAGACAGCCATAACTGCATGGCTTACTGTCTACAAGGAGGAGATGGGCAATTAAGATTTAGTCTGTTAGGTGACATAAGGGAAGATACCCAGGAAGGAATGAAACAAAAACTCTGAGCCCAGAGAGAAGCAATTAGGGGATGCTTCTGGAAAATAGAGTCACCTTAACTGAAAACTAAATGTTAGTAGCTGATAGCCAAATAAAATGATGATAGCCAACTGGAAGGAAGAAATCAACCTAGTGCTTTAGGAACCTATAAGCAGTTTAACATGGCTAGTACTTACAGAAAATGTGTGTGTGTCTATGTGTGTGTGAGAGTGACTGTTGCGTGTACAGAAGGATATGAGGTTAGATGTGAGGATGGTAACGTAATCAATCAGTGACTGAATAACGAAGGACCTTGCAAATCACGCTCATATATTTGGATTATGTTCTAAGTACAGTAGAAATAGGATTTAATTATTTAAAATGATGTGATCTGATTTTTGTTTTAAAAGTTAAGTACAACTCTGATATAAAATTATGCTGAAGGAAACCAGACAGGAGGGTTAATGAGACTAATTAGGAAATGGTTACAGTATCCAGGTGAGTGGCAATGGTGATTGACACTAAGGTAGTACTGACAAAAATGAAGAAAGAGTATGGTAAGACTTGTTAATAATTGGATCTGGGGATAAACAAAACCAAACATTACATATTTACTTTTGGCTTTGTGAATTGAATAGACGCTAATGTTATTTTCAGAGGTAGAGAACATAGAAGAAAGAGTCATTTTGTGGTTGGAAGAATGAGGAAAAGGTGAAAAGTTCAGCTTGGAACATTTTAAGCTTGAGGTGCCTATAAGATATCCAAATGGAAAAGTCCAGAGGGCATTTGGACCAATTTGCTGCTTTGGGTAAAAGCATTGATGTGGGAGGCAATACATCACAAGCTGATAGAAGCCATGTATACTGATTTAATCTTCTCTAAAGTACATAGAGTGAAAGAAAGTCTAAGACATAACTGTGATGCCTAATGCACACTAGAAGAGCCTTTAAAGGAAACAGGGACAGCAACCCATAAGGAAGAAATAAGTGAGACAAGCCTGGTGATGTAAAATGAACTCATGGAGAATCGATATGGCTCAATTGTTGAAGAGTCCTACATGGTGAATAAAAACAGAAAAATACCAGTTTTTCAGAAACTGTCATTGCTTGTGTTAATGAAAGAAATTTTTAGTCATATGATAAGAACAGAAGCTGATTTTCTCAAGTCTGGTACGAGGCCATTAGCAACAGGAATTGCCATAGAGCTGAAGCTCTGGGTTTGCCAAAGTGAAAGAAATCTAAAAATCAAGTCAGCTGTAAGGCAAAGGCTTTTTCAATGCAGCTGTTCATTCTTTAAGGAAGGATCTCTCCCAGTGTTATGTTCATTAAGGAGGCTCCACAACAAAAGGAATCTCTCTGAACCTTAACCATGACAGCTTTCAAAGAAAGATTTTTCAGTTTGCTTGCTTTCTGTTTCATTCAAGACCCACAATCATAGGTCTCAGTTGATTCCAGGATAAACCATACATTGTACTGAAATTCAACCCTTCCTAAAATAATGTCAAGTGCAACCGCCCATGGGGAGTGTTTTTTGCACTTGGCACGCCTTCTAACCTTCCCTGATGGCAAACCTGAATGGGCCCCATCCTGGGATTCAGGGTATTTCAATGCAATGATTCTTCAAAAGGAGAAAGACCATGGTTCCACTATTCTTACAATGGCAAGTCTCTCTAGCTTTCAGGTAAAGATTTGGCTGCAAATACTCTTGAGAGAGAAGCACTGACTAAGAGCACTGACCATGTAAAATCTGAGATCTTGGAATGTCCAAGTATCCCGACGTACTCTTTTCAGGAAAATTAAAATGTAGGTGTCCACATTTTTCTGTGCTTTCACTATTGCACTTTGCAGACGTTGCAGTTTATACTAATTGACCTTTCATGGTAACCCTGCATTGAACAAGTCTATCAACATCATTTTTCTAACAGACTGCACTCATTTTGTGTCTATGGGTCACACTTGGGTTATTCTCACACTATTTCAGACTTTATTATTATATCTGTTAGAGTGATCTGCCGCAGTCTCCGGCTGGGCACAAATCACGAGTCTCCACACAGCTTGTAGATTCAAACAGCAATTCTTTATTCCCAAACTCACACCGGCCGTCTACAAACACGTTCTGGGGGAATCCATGTTCTCTCCCAAATCCACTTCTCCCAAATCCACTACTCTGCCCAAATCCACTTCTCCCAAATCCACTACTCTGCCCAAATCCACTCTCTCCCAAATCCACTACTCTGCCCAAATCCACTCCTCATGGGCTTCTGTCTCCCAAAATATACTGTCTGACCCTAAGCACTCAAGAGGAACTCAGCAGCAGGATACGCCCTATTCTAAAGGGGGAACACCCTAATCTCCTATTATGCTAAACTGCCCTATTCTAAAGGGGGAACACCCTAGTCTCCTATTATGCTAAACCGCCCTATTCTAAAGGGGGAACACCCTAAACACGGATCCTGCCCTGGTCCTTGAGCAAGGTCACCTTTCAGAAGTCCTTCCACTAGACAGCATGGGAGTAAGCTGGCAAGGAGATTGTCAGTGATCCATGATCAATGATCTTTGATGTTACTATTGTAACTGGTAGTGGTGTCCCACCAACCTCTTTCAAAATGACAAACAAAATTGATGAAAATGTGTGGGTTTTGACTACTCTAACTACAGTCATTTTCCTGTCTTTGTCCCTCTCCTTGGATCTCCCTATTCCTGAAGACACAACAATTTTGGAGTTAGGTCAATTCATAACTTTGCAGTAGCTTCTAATTGTTCAAGTGAAAGAGTCACATCTCTCACTTCAAAAATTTTTTTTTCATTTGTTCTTATTAGTTATACAGGACAATATGATGTATTTTGACATATTATACATATATGGAGTATAACTTCTCATTCTTCTGGTTGTACATGATGTAGAATTACATTGGTCATGTAATCATATATGATACAGGATAGTAATGTCTGATTAATTCTACTATCTTTCCTATTACCATTTCCCCTCCCTTCCCTTCATTTCCCTTTGTCTAATCCAAAGTACTTCTATTCTCTACCCCTGCCCATTGTGAGTTAGCATCCACATATCAGAGAAGACATTTGGCCTTTGTTTTTTGGGGGAATTGGCTTATTTCACTTAGCATTATATTCTCCAGTTCTAATCATATACTGGCAAATGCCATAAATTCATTCTTCTTTTTGGTTGAGTAATATTCCACTGTATATATAAACCACATTTTCTTTATCCATTCTTCTGTTGAAGGGTACCTATGTTGGTTCCATAGCTTACCTATTGTGAATCAAGCTGTTATAAACATTGATGTGGCTGTGTCACTATAGTATGCTGAATTTGAGTCCTTTGGGTACAAACAGAGGAGTGAGATAACTGGTATTCTGAGGAACCTCCATACTGCTTTCCATATTAGTTGCAGCAATTTGCAGTACCATCACAATGCATGAGTGAACCTTTTCCCCCACATCCTTACCAACATTTATTTTGACTTGCATTTTTGATAATTGCCATTTTTATACCTCTCATTTTTGGTCAAAAGTGAGAAATGAAAAGCTTAGCAAAGAAGACATTTTGAAAGCTGACATAGGGTAAAAACAGATGCCATAATCTTCCCTTTTTCTGTGCATAGAGTTATTTGAATATATCAAATGTTCAAGTCTATATTACTTTTTGTACTAGAAAAACCACATTATTCTACACTAACTTGTCCAGGTAATAGCAAAAAGTAATTTTTAAAGGCATATTTAGTATGATTGGATGCATTCATAGCACAGCTACAAATCTTTCAAAGTTGTTATAAACCACACAAAACTACTTCCTTGTGACAGTTTGTTGAACATTTAAATGGAAATTGAAAAACCTAAGCTATCAATTTCATTTCAGCTAGCAATTCTACTGAGCTTAAAAATCTAAAATTCCATAGTGCTGTGAAAATACCAACTATCAAAAATATATACAATTAAATTACAATCTTTAAAAAATCTACATTGTTTTCAAACATCTACCTGGCAAAACATACATTTCTTTTGTAAAATCATTTAATGTTCTACAATGCGCCATGTAATCTGGATAATTTTCAAATAACTCTTATGTTCCTCCTGAGTTTAAGATGTAGATATCTAAATATAAAATTGCTCATTTCTCCTCCAGGTCTGATTCTCAGACAGGAGGTTTCCAGTCTGACACTACTCCACTGAAATTGTCATGGTCACTGAGAGAAGGTAACTAATTGTCTTATTCGAACTTTCTCATACCCACTCCTGTTATTTTCCCTTACTTTAGCTCTTTTGGTTTCTGTTAAATCCTGTCTGATAAATCCTGACTTTAACCTTTGTAGCCTTTTTTTTTTGCCCTTAACAGCTCATTTTTATGTGCTTTCCTTTTCTCTTTTTGTATTCATTTTTCTCCCTCTTCTCTCCTTTCAATTCAAAAATAAAGCTCTAATTAAGGACTCAATTACTACTTCTATAAACTCCTCTTGTGTAAATGTCATCTTCTTTCTTGATATTCTGCTTCTAGAAATGAAGCATAATGTTTTCCCTTTTTTTTAGGAAGGCACTTGTTTTCTACCTTTAATTGTTGGCAACCTCTGAGAAGCTGCATAAGAAAGTTAACAGGCTTGGGTTTTCGACCCAGGCCGAATGGCATTCCAATCCTGACTTCATCAGTCATTACTTTCCTCACCTTCTGGTAAACTTAGTCTGTCTTCATCTCACTGTCGCATTTGTAAATATCTGTTACTGATGTTTGATGCGAAGATCAAGAAGACTAAAAATACGACACAGTGCTTGACATTAAGGTAGATATGTAAAAATGGCAGATATTATTATCTCTGATATCAACCTTCTGTCATTCTCAAAAACTGTTGATTAACTGTCATTAGTCTTCTCCTTATTGTTTCCACTAGAGTATGCACTCTCTAAGAGTTTGAAATCTGAAGTTTCTGCAGACTAATGCAATACTTGCTCATTAAATAGGTGTGCCTTTAAAGTTTACATTTTTTCCTGATGACTTTCTCTCTCTCCCTCCCTTCCTGCTTCCTAGTACCGTGGTCCTGAGCTGCTTTCTTCCACCACACTCTTCTACCATGGTGTTCTGCCTCACCTCAAGCCCCAAGGAATAGAATCAGCTGTCTGGGAGACCTCAGAAAACCATGTGCCCCCCAAACACACTTTTATTCTTTAAAAATGTTCTTCTTAGGTCTTTTGGTCACAAAAGTAAAAAAGCTGACTAAAATAAACTGTTTCTTTGGTGTTTAGCTCTGAGTTTCTTACATATTTTGGATGCCAATTCCTTTACAGTGTACAATTTACAAATATCTTCTCCCATTCTGCAGGTTTTCTCTAAATCTTGTTGATTATTTCCTTTCCTATACAAAGGCTTCTTAGCTCAGAGTTATCTCATTTGTCTATTTCCACTTTTGTTGCAAATGGTTTGGGGTCCTATCTAAAAAAAATGATTGTTACTCCAAGTCTTTCCCCTATTTTCTAATAATAAATTTTATGGTTTTAGGCTTAAAATTTAGGTCTTTAATCCATTTGATTATTTTCAATGTATTTGCATTTGCATATTCAATTTTGCCAGTAAGATTTAGTGAAGAAACAGCCTTTTCTCTATTGTGTGTTTTTCATACCTTTGTCAAAAATCAGTTGACTGGATGTGCAATATGTTCTGATGTCAGGTATTTTGAGGCTTCCAGTCTTTGTCTTTTTGCTCAGAATCACCTTGATTTTTCTGGGTCTTTTGTTTTATAGGAAATTTATATATTTTTTGTTTTGTTTGTTTTCTGCAAAGAAAATCATTGGTGTTTGATAAGTATTGCATTGAATCATCATTTTGGGTAGTATGGGTATTTTTAGCAATATTGACTCTTTCAATCCATGAACAAGGGATATATTTTCATTTCTTTTTTTAATCCTCTATGAGTCCTTTCATCAGTATTTTACAGTTTTCATTGTAGAGATCACTCACTTCCTCAGTTAAATTTATCCCTAAATATTCTTTCATACTTATTTTAAATGGGATTGCTTTCTTAGTTTCTTTTAAAGCAAGTTCATTGTTTCCATATAGAAATTAAACATTTGACTATATTCCAGAATGTCAGAGAATGAGCTGGTCTCTTTAGCATCATTTCTCCTGGCTTATGTCAGCCACACTGTGAGAGAATAATGAATTAAAAACATATATGCATGTTATATAATACACCTTATAATTTTAATTTTGATTTGAGAATAACTAGAATTACATTTTTATTGTTAAAACTGTCTCATGATAGAGGAAAAAATAAACGCCAATTGAAGAAATTTTTTCTATCACTGTAGACATTTGATAGAATAAAATCTTTCAGGAAAGTTTTGGCATTGCCTTTAATAATAGTTATATAAATGACATTAATGAATTTTAAAAAGACTCAGTTATTAAATGGACAATTATTTTATATTCTTATCCATGCTTGTATTTAAATTTTCCTATAGCATAATACTTTAACTGGATTATGAAATTAACAAATCTTCTCCCTTCATTTTTATCAGTTTAGATGTCAATGTACAATTTCATTCTAATTATAATTTCATTGTGGTAAACTTAAGTTACTGTTAAACTATAATCTGAAGATTCAGAAATTTTATATTTACTAATAATTACAAATATTTTTATGCTCAGCATGTTATTTGTACAAATTAGTTTTCAGGCAATAAACTAAATCTCCTCCCATATTCAGTTAAATGATGGTTTAAAGCTAATTACTAAGTTTTAATTTAATTTGGGGCTATCTTTCATATATTAGAGCATAAGTTAAGGCATCATTTATGATGCATGTTGAAAAATGCTCAGAAAAAATAGTCATATATTCCTCATTTTTGCTATAAGATACTATATAATTTGAGTTAAGCCCTTAACTATATAAAAATGAGAATTCTGTGTGCATTAATAAAACATGAGAAATAACTATTTAATTTAAATAATGAAGAACAGTGTCAATATGTATATGCTAGATTTTATCATATGCTAAATAGCTTTTCACATTTTAAAAGTATGCGTCAGCAATTACCATACTGTGATTTATGACCTTTACATTAAAATTGTTTCTGTACTGTTAGAAATACTGAAGTGTTGCTGGTGAGACTGCAAATTGGTGCAACCAGTATAGAAAGCAGTATGGAGATTCTTCAGAAAACCTGGAATGGAACCACTATTTGACTTGGCTATCCCACATCTCAGTTTATACCCAAAGGACTTAAAATCAGTCAATAATGCAGCCATATCAATGTTTATAGCAGCTCAATTCACAATAACTATGGAACCCCTCGACTTAGAGTTCATTAGTATTTTACCATCTCTATTCTCATAGAATGAAGAAAGGTATTGATACATCTTTAAAGTCCTAGCCATGACATGGGCATAGAAACAGGAAATGTGATTTTTTTTAATACTCCGAGATCAAACAATGATGAGATATTCAATAAATAAGAGAGTTGTAGATAGATACCAAAGGGCCTCAAAGGTGGAAGAATGGGCCAAAATTTACCATCAGAAATTCAGGGAGCAGAGCAGTACAAAGTCTGCCCTCAGGAAGAGCCCAAGGGGATTGCTCTGGGGACCAATCAGGGACCCTTCTCTCATCTGGGAGAGTCGCTACCAAGGGCAGGGATCTGGGAGGAGTGGGTCTCAGGCATGCAGGGTGGATTTAGGGAGGAGAATTCTTCAGGAGCCACTGCAGGCTCCAGGGACACAGCAGGGAGCTGAGCGGATGTTGGGGATCTTCAGTGAAGGTCAACTGCTAACTTCGTAAGGCTAACAGTTAGCTCCCTAGTTAATGAATTACTCAGTACATCCTTCTTGAACAACTGCTCCATGCCAGGCACTGAACAGGAATCCACGGATCTCCTAGGGTCACAGGTGAGTAAAAGAGGGGCACCTAGAGTCTTGCTGGGAGGCTCCCTGGTAGACAGCCGGTGCCAACTGATGCTACATGTAAAGGGAAACACCAACTTATTATGCATGCATTGCTTTTTAGATAAGTGTGATGTGGGCCAATGCTGGCTTTGCCCATGGTCTGGAGGACAGGGAGTCAGTCTGGGGAGCCATGCTGAGGAATTAGCAAACTTCAGCACATGCAGGTGGGGCGCTGTGTGGCTGGAGCAGGGAGGAGGCTAAGCCTCCAGAACAGAGGCCACCATGGCAAGACAGCTCCACCATCGTCAGGGACTCTGAGGAGCAGCTCTCAGGCCAGCAAATGGAAGTTTCTGGAAGGCAATCTTGGTCTATTGTAAGGAAGAACGTTTGCTTTTTAAAAATCCTTCTCTTAAAATCATAGTTTTCCCCAAGGGATCTGAACTTCCTCTGCTCAGCTGGTGACACTGGCATTGGAGCCAGTCCATTGATGGGTGGGTGGCAGATGACGAGTCTCTAGCTTCTCATCCCCTCAGGCTCCACAGCTCTAAGAGGAAGCTCTGAAGAAGGTTTGTTTGGGTATGGATAACTTTTGGTCAAGGCGTCTTTTTGGCTGGGCATTTGAAAGCTTGTTCACCTCTGTGGAGTGAAAGGGACCATCTGCTGTCAAATGAGTCTGTGGCATCAGCCCTCAATGTTCATATAACATTTGGGTAAAACCACATTACGTTCTTGTGTGCCTCTGCATATGCTGATTTAATCCTTTAAAATGCCCTGGGGGCAGGGATGGGGGACACCACACTTGAGGTAGCATGGCCCTGGTCAGGCCATGGTTCAGGTTCCTAGAAGCTGACCGTGTACCAGGCTCCCCTCTGGGCCAGCACACAGGGGAGTCAGGAGAGGTGTCTTCTGTCACTTTCTTCCTCCACACCCTCCTTCTCTGCCTCCTTTATAATTGTTCTCTCTGCTCCTGCAGTACCATGCATCGCTGATGTTTGCTGGCTATTTAATCTCATTTTAGCCAGCATTTTATATTTTCGTGCTGGTTTGGTGGTGCACGCCTGGAATCCCAGTGGCTAGGGAGGTTGAGGCAGAAGGATCATGAGTTCAAAGCCAGCCTCAGCAAGCACGGGGCGCTAAGCAATTCAGTGAGACCCTGTCTCTAAATCAAATATAAAGAGCTCTGAACTACACATTTTTTTCCCTGAGTTTCTGTTCAAGGACAAAAACAGCAAACAGACTATGATGTGATAGCTAAGTTGAAAATGTAGAAATCCCTTTTTACATTTAACTTGTAGGCATTTTCAAATTCTCTTTTGTAAATCTTTGTAAGCATATGTCACAAAAGAAAAAAGACTGTCTCCTACTAAATCACAATACCATATCACACCTAGACAAATGAGCAGTAATTTCAAATTATCATCTCATATCCAGAGCATGGTGAAGTTTCCCTAGTTGTCCCAAGTATTTACAGTCAGTTATTCATTTATTTTACACAGGACATAAGGCAAATTCATCCATCACATTTGGTCATATATCTGTAGTCCCTTTTGATCTAAAATAATACCCTTGTTCTCCCACCACACCTCCATCATGTTTATTTTATAGGGAGAACAGGAGAGTTGGATTTGAGAATTTCTCAAATTGTGGATTCATCTTACTGTTTTTCGAATGTCACTTAACTTGCTCCTCTGTCTTGCTCATTTCTGTAATGTGAAATCAGGTCCAGTATCAGCAGATCTGTGTTAAACTCAATTTTATGGGTTCAAATTGACTCTTGGGGTGAGCACCTACTGTGCCAGTAAAAAGAAGTAGCTGGTGAGTCTAGAAGACACAAAAAGTGCAAGGGTTCCTGATCTGTGCAGGAAGTTTGAACAACAGGCCTATTCTTATGATGACTCACCATTAAGACATCATCTGAATTTACCAGGATGTATGAGGAACCTCTTCTCTCTCATTGACTGGCTCCTCTTCTCTCACATTGATTGGCTATGCAAAGACCAGATCCCTTATTTGCTCAGACTGTGTATTTGTTTATAGCGGAGTTTGCATTACTAGAAAAAAACTGGGGCTTTCTCTTTCAGTCAAATGAGGGGTGCTTCCTCTTCTCCACCAAGTCATAGTGTATTCAGCACTAGTGTGCTCTATTATTATTCTAAATGTCAATATTTCTGTTACAGACTCTCTCAAGCTACACTCTGTGGTTGCCCTATGGCCTTTACCTATCATGAAGATACACACATATTGATTTGATTTAATATCCTGGAGCAACATGTAAATGTTGAGTGCCTCTAATCTGATGTCTTGGGTGTTTCAATTATTATGCAATAAATGAAGAAAGAAGGAAGTAGAGAAAGGAAGGGTAAAAAAAAGAAGGAAAGAATAAATTGGTAAAGAATCAAGAAAATTCTTTTCCCTCTGAAAATGGTTAAGACATGCAGAATAGACATGTCTGTTCAACATAGCCAAGGTCAGCTTTCATATGACCTCAGGGATCACCCATAGTCCAGTGCTAATGCAGTCCTGCCTTAGCTACCAGGGTAGAAGTGCCCCTTCTCAACACAGAGAAACAGTTCCTCCAGGATATTCAGAATAGTTTCTTTCTGTATGTTCCCACTAACTTCCCTAGATTAGATGATACTTATCCTGCCCCCTTTAAAGACTCTTGGAGGAGAGATTCAGGAAAATCCTCTTGTAATGCCAAAGGGGCCTTGAAGAGTCAGCGGGGAGTGGCATTGCCACACCAAGGTATTACATCTGAAGTACCCAGGGTCAAGAGCCTAGGATCCTGAAAGGCAGTGTTGAAATGCTGTAAAAATATAACTTACCCAAGGAACAAATCACTTGGAAATTAAAATAAAATACATATTGGCTTCCAACTCTACTGGTTTCAGAGGCTCAAATGTTGTCTTGAAGCCCCCAAACCACTGCCTCTACTCAATCTTTGGTATCTTTTGCAATGACTTTGTTCTTAGGCACACTGGGTTCATGTTTTAGAAAAGGTGGTCACCAGAGACTTCAGACTTCAATCTTACAGCCATGTGGGACATGATTATCCCTCCTTCAACACCTACTGTAGCAATAACAGTGGCTGTGCTTGGATGAGTGACAAATTATCACCTGAGCCAATTGCTGTGGAAGCTTATTAACGCAGTTAATCCCATTGATATTCAAAGAAGAAAAGTTTTCAATCATCTTGGTAAACTTCAGTTCATATAAAATGCATCTGCATTTCAGATTAGCAAAGATATTATTAAGCAAAATGAGAAATGTTTCATGTTATAAGAATAGCTAACTTTAATTAATAGTAGCCTTTTATTTGACATTGAAAAATTAGAAGCACCTACATTAAATTCTAGAACAAAAAATATTTTTACAGCACATTGAATTAGACACAAAATAAGAAGCAGTAGAAAGGCTGAGAATCACTATTGTTATTTTCAGACTACATAATTACACAGATGGAAAGTATAGAATAGCCTGTAATTGTCATTATTTTTCTATTAAAATAAGAAAATATCTTGAAATTAAACTAAACCTGAAAGAATTTGTAAGGCATCCATTGCCAATGTGAAGAGTTTTAGAAAGGTTTGAAGCACCAAAACTTGGTAAAACACTCCAAATCTGTTTAAGCTCTATAAAAAGCTTCTTGATTTATTGGTGCAAGAATTTAATTAAATAAGTTGTACTTCCAAATAGAAGTACAAACATTCTCTATATTTCTAAGCCAAAGAACTAATATTTGTATAAATATACAATTTTCTGGGCATTTTTAAGATCTTTAAAATGACAAAAGACATATTTTATTGTGTTAATGTTGTGATTTGGGATATTGGTGTAACTTAATTGAAATATTTCATACTTATATTCCAAATATTTAAACTGATAATGGATCTAGGGAAATAGAAAAGGCAGTATAATAATTCCTGTAAGTTTTAAGATTCTTTTCCTTTACTTTCTTACACCTCATTATATCCATATGTAAACTTAAGGCAAAATATGTGTCCTTGACCTCACTCCAAACCCCTCTTCCTGATAAACACACCTTGGCTAGTGTCCCATAGAATTTTCCATACTTTCCTTTAGGCTTATTTATACTGTGGTTTTGCTCATAAATAGTGCATTCATCAACCTACAACACAGCAACCCATTAAAAAAGATTGGGTTTCTTCTAAAATATATATAAAAAATACACATATGGTACTTTCACTATAAGGTGAGTAATAAAAGAAACTTGGCAGACAAGCTATTTCCAAAACTGTGATTATAAATATGAAAAACAAAATTCAATTAACTGTAGTCCTTGGAATTTATATTTGGTTATTAAGTAGTATGCATGCATGTACAATTATACTGATTGTCAAAGTATATTTATTTATTTTAAGAAGATAAAAACTACAAACATTTTATCATTGTATCACTGAAACAAGAGAAGGGACTGACCTTTAAAGGTTCCAGTTCCTTTTCCAGGCTCCTTCTCTGAAGTTCTAACTAGGTTAAGTCAACCAAAGGCTAAACTTCTTCCCTCTTTCACTGGTGTCTCCAACAGGAGCTGCTTGTCTTCTGTGGCTCCAGCCTACACTGAACAAGGCTGCCAGCTCCTGCCTGGGAACCCTACTCTGCACTGCAGTAACGGCCTTTTCTTTGATTCCTCTGGTCTAAGGGTGAAAACAACTTCCTGCGCCTAATCCCTAGTTTCCCTCATTTCCTCTTCCCTGTTAGCTCTTCAGCCTCTTCCACTAGCTATATTACCTCACTGGAATTCTGTTTTAGACTCTGAATAATATTTTGTTTGCTGAGTGGACTCTGACTGACACATATATGCAATGTATTCAGCAGTTCTAGGCTTATATTAGAAATGTATACTAATAAACTTGTACTAATAATGACCTTAACTTATCCATTTAAGTTAAGGTCACAGTTCCATTTTGCTCAAAGTAGCTCAATGGATTTTTCTATGGTTAGTACATCATATTTTCTTGATTGAAGCTCCTTTGGCCAAGTAACAGAAATTCCTTCTTATTAGCTTCACCCATAAAATGCATAGGTAGAAAGGTGGGGTGATCTAATCGAAAAACCCAAAGGTAGGAAATACAACAAAAAACTTGTAATTGTGACATTATGTATTAGCTAGGTGGCTTAAGACAACCATTCATTGTCTCAGTTCTGAATGCTACAAGTCAGAATCAAGGTGAGAAGGATTTCTTTGTAGAGCATGTGATATGTGTCTTTTTTTGTTGTTGTTGTAGGTTGTATTGTTGTTTCTTTTGTTATAACATGTTCGCCAGTTGTAGGAGTGTGTGTTTGTAGTCTTCTCTGATTCTCCCTGCTCACTATTTGCCTACGACGATGTTAAGTAATTCTTGATCTTGCAGTAAAGACCGTTTTTATATGAATGAAACATAATTTTCTATGGTGTTTCAATGTTCATGACAATCATGGCTTTCCTATGAAGCATAGGAGAAACTCCAGTTGTAAACCCACTTGTTTGGAAGCAGAGACAACACCAAACACAGCGCTTCCTGCTTCTTGTATCTTCAAACTCTGGAGACTGTCTTCACACCAACTTCCTGAAAGAGATGCTTGGGATAAAAGTCATTAACATTTCTTGGGAACCTCAGAGAATCATTTTCCATTTTTCTCTCCACATGAAATAATTAGGTACTTTTCTCCACATTTAGCTGACTGAGAATTACTTTTTTTGGGTGGGGGTGTGTACTGGGGATTGAACTCAGGGACATTCAACTACTGAGCCACATCCCCAGACCTATTTTGTATCCTCATTTCTCCCAACTTCTACTCTGTCAATCAGGTCCCTGAAAAATCCCTACTTCATGTCACTTCAGGCTGTTTTCAACAGTATTTTAATGAGTCTTCCTGCCTCAAGATTTTCTTCTCTTTGGTGTGCTCATTTTAGAGAACAAACAGACGTTCAAAACAAGAGGAAGCACTTTTATACTAACAGTTACATTCACTATACTTAGGAGATGGTGAATTAATATTTACTAAATGAACTAAAGAGCAATGAGGAAAGAACAAAAGGGAAAAGAAAAGAAAGGGAAGGGAGGAAGGAAGGATGATAGTTATTATCTGAGGGTAAGGTAACTGCTAAAACTTTAATACATTTCAAAATATTGGTGGCATACATAATAGTAGCTTATTTTCCTCTCAATTAAAGTACCAAATGAAAGTTCTTGATCAGTAGGAAGCTCTAGTCTTAGAGGTAATCAAGAACCCAGGTCTTGTCATCTTCAGCAAGATCTGTCTATGCAGAAAAGCCTGCAGAAAGTTTTTACTACAGAATCCTGGAAATGGTACATATCACTTTTGATCACATCCTCACAGGTTCAGTGAATACCTGTCAAGGATCCAACACAGGAAGGATGAAAAAAGGACCAAAAGGAGAGAGAACAGAGAGTTAACTCACCCAAGACTCACAGTTGGTAGGCAACAGGTAAGATTTTAACCTATACTTCTTGGATTAACTTCTTAGCCCAAAGATTAGTTCCCATGTAGCTTCCTTCTTTTGAAAGCATCAGAATCAGTATGGGAAGATGACTGTTTAAAGAAAATAATTGTTTACTACTGAATAATTGATAATAAAAACATCAAATACCTATCTTTTTATTGAGCTGGGAAACATTATATATTATATACAAAATTCAGTTTGTATATCATTAACAATTTCAAACATATGAATAGCTAAAAAATAATCCAAAACCCACCTAGTATGTATTGACTCATATCCAAGTAAGTAGTCATCAAATTTTCAACTATATTTTTTCAATATAAAATTGAAATTTCATAACTTTCTAATAAATGAATTTATTTTAGAAGAAATTTAACTTTAAAAATAATAGTGAAGTAAATTAAATATGATGGTTCCTAATCAAACCAAATAACATAGGATTTGGAGTCACTTTAGAGTTTAAGATGAGTTCTATATTTTATATGCTGCTTTGTAATAATCAAAATTAAGTTCTCTTTTATATGTAGGACAAATATTATCAAAAGACCCACTAAAGCTGAAGCAGAAAATAATTTGGGCTAATTAGAATGGGAAAAGGGAGTAACCCAAAACTAGATTTTCAAGTCCATTTTTGTAAATTAAGATTACTTTAGAAATAGACTTTAATTGTCAAGTTTTTTCAATTTCTAATATTGAGGACATCAACAATAGCATTTTTATCAATGTGAAAATCTATGAGATCAGTATAGCTTGATATAACTCTAAAATAATTTATTACTAAATTCAACTGTATGCATTATGGAAAAAATAAAGCATTAAAATTTTATTTATTTTTTAAAAATAGACAATAATAACATTACATCTAACATTTGGGAAATTATTTATAATATCTGCCTATAAAAATTACAAGATTGTATTGTCTCAAATGGTATGCTATAAAAATCATTGCCCAAACCATAATAATAAATGTTGGATTTCTTATAGTATATTAATGTTATCTCAATATAAATGATATTCATAATGGGTAATTTAGTAATAAAAATAGTATTAATAAAATTAATAGTATAATTAATAAAAAAAAATTAATAATTTTCTCTCTTCTTTCTTTCCTTTCTTCCTTTCTATCTTTTTGCATATTCCCTTCCTTCTATTATTTTTTCTTCTATCAGATCATTTATTTTATCTGTCTTTCCTACCATCAAAAATATGGTGTGTACACACATGCCTACACACACAAAACCACATACTGGTGTAAGCCATGACGCTGAAGCTCATTATTGGAACATTGACTAAAAAATTAGAATTAGTTCATACCTTAATGAGAGAAAAAGACCCAATACGGAGATTATTTTGGCGTTTGATATAAAAGTTGGTTGTGGTTATAACTTAAGCACATTAAAAGAATGACAAGAGATAAAAACATTGTAACAATAAAAATTAGTAATTGTGGCATAAGAAAGAGATTAATGTGTCATTTTCCATAAACAGATGTCCAACTAACTTTTGATCACATCATAAACCCTTTTTTATTATCAAAAAATTCAGAAGATCATAAAACCATAATAATCATGCTGGTTGGTTAGTAATTAAATATACTAAAGAGGGCTGGTTTCATTTTAATTTACTTGTTACTGAGTCAATCTCAGGAGTGTTCTGTGAATATCTAATAACAGCAGTCATTTTCCTGAGATGTACAATTGGCCTGCTGAATTGAAGATTAAATATTCTGCCTAAATTTTTGTTATATGAATTGTCTTGTGCATAAAAAACTTTCCAGTAACACACCTTTTAGTGCATCTATTTTCATTTTATTAAAGATGATCATCTCCTATAAGCCATCAACCTTGCTTGGAGAAATGTACAATTTAGCTGGATAGTAGGGGACACAAATAGGCAGATAGGTATATGTAGGCAGGGAATTAAGACACAAATTGGGTGTCAACATACTTTATATGTTCAAACAGAGATATGAAAAACTGGTATATATGTGTAATAAGAATTGTAATACAAAAAATGTACATGTATAAAGACGTGAATTGGTTTGAACATACTTTATATACAAAGATATAAAAATTGTGCTCTATATGTGTAATAAGAATTGTACTGCATTCCACTCTTATGTATTTAAAAAAATCAATCAAAAAAAGGAAGAAAAATAGAGCACCACCAACAGATTCGATCACTTGAAAGACAGAATTTCAGACAATTAAGACAAAATATATAGTCTTGAAAAAATGGTAATTACATAGTGAAGATGGTAAGAAACCATGAGCAGAACATTCAAGAATTATGGGATATCATAAAAAAGACCAAATTTAAGAATTATTTGGATAGAGAAATACCTAGAGTTACAAATGAAAGGAATAAGTAATCTATTCAATGAAATAACATTGGAAAATTTTTCAAACATGAAGAATGAATTGGAAAATCAAATACAAGAGAATTGCAGGATGCCAAATGTACAAAATCACAATAGATCTACACTGAGGCACATTATAATGAAAACACCTAACATACAGAATAAGGAGAAAAATTTAAAAGCAACAAGAGAAAGGAATCAGATAACATATAGGAGGAAACCAATTAGGATATCTGAAGATTTTCCAACCCAGAGCCTAAAAGCTAGAAGATCCTGGAACAACATATACCAAGCTCTGAAAGAAAATTGATACCCACAAAGAATTGTATATAAAGCAAAATTAAGCTTTAGATTTGATGATGAAATGAAAAGCATCCATGATAAAGAAAAGTTAAAATAATTTACAACTAGAAAGCCTGCACTATAGAACATCATTGTCAAAATATTCCATGAGGAGGAAATAAAAAACAAAAATTAAAATCAGCAAAGGGAGGTATTACAGTAAAGGAAAAAACAATCAAAGAAGAAACCAAGTCAAGTTAAATACCAAAAAATGAACAAAAATGACCAAGAAAATAAATCATGTCTCAACAATAACCCTGAGTGTTAATGGCCTATACTCACCAAACAAAAGATATAGACAGGCAGACTGGATTTTAGAAAAAGACCCAACAATATGCTGCCTTTAAGAGACTCATATCACATGAAAAGACATCCACAGACTGAAGGTGAAAGGTTGAGAAAAAAAAATACCACTCACATGGACTTAAAAACAAGCACGGTTTAACATTCTATATTAAATAAAGTAATGGAAATTTTAAGAAGTGGGGCCTAGAAGGAGGTCATTGGGTCAAAGTGCATTCAAAAGAAGGTAAGAGTGTTTTTCCTGGAACCCTGATTAGTCCTCAAGAGCAGACTTTCATAAAAGCCTGATTCTGGCCCCAACCCAGCCTCTTCTCCTCTGTTTTCTCGTCTTCCATGTGATCTTTCCTGTGACTCTACTGATATGAAGTCCTCACCAGAGCCAAACCCAAAGCCAGCTCTCTCACCTTGAACTCCAGAACTGTAAGTTAAATGAGTTTTCTTTATAAAGTTAGTCAGCCTCAGATATTTCATGATAGTGATAAAAAATGGAATCAAGGGGTTCTATTATTACTACAACAAAATTTAATGTAGGCGTTACATGGCCTACAAAGCTCTGTCTCTTAATTTAACTTCTTTTCCTATCACTCATCCTTATTTCAACAGAATGGAAAACCCCAGGAAAGGGAAGAAATTTTGTCTCTTTTGCCTACTTCTGCCTCATTGTACTTAAATATGTACCTAGCACAAAACAAGAATTCACTAAACACTGGTTGAATTCAGTATTTACTTATTTCTCATGCAGCAAATTGTATTTTCCAAAAGAGGTTCCAATACTTCCATTTCGCTCCCTTTTCCCAGAAGGGACTTGACCTTTCTCTTATTAGAAGGTGACATCTGTGTTTGCTTTCTTGAAATCTGAAGAGAACTGTGACTAGAACAGAAGTGACACTGTGTGACCTCCAAGGACTGTCATTAAAAGCAGTACAACTTTTGAGCTCATTTTCTTGAAATTTTCACTCTTAGAACCCAGCTGTCACTGCAATCAAGCAGACATAGTAGCTGGGAAAGCCTGTATATTGAGGAAGTAACACAATGGCCTGACTGTGTTCCCTAAGTACATGTGAATCATCTTGAAAATAGATACTCCAGCTATAAATTAGGCACTCTTATTCCTCAGGAGGGCAACATGAGTTACTGCCATTAAATACTGAGCAAATTACAGATATATGAATAAAATAAGTGATCATGAATTGTAAGCCACTATGATTTGGGGCAGTTTGTTATGTGGTGTTGGTAATTAGTGCACCTGGGAATGTTCTATTTTCCATTTCTGCTCACTTTCAAGTCTTTTCATTTACACTTCACTTCATGACTATAAATTACCAATATCAATATTAGCTCTTGAAAAGCTGCCAATTAGAGTCAATTGCTTATATGATATTCCCAGAATTTTACCCAAACCATAATAGATACTGCAAAAAAGGCTAACAATTACAAATATCTTTAAATAGATTTTCTTTTTACCACTTTCGACTTAATAAGTATTATAATATTTATCCTGATAAGGACACTCGAGTTTGCACTTGGATACAGCATATAGCAAAGTATAGCCTTGGAGGACCTCATGGAATATGGGGGAAGACACATGACAAAACTCTGGTCTAAAATGACAGGAATCACAGTGATTAAAAACCAAGAGATGTGGGAAGTAACATTAAAAATCCATGTTGAATTTTAATTTGAATGTCACAAGGAAATTCAAAAAGGTGTTACATGAGATGACCTTGAATTATAGTATTCACAGTAGAAGAATCAGGGATTATAATTATTATCTACAATCTATCAATATTTATTACTATCTTTTCATTTAGTCTTCACAACCTTTTATAAAATTGTTATTACTAAAATTCCTATTATAGAGATGAAAAAATGACAAATTAAAAGTAAAATAACATATTCAAGGTCACATGGCATGTTGCCATTATGAATGGAATGTTGAAGGATGCATAATATGCAAAGTGGGCAGGTTTAGAAACAATAAGTCCAGAACTATCACCATGATGGAAGACGGAAGCAAGAGATGTACTTGATGTTGAGAGTGAAAAGGTTTGTTAGGGTTGAAATGATAGCCTTTAATGTCATGCTCAGAGGTTTGATCTTTATTCATTAGGTAGTGGATCATCCTTAGTGGATTTCAGATAAGTGCTATGAATATTTAAAGTACATTAAGAAAATAACTCATTATGCTAAGGATACACTGGACAGTTATGAGGTTTGGGAGAGAAAACAGTTACTATATTATAGCAGAGTTTGTCAAGTGGGGGCAATCTGTCCCCAAGAGATAAAGAAAAATGTCTGGCTGGGTACTGGGGGTGTGCCCTCAGAGATATGTTAGCCAGGGATAACATTATTCAAGCTCTGCTTCCTGGCTGTCATAAACTGAGCTGTTTTCCTCCTCCATGCCCTTCTGCCCTGATGTTGTGACACACTTAGGCCCCAGAGCTATGAAGTCAGCTGATACAGACTAAACCTCTGAAACAGCCAAAATAAACCTTTCTTTCTCTAAATTGCTCCTGTCAGTTATTTTAGTCACAGTGACCAAAGCTAACTAAAACAATATGGTTGTTTTTAAATATAAATATAGGGAAAAAGACTTTAAAATGTTATTTTAATTTTTATCTTTTATGAGAAATGTTTGATGTTTCATAGTTAAAACTTTTAAAGAAACAATAATCTATTACATGTAGAAATTTTCCTGCTATTTTCAGAATTATTAAATATTTTAGAGCAGTGAATATTTTTCTTGCTTCCAAGTCTACAGGTAATTGTGGGTAGATCTGCTTTGTACTGCAGTTTCCCTGGGCTTGACTTTAGATTGTACATTGGAGTTAGTTCTGATTCATTTTATTTTAATTGGTGACTAGTCAAGGCATGTTCCTTTCATGCTACAATGTAGAAATGTAAAAGACAAAGTCTCATGGAGAAAGTATATTGAAAGCTTTTGATTTTCTCAGTGGGCAAAAAATAATGTTGGTGAAAGCAAGACACCTGGATAAGCCCAATATCATCAGGTAGGACAATCCACTATGTATGCTTTAACAGAGGGAAATCAAAAACATATGACAAAGACATGGATGTATGATTAACACTGATGGAGTAAAGAGTTTGAAATAATCAAACAAAATATATCAAAGTCAAATAAAAGGAAACTCAAGTTTTATCGTGGTTAGTTCAGAACAAATATGGTATAATGATTCAACAATGTTTTAGATAACAGGTACATTCATGTGCGTATTTTCTACTACTGTTATTTTAAGATTGGATAGCTTCCTTTTATAATAAGGCATTATAGTTAGCTGTAACTTTTAGTGATAACATCTTCTAGGTCCACAGGAACCAGATTCTTTCAATATAGGCATGTGATGAATGCTGTTTGTACCCATCAAGCATGCTTTCCTTTTTGGTAATAATTTACTACTCCCTTGAAGTAAGCATTCAGAGACCCAGAGACAATGTTTCACTTATGTTGTAAGGCACTGTTGACCCATTTCTCAGCTCCAGAGAAAGTGGAATAAGACCTATGTTGGAACAATCATGGCATTCTATTCCCTTGCCACATGCTTGGTTCTGGGATGGGCTTATTCACCAAGCTAGATGGATTAGGGTCAGCCTTGGGACTTTGGATTGAACTTTTGGGAAAGAGGTGTTGGAACTAGGAAACTGTTGGGAAAGTGGTGATTACTATTCTCTGTTTGCCTGTCTGATAGAAAGTAAACTTGATATTGCATGTGAACAGCAGTTGCCTGAGAATCAAGTCAAAACTTGAAAAGCAGAGACAAGAGATGGAGAGAGAGAGAAGGTGTTCTTCTTTTTTTTTTAGCTCCTAATTCCAATCTGAAGTCATATGAATCCCTGTACTTCCATATTATAAAAACTAAAAATTTTCTTTATGCTGAGTCAATTTAATCATGGCTATCACTTCCAAAACATTTGTCCTAGCACCTGTTACTTTTTTTCTGTAGGCTTCTTCCAAAGTCCTTTCTCTGGACTCACTTGTCATATCACCCTCTCTGTCACACAATGTTTCAAGGGTCATTTATTTCCCTGTGACCTTAATTTTTCACCATGTCCTGGACTAATGATTAATTCATGTATTTTACTTCCTGAGAGTGTAGCCTTGCTAAATAAAATACGTTCTTAAACAACTTTGTTTGCTCAGTCTGGCATGGATATTAATTCCCAGGTCTGAATGAAACTGTTTTATTATTCTATGCCTCAGACTCTGACTACACCTATGACTATGGCACTACCAATTTTCCTTCAGAGTCTCCCAAATCCTCTATGTGAAAGGCTTCATGCCTAGCTCATGTATGAACATATTCAGAACCACATGGCTACCTTCCTACTTATGACTGTCTAGATATCTGTTACGCCAACACATGAAATTACTTTTTTTAGCTAATATAGACCACCAGTCCCTTCCCTGCTAAAGTGAACCCTCTGTAGAAAATACCATGCTTCAGTGAAGCCATACTTTCAGGTCAAAGTCACTAATAGGCTTATGTAGCATTGGTTTTCAGTTATCTGTGGTTTCCACATCTGTGAATTGAATGGATTAAAAAAAAAAAAAACAAACCTTTTAAAACCTGCAAACTGTGTCTATACTGAACATATACAGACTTTTTTCTTTGTCATTATTTTATAAACAATCTAGTATAACAGCTATTTATATCATATTTACATTGTACTAAGATTTTAAGTAATCTAAAGATGACTTAGAGTATGTGGGAGGGTGTACATCAGTACATGTAAATGCTATGCCATTTCATATAAGAGCCTTGAGCCTCTGCAAAATTTGGTATCTTCTGTGGGTCCTGGAACGAATCCACTATGAATAGCAAAGGGCTGCTATACTTATTTGGGGGTGGAAGCTCTTTGTATGTCAAAGTCTTGTTTTGGAATTCAATAATACACAGATTATTTTGCTATAATATCCATTCCTTGTAGTTCTCTTATTTCAAAATCAATATAATTGAAGGCGGTGAATAAATATAAATCGCAAAGGTGTCTCATTGTGAATGACAGTACATATATGTGTGTGTTATTTGATACGTCTTTTTGTGATAACTCTTCTGTAAGAAAATTTCATTTCCCATATATAAATGTAATCAAGCATTTCTGTATACATATCACACTATACATTTTGTTAACTGAAATTGCTCTGACTGTATGCCTTTGCTGATGAAACATCTCCAGATAGTTCTGTTAGCACATGTGAGCATATCTAAATCATGTTATCATAACACTGACCTTAGCTGTTTAGAATGTGTGGCCACCTGACACAACAGAATGTAAAATGCATACTAATACACAAAGCTATGAATCAAGACTGTGCTTAAACAACAGTTGTGGCAATCACCTGACCAACCCTGGGGATTAAAAATGGAGACCCAGCATCAGATGGGGAAGATTTATCATATTCATCCTGAAAGTAGAACAGAAACATAGATATTAAAAAAAAAAAGTCAAAACAGGAGAATGAAAGACAATTCAGTTACCAACATGGCAGAATACCACAGAGGTATACATCAATTCCTGGTCTTAAAGGTATTTCAAGATACCATATCAAAACTGTAATAAATCGTAAGCCGAACCATTTTCCTTTTTGTAGGCCTGGCTACATTATATAAACGCTTCTATTGTTACTTTTCCCGAGAGGCCTGATTGTTGAGATTTTCTTGGGTTCTGAGACCTCTAATCATGGTTATGATATTTAAATTTCTTATTTCAGCATATACTCTTATAATTTCTATTATTTAAGTTACCAGAAGTGCTTCAATGTTCCTTGGAATTCTAGAAGCTTATCTACCTTCCTTTTCCTCCCACTCTCCCCTGCCCCCTCACTTTCCCTTCCACCACTCTTTCTGTTAGTGGTGTTTTTTTATTGAATTTTTAATTTGGTATATTGTTTCTTTTCAAGGATTTCTTTGTTTGTTTGTTTTGTTTTGAGAACCTCTGTCTCCTTATTGAAGTAATCTTTGGCAGCCTGTATTCGCTCTCTATATCATTCTTTAATTCAATGAGCATTTTAATTATGTACATCCTGAACTCCTCTGTAATTTCTTTGGTTTTGCTGTCCATGGATCCTAATTATGTAGTGTCTTGGTTTGTTTGGGGCACTTTCTTCCTTTGTTTTTTTTTTTTTATGTTGTTTGTGTTTCTTCCCTAGTAGCACTGTGCATCTAAGGTGTTACTATAGACTTATAGAGTTCATGCAGGGTTCCAGTACCTCTCCTTTAAGGGGAAGAACAATATTAACAGAACCCAATACAAAGAATATACAATCTTAAACAAAATATCTGCTATTAAGATGTTTACAGTTTTGTCATGATATACAGAGATGGTGAGTTCAATTATTTTCTACAATATAAACAGTAGCTTTGCAACAGGGTCTACAGTTTCTGATGGTGAACAAAGAGAGAACAAAGTGATGAGGTATAGGATGAGATATTAAGGAGGTAGAAGGTGAGGTTATAGAGTTATTAGATATTAGAAAGTATGAAAGAGGAATCTAAAGAATGTGGTTAGTAGCAGGAGAAAAGAGAGTAAGTAGTTTGGGGGAGACAAGTAAGTGGGAAGACCATAGAGAGAGTACAACAAACAAATATATTTTAAAAATGGTAAAAATAGAAGATAAAAGAATATACAACACAACCATAGTATACTATTTATACATCCAAGTCTACAGTAGCCTAATTCATAAAAAGTACTTGGTTTCACAAATGTTAAGGATGTGAGGGCAGGAGAAGAGAGATAAAAAAGAAGAAAAAATCTCAAGGAAGATACAAGAATTGTTTTTGTTGGAGATCAGTATCTTCCCTTCTTCAAATCTCATCCAATAGGTGTGGTTGTCTGTTTTCTGGTATCTCCACCCTCAGGGTGGTGAAAGTCATTAGGATGAGAGGTATTGGTCTTGGGAACGGAGCTCCTGGGGGTGGGGTACAGCACTTGTGGGGCCCCAATGGGAGACTGAACCCCACATATCTCCTTTGGGGCCTGTATGATGTGGGTGTCTGGTCTTATCTCCATATATTGCCTTTAGACCTTGAAATTTCTGGTCTCTAAATTAGTCTCTAAGCTGTATCTCACTCCCCCCTCCCTTTTCCTAAATAAACTTTTCCTTCCCGAAAATTGTTCTGGTCAGATCTTTTAGTTGCAGCAGAAAAAAAAAAAATGACTAAAACACATCTTGTTCCAGGTTTGTTTATCAATGCATAATGAGTGACAAAAGAAGCAATAAGCTTCTAAAGCTATTCACAAAGACAGGAAAAAGTTATGCTTGGTTATATTTGGGTAGGAAGATGATGAAAGGTACATTGTTTTATTTATTTTTAAAAATGACAATATACATAAATAATTCTAAATGTTTGGTTTTGATGCCAAGATGTATCACATCTTTTCATTTATTTGTTTTAGATCCTGGTGCCAGTAGCTTATTAATAACCCCCATTTGTTTTCTTATTCTGGCACAATTATGCTAATCTTATTTTGATCCACCATATATTAACTTTTATCTTTCTCTCTCTCTCTAAGTTTTTAAAATAGTTTTTCTCTTCTTCAGTATTTTGAAATAATACAATATGCATTGTTATCAATATTTTGATTTTCTACCTATTCTCTTTAGACCAACCTCAGCTAGATCCAAGAGCTACTTGTCAACATTTATGTTCGTCTCTTATTATGATGCTTGTTGTGATACACATAGCAATGAACCAAAATACTTCTCATTTCCCTGAGGTTTCCAACCTTTTCCCAACCTCTACTCTTTGTGAAGATTTATGCTGACATAGTTGTGGGAGATGGAGATCCTCTAGCATAGGCTCATCATGTTCTTTAACTTTGGTTAAAATATTGTTTTCATGTGCTTCTCCTTTTAGTCCCTAGACTGGGAAAGGTTTGGCTCCTTCTTGTAGGTCTAAGGTGAAACTTTACAAGTGAGTCCCATTCATTCCTTCATTAATCAGGACCAGATTCTAGCAGTTTTCTATTCTTTCTTTGACATTTTTCATCTTTCTTGCTTTGCTATTTCTTCTGTGCTCAGGCCATTTTTGTTAAATCTGATAAACTTTCATTCATGACTTGGATTTTGCAAAAATAAATTCATATTCATTGTTTTTGTTCAGTATTAACTCATTCAGCAAATGGCTTGGTGTCTGGTATTTGCTTCTATCCACCTGCACTTGCTCTCAACAAAGCTACCACTGTTGTGCTGATCATCATTTTCATTTAAGTATCTGTTCTCAGATCCAGTCCTTGATCTACAAGTGGTATCCAGATTCTCAAATAGCTTATTTTGAGACTCAATCTTACCTGCACTCTTAGAGGTGTTCTTTTATTTTCCTTTCTCTCTCTACTCAAAATTTGACTCTCTCATTCTTTTTGAAGACCTATCTAAGGTAGAAGCAAGCTATGATAACTATATAGCTCAGTCTGCAAAGAGATTTGCCTATTTCTTTGATAAGTATTTAATATATATAAAATGTAGTGATTAACATGTGCCAGGTCATGTCCTAAATTATTTTCAGGCATTGGTGTTGTGATGCCACCTATTTCACTTTTCTTGCTGATAATTACTTTGGCTATTCTGGGCCTCTTGCTTTTCCAAATGAACTTAATGATTGCTTTTTCTATTCATATAAAGAAAGTCATTGGAATTTTAATAGGAACTGCATTAAATGTGTAGAGTACTTTTGATAATATTGCCATTTTTACAATATTAATTCTGTCTATCCTAGAACATGAGAGATCTTTCTATCTTCTAAGGTTTTGTTCAATCTCTCTCTCTTTTTTTTTTCATTGTAGAGAGGTCTTTCACTTCTTTTGTTAGATTGATTCCCAAGCATTTTTTTTTTTTTTGCTATTGTGAATGAAATAGTTTTTCTAATTTCTCTTTCAGATGACTCATCATTGGTGGATAGAAATCCAGCTGATGTATGGGTGTTAATTTTATGTCCTGCTACTTTGCTGAATTTGTTTACAAGTTTTAGAAGCTTTCTGATGGACTTTTTGGGTCTTCTAAATATAGAATCATGTTGTCAGCAAATATAGTTTCAACTCTTCTTTTCCTATTCATGTCCTTTAATTTTTTTTCTAATTGCTCTGGCTGGGTTTTCAAGGACTATGTTGAAAAGATGTGATGAAAGAGGGCATCCCTGTCTGGTTCCAGTTTTTAGAGGGAATGTTTTCAACTATTCTCCACTTAGAATGATGTTGGCCTTGGGTTTAACATATATAGCTTTTACAATATTGAGGTATGTTCCTACTATCCCTAGTTTTTCTAGTGTGTTGAGCATAAATGGATGCTGGATTTCCTCAAATGCTTTTTCTGCATCTATTGAAATAATAATGTGATACTTATCTTTAAGTCTATTATGTGATGAATTACATTTATTGATTTCCATATGTTGAATCAACATTGCATCCCTGGGATGAACCTCATTGGTCATAATGCATTACCTTTAATTTGTTTTGTATATGATTTGGCAGTAGTTTATTAAGAATTTTTTGTATTAATGTTCATCAGGGATATTGGTCTGAAGTTTCCCTTCCTTGATTTGTCTTTATCTGGTTTTGGTATCAGGGTGATAGTAGCTTCACAGAATGAGTCTAGAAAAGGTTTCCTCTTTTCCATTTCATGGAAAAATTGAGGAGTGTGGGATAAGTTCTTCTATGAAGGTCTGGTGGAACTCGGCTAAGAATCCATCTGGTCCTGGGCTTTTCTTTGTTGGTAAGCTTTGGTTGGCATCCTCAATTTCATTGCTTGTCCTCTTGATTCAAAATTTTCTATGTCCTCTTGGTTTCATTTGGGTAGGTCTTATATCTCTAGAAACTGGTCAATGTCTTCATAGTATTTTTTTATTTTACTGGTGTAAAGAGAAACATATTAAAGTCACCCAGTATTATTGTGTTTTGAGCTATTTGATTCTTGAAATTGGGTTGGGGATATATCTCAGTTGGTAGAGTGCTTGCCTTGCATGCGCAAAGCCCTATGTTCAATGCCAAGCATTTGATATATGTAGATGCTCCATTGTTTGTGGCATAAATATTTAAGATTGTGATGTCTTGTTGATGTATAATTCCCTTAAGCAGTATGAAATGCCCTTCTTGGTCCCTTTTGATTAACATTGGCTTGAAGTCCACTTTGTCTGATATGAGGATAGAAACCCCTGCTTGTTTATGAAATCCATGTTTGTTACAGAAACTCCATCTATGTCCTAGCATACAAACATAAGTTTTTAAAAAGTGAACTTGAGTTTGTAGATGAATGAGTTAATTTCTTAATAAAATCATTACTTTGTCCTCATTCTTTTTCCCTAAAAGCCATCAGATTAAGTGTGTATCAACACAAATGTACTAGCCAAAATATATTTATTGTCTTTAGAGAATTTAACATTTTTTGTATCCTCCCGGGGATCATTCAGCATTCAAAAGAATTAAGATTATAGAGTGCTTAACTATTTTGTTCTAGATATGCACTGATTAGGTCAAGACTTTCATAATCCAATCCTTTAACCTCTAAATCCTCTTGCATTATCTTACACATGAGCTTTTGGGGGATATCAAATATTTAAGCCATAACACTGTGGATTTTTTAAAATGGGCTAAAGAAGTAAACAAATATTTCTCAAGAGAAGACATACAAATGTTCAAAAACTACATGAAAAAATGCTTAATTTTACTAATCACCAGAGAAATGAAAACCACCATGAGTTATTATCTCCCTGCAATTAGAGAGGCTATCATCAAAAATATAAGAAATAACAAATCCTGGTGAGGGTGCAGAAAATAGGGAACACTTTGCACACTGTTGGTGGGAATATAAATTAGTACAGCTACTATGGAAAACAGTATGAAGAGTTCTCAAAAAACTAAAAATGGAACTACAATAGGATCCATCAATTCCACTACTGAGTGTATACCCAAAGGAGATAAAAATCTTTATATCAAAAATATTTTTCCTCCATATTTATTGCAGCTCTATTTACAATAGTCAAAATATAGTATTTCCCTTCAGTGGATGAATGGATGAAGAAAATGTTTATATTTGCACAATGGAATATTATTCAGACATAAAAGAATAAAATCTCTTTAATTGCAGCAATGTGGATGGAACTAGAGATAAGTAAAGTTGACTGGAACAAGACAGACAGAAAGATAAATATTACATGCTTTTATTTATCTATGGAAAACAATAAGAAGACCTGGTAGAAGTATAGAATTGAACAGTGGTTATTAGGCACAGGTAATCATAGGATGGAGGAGGGATAGAAATTAAGAAAGATTTCAGTGACTGTGAAGTGGGCTGGGGGAGAGGGAGACGGGGTTCTAAAGGTAGGAGAAGGATGGATGTACAGAATGCATGACATATGCATGCATAAAAATATCACAGTAAAATTTATTAATATACACAGTGTGTTAATAATAATTGTATAATAATGATAAAAGAAAAATGTTTTAACAACTTATTTGTCCCTTATTACTTCATTTAATATCCTACAATATTTAATATTAATTTATTATATCAAATAGTTAGACATTAGGAATTAAAGATAATTATGCATAAGCTCTAAGATGTCAAAGACCCTCTACAGTCTCAAAATGAGCTCAATAATAATTTATTAAATTAATAGGGGAAGGAATAAAAATAAATGAATGCAAAAGTTTTGGAAGAATATTTGTAATATGATGCTATGTTAAATGATACAATTTTCATAGAAGAGAGGCTTGTACATAGTACAAAGACATTATCCTTGTTTCTTCTTTGCAATGGCCTCTCTTCATGCTTTCCTCTGAGTAGCTTCTTTTTACTGTTTACCTTCTGTGTACTCATTTTAAGTTCTTTCCTGGCTTGCCATAATCCTTGCCCTCTAGACATTTTTTTCTTTTCTTTGAAAAAGAGTCTGAGTAAGTTGCTCAGGGCCTACTAAGGCTGACTTTGAACTTGTGATTCTCCTGCTTCAGCCTCTCCAAACCACCAGGAGTACAGGTATGCATCACCACACCTAGCTAGATTATTTTCAAATATTATTGATATACACATAACACACATATATATAAATATACAGACATCTGTTTAAATTACGATGATAAAATATCCTATGCCATCAATAACTCTTTAAGTTTTCAATGACTCCTGTTGCAAAATGTAGATTTCCTTGTTCCATCCAAATTTAAATTTTCCTGAGATATATAAGCAATTTTAACTTGCTCTCCCATATCCTGTTGTTCTTTCCTGCCATTGAGTTCTGCTGCTCTCAAAACTACTGAATAGGGTGCCTCATCAATGCTGCTACTGACAATGTAATTAGAATGTCACTGAGCACGCCAAGAATGCTGCCTCCTGACACTTTGAAAAGGGCAAACAGTTAAAATGCCAAAGCAGAATTATGATCGAAGAATTCTGATAAATCAAAACCTGTTTTCAACACAAAATCATGGAAAGATGATTATTTCTCCCATGTTGTGCCTCATTTCTATCTACATTTCTTGTCTTCGTAACAGAACCATATGAAACCAGCAAATGTAGCTTTTTCTTGCAGACTTTGTGTCCATAGGGCCCAGATAATAGTCCATGGTTGTATTATGGGATTAGCATTTAGACAGACACATACTACATGTTTCTTTTTTCTTTTATTCTCTTTCCTGTTTAGCTCAAAAATTAGAGTAAAATAAAAATTCCAAAAAAACAGATGAAATCTATTCTCATACTCAGTAGGTAACCACCCTTAGAAATTGATCCTTATGTTTGTTTCTAACAGTTCTGTGAAAGTGCCCAGCATGCTAAATTAAAGCATATAGTCAAAGAGGAATCACTTCTATCTCCATAATTCCTGAGAAAAACCATAAAGAAAGATTTTTGTTTGTTTGTTTCTTTGTAAAACTTGTATCCTCAGTGAAACTATAATGTCCTTGAAAGCAGATTTCATGTTAATGTTAAGGAAAAGATTAAAATGTAGTATTTATTCAATAAAAATGTAAAGAATTAAATATAAAAAGATTCTAAGATATCAGAATCTAGTAGATTTCATTCTGCCTTACATTTTTAGTTCTGACAATAGACAATTGTTATATGACTGAGATAATTAGGGAATAAAAATGACTATCAAATCAGATTCATTTTAGTCATCCATCATCTTCATGACCAAACCAGACTAATTGCTTTATTGTCAGACACTTGTTCTAGGTAAAGAATAAATCATTAATTTAATAACAACCTAAATAATTTATATCTATTTGACCTACCACAAATAAGAGTGTATTGTAAGTTCTAATTCTTCTAACCTAGACATATCTGACATTTCATGGACCTTGCAGATTAATAGTTTAATCAATGAAAATACACTTGTTTTGTACTAAATATTATACTAATTTTCCAAAGATGTAAACCTTGGAAACCAGATGAATTTTGAAGCAAAAAGTATATAATTTTTGGTATTTGAAAAGTTTTAATTTTAATTTTAATTTTGACCTAGTAAAATTGGCAACTAAATTGCAGAAATATTACAAAGAACATCTTTTTTAAACAGAAACATTATTAGCATGTTATTGACACAATGCTATCACTATGATTGTCTAGTGTATGAACCTAAAAATAGGGTAATCTCTTATCTTCTCTTAGAAAATCAGCATAAGCATCAGTAAATTAACATTACTATAATGCAATTCACAAATCTTTTCCAAGTTTGTCAGCTTTTTCAATAACTCCATTATCCCTTCCACATCTATTAGCTGTCAGTCTACCATAACTAAAAGCTCCAAAGCTTTCCCTGCCCTCCATTCTGCCTCCTCCTTCTCTCTATGTACCATCTACCAACCAATCCTCTACATTAGCATAGATGTTTATTTTTAATATATTATATCTTGTTATGATCACAATTTGTGTAGATCATTAAATAATATCAGATTTGGCCATTAGAACCTATGTCAAGGTGGCATTTATGTACTTTTGACATATCCCATCATTAACAAGAACTTACTTCTTTCAGGACCAAAAAAAAATTTCAGGATTGTACTTAATGTGTTATAACTCTGGAACCCGGCACTTTTCAAGGAGCTTTGTTTCCTTTAAATGAAGAATAGTATTTAAGAACATAGCTGTGGTCACCTAGTATGCAACACATTATGGTTCTTAGTGATATACTGTATAAGAATGGGTCTTAGTCCATATAAGGCCAGCTCCATTCCTTAGGGCTTGAGGTGAAGCTGAACATCATGGTGGAGTGTGTGGCAGAGGGAAGCAGCTCACATCATGGTGATCAAAAGGAGAGAGAGAGAGAGAGAGAGAGAGAGAGAGAGAGAGAGAGGTGGAGGGTCGGGGGGAGACTGACTCCACTTGCCAGATACAAATATATACCCATACCCAAAGCCATGCCCCAATTCCCACCTCCTCCATCCATACTCTACCACTTCAGTTACCACTCAGTTAATCCCTATCAGGGGATTAAATCAGGGTATAGGGTTAAGACTCTTAAAACTCAATCATTTTTTCTCTAAACCTTCTTGCATTTTCTCACCCTTGAGCTTTTGGGGGACACTTCATGTATAAACAATAACATTCCGCCCCTGGTGCCCCAAAGCTCAAAACCATCTCACAATATAAAACACAGTTTTTTTTTTTCATTTCCAAGAGTCCCCACAGTTTCCAAGATTGCCCAAAGTTTAAGTTCAAAATCTTAAGGTCATAATTTCCTCTAATTTTCCATAAAACTTTGTTCAAAAATTACTTTAATTAGATGATATATTAGCTTTATTAAAATAGGGATTGCTAATCAAAATTATATATATTCAAAGTAAATAACATGATGTTTTGGCAGGATTAATTCTGTAACTAAAATGAAATATTAAAAAGAAAAAAAAAACAGTAACAAATTATTACAAATAAAACAGTACTATAAAGCTCTAAGAATATAGTAAAAATGAATTTTAAATTTATTATATCTAGATTAGTATGGCATCATTATACTGATATTATTTTAAGAATACTTTGTTGATTTAGTATAAAAAATGTGGCCCATTGAATCACTGGAGTGTACAGTACATTCAGGAAGAATATTTTCTTCCGTAGGGCTTCATTATATACTTGAATGATAAAATGGAGCTTTTTTGATATTATACAGCTGACAGAACATGCCAACACCTTTTTTTATAGCATTATTAACTCACATCCATTCAATTAATAAACATGTAAGTTTGGTTGACTCATTACAATAATATATTTTAAAACCAACATAAGAGCTAAAAAACTAATAATATGTAAAGTATGCCATTGTGCATACATTGTCCATGTCAACCTTTAGAACTAAACTTAGGTGAAGAAAGCCAGAGTACCAAAGTTAGAATGGAAAGAAAAATCAGGGTGATGCAATATAACATAAAAACAAATTATTTAAGATAATTGGTAAAGTTGGTGCTTTACAAAAAGTGATTATCGCTCCTTTCCCTCTTCCTAAATGTACCCTACGGATGCCTTCAACAACTTTGTTATTGGGAGTGACTTGTTAAAAGTGGTGCTTTTAAGTTTTCTATGATTAAAAAAAGAAAGCAATAATGCTAATTCATTTTCTTTAGCCAGAACTGTCAATGTCAAATGGGTATTTTGTCTCTTGACCATTTTATCTTCTGTGAAGTATGTTATTCAACAAAGTAAAAATAAATGTATTGCTGAGCAACCTCAGGTGCCTTTGAATGAGGTGGAGGGAATCCTCAAAGTTTGCTGGTCCTGTAGCCTGAGTTTTGCAGCCTTCGTAGGGATGCAGTTTTATCTTGGAATTTGTCTTAAAGAGTCATCCATGAGAATCTTCTCCTGCATTCCTCTCTCTTTTCCTCTTTCCTTGTAAAAACAAATCTAAGACCTTAAAGTCTGTCTCCATTTGTTTCCATGCACATCTGCCTAATATCTAAGCCCATAGGCCTTTTATTGTTCTCAATTATGCCATCACTTAACAGGCATAAAATCATTGCTTTTCCATCTTCATCCATCAAAATTCTGGCAGTCCCTCAAATATTTCCTCCTGTGATCACTCTTGAACTTTTTACCTCTGTTACTGCATTTATTTGAACTAATTTTTTATTTCTGTATACATTCATCTCATTCTAAGTTGCTTAAAACTTGAATGTTACTCATTTTGTATCCCTTTCATGAACTAACAAAGCATTTAGACACATACTAGCTCCTTTGCAGCTGTATTAATTTAAATTTGAATTTGACCCGCAATCCTCATCTATTTTTAAAGGAAGTATCATTAGTTTAGTGCTTAAGTCTTTGACCCACTTTGAAATTTGTGCAGGGTGAGAGATAGGGGTTAAATTTCATTTTGCTACATATGGATTTACTGTTTTCTCAGTACCATTTGTGAACAGGCTATCTTTTCACCAATGAATGTTTTTGGCATCTTTGTCTAGTATGAGATAACTGTATTTTTGTGGGTTTGTTTCTGTGTCTTCTATTCTGTACAATTGATCTACTTATCAATTTTGGTGCTTGTCATTTTTGTTACTATGGCTGTGTAGTATAGTTTAAGGTCTGATATAGTGATGTCTTGTACTTAATTTTTCTTGCTAAAGATTACTTTGGCTATTCTGGATCTCTTGTTATTCCAAATGAAATTCATGGTGACTTTTTTTTTATTGCTATGAAGAATATCATTTGGATTTTAATAGGAATTACATTAAATTTGTATAACATTTTTGGTAGTGTGGTCATTTTGAAAATGTTAATTCTGCCTATCCAAGGGCATGACCCTGACTGTAGGCTCTCTTTTCACCTCATTGATTGTTTCTTTTGCTGAGAAGAAGCTTTTTGAGTGCATCCCATTTATTAATTCTTGATTTTATTTCTTGCACTTTAGGAGCCTCACTAAGGAAGTTGGGGCCTAATTTGATGTGATAAAGATTTGGGACTACTTTTTCCTCTATTAGGTGCAGGTTCTCTGGTCTAATTAGTAGGTCCTTGATCTGCTTTGAGTTGAGTTTTGTGCAGTGGTGAGAGATAGGGGTTTAGTTTTATTTTGCTACATATAAATTTCCAGTTCTCCCAACACCATTTGTTGAAGAGGCTATCTTTTTTCCAACGTATGTTTTTGGAACCTTTGTCTAATATGAGTAACTGTATTTATGTGGGTTTGTCTCTGTGTCTTTTATTCTGTACCATTGGTCTACCTTCCTATTTTGGTGCCAATACCATGATGCTTTTGTTACTATAGCTTTGCAGTATAGTTTAAGGTCTGGTATTGTGATGTCTCCTGCTTCACTTTTCTTGCTAAGGATTGCTTTGGCTATTCTGGGTCTCTTACTTTTCCAAATGAATTTCATGATTGCTTTTTCTATTTCTATATGGAATGATGATGAGATTTTAATTGGAATCACATTGAATCTGTATAGTGCTTTGGGTAGAATGGCCATTTTGACAATATTAATTTTGTCTATCCAAGAGCATGGGAGATCTTTCCACCTTCTAATTTCTTCTTCAATTTCTTTCTTTAGTGTTCTGTAGTTTTCACAGAGGTCTTCCACTTCTTTTGTTCCCAGCCCTTTTTATTGTTTATTTTGAAACATGGTCTCATTAAATTCCTTAGGACCTCACTTAGTTGCTGAGGCTGGCTTTGAACATGTGATTTCTTGATATATGAAAGTCATGAAAAAGTCAAGTACCCATCATGCTGCTGAGGTAAAGATATATCCTCAATACTGCAAAAGCCATCATGTTTTTAGCATTAGATAAAGCAATCATGAAATTCATATGGAAAAATAAAAGACCCAGAATAGCAAAAACAACTCTAAGCAGGAAGTGTGAATCAGGCGGTATAGCAATACCAGACCTCAAACTAACTACAGAGCAATAGTAACAAAAACAGCATGGTACTGGTACCAACAACAGGCCGGTGGACACTAAAAAATTAAAGTTGCTTAGCCTCTTTTAATCTTAGTTTCCTTGTCTGCAGCAGGGTGATGATAATAACAGCTACCCAAAGACTTATTGTGAAGACTAAATGAAGCAACCCTTGTGAAAAAGCAGTTGGTGTGCTGGAATGCACCCACAAATGTTAGTTATTATTAGCTCTGGTGAGCCCATAAGGAGGAGGAAGATTATAATGCTTTTAGAAAAATATATATTGAATTCATATTTTGTTCCTCGTAAAAATTATCTAAGCAAGTACTTTGCAGAAGTGTTCCTTATATGTCATGAATCCACTATATGCTTAAACTATAATTTCAAGAGGAATATGATAAATTCCCAACATGACAAGGGGAGAATGTATTCATTTTGCTGTTGTTTTCCAGTGAAAAATCATCTCAGGAAAACTGAATCAAAGAAAAACTATTGGAAGAGAAATTCAACATGGTGAATGGTGGTAGTTCAGAAATATGGTAAATTTTTTTTCTAAGATTTCATATGAAGATGACTTTACATTAACATAAGCCACATTCATGAATGAAGAACAAAACTGGAATTTGATTAGTCCAGTGATTATGATTATCTTGTGCTGAGTGGTCCATAATATTCTAGGTTGCCTGATGATATCTTACAATTCATTTATGGAGTTTTAATGAATTTATTCATTCAATTGAATTCATCATGTAAAGTGTGTATCTATATATCAGCACAATGATACACAATGATGACTAAGGCATATTCATTTCTTTCAAGTTGCTTGGAAATTAGGGAGAAAAATTGGCATGCTAAAATAACCAGACATCATGACTAGATCAATGACGTAACACTGGCACTAGAATCTGGAGAGATCAGGAAAATTCTTTGTGAGAGTTTCTTTGAATTGCGTCTTGAAACATGTCCAGGCATTTTTCTAGATAGAAAGAAATTTCTTATAGAACAAATAATAAGTCAGTTTTCCTTAATATATTTTTCTGAGAACTAGATGTCAGATTAAAAAATATGTCCATACCAAGATATTATATATTTTATAAAGAACTAGAAAAGAGAAGCTTGAAGTTTCCCATCATGGAAAAAGGATAAATGTTCAAGGCAGAAGAAAATACTGATTGCATTACACATTACATATTGTATACATGTATACCTATGAGTGTGTGGAATTTTAAATGTCTTTATAAAAAGCAAACAATTATTGTTCAACAGAATTTTACAATTGATTCAATTTGTATAAAGACAATCCAATTTGCAAGAAAAAATGCATTTATACTTCAATATGTCCAAAAAATATTGAGTTAAACAAAGGTAAATGATTTCTTTTTGAAGAATTCACTTTAACAGGTGTTTTTCCATTAGTTTTAAATTGTAAAAAGATTATAGTTCTCTTAATAAAAGCAATGAATCAGATTTTATGAACTCACCTAAGATACATGATTTAAAATACTTCCTAACTGGTCCTGAAAATCGGTGACTTTTTGCAGCTGTCCTGGGTGAGTCTGATAATCTGTAACTTTGAGGAATACTGCTGCTTAAACACTTGTTCAGTTAAGATCTTGAGAAGAATATGCTATATATTAGTTTTCAAACTTACCTGACTCTAACTTTTGTACGAGAAAGTCTTATTTGTGTGTTGTGAAATGATTGTGTTCCTCAGAGTAGAGCATATTAGAACATATCTGCATAAGTACAAAGACATGGTAAATTGAAAAACTATGCTTAGTCTGAATCCTTAGAAATCAGTGAACTCAGGTTATGGGATTCGATGTTAAATAATTATAGGAGCTAGACAATGCAACCTTGCCAAAGTGTTTATATTTTATCTTGTGATTTATAAGGAGCTCAAAAAGATCTTTGAAATCAGTAAGATCACTTTTGGATATGTGCACAGGTGAATGTATTCAGACTTCATTTTATGTCCTAACTTAATCAAGATTATGAAACTACATGCAAGACAGTGATTAAATAGAAAAAGAAAGCACAAATAAATATATAAAATGGACTGAGCAATGAAACCACTACAAAAATACATTTACTAATGAATTTATATATTTGCAGTGGCTCAACTATAAATGTGGTTCACATTTGCTAAGAGCCAGCCTGAAAAGCAAATCAAAATCAAGTAGAAACACATAGAAGGAAAAACACAAATATCTCCACTGTTCTGGAGGCTGGAAGTCCAAATCAAGGTATTGGCAGGATCACGCTCCTACCAAAGGCACTAGGGAACAGTCTTTCCTGGTCTTTTCTGGGATTCTGTCTTTCATAAGCATTCCTTGGCTTATAGATGGATCCCTCCAATCTTTTCCTCTCTCAGCATGTGGCCTTGAGCCCTGTGTGTCTGTCTGAGTCCAAATCTTCTGTTCTTGTAGTCACTGAGTTTTCCCAAAACACCAGTAAAATTAGTGTTTCTTTCTAGTTAAAAAGATACACCTAAAGATCCTCAGGGTAATCAGTAATTTTTCAATCTAATTATTGGAATATTTATATAGAAAGTGGCAAATAAAATACTGGAGATTAAGGAAAGAAAAGTAAAATTTACCATTATACCTTTTATAACTATTATCATGTGAGGAATGACTGATGATATCACAAATATTTGTAATTATAAGTTAGCATACTTTTGTTAAAAGAACAATTTGAACAACAACAACAAAAAGCACAAACTGCACAATTATAATGTCTTAAGTTAATTTTAAATATTAACATGAAATTTAGTACTACATTACCTAAAATATTTTCTTAATCTTTAAAAACAATAGCATCAAAGATGAAAGATCATTCAGGGTTTAAGAGACTAAACAAGATGGTTGACATTTAGTAGAGTTATGTAATCCATATTTAAAAACTAAAAGCAACTTTTAAAATAAATAATTATTTTCAAATGAAAACAGAGACTCTTCAGAAAAAATTAAGGTGATTCTGTTTGTTACTCATTTCAGATGTATTTATTATATTAAACATCATATAATGGCTATTTGATATAAGAAACTTACTATTCAGATGATCAAAAATTTTTAATTCCATTTAATTTTTTAAAGAGAGAGAGAGAGAGAGAGAGAGAGAGAGAGAGAGAGAGAATTTTTTAATGTTTATTTTTTAGTTTTCAGCGGGCACAACATCTTTGTTTGTATGTGGTGCTGAGGATCGAACCCGGGCCTCACACATGCCAGGCGAGCGCGCTACTGCTTGAGCCACATCCCCAGCCCCCAGAGTATACTTCTTTAGGATTGTTTTCACCATCAAATTACATGGAAAAGAGTCTCCTAGTTTACTTCAATTACTGGAATTTATGACAATGCAAATGCACCCTTTTTTTCTAATGTGTACTGGGTTGAAGAGTGTCCCCCCCAAATTCATATCCAACTGAAAATCAGAATTTGACCTTACTTGGATCTCTATAGTGTCAATATATTAAACTGAGGTCATACTGGATTAAGGTGGGCTTTCCCTTACCCCAACAACTGGTATCTTTATAATAAGAGGGAAACAAGGACATTGAGATCACAGAATACCAGGAAACTACTGAGAAGGGTTAGAGTCCTGTGTCTACAAAGGACAGGAATCCCAAGGATTGCCAGCAGCTTTGAGGAGAGCAATGGAACAGATTCTCCTTCAAAGCCTCAGAAGAAGTATGTCCCTGCTGGTTAAGTGTGAGGGTGGTAAGTAGGTGCCAAGAAGCACTTTCTAAATACCAGAGATTGCCATGGATATGGAATATTCACTCACAAGTGCCTTTTTTCAGAAAAAGGATAGCAGAGAACAATTAGGTTTCAAGTCCACCCCCACACTGACTTCCTCTTCTATGGTGGAACCACAAATGACCAACCCTTTTGTGTGGGTGATGAGTAATGGGACATTCACCTAATTTTTTGGCTTTTCCTCAAATGTAGGTGGTGTTTAGTTAATATGTTCTGATAGGCTCCCTTTTAAAACTTTCTCTTCTGCCCAGATTTTTTATCTTGGGAAAATATAAAGCCAAGAAAACATAAACATTGAAGAGGCCTGGAGCCAACTTCTAGGAAGTCAGTCATAGAATTCTTATAGTAATGAGAAGCAAAGTGTTGATTCTTTTAGTTCAATATTGTTTTTGATAATTAAAAAGAAAAAATAGGAAATACCACAGAGGATTAAAAATTATTTTTAAGTGGATATTTTTGTCTTTATTATATCACCTGAACTTAAGAAACTTCAACTCCAAACTAAAGTCAATCATAAATGAGACCACATAAATTAAAACTAAACATTGGGCAATGTAATATGGCTTATCAAACGAGGAAGATATCAAGTAAACAGGATGGTTACCTCCTATAAGAAGATATCTTAACCCTGGAACAAAATGACTAAATCACTCAAACATCCTGAATTTTGACTTTTGACATTTCACAGACTTGGGTTTGATTCCAAGTTGACTACTTATTGAGTTGTGCCATCTCTCAACCTTAATTTGCTCACCTTAAAAAATAGGAATAATAAGACTTAAACTTCCAGAGTGTAATTGTAGCTTAGTTCATTGAGTCCATTTTCTTCCTATAAGAGAATAGCTGGTATTGGGTCATTTAAAAAGGAAAGCAGATTACTTGGCTCACAGTGTATTTGAAAGTCCAGGAGCATGGTGGCAACTTCTGGTAGGAGCCTCATGCCACTTCATATCCTGGAAAAGAGACAAATAAGAGGGGCAGCCTCACTGGGTCCCACTCTCTCAATAACTAACCCATTCTGTAGAAAAGACATTAATCTCTCTTAGTGACTCACCAAAAGCGAGGCGCTAAGCAGTGAGACCCTGTCACCAAATAAACTTGTAAATAGTTTTCAGAATTCATTATATTAATTATGCAGCCATTAAAAATAAAATTTTGTTGACGATTTAATGACATGGGAAAATACTCCTGAAAAACATGTTAAGCTAAAAACAACACCACCACAAAACAGCAGGCCATAAGCTATATTAAATGAATCCAATTTCCTTCTTTATGCACTTCAAATTTTCCACAAATTTCTTAATGTGATTAAGCCCATAATGATTATTATTGCAGCTAATTAAAAACATATTGTGATTATCTGTTTTATAAATCTAAAGAATAGTAGCAGCTTTCAATTGACTAGGATTATAAAGGATAAATATTGAATGGCTTTTATAAAAAATTGTAAGTTATAAATATTACAGCTGAAAATACATACTTGAAATTTATTTTCATATACAAGGTATCTGAAGAAACATAACTTTTTGGATTATTTGCGGTATTTTAAATAATCCAGAGGTTAGGAGGGACAAATTTCTTTCAAACATTATTAATCTAGTGACCCATCAATCACTAGACAAAAATCGGATGTGAAAGATGGGGAGTACTAGGTATTAGTTCATCAATTTTATTAAAAGACTAGAAATTTTCAGTGTTATGGTAGGAGACAGTCAGAATTATATATGGAAATAAAGCAAGAGTCCATTATTTAATATCAATAAGTATCACAATGAGAAAAATATATTTTTAGCATTCTTTCCTTGTTTATTCTATATACTTTCCAGAAGTCTTCTTGCCGTAGTCCAGCTGGGCTGCCTAAGTCCAGCTGGGCAAAACAACCGAGAGGTGACAAGCAACTAGAAGGTTGAAGCAGGAACTACTTTACTGCGAGTGAACTCAGCAGGAACCGAGAACTCAAAGTAGTGGGCACCCAAGGTAGCAGGAGCAGCTTCTCTGCTGGACCACAGAGGTACATATACCCAACTAATTACACACAGCTTAACTTAATTGACATCATCTAGACACAGCAGTCATTAAGGAATCCTCATCATCTTAATGGCTCACTGGCATTGACTCACAAACCACTCCTCCTGGCATACTGCCAGGCGCCATCTTAATTTGGTTGTGGCCCTCAACATCTTCTGTTCATAGTGGTAGCATCTTCCATAGGATTACACACACAAAAATTTGACACAGCATCTGGTTATGGGAATATATTTCTATTTTTTCTTACCCGAGCCTGCTGAAGAATAGCCTGAGCCTGAGCTTCCTGAGGAGAGACGGCTGGTCCTTTAGAACTATCTCCACCATAACGGAACTAGGAAGAGAGAGCATAAAGAAGTTGAAAACTGGCCTTTGTCACGTATGATAAACTAGGTGTCCTAACTAATAGACAAAAAACATTTACTTAAAATGGAGTAATTTTACCCCACATCCAAATTAACTCCACAATGTACCATAAGACCTAGTTTTATTTTTTTTAAAATCCTGCTTCTACTTCTTATAGAAGCTCTCTACACATTTTCAGTTGTAAAAGAGTAAAAGAGTGTACAAACTCCTTACTAATCTCAAAATCTATAACCTCTGAAATGAATCATCATGATGTTTTGATCTACAAATATGCTTCCCATAGTATTCATTCATTTGTAAAAATGTCATACCTACATAATTTCAGTTACAAATATAGACCTATCTATGTTTCATTGATCAAAACTTTTTGAATTTCCATGAATACATAGAAACAAATTTTGAGATATATTTATTCATTCCTCAGCGTTTATATAAGATATACAAGATATATATTTATTCATTCCTCAGCGTTTATATAAGAAAACTATCCTAACTAGTATCCCTTCATAAAATTATAAAGCTCTGTTTAATTTTAATTCAAAATGCAATGTGAGATAATTTTTCACTCTAAATAATTTTTATCAAAACTTTATTACATTTAAACTCTACCACTGAGCCACAACCCTGGTTCCTGTTTTCTGTATATTTTGCGGCACAGATCTCCATTTGTCCATAAAATGACTCAACAAACACAATTGTATAAAATAATGTTCCAGCCAAAGAATGTACACGTTTGTGTTGAAATATTAATGCAGATTTTGTTTTCTATAAATTATAACCTCTAGTTGTGAGGTTACAGAGCCTGTGGATCTTTGCAGGAACTTCTTAAGGGGCTGAGGTAGGATTCAGTTTTGGCTACTGTGGAGAGAGAAGACCAGGAACATTGCTAACCTGAGAACTGAAGATAGCATCCAAGTATTCGCATTGTATACCTGAAGACAGCAAGGAGGTGACCCTACAGGAGTGGAGCAAAGATAGCTTTAGAGTCCAAGCAAATAATTCATCCCCAGCATGCCAACCATAAGATGTTTAATTGGTAGGTGCTTGTTTTTACTGGACTCAATAGTAAAAGATTTATGTTGTAAAATGAACATCCGTGAATTAGAGAACTTCCAATATTTCAGCACCGGATAGCTTAGTTGGCCTGAGCACCTCTACTCAATCTCTATTATGGGGGTTTTAAAGTTTTGCAGAATCCTGAGGCCTTGATAAAAAAAAAAAAGATAGAGGAAAAGTGGAGGTGAGAATATAGGTTGGGGAATTCATGCTTCAGTTAAGAGGCAGCTCCTTTGAAATTGGTTCTCAGGTCTCATTTTAAGATAATATTTTTTATTTACCTTTTTCAACCATATGCAATTTTCTTGTTCTTAATACCTATACTTTTATATACAACTTGAGTACTTTTGAAAACATATCTTAAGATTTGTTAGAATTTAATAGCATAATAGATATAGAAAATAACCAATATTAGTTTTCTATATAGATAGGAGATTTTTTTGTTATATATAAAATGGAAGCAAGTTTTTAGATGAAATTAACATGAACTTGGTATCTCAAGTTCTACCTTCAGTAGTAAAATAGAAAGTCAGCTAAAATGAATACTACTTAAGTAATTCTGAGTATATGTTGAGGTAGGCTCTTACCAGCATTCCAAAGAGGTAGGTATGATTTTGAAATACAAAGTCTGAGAAGGGTACCTACATTACATTATCATAATCAGAGATAAGAAAATCTAAACCTAACTTATAACAAACCAAAAATCTTAGTGGTTGTTGTTCTTTGGGAAGAAAACGAAAGGACTTAATGAGAAGAAATTAAAGTAAAATGCTGCAACACCAGGAGCTGCCAAGGAAATAAAATACAAAATAAATATGAGGACCAGAAGACAACTTGAAGATATGGGTTAAATAAAGTTCAAGAAAACTTAAAGACTTTTTCCAGAAGCTTCTGAGTAATTTGATATATAATTGCTCAAATAGATTTATGAATGTGGGGTGGAGTGGAAGCTGAGTGCTTTCAAGAAAATCATGGGGGGTGTTGGTTAGATGACAGTGGGCTAGATTCACTTCATCTGGAAGCTACAGCAACAAACTATTGATTCTGAAAACATTTATGAATTTCATCTTTTCTAATATCAAAATAATCTGAAACACTATTCATTATGATTTTCTAAAAGATATAGACTGTAGAATTTTAGGCAGTCCAAAAACAGAGATGGATCAGGGGATACAGATGATAAGCAGATAGTTATTCAAGTGGTTATTCCCCTTTAAAAGGTTATACAGTAAGTAGCCTACTAAACTGAGATAAAGAAGTTGTTCGTGAAAATTATGAGGTGCACAATTTTATGGGTGACCAATTTTTTGTAATTTTTTTTGTGAAAGTACTGTAAAATGGGTCATTACATTTTGATCAGGGAAAGTCTTATTTTCTTGATTTATATAGTTTTTTTATATTATCAAAGAGAAATAAAAATCTGTTCTTATAGGAAAATCAAATAGTCCATAAGCTGTAAGAAATTAAAATCTTTTTTTTCAATGTAAAGCAATTGCAGAATTTCAAAGATAAGTAAAAGATTAACAAAATTCACACCAAATAAGCCCCAGGGTAAAGAATCAAGCCAGCAAGGTTAGAAGGTAGTTTTAGTCCTGCCTTTGCAATAGGCCTTCAGTAAACTATGTGTTTTTGTAGTTCTCTTCACATCTTCAAGTTGACTGGATCCTCTCCAAATGTTTCTACTATAAAAATAAACTATCACATTCAAAGATGCATGCTCAATTAGAACTCAAATTTTCTATGATACATGAGAAAATCTAAAAAAGGTCATAAACTGAGATGTCTCATTTTAAACTAATAACTATTTTGAAGCAGATAAACTCAAAAAGAAATGAAAAACTGATTCATGCTCCAATACCGATAACCCTTGAAAACATGGTAGGTTAAAGAACAACAGATTATGTGTTGTATGGCTCCTGTCCTATTAGATGTACAGAATTGGCAAACATATGCAGACCTGAATTATGTTACTTTTTGCCTTGAGCAGGAGTATTGGTTAGGAGGTTTCTTTGGAAGGTGCTGAAAGTGTTCTAAATTTAGATTGTGATGACTCCCATAACTTTGCAAATATCCTAAAAACTATTGAGTTTCTCAGGTTGCATGGATGAATTGTATGGTATGTGAAATACATTTTACTAAAGCTTTAAAAGTAAATAACTTCGGTGTTATATAAATCAGGCCTTCAGCAGAAGGTTAGTACTATGAAGGCAAAGATGTCTTTTGCTCACTGCTAAATTTTCACCATCTTAAAACTATGCCTAGTACTAATTCTACAATCAAAAACTATTTGTTGGCTAAAGTCTTGTTATAATAACTAAAAAAAAGCAGGCAACTTTAAGCTTAAAGTCATTTCAGAATTTTATATTTTTATTAATCTTTTGTTTCTCTGTCAGCAGTAAGCAATGCAAGAGAAATCACCTTTCTTTGAAGATTTGTTGTACCACAGCTATTGGTTTCCTGTAGGCAGCAATCCAAACCTATGGCTATTATTGCCAGCCAAGGCAGGAGATCCGCCAGCTGAAAGAAGGCAGGCCCCTAAGGCATCAAGTGTAATGCTGTATGAGCTGGCATTCGAGGATGTACACAGCCCCTGTTATGGGAAGCACAACTGGAGTGTTGCATTAGAGGCTTATGCTAAGTCTGGAGAGCAAGATGTGTGCATGTCTATTTCCTGTCTTTAATTCAATCTTTTTTGTTTGTTTTACCAGGTAAAACAAAATGTGCTTGTTTTCTCTCTGAGATTGATTCCCCTGGTTCTAGCATTAAGACTTTCTCTCAGCAGTTTGCCAGTGAGGTAGGTCTGAGGAGGTAGACTCTGTCTCAAAACACTTTAATCCTATATATAGATAGTCCCTTAAGAAAATCTTCATCAAAAAGCCCTAATAAATATGAGCATAGATATTTGCCTTACCAGTATCTGATTCACTGTTCCAATTATATGGACAAGATTTTTTTTTACACTTTTTTTTTACTTGACCTAACATATTGATTCATACTTGCACAGTATTCATTCCAAAGCAATAAAAATCTAGGACCGGGTGACAGGAAGACTCACCCTAATTGGCAATATGTCAGCATTTTTCTGGGTGACATGTAATGATGGAGTAACTTGGCAACAATAAGAGTGTGGGGCATACCTGACCGAGCAGCATGTACAGTTTCACTAATGCAGATGATTTAATTCTACGAGCAATCAATAGTCCCAGGACAAATCACATATTTTTTTTCAAACTAAACCTGCAAAATTTTAAAAATTCAAAACCCACATACTAAAAATACAGACTTGATTCTCCTAATCTATCAAGGATGAGCTAAATGATATAAACCTGTTTTATATCTATTTCAGCTGCTTTGAGGGAAGATAGGTCAAGAGCAACAGACCTCTTGGGTTTAAATTAAGTGTGTGTTTAAATTTCTAATCAGTGAAAACCTTGTTTCTGGGAATGGACTGCCATCCAAACCAGGACACCCATATCAGCCTGTGTATCTCCTTCTACAATAAAACAGAGTGATATGATGTGTCTTTTAGCAAATTATAACCATTTAGACATCAGGATTCTCAATGATAATATATGAACATATATAATAGTTTAAGATGATGGCGGTTCATACTATAAACTACAACAACTGCACCAACCTTTAAAATGTACTTACAGGTTCAACCACTGCTGGTTCTCCCTTTTGCCCTTTTTCTCCGTATGCACCATGGCCTCCATGGTCTGTAATAACACTAAAAATGTGGACATAAATCTTCCTATGGAAAAATGCCAGGTAACAAACATAAGATGAATGATAGAATTAGGAAATAATCATCTGATTACAAAATCTATGAGGTGAAAATCTGGGAATAATACCTCTATGTGGGGTCAAGATAGTACAGATTCTTTACTAACTGCAAAGGGGAAAAATGTACTTTCATAATGCAGTAATGTTTCAGTGCCCCTTTTTAGCAAACATTACTAAAGAGGACCACCTGACACTGTAATTGACACACTATGGGGTAGAACAGAAGTAACTCACACCACCCTTCCCCCAAAGAACTTAACTTGAATATCATCAAGGCTTTTCCTTTTTGCCTTTCCCTAGTACCATTGCTGAAGAGAAACCCTATCCCTATGGTTGAGATGTTAACTACTAAATCTCTCTTCAGATTTATAGCATCTGGAACATCTGATACCTAAGATCACCTTTACTTAGTCTTTGGTTCTACACATTAACTAGCACAAAGCAGGTAAATTTAAAAAAACAAACAAAGAAACTGCCGGAGCCTGCCTCTGGAGGTCAAGTCTATTACAATGTTTCAGAAAAGAATAGATGTGCCTAAGATGATAAAATCCTCACTCAGCACAGAAACTTCCTGCCCTGTTGCTCCTTTCCCTCCCTGGGTATAAACGCCTGGTGCGCCCCTGTCCCCTGCCAAGATACACCTTTGGGGCAATAACCTCTCAATTTTCTCAAGATTGCTGGTCCTTGAATATATCTGATTTCTTTCTACAACCTTTCTCTTTTCCTGAATGTTGGCCTTCCAGAAGTGGACAGCCTGACACTTTAATTCTGGTAACATCTTTTAAGAAGTTTTTATTATATATTGATCTAACAGCTAAATGATCTTTATGTGGAAGCCCAATGATAATAATAACAATGCTAATGATAAAAATATTGAACTTACTTTTTGGACAGACACTGAGCAGATGCTCCAGCTATACTCTGTGGTCAGTCATTCTGCGTGATCACAAAGACATAAATAAAAGGGACCTGAAACATGCCTTCTGAATTCCAATCCTAGTTAATGTAAGCCTTTAATTAACACAGTTCCTTGTAGATGGTATTAGAGTAATAAGTAACTCAGAAAATACCCTGTCCTTGCTTATTGCCACTCTTACATTATTAACTAAAGTCCTAAGTTATTCTTGACAACTAAAGCGATAGTAACAACCTGTTTGCTATAACTTCTTTTTCTTTTTTTATCATGTAGAAAAACAGATCCCATTTTGGGATACTTATCTTGGGCAGCCAGAATTAGTATTTTCTTGTGTTGTCATCCTCAATTTGGCTGAAATAAAGTGTGTGTTCCCATGATCTCAGCAGCCTCAACTTGCCATTTTGGTTGACAAATATAAGTTTGTTTGCTAAGTTTTGACTTGAAAATGAGAGTCTAATCATGAGTAAGGATAATTTTCAATAAAATAGTAATTTTTTTCCTTTTATGACAAGAGAAATAACTTAGTAGTTTCATAGTTTTTAAAATCTAGATCAGGGATAAAGCAAAAGAGATATGCTGCTCTTATGATTTAGATAAGAGTGACCCGAAAAGCTCATGTCCAAAAACCTTCCGAGGTGGATAATTTGATGGAGAGATAACTGATCAGCGGGTGAACTGGGTGGAAACTGCAGCCAGGCAGGGTGTGACTGGAGCAAGTGGGCCACTGGAAGCGTGTCTTTGGAGGATATATTTTGTCCCTGGTGAGCAGAGCTCTCTCTGCTTCCTGTTTGCCACGTCCTAAGCTGCTTTCCTCCACCGTGCCCTCTGCAATGTTATGTGGCCTCACCTTGGACCCAGAGCCTTCTGTGGACTGAGACTCCGAAATTATGAGCCAAAACAATGTAAACCAGCATTGTTCTTGTCGGGTCTTTGTTCACAGAGAAGAAAAAACTGATTAAAACCACTACCCACACAGGCCCATGATGGTATATTTCGGCAAGGACAATTTGACAAGGCAGAGAGAGAGCTGGGTCACTGATGTCATTGTCATTCTCAAAATTCCTGTTATTTGACAATAATTCTCATATTTGACATGGTGTAGTAGCCACCCTGTGGTGTTGTGAATGTTGCTTACAACCCTTTTTAAAAATAACACATGCAGGCTGGACTGCTTTTGAATGTGACCTTCCCAGAAAGGTGGTGGCACTGGAGCAGGCCTGGGGAATTACTGCAAGGAGAAATAGAAGAAGGAGCTGGGTTGTATGTGCCATATTTCTTTCCAAAACCATCAAAAAAGATTTTAATCCACTCCAACTGGGTAAAGTGGCAGCAATAATCTAGAGTGTTACGTAAATTTAGCTGTTCCTCAGAAGAAGAAACAATGAATAAGAAGAAATCATCTCCATGCTTTCTGGTTTGTTATAAGAGCATTGAATGTCTTTTTATTGAAATCAACATTTTTAAAGGGGATAAAGAAAAAGAAGAAACAACACGAAAATACCATCACTGAGTTTCTTTTACATTTTTTCACTTTTATTTACCAGTGACTTTTTGAGAGAAATTCAGAGTGCTCTCTAATACTTGAATGGTTTTAGGATTTCTAGCCTGTGTCTTTAGTTTTCTTCCTCCTTATTCTGGAACCCTCCTACCCTCCAACACTTAGACCTGGAGAACTCAGAGACAACACTCCCAAATTTTATAATTTTACTCTCCCCAATGCTTAACTAAAACTTTTCTATTTTTCCTCTTTTTCAAAAAATGTTTTTATTGCTTTGCTAACGAATTTGAAAAAGTAACAGACCTATCATTCCAAGGAGATACGAAGTTCATTATAGTAAATATGATAATAGACTTATAGGGGGAATGCTACAAACACATATGCTCCTACTGAGCTTTCATTACTCCATAGCCATGCTTTGGTTGTGAACATCTGGATTGCATGAATCACAGAAAGTGTAGTAGATGATAGGTGGGGAGCTCCACCCTTATAGTACAATAAACATATAAGGAGATTCGGTAATTGGTGACTCTATTAGAAAGGTGGCTCTGGAACCTACCGTGAGTATTATTACTTAGTTTTACAGGTAATAATTAGAATTGGAATAATTAGAATTTCCAGGTAATGAATTAGACCTGTGGAATTAGTTTCTTATAAAGCTACCAAGCAAGAAGAAGAGATTTTAAAGAAAATTGAATTAATCTCTCCTCCTCATCTTAAGGTTTTAATAGGTACTAATGGCTTAGTATAGTTTCTCTTTATTAAGCAATTTAAATTTTAATAATCATAAAAATAATCTCCTGAAGATAATATCATAACCCAGAGGTACTGACATTGTGATGGGGCAGATATTTTAATAGGTTCTGGGTCATCTTCAAACACTAAATCTTAGTCACTGCCTACAAGTCATTTTGAAATTAAGGTTAAAGAGAATGCTCTAAATGTTAAAATCTCTCATAATTATGTCCACTTACATATCAGTTGAAGAGTTATATGAAGGTTTTTTAAAAAGAATTTTCTACTTAGTAGTAAAACATGCATTACAGATATATAGGTCTTTATAAGTGCAAACAATAAAATGCTTTCTTTTCTTTCTGAAGAACAGTACCCTTCCCAATGAAAATACCTTTTACATTTCAAATTTTAATACAGGACATATTTTGATTAACACATTAAAGTATGAGAGGAAATAAAAGTCAGGATTATTTAGGCTAGGAGGAAAAAGGTATTTCCTCACTCATTTACAGTTTACATAATTTCTTACTTTTTATTTGAAGGTATCTGTGCTTGAATTTAATTACAATACACATCAATATTATTTTTGGGAGTGGTAAGAAAATTTCCAATTTTCTAGGTAAGATGACTATGTAGTGAAGTAGGTTACAAATTTGTTTCTAACTTAGCAAAAAAAAAAAAAAAAAAAAAAAACAACCCTCCTGGTTCTTTAAAAAATTAAAATGTTGTATAAAATCCTTACTGATGTATAAAAATATTAGCAATGAGGTTTCTCTGAAGTTGCAGCAAAGTGTAGCTGGGGCACTGAGTTGCCTGCCCCACATTCTACCTCCTCTCAAAGTGGTGATATGGGTCATGGTTTAGATATGATGTGTCCTCCAAAAGCTCATGAAGGAGACAATGCAAACATACTCAGAGGTGAAATAATCAGATTATGAGAGCTGTGACTTAATCTGTGAATTAATCCATTTGATGGATGAAAATTTTTACTTGGTGATAACTGTAGGCAGGCAGGGAATAGCTGGAGGATGTACGTTAACAAATAAAACAATTCTCCATTTAAAATTTCGTTTCTATTTTTATGATAGTGAATGTCTACTGAGCACATGAATATACCAGATGAAATTTCTACATATTATTAATTTTTTTTTTGGGGGGGGTATGGTGGTAACAAATTCTGGACTCTTTCCATCCAAAAGCATAGAAAATTTTAAATATTTTCACTCTTATTGTGTTGGTGAGAATTTCAGGTGGAACACGAATGTTTATAAACCCATAATCAACAGGAAATGTAATTTCTGCACCAAAATAAGGAAAACAGAAGTTGCAGATTTTCCCACTTGCCAATCACTGAAATGTGTAACCCCTCTGAAGGTAACAGATAACTGAAGCACCCCACCATTCAGTCAGACCTCTTCCATTTGTTCTAAGAGTTACAACATAAAATAAAAAGCACTCTGTCTCTGAGCACCCAGCTCTAGTTGGGTCAGGAGCTTGGGGACAGGGCTGCTGTCCTAAGGGAATTTCCATAAAAGACATCCTATTATTTTACCAGAGTATGGGAAAAATATGCTCCAGAAACATAATTAACCTGAATGCTTATATGCTAAAATAGATTTCTGATGTGGCCTAGATTGGTTCAACCTTGAACAATTACTTTAACCCAAATCCATTTAGTGTCCTGGGGATGGGGAAGAAGTAGAAAGGCAGAAGCTGTGGCCTATGATGGAGTACTAACACAGGGTTCCATCCACCAGTGCTCATCGACAGTGTGTGGGCTACATGTCTATGAGTGTCAGTGCTACCTGTGATATGAACCATTAAAATTGAAAGAAAAATATGTCATTAATAATTGAAAAGCATTTTGAGTTTAGAAAATTCATTCATACCAAGTACCAAGTAGTAAAGTCACTAATTTAACAAAGTATATTATTTTCACCCACATGCTCTTGACATCGTATTGTAGCTCTGTTAATTAGTATACTCCACAGATCATCAGCAGAAACTGGAGTCAGTGACTGGGAAGGGGAATGGAAGTAAGAGAGGGGAGGATGAGAAAGAGTAGAAGGCAGAGTTGATATAATCAATGCATGATGTCCTTTAATGTGTACAATTAATATGTGCTAATAAAAAAGGAAGCAAATATAATAGACTCTGTGCAGCTGTAAGAGTAAAATTAGAGATAATGTAATGAGCTCATAGTTTTTAATACATCGAGGAGATTATATATATATATATATATATATATATATATATATATATATATATATATATATAAATGTATGTGTGTACATTCTGTTATGGTTTAGATGTGAAGTGTCCCCCAAAAGCTCATTTGTGAAACAATGCAAGAAGGCCAGAGGAAAAAATGATTGCATTGTAAGAGCCTTAACTGAATCAGTGGTTAATCCCCTGATTAGGTTAACTGAGTGGTAACTGAAGTGGGAGGGTGTGGCTGAAGGAGGTGGGAATTGGGGCACGGTTTGGGGTATATATTTGTATGTGGCAAGTGGAGTCTCTCTCTGTTCTTCTTGATCACCATGATGTGAGCTGCTTCTCTTTGCCACACACTCCACCATAATGTTCAGCTTCAACTCAAGCCCTGAGGAATGGAGTCAGCCTTCCATGGACTAAAGACCTCTGAAATTGTGAACTCTCAATAAACTCTTCCTCTTCTATGATTGTGCTAGTCAGGTCCTTTAGTCACAGCAGTGAAAAATCTGATTAAAACAGAAATTTGTACCAAGAAGTGGGGTTGTTGCTGTGACTAACCTGACCATGTGGTTCAAAGCTTTTTGAGCTTTTTATAATTGGTAGGAGGAATTTTGAGGTGTTTAACAGTGCAAGCTGGAAATTCTTTATGTTGTCATAAGTTGAGCTTAATGGCCAATTCTGGTGGGAGTTCAGAAGACCAGAATGCCAATAGTCATTGGTCAGTAAAGGTAGGACTCAAGAGGGTTCAGAAAAGTAATTTGGAGGCCATTCATGCTATTGAAATTTGGAGGCCATTCATGTTATGTTCTGAATGAGAAGCTTTTTTTATTTTCCCCGCATCCAGACACTTTTTTGAGACTGATTTTAGAAGTGATGGACTCCTTATCTCATGGAAGAAATGTCTAGGCAGCATTGCATTCAGGAGGTGGCATAGATGTTCCTGCATCTTTTAGCCAAGATCAAGATTTGAAAAACATGGACTTGTAACGCTGGAGTAAAACTAGGGCTAAGGAAGTTGCAGTTGTTAAAGACATTACCACCACTACAGAAATGCTAAACATTTTGCCTAGAGACAATAAGAAAGATGACTGGAGGGCAGCTCTGGAACTGGCAAGACCACACCTATCTCACACTTGAGGCAGTAAAGGTGAAAATTTTCTTGAGAAGAGACCAGTGGGGCACCCTTCTTGCACAAGGAGGCCTAGGAAGTTTTTTCAACATGCTCAGCCACTCAGAGGCTGCTACAGCAAGGGTCCCTGGGAGGCTGGGCTACTGCTCACGATGGCAGTTGACCTTGGCATCAACTATATGGTGCTAGTTCTGCAGAAATGCAGGATGCTAGAGTTAGAATGTCACGGAGGCTTCCACCAAGGAAACCAGGCAAAATAATACCTGTTGCATCCTTGGCTTCCTACATAATTAAATCTGTGTATTTTTTTTTTTCTGTTGTTCATTTGTCTTTCACTAGTTTGATTCACATGCTCCCACCATTGTTCCCAGGATGTGAAAGGAAGAGTTTCTTATCCTCCCCTTTAACTCCTTCCATGAGAATAAACTTTTAAAAATTTATTTTGAGGATAAAAAGCATTGCTTGGTATAAATGTTTTCTGTCTTTACTTCAAAAGCTACCAAATCAATGAAGTAATGTGTATCCCTTGGACAAAAATGTCTTAATAAAGAAAAACAAAATGAAGGGTTAATGCATCTGTATCCATTTCAAAAATGCATTTACAGAACATTATATATTGAATGATTTCTATTATGATCTTATTCTTTTAAAATTTAATTGAACACTTGTATTTCAGATAACAGCAAATCATATAAATGGAAAACATTAAAATTATTAAGTTATGGAACACAAATACACATATATGTAAACTTTAAAATTGTTCATTTTCAATTGGTATTCAATTGGTATTCACTAAAATATTATAACTATAGAAAATATTATAACTATAGAAAATATGCTGTTTTCTCCTCTTGCAAAAAAAAATAATTTCAAAGAAAAGGTTTAAGAATACAGAAAAATATTGGGAGAAATGTAATACTTCAATTATTTTTTGTACTTTGGCATATTTAGAAAGCCATTTTAACAAAAGTGGTCATTTTTCATCATTTTCTAACCACAATAATATACCAAAGAGGCTATCTGCATACTGACAATTACATTTGATCCTCTGGATCTTCCTTATAAAAAAACACAGCACATTTTAAACCAAACGATTATTGGTTTGTCCACTGAAGAAACCTATACTGAGCTGTTACCATGTCTGAGGAAACTTATCTAGACCTTGTGACGCTTATAAAAGTGCCTAAGACATATTTTGTGATCTATAGGGATTTAGTCTAGAAAAAGAAATCATTGTGATGGGAGCAGAGTATGCTCTATGGTGTAGGTGGCAGGTGCTTTGGGAAGAAAGAGGGGAGAAAGACCTCCAGTGATGTTAAATGTGGGAAGTCTCTCTAGCAATGGTGGGATTAAAGCCTCATCTAAACCTTTTTAAATTTTGTAACCAATAAATGTTATAGAAATATATTTTAGAAATGGGAAAATTAAAGTAGAAGGATTATTCAATATGTGTATTTATGTTTATAATGATGTTATAAAATTTTTTTAAATGTCATTCACTAGAAAGACTGTCATTTGTTTCTCAAATTATCTTTATATATATATATTTTTAATGGTTAATTTATACCAATAGACCTGATATTCCTCATTAAATTTTGATAATTTTTCCTGCTGAAACTACTTTACTACAGTTGGTTGGTAGTTGGCCATAAACAGAGAAGGATCCACTGAGAAAAATACTCCTTCCCTATGCATCCAAGAAAATGATGCCTGGATGAATAATTTCTGCTATATGACCTGTGAAAACATACAGAATTATGAACAAACGTGTATCCCATGCACAAGGCTGGCTGCATGCAGTGATGGCCTATGAATCTGCACAAGACTTGTACTGAGAAAGGCCCCATGCATGACTTAAGATACCACTGTCGTCATATGTATTTTGAATTTGAACCAGGACACACAGCTGATTCTTTCTGTATGTCTACTAGAGGTTTAGTCACACTATACTGGTTATTCTTTTGAATTGTTAAATGATAATATAAAAATTTCATTTTGTCCTCACATTTTTATCCTTTCTCCCTCTCCCTTCTTTCCTTGCTCTCTTTCTCCCTTCCTCTCACTTATTTCTGTTTTTCCTTTCATATCTATCTATCCATCCATTTATCATTTTTATTGTTTGCATAGACAATATTCTTCAGTTTTGAGACTGGCTAAAGTCTGATTTTTGCTGTTTTCCCAAAAAGATAATAACCAAAAAGGAACCTATGATTAGTGAAATGTGATAAAATTCAGGGATATTATCTATGGCTTTTATGTGCTTATACATGAACTTTTAAAAAAAAAGTTAAAATATTTTCTCTATAGCGCTGATGAAAAAACTCTTTTAAATATTCAAATGAAACCACTTAGATCCTCAGTGTTATTCCATTTATCTGACCAAGGCTCATGTAGTGCCAATATAAGTTCTAGTCATAGTAGAGTAGTGTTACATAATTTAAGCCAATGACAAAAATGAGGGCTCAATGGTAGTGTGTGCTTAGCCTACACAGACCCTGTGTTCACTACCCTGCCCTCTCCTTGAAAGAATGAGGGCACCACGTCCAGCCTCATGATGTCTTATGCATCCAGTGTGAAATATTTTATTTTATGGTGGGATTCTCAGAATGTTCAATTATATTGCTGATAGAATTCAGTCAATGAAGAAAGACTGCAAGTGACAAGACCACTGTCTTTCCTAAAAGATTAGGAAAAATTGAGGACAGAACTCATAAAAAAGAGTAAAATTTGATCAAAAAGTTAAGGCGAAAGAAGTGATTCTGAGAACTACACCATTGCCTCTGTCCCTCTGATGGTTTGTTATCAATTGACAGTTCCCAAAGATTGACAATTAAGGTCTGAAGACAGAAATTATGCTCAGTAATTGAAAATCTTTGTGATATATTTGGATTAAAAGGCAAGACTGATTTCAAACTTCATGCAGCACATCATTGTTCGAAGAAAGAGTTTCCATCAATAAGCCTTTTCTAACAAATGCAATTTCAATAAACCAAAATATTATGTAAATGAAATTTCAAAATTTGAAAGTGGGTGAATTTGTCTACTCATATTCTCTCATTTTACAGCTAAGAAGACCAAAATCTGAAGGGTTTAAGTGATTTTTCTGAGGTTTCAAATGATTTGATGGTTGAGTTATAACATGACTTTAGTTTTTCTGATTCCCAATCTTATGATTATTTCCTCTAATTTCTGTAATGACAATATTAGAAATATATTATTGGACGTAGAGCTTATTTTATCAGATCCAAATATGTGATGCAATGATATAAGAATATTCTTTTGAAAATTTACTTTTCTTTCTTTTCCTATGCAAAAGTGTTTGTAATTGATTTTATTTAATAGGAATGGGGAATTCACTTTTTAAAAGTCAATAGTTTAGTGTTGTCTTACATTCACTTAGTTAAGAGGTTGGGGGTTTCATTTCCCTGATCAAAGATTTTCTATCATTTTTTTTTACAGGGTATGCTAGTTGAAGGACCACCAGGGCCAGCAGGACCTGCAGTAAGTAAATGACATATGATTATTTTTTTCTTGATTTTTCAATGATTGAATATAAGATTTCTATTTTATTAATAGATTTTTTTTTTTACTATATTGAATATTGAATCCTAGGGGCAAACATTTGTTTGGAGGGTCTGGTGAACTGGAACTACCTTCTGATTTAGCTATCCAAGTGTTATTCTCTAAAGAACACTTGAATTAAATTTTGTTTTGAATATTTTTTTGCTTACATGTCTCTATATCTTGTCACCAATTTTCATCTTTTTACCTGAAAATTATAAAAGTTTAGGAAAAGGTCATTCTTTTTATCAGGGAGATATAATTATATTTCAGTGCATAGGTGAGAATTCTAGGAAGACTGTAGCTCTCTTATATATACTTCTAGAAGGAATAATTATGAGATTCCATTGTCATTTCCTTATAAGGCTGATATCACTCATTGTGTCATTATTTTAAGGTAGTTGAACTGAATAGACCTTGTAACAAATCTTTTTTTTAATGTGTGTGTGTGGAATTAATTATATTCTCATTTACTGAAAATAATATAAAATACTTATGCTTTCAAAGATTTACAAAAGAGAATATGAAAATGCCTACAAGCTAAATGTAAAAAGGGATTTCTACATTTTCAACTTAGCTATCACATATTTGAGGTCTAATTTTGTGAGTGTGCCATTTCTTCAGGAAGAACTGGGAACCAACTTCAACCTCAGGGACTTTACATTGGCATGTTTTCCTTTCCTGTTTTCCTTGGGACATTTGCCTCCACCCAAGAGCTGCTTCATAGAGGAGTAGTGTGCTAGCTACAAAGTTGTTCCTATATGTTGTCTTTTCACAGGAGCCTAAATAGGGCAATTGTTTGGGAGACAAGTTTATATTTATGAAATATAAATGAGCTGTTCTTTGATTTAGAAGGATGACTTTTCATGAATAGTAAGGGCTCAGGAATTTGAATCAGACCATGGTTTGTTTCTTTGTAGGGTCTAATGGGTCCTCCAGGTCTACAAGGCCCCTCTGGACCTCCTGGTGACCCTGGTGATAGGGTAAGTAAAGGGTCCTCTCATTAAAAAAGCATATAACCACAGATTAAAGGAATTAAAATATATTCATTAACATTAAAATGTTAAATTCTCTAACTTCTAAATGTTATTCTTCCTGAGGGTAGGAGGGTTGGGAGGGTAAGAAGTCTAAGAATTCAATGTCCTGTAACGTTTAATTAACCTTTTAAACTATTGTTTAAGAGTGAGGCTAAATAATGTTTATTTCTGGTAAAATTGGTATCATTAGTAAGCAGATTTTATTTTTAGTCAATTCTCACATCTCCATGAGCTCTCTACATTAGTTTCAGTTCTTCAACTTTGTATTGCAGACATTGCCATAGGCATTTATTTGAATGCTGTTAGAAAGAGGTAACCAACTTGAATTCTAGTCTGAAGATCAATCAAATTCTGGGTTCTATTACATAGTAGATCATTTGTACTGTCTGTCCAGACTCTTCTTGTAAATTATCTTGTCTTTCTTTTTCTCATTCTTGAGTAGACACTGTTTTTGTGTAGTGTATATATATGTGTGTGTGTGCTTTTCTTTTTCTTTTGTTCTTTTAAAAACAATAGAGAGTCAAAGATGTGTACAATTTAAAGAAGACAAATATATTGTATTAGAATTTACCCCCTTTTCTGCTAAATATGACTTGGCTATGTAGAAATAAATCTTGTTCTATTGCAATCTTATGGACATATACCTTGCATCTAATATACAAATACATATATATACATATATATATATATATATATATATATATATATATATTTAATATTCTTTACATTTCTATACATATCTGTGTTCAGAGATATCATAGTCATAAGTAATTTCCACGTGTGCATCCATGCATGGACTGAATGTATTTTATCATTAAGAACTCAAAATAAAATGGTAATTATCTATAACTAAATTTAGCATGTAAATTTTATGTTTAATTTTTGATCATCTATATTAATAAAGTAACTACTTTTTAAATGATACTTAAGCCACCTAAATATGTATTTCAGTAGTCTATGTATTTAAGTAGTCTATTAATTGATGCTATTGAAGTATCTATTAAAGAATAGTTAAACATACTTTATCATTTACTTAAATTTTGTAACATCCAAACATTATTCACTTATTTTCCTCAGACTTATTCTCCCCAGAATACAAAGGAACTCTTTATCTTATATAGTTTACAACTTCAAGTAAACACTTAGCAGAGTTTACATCTTAATTATATATTAATTCTATATTAGTAAGCACACATTATAAAATGTTTCAAAACTAGTTCAATGAAATACCATCCTTTCTAGTTGTATTTACCCAAAGAAGATTAACCAACTCAGAGTAGTCAAATTCAAATGAGATAGTGTAGTCTTTGGTTATTATATATTATATTCTAATACATTTTATGATTTCTTTATTATTATATGATTGATTGCATTATTTTGATTGCTTCATTTCTTTTACTAGGGTCCACCAGGACATCCTGGCTTACCAGGTGCTGATGGTCTACCTGGTCCTCCTGGTACCATGTTAATGTTACCGGTATGTTTCTTTTTATTTTTATAAAGACAACTTGATATCTGGTCAACTTGTTTCTGAAAAATTCTATTTGGAATGCAGTCAAGTAAAAATCATTCTATAAGGCACACATAATTAATCAAACAGCCTTTGGAAGTTAAGGGAAATTTTACTACACAAAATCCTGGTAAATATCAATGTCAAAAGTAAAATTTTCATTATTTGATTACACTTTTAGCAACAAAGTTTTTCTTAATATTTTTAATAATGTGGTTTATCATTAACAAATATTTCATATTTTACTTACAAGAGAAAATATGTGTTATTTTTCTTTATTTGTCTGAATTTATTTTGCTTAACACAATTACTTTCAGTTCCATTTATTCACCTACAAGTACAGGATTTTATTCTTCTTTATAGCTGAATAATATTCAATTGTGTCTATGTGCCATATTTTATCTGGTGATGAGAACTGAAGAGGTGATTTCACATCTTGGCTATTGTGAATAGCACTACAATAAGCATGAATATGCAAGTATCTCTTCTGTATGCTCACTTAATTTCCTATGGATATATGCCTAGGAGTGATATAGCTGGATCTTGTAGTAGATAATTTTTAGCTTTCTGAGGAACCCCAATATAATTTTTCATAGTAGCTGCACTAATTTACATTCCTACCAACCATGCATAAGGTTTTTTTCACTCCATATTTTTGCCAGCATTTTGCGATTTTTTTTTTTATAATAGACATTTTGACTGAGGGGGATGGAATCTCCATGCAGTTTTCATTGGCATTCCAATCCTCATGGCTAAAGATATTGAACATTTTTTCATGTATTTATTGACCTTTTGTTCTTTTAAGAAGTTTTGTTTTTGTTTTTAGATCATCTGCCCATTTTTTGACTGGATTACTTGTTCATTTGTTACATTTGTTTGGATTCTTTATAAATTTTATATATTAATTCACTGTCAGATGTATAACTGGCAAAGATGTTTTCTCATTCTGTAGGTTTCTTTCTCTGTTCGATGTTCCCTTCACTGTACAGAAGCCTTGAAGTGGGACGTAATCCCATTTGTCAGTTTTTGCTTTCATTTCCTGAGCTACTAGAATCCTATTCAGGAAACATTGCCTGTAACAGTATCTTGCAGTGTTTCCCTGGGGTTTTCCTCTAATAGTTTTAGATATTCAGGTCATAGATTAAGGTATTTGATAGAGTTTGTTGATTTTTGAACAGAGATAGGGGGTTCAGCTTCAGTCTTCTAAATGTGGGTATCCAGTTTGCACAGCACCATTTGTGGAAGAGACTGTCTTTTCTCCAATGTATACTTTTGGCAACTTGTCAAGAATCAAATTCCTGTAATTGCACGGGTTTATTTCTGGGTCCTCTATGCTATTCCATTATTCTACATATATGTGTCTGTGCCAGGCTGTCTTGGTTACTATGACTCTAGTATATTTGAAAATCCGTCATTATGGTACCTTGAGCATTGCTCTTTTTGCTTAATACTGTTTTGGCTATTGGCCATTTGCACTTTTATTGCAGAGTGTTTTCCCTAATTTTGTGAAGAATAATGTTGGTAATTTGTTGGGGATTGCATTGAACCTGCATATTGCTATCATCATTTTAAAAGGTCTTTCTACCTTCTTGAATAATTTTCATTTTAGAGGTCTTTTACATCCTGAATTTGTTAAGACCTGATTTGTGTCCTAAAATATGGTTCCTTTAAGAAAGTTTCATGTGCTGAAGAAAAGAATGTGATTTTGTAATTGATAGATTCTTTAGATGTCTAGAAGACATTCTATAGGTGTCTTTTAAATCCATTTGATCTGTAGTGTAATTTAGCACTCATGCTTCTATTTTGATTACTTTTGGCCTGGTTTATTTATCTATTGACCTTTTGAGGTATTGAAGTCACCCACTCTTATTGTATTCTATTTATACCTTTATATCTAGTAGTATTTATTTTATGAAAATGAGTACTCTGATATTAGGTGGATATATATTTATGATCATTAAATCTTGATAAAATTTTCCCTTGGTCCATAATGATATTCTTTGTCTCTTCCAAATGATTTTGTTTTAAAGTCCATTTTGTCAGATGTAAGTGTTGCTATTCCTCAATGCTCTTGCACTTTGCTTGCTTAGAATATTATTTTCTATCCTTTCACTTTCAGTTCATGCATTTCTTTGCAGGTGAGTTGAGTTTCTTGTAGTCAGTATATTATTGGGTCTTGTTTTTCAATCCAATTAGCCAGTATGCATTTTTAATTGAAGAATGAAGACCATTTTCATTCAGGGTTATTACTGAATACTATGGATTTGTTCTTTTTGTTGTTTTTCTTCTGGTTATTTTGAATAGTCTATTTTATTTCTTCCTCTATTGTTCATCTTAGAAATTTAATAGTTTGATTCTTTCCTATCTCTCATTTGACTGTCCATTCTTCTAAAATTCTTTCACATGTTCTCAAGATTGTATTTATCTATCTTACTTTTCTGGGTATAATATTGTTCTAGTGATCGTGAATTCCCTTAGTTTTTACTAATGTTGGAGGGTTTCATTTTTCTTCAATTCTGAAGGAAACCCTTTTTGGGTGGTGGTTACTTTTGTTCAAGAGGTGGTATACATAGTACTACATGTTCCTGACCTTCAGAGTTTCTCCTAAGAAATCTTCTGTGAATGCATGGGTTTGTCTTTAAATGTAACTTGACACCTCTCAGATTTTAATGTTTCTTGTCTCATACTTTTGCTAACTTAACTCTAATATGTCATGAAGAGTTCTTTTATTTCATATTTTTGGGCGCTCTAAATGCTTTAAATAGCTGGATTTCATGTCTTTTATAAGATTGGGGAAATTTTCCATTATTTCATTGAATTCATTTTTTATGCCTTCAGATTTTAGTTATTCTCCCTTGGCTATTCTGGTTCTGAGTGCATATGATATTTTGGTGAATCCCAGAGATCTTGCATGTTTAGTGCATTTCTTCTTTGAATGGTTTATAAGCCTTATAATAAAAGCCCTGCTATTCTTTCTTCTGCTTGTACTAGTCTGTGAAGCTGTCAATTAGAATTTTTATCTGACTTATTAAGCCTTTTAATTTCAAGATTTCTGTTTGCTTCTTTTCCAAAATACCTTCCTTTCTACTGAATTTCTTATTCATATCCTGCTTTGTCTTCCTTAATTCACTCTATTTTTGTATTAACTTAATTCATTGAGCTTTTTAAAAATCATTCTATAAAATCATGAACTTAGGAGATGCCCTATTACCTTGTTTTTCTAGTGTTCTTGTGTTTCTATGCTGAGATGCACACATTTGTTGGGATAGATAACTATTACACTTACATGTCTGGGCCTTCTTCATATATGGTCTCCTTGATATTTCTTAAGTTATCAGATTGTTGTGTAGTGTTTAATTTTATTCCAATTGGACTTCATAACATAATGTCCTTTTGGTTTGCTTGGCTGTGATTTGTAGGTTTTAATATGATGAATATTATAAGAGACGCTGAGGGACCGACTTTCTTTGTAGATCTCTCAAGAGTAGTATCTCTTTGGTAATTAAAGCTCATGTGATACAAAAAACAGAATATATGGGATATAACTTCCGTGGTTATTCCTACAATTGAAGTGGAAACCTCTAGTAAATGATGGGGATTTACATAGGCACGGTTGGCACTAGTTCTGTTACTTGAATGTATAATGATATTGGCTAATCCAATATGGGAAAGAGCCTGACAATTTTATCCTCTGTTAGAAATCCGTACAATTCCTGGTGTTTGGTGTGAAGAGGTAAGTTATCCCTAAAAGTAAATCTCTAATTCAGTGTATTTTTAGTAGGTAGAAAACTTCCCCTTAATAAAAATGAAAGTGTTAGTAAGACTTCCTTCCTGAGAGAAAGGTGATGGTCCCTCAGCACATTCCAGTTGGGGTCTGCTGTTCTACTTGGTAAATTGTCTAGGAAATATTTTTGAAGGATGACCTTTCTAATGGTGAATTTCTACTGCACTTTTCAAATGATTTTTCCTCTATTCTACTCTTTCCCAGGAAGAAAATGTGGGAAACATTTACACTCCTTATCATTACAGGTAGAACCTAAAGGGTTAAAAATGGAATTTCTCTAGATAATACCATAAGCCTTTGTCTTTAAAACCATGATAATTGAATCAAATATATAGATGATGTTGATAGCCTGGCCACCTCGAAATGTATAATGCATAAAATGGGAAAATATCCAGAGACATTAGCTAGACAAAGGGATAGGGCCACAGCTGGTTTCATTTTTAATGACTGAAGTAGTTGTAGTAATTCTATTTGTACATATTTTAGTTAGCAGTATACAGTTTGTTTGAACCCATCAAATATTCTTGGGAGATTATTAAGCAATTTAATGTAGAGATAAACTGAATCAAAGGAAGGCTTCATAATTTGTTCCAATCTTTACAATTTGTGTAAGAATTAAAAGACTGATTCTATCTTAATGAAGAAACTATTTTTTACATTGTAGAATTAGTAGAAATCTGAAAGCCTTAAATAATTTTTTAACAAAGTATACTAGAAGAGAAACACTGAAAAGACATAATATGATTGTTTTCTATCCCACAATTTTTCAGGAAGCTAAAACTTTCCATAACAAAGAGATAAACTACATAAAAACGCATTGATCTTGACACTGAAATTGAAAACGTATTCATGTTTGTCAATGTTTTCTCTTTGCCAACCTGTTGTGATGAAATGGCTGAGCCTTAATGACTGGCCAAGGACTGCCAATATAACCTACTTCTATTGCTTCTGCTCCTCTGTCTTTACTTACTTCAAATTCATTTGTTTGTGTTTTTCATGAAATTCCTTTGTATGATATAAATTTAGAGAGTCTAGACTGTAAATTACAAAGCATAAGGCAGAGTTTTCCAAACATGCTTGGCCATAAGAATCAACCTGTGACACTCATGAAAAATACCATTCACCAGTTCCAGCTCTCAAACTATATCATCACAGTCCCCAAGTTCCAGGACTCAGTGATTTTTACTTTTAATAAAATGCCCTGGTATTTCTTCTGCCCCCAATTTATATAAAACACTAACATGCCTTTTTGCAGTTATATGAACCTGTCAATAACAAGCAATTAAAGTTAGCTCTATTTCCTCCATATTTTATTTGACATAGAATCTTCCATGGGGCTGGGGTTGTGGTTCAGCGATAGAGCACTCGCCTAGCATATGGGGGTCGCTGGATTCGATTCTCAGCTCCAAATAAAAATAAAATAAAGGTATTATGTCCAACTACAATTAAAACAAAATATTTTTTAAAATAGAAATCTTCCATATTCCTTCTTACATTTTGAAAAATTCAACAGTAAAAATGCAACAATTTGAATTTTATCAATTATATTATCAGAACATGTTACTCATGAGCTCATACCATTGAATGTATAGTTCTTCAAAATAAAGTATTATAAAATTTCAAGGTTGAATAAAAAATATTTTTTTAAAGATGGAAACAATATCAAGCACAATATGTTCACCAATCAGAGTATGAACCAGCCTGACAGAAGATGCAAGGAACTAGTAATATGGAAATTTTAACATGCATTATCTTTTTTGAGTAACCTACCACAGGACCTGGTCTTCCAGTTAGCCCCATTGGGCCAGGAGGGCCTCTCAGAGCGATCTAGAAAGTAAAATATATCAAGTTACAAAAAGATATGCCTGAATTTTTCTCAAAAAATCAGATAATCTACTAATTTAGAGAAATAACAACGTGTTTTATGAAGCTTTTAATGCATGTGCCATTCATAACAACATACTCACACACAGCATGAGAGGGAAAATGGCATTTTTGAGAATTCACATGACAGAGTTAAGTATCAATTTCTCAACAAAATTCTGGACTTTTTAAAGAAATTCTAAAAATTAAACAGAATTTTTTATGAATGCCACCACAGAGGACTACATTCACCAAGACTGCATTCTATTCTAAACATTTTTATTTGAAAATTTAGCAATATGTTATTAAAGTGCATGTCTGTAAACAAGAAAAGAGACAATTATGCTTACATTTTTTTGGTAACATTATGAAAAATAAAATGAGAGAGCAGATCCCACAAGTATAAATATTTGATTCAATCATATTGTAGTTGCCTACTAGAGGCAGAGGGATTGGGAAGCCAAGTTTCCTTGTGTTGCTTAGGCTGATCTTGAACTCATGAGCTCAAGTGATCCTCCCACCTCACCCTCCTGAGATCTGGGACTACAGGCATGTGCCATTGTGCCTGGTTCTGAATATCTCTTTTACCTAGCAATTAGAGCCCTTCAGCGAAGCCAAATTATAAGTAAAGCAGCTGTTCAGAGCTGAGATAGAGACAGGAAATTGTGAAGTGGTTTCCTTAGCAATGAGAATTATTTGAATGCTTTCAAAAGCCAGTTTCTTGGCTTCTACTTTCTCTTCTCTCTGCCTGCTGCCATTACTCACAACTTCATTCACAAATTTATTTTTCTCTTGGCCTTCAACACATTTTTTTTTGCTATTTACTTTAGGAAATGGTTTAAATATATCTATTCCTTTTCTTTGATGAATCATGCTTAAAATTGTGAGTATCATTTACCAGCATTTGAGATCCTACTTACCAAGTACAGAGAGCTGAACAGTGGCCCCAAAGATATGAGGTCCTGATCCCTGGAACTTCTAAATGATGTGACCTCACTGGAAATGTGGTGATTTAAGATGTTAACATGGGGAAGCTGCCCCAGATCACCTAAGTGTGACCTAAATGTCATCAAACATATTTGTATAGGAGAAGCAGGGGCTGGGGAGATTACACACACACACACACACACACACACACACACACACACACACACACGGCAAAGAGAAAAAGGAAACAGAATGGAGTGAAACAACCACCAGTCAGTCAAGGGTGGCCAGCAGCCCCAGAAACTGGCAGAGACATGAAGGATTCTTGACTAGCAGTACGGTCCCCTGGATACTTGGATTTCAGACTTCCAGGCTCCAAAACTCTGAGAGCAACCCTATAAAAAGTCATATTTTGAGGAAGAGGGAAAATTCGATAAAATGGGTTGAGGATCCCCTGTTAGAAACACTTGGGACAAGAAGTGTTTTGAATTTTAGACTTCTTCAAATTTAGGGATATTTTCATATACATAATGATATATCTTGGGGTTAGGGCCCAAGTCTAAACACAAAACCACTTATGTTTCATGTATATACCTTATATGTGTGATACCCTTATACATCTATACACATAGCCTGAAGATAATTTTATACAATATTTCTAATATTTTTTTTCATGAAAGAAAGTCTATGTACATTGAACCATCAGACATCAAAGATGTCAATCCCTCAGCCACACTGGTGGACAATGTGGTTGTTAGGCATCACCATCATTCTAAACTTTGAATTTATAGGCTACCCATAAGCAATAATTTTCTCATACTTATTCACCCATAAATACTTACTAGTAAAAATATGACAGATCAGGATCACAGTGAAAAAAGTCAAGTGTCCAGATGATCAAACAGCACAGTGGCATCATCAGGACACCTGTGTCAGCTGTTAAACATCAGCAACAACAAACAAGGGCAGCCTTCAGACTCCATCTGCAGTGTTGTGTTTTGATATAAATGTTACTCTACATCGTAAGTTATTTTGAGGGTGAGAGGAAACATCTGAGACAGTTGAGAGGCCAGGAACCGGTTCCCATAGGGATGAGGAGGCAGTCTGCTGTATGGCTTTTCAAATGTTTTTCCAGAGTCATCTGCTTTACAAGGGTTTTTGTCATAGAAGGGACTTATTTTTTATGTACTCATATGATTTCTTGTGTTGCTATAAGTGGTGTTGCTTTGGTCAAGCCCATCACACATTTTTTACCATCTTGTCTATAAGCACTTTTTCTGTCATTCTAATAATGTCATCTCCAATATCACTATTATTATGATCACCTTGATTCTGAACTGTTTTGGTTATGTGACCATCAATGAATGAACAACTGGAACCTCATTAATGTTGTTAATTTTTTTTAATATTCCCTTCTTTCAACTTAGTAGTAGACTTGGAAGGCGTGTTGGTTTTTTGGGGTTTTTTTGCATATGTTAGAAGGTGAGATCTTTTTTTTTTTCACTTGCATGTAGAATCCTTCAAATATTCATCATCATCAATGAATATGGTTGCAGGCCAGAAGTTCTGCAATGTGTGCAAAACTGTGTCTTTAGTAATTATGTTCCAAGCATCACCTATAGCATATACAGCATTCTTCATGTTAAATCTCTTCTGAAAACCTTTAACACCCACTTTTCTGTTCCCTGGTGCTAGCATGTTATTCTGGAAATTATTTTCATGTTTATTTTGCTAATGAAATCCTCATCATATGGCTGAATTAATAAAGTCAAATTTGGGGAAAGTGCAAGGCATAAGCATTATTTCTTAACAGATTTTGGAAGTCAGATGAGCAGAATAGTTGTCAAGGAATAACAGAAGCTTGCAGTTATCATACAGTCCAGCTTCCCTGTAGTGACCACAAACCACCAGCATAAAAGGTGAAACCAATCCGAAAAGATGGCCCTGATGATTAATGCCTTTTTTCTCAGCATAATAATGGGCTGGTAAAAAAATTAAACTCCTCTAAAACATTCAATATGCATGCTTTTGACTGTTACAGCAAGTTTATACTTAAGCATACTTGCTGTATTAGCATATCACAGCACAGTTATTCTGTCCTTGGTATCCCTAATTGCTGTAAGGCCTGTCTCATCAACTGTTGACTGTCTTTCTGGGGCAATAATGTCATAATAGTGTTGTTTCATAGCATTATAGACTTACACTGACATCATATTTTTATCAGTGATGACCTTGAAAAGTTTGTCAATGAATTTCTCCACACTACATTTTGATTAGCACATGCTTTATCACCACAAATCTTTAAAAATTTAATGCATATCCTTAAAACTTTACAACCAATCTGTTGAATAGTTATAGTTCCCTTCCATTCTTAGATCATTTTAACAGACCTTTTTTTTTGTTTGATGATCAGCACATGTTCACTGCAAAGATGAAGAATCTACTCTTTCAATACATGATCGAGATCTTCATTTTTAGTTTTATCCATTTAAAATTTTTTCTAACTTCTATTCATCACTTTATTTTTTACAAATAGCACATATTTTTATTTAATTAAAATAAGATAAAATAATTGTAGCAATATGTGTCTTGCTAATATTGCACTCACACATGAATATTTGTTTCCTCTTCACTCAATGTAACTAGTTAAATCCAAAATTTCTGCATTCAGTATTATGACTCTAAACATTTTTTCATCCTGATTTATATTATAATAATATTTCATTGCCTTTCTTAGACAACAGCTTTTGCTTTTCATAAAGTTTAATTTTCACTTGCTTAGCAACTTTAAAAATCTGCTTAAGTCATCCTAAATTTTCACCAGCTCTGTAAAATGCCTTTCCAAGTAATCTGAACTGCTCTGAACTTTAGCCAAGGGTGTGACTTTGGAACTAGAGCATATTGAACCATAAAGAGAGGCTGTGAGAGGGCCAGCCACTATATAACTTTCACCTCATGGAGTACACCTGAGTTCTCAGTCAGGAGTCTGCCATGTTAGCAGGCTAGCTAGGAGAAGGACAAGTTCAACAAGCTATAGCAAGCAAGGCTGGGGTCCGTATGGATAGCTTATGCTATTCGTAAAAGACTGGGTTCCTGCCATAAGGGGCAGGTAAGGGTATAGAGTTGCTATAATGTGGACATGATTGTAACTGTGGCACTCAAAACCAAAAATCTCTATATTTCCAATATGTCTATCAAATATCTGATTTTATTTTTCAACATAAAACAATTGCCTCTAAAATTGATTTATTAACTGTTTCAAGACTAATTGAGATTTGAATTATTGAAACTTATAGCCTTGTGTTCCTATGGGCTATGCTCCTTTCACCAATTAACTTGGCCTCAACAGATACTTTGTACTGAGCTGCATTCTCTATTTGGTACTCAGGAGTTTCAATTAACAGAAGAATTGAGGAGGAAGCCAAAGCTGCATCGGAGACCCCTGAGATTAAGAAATGCCAGTAACATGGGATGTTGCCCTAGGAAAGCTGCAGGAATGGAGCAGAGACAAGAAGAGAGGCCCCTTGAACTGCAACCAACAAGGCCACAGGGGCAGAACTACACATGCCTTTTGGCAAGGACATCATGGCATTTACTCCAATTGCTGAACACAGAACTATAGGACTTGTTTGCCCAGCTGGATTTCAGTCTTGCCTTATCTAAAAAGCACTCCAAGGTACCAGGGAAAATACTCCTTAAAAATGGCCCTTAAATTCACCAAATTGCCTTTCACTTGGCTAATTATCTATAATTATTTTAATTTGCTGGTGATAATAATGTATAATAAGTTTTAGATCCATTTCTCTGAGTTCTGTGATAAACAAAGTACAAGATCATTGTATACAGTAGCTCACTGATGAGTGCACAATTATTCCCACCATTCACTGACATTGCCAAAAATTGTATCTCACACTAGGATTCCAAGGCCCTGTCAGCACAGAATTTAATTTTATCCATATTTTCATTTTTTACCTTTGACCTTGGATTTTGGTGAATCTCATAGCTTTACCTAATTTCTTAAGATCCACAGGATGTAAATATATTTAAAAATATTTAAAGATTTCAGCCTATGAGTTCTTTTTAAAATCATTAGAAAATTGAACCTCTTATGTATTTTACAAGGAGAAGAATATTGTGACAGTTAAATTTATGCATCACTTTAACTGTACTATAGAATGCCTGTATATTTGATTAAACATAATTTTTCAGTTTATCTGTGAAGGTGTTTTCAGAATAGATTAGTATTTGGATTGGTGAATTATCTAAAGCAGATGACCTGGCCCAGTATTGTTGGGCATAATCCAATCTCTTGAGGGCCTGAACAGAACAGAAAGGATGAGGAATTTTGAATTCATTCTCTAACCTATTTCTGGTAGAACTTGAGTTGTCTCCTGCCTTTGGCAATCTGCGTTCTCAGACTTTTCCTCTAGAATCAATTAGAATCACACTCTGCCTCTCCAGCTTTCAGGCCTTGGAATTACATTTCTGGCTTTCCTATTTCCAGCTTGTTGATGGCACTTAATGGGACTTAACCCCCATAATCATGTGAGAAAATAAATCTTATGATCTATATAATAGGAGATATATCCTATTTGCTGTATCTCTGGAGAAATATGACTAATGAACACATATTAAGTAAAAGAGTTACATATTACTTCAGTGATTTTATTTGATGCACAAAAATCATAAGGCACTTGAAGGTAGGACTCGTGCTTGTTATTTTTATTTTCAATAGTAGCTTGGAACAGAAAAGCAATCTCTTTTAAATTTGAATAATTGTCTTTAAGCTTATCAAACACCTAATATATATTTCCTAATCAATTAAGTACAGTAAATTTAGTCTCTCTTAGACACAGTAATAAATTTAAAATGCTCTATTTCACTTTTCCTGCAATACATTTCACTCTTTGCTATATTAGTAAGTGATCATAGAGACAATTAGTACAGCAGCCTTCTAATTGGTGTCCCTGACTCCTTATTTTGTGTATTTGCTATGTATGACTGCCAGGTAATCCTTTTCAAAGCTAAGATCTGTCATATTATCCCTCTGCTTAAAACCCAGCATTGGTTTTCCAACTACTGTAGAATAAAATCCAAAGTCCTTATGTGACTGAATTTCCCTATGTTATGTGAATCCTTATTAGTTCACATCTGCAAACATCTGCAGAATCTCTATCACTGCATTTCTCTAACAATGTTCCTGGAACATGACAATTATTCTCACCTCAGATACTTGAGGCTTCCCAGAATCTCTTCTCCTAAGACCTTCAAAATCTTCATTCCCTTATTTAAATCAGGTCCTAATTTTTAAAAGGCTTTTTCAAGACCATCTGTCTAAAATTGCAGCTCTGTCTTATTTCCTAACCATGTTCTAGTTTTTCAGTGCACCCATCATTATCTGACATACTAGTTATTCCACACTTCTCCCATCTGAATACATGCACACAGTAGGTGTTAAATATATTTCTTAAAGGCTATTTAAACAAATATTCAATTGTGTTACTTTAACACCATTAAGTAGTGCTTAGCATTAGTACTTTTATTTTGATTTATAGTTTTATCACTTGAATTAAATCATTGATTCTTTTTCTTTTCCAAGAAGAATGCTTGGCTGCAATATTTTCCAGGTCCTTATAACCTAGGAATGTCTTCTGTTGCTCTCATATTTGAACAATAAATTGGTTGATGTCGAATTTTCAGGTCACAAACTTTTCACATTAAAATTCTGTAGAAATTCTGTGTTGTCCTCTGGCATTCAGTTATGCAGAAGACAAAGTTGAGGACAGCCCAACTTTTGCTCTTTCATGGGTAACAATTTTCTATCCCTATTTGGG